>NC_067248.2:192368518-192995516 GCF_019359855.2 Lolium perenne
CCCTCAATGCCGGAGTTAACAAGCTCCACAATATTCGATATTCATATTTAAATAACCTTAGAGTGCATGATAGATCATTGCAATTACACCAAGTACTAACATAGCATGCACACTGTCACCATCACACTATGAAGGAGGCATAGATCACATCAATACGATCATAGCAATAATTAACTTCATAATCTACAAGAGATTACAATCATAACCTACGCCAAGGACTACACGATGCACACACTGTTACCTTTACACCGTGCAGGAGGAATAGAGTACTTTAATAACATCACTAGAGTAGCACATAGATGAATAGTGATACAAAACTCATATGAATCTCAATCATGTAAGGCAGCTCATGAGATCATTGTATTGAAGTACATGGGAGAGAGATTAATGATGTCTACGGGAGCTTCTATTCTTGTAGACAGTGTTGGGCCTCCAAGAGCAGAGGTTTGTAGAACAGCAGCAAGTTACCCTTAAGTAGATCACCCAAGGTTTATCGATCTCAGGGAGGAAGAGGTCAAAAATATCCCTCTCATGCAACCCTGCAACCACAAAGCAAGAAGTCTCTTGTGTCCCCAACACACCTAATAGGTGCACTAGTTCGGCAAAGAGATAGTGAAATACAGGTGGTGTGAATAAGTATGAGCAGTAGTAACGGCGCCAGAAAAGTGCTTGCTGGCGTGTAGTTGATGGTGGTAATATTGCAGGCAGTAGAAACGCAGTAAAACAGTAAACAAGCAGCGATAGCAGTATTTGCGAACAAGGCCTAGGGATCATACTTTCACTAGTGGACACTCTCAACATTGATCACATAACAGAATAAATAAATAGATGCTAGACTCTACACTCTCTTGTTGGATGATGAACACCACTAACTGTGTAGGATTACACGAACCCTCAATGCCGGAGTTAACAAGCTCCACAATATTCGATGTTCATATTTAAATAACCTTAGAGTGCATGACAGATCAACACAACCAAACCAAGTACTAACATAGCATGCACACTGTCACCTTCACGCTACGAAAGGAGGCATAGATCACATCAATACTATCATAGCAATAGTTAACTTCATAATCTACAAGAGATCACAATCATAGCCTACGCCAAGTACTAACACGATGCACACACTGTCACCATTACACCGTGCAGGAGGAATAGAGTACTTTAATAACATCACTAGAGTAGCACACAGATAAATTGTGATACAAAACACATTGCAATCATAAAGAGATATAAATAAGCACTTCACTATGCCATTCATAACAGTGAATAAGTATTCTGTGAAATATAGCCTAAGAGACCCACACGGTGCACACACTGTCACCTTTACACACGTGGGACAAGGAGTCTCCGGAGATCACATAAGTAAAATCCACTTGACTAGCATAATGACATCTAGATTACAAGCATCATCATATGAATCTCAATCATGTAAGGCAGCTCATGAGATTATTGTATTGAAGTACATATGGAGAGAGATTAACCACATAGCTACCGGTACAGCCCCGAGCCTCGATGGAGAACTACTCCCTCCTCATGGGAGACAACAGCGGTGATGAAGATGGCGGTGGTGTCGATGGAGAAGCCTTCCGGGGGCACTTCCCCGTCCCGGCGGCGTGCCGGAACAGAGACTCCTGTCCCCCAGATCTTGGCTTCGCGATGGCGGCGGCTCTGGATGGTTTCTCGTACCGTGGCTTTTCCGTATCGAGGCTTTAGGTCGAGGACCTTTATATAGGCAAAGAGGCGGAGTCGGAGGGTCGAAGAGGCGGTGAGAGGGTAAGGCGGCGCGGCCAGGGCCTGGGCCGCGCCGGCCTATCTCCTGGGCCCACCAGGGCTCCCCTCTGGCGACTCTCGGGTGTTCTGGAAGCTTCGTGGAAAAATAGGATGCTGGGCGTTGATTTTGTCCGATTCCGAGAATATTTCCTTACTAGGATTTCTGAAACCAAAAACAGCAGAAAACAGCAACTGGCCCTTCGGCATCTCGTCAATAGGTTAGTTCCGGAAAACGCATAATAATGACATAAAGTATGCATAAAACATGTAGATATCATCAATAATGTGGCATGGAACATAAGAAATTATCGATACGTCGGAGACGTATCAGCATCCCCAAGCTTAGTTTCTGCTCGTCCCGAGCAGGTAAACGATAACAAAGATAATTTCTGGAGTGACATGCCATCATAACCTTGATCATACTATTGTAAGCATATGTAATGAATGCAGCGATCAAAACAATGGTAATGACATGAGTAAACAACTGAATCATAAAGCAAAGACTTTTCATGAATAGTACTTCAAGATAAGCATCAATAAGTCTTGCATAAAAGTTAACTCATAAAGCAATAAATTCAAAGTAAAGGTATTGAAGCAACACAAAGGAAGATTAAGTTTCAGCGGTTGCTTTCAACTTGTAACATGTATATCTCATGGATAGTTGTCAATGCAAAGCAATATAACAAGTGCAATATGCAAGTATGTAAGAATCAATGCACAGTTAACACAAGTGTTTGCTTCCAAGATAGAGAGAAATGGGTAAACTGACTCAACATAAAAGTAGAAGAATGGCCCTTCGCAGAGGGAAGCATCGATTGCTATATTTGTGCTAGAGCTTTGGTTTTGAAAACATATAGAGAGAGCATAAAAGTAAAGTTTTGAGAGGTGTTTGTTGTTGTCAACGAATGGTAGTGGGCACTCTAACCCCCTTGCCAGACAAACCTTCAAAGAGCGGCTCCCATTTTATTTTTATTTTTGGGTGGCACTCCTTCCAACCTTTCTTTCACAAACCATGGCTAACCGAATCCTTCGGGTGCCTGCCAACAATCTCATACCATAAAGGAGTGCCTTTTTATTTTAGTTTTATTATGATGACACTTCTCCCCACCTTTGCTTTCTCAAGCCATGGCTAACCGAATCCTTCGGGTTCCGTCCAACAATCACATACCATGGAGGAGTGTCTATTTTTGTTAATTAGTTTGGGACTGAGAATGCCATTGCTAGCTCTTTCTGCAAAATTATTGGATAAGCGGATGAAGCCACTAGTCCATTGGTGAAAGTTGCCCAACAAGATTGAAAGATAAACACCACATACTTCCTCATGAGCTATAAAACATTGACACAAATCAGAGGTAATAAATTTTGAATTGTTTAAAGGTAGCACTCAAGCAATTTACTTTGGAATGGCGGAGAATACCATGTAGTAGGTAGGTATGGTGGACACAAATGGCATAGTGGTTGGCTCAAGGATTTGGATGCATGAGAAGTATTCCCTCTCGATACAAGGTTTAGGCTAGCAAGGCTATTTGAAACAAACACAAGGATGAAGCGGTGCAGCAAAACTCACATAAAAGACATATTGTAAACATTATAAGACTCTACACCGTCTTCCTTGTTGTTCAAACTCAATACTAGAAATTATCTAGACCTTAGAGAGACCAAATATGCAAACCAAATTTTAGCAAGCTCTATGTATTTCTTCATTAATAGGTGCAAAGTATATGATGCAAGAGCTTAAACATGAGCACAACAATTGCCAAGTATCACATTATCCAAGACATTTTAGCAATTACTACATGTATCATTTTCCGATTCCAACCATATAACAATTAACGAAGCAGTTTCAACCTTCGCCATGAACATTAAAAGCTAAGAACACATGTGTTCATACGAACCAGCGGAGCGTGTCTCTCTCCCACACAAGAATTTATTCAAACAAAAACAAAAACAAAAGCATACAGACGCTCCAAGTAAAGTACATAAGATGTGACTGAAAAAAAATATAGTTTCAGGAGAAGGAACCTGATAATTTGTCGATGAAGAAGGGGATGCCTTGGGCATCCCCAAGCTTAGATGCTTGAGTCTTCTTGAAATATGCAGGGATGAACCACCGGGGCATCCCCAAGCTTAGAGCTTTCACTCTTCTTGATCACATTGTATCATCCTCCTCTCTTGACCCTTGAAAACTTCCTCCACACCAAACTCAAAGCAACTCATTAGAGGGTTAGTGCATAATCAAAAACTCACATGTTCAGAGGTGACACAATCATTCTTAACACTTCTGGACATTGCTCAAAGCTACTGGAAGTCAATAGAACAAAGAAATCCATCCCACATAGCAAAAGAGGCAATGCGAAATAGAAGGCAGAATCTGTCAAAACAGAACAGTCCGTAAAGACGAATTTTATTGAGGCACCAGACTTGCTCAAATGAAAATTATCAAATTGAATGAAAGTTGCGTACATATCTGAGGATCACTCACGTAAATTGGCATAATTTTCTGAGTTGCCTACAGAGAATTTGGCCCAGATTCGTGACAGCAAGAAATCTGTTTCTGCGCAGTAATCCAAATCTAGTATGAACCTTTCTATCAAAGACTTTACTTGGCACAACAATGCAATAAAATAAGATAAGGAGAGGTTGCTACAGTAGTAACAACTTCCAAGACACAAATATAAAACAAAATTACTGTAGCAAAATAAACACATGGGTTATCTCCCAAGAAGTTCTTTCTTTATAGCCATTAAGATGGGCTCAGCAGTTTTAATGATGCACTCGCAAAAAATAGTATTTGAAGCAAAAGAGAGCATCAAGAGGCAAATTCAAAACAAATTTAAGTCTAACATGCTTCCTATGCATAGGAATCTTGTAAATAAACAAGTTCATGAAGAGCAAAGTGACAAGCATAGGAAGATAAAACAAGTGTAGCTTCAAAAATTTCAGCACATAGAGAGGTGTTTTAGTAACATGAAAAATTCTACAACCATATTTTCCTCTCCCATAATAACTTTCAGTAGTATCATGAGCAAACTCAACAATATAACTATCAAATGAAACATTCTTATCATGAGTCTCATGCATAAAATTATTACTACTCCCAACATAAGCATAATCAATTTTAGTAGTTGTAGTGGGAGCAAATTAAACAAAGTAGCTATCATCATTATTATCATCATCAAATATTGGAGGCATATTGTAATCATAATCAAATTTATCCTCCATAACAGGAGGTACCAAAAGACCACTATCATTATAATCATCATAAATAGGAGGCAAAGTGTCATCAAAGAAAATTTTCTCCTCAATTCTTGGGGGACTAAAAAGATCATGCTCATCAAAACCAGCTTCCCCAAGCTTAGAATTTTCCATAGCATTAGCAACAATAGTGTTCAAAGCATTCATATAAATAACATTCCCATTAGCATGCATATAAAGTTCCATGGGTTTTTTAATTCTCTCTTCAAACACATCATGTCCTAATTCAAGATAAAGTTCATAAAGATCTCTCATATTTTTGTTGTTTTCCATTATGCCTTACTAGTGTAAACAAGAAACAAAAAGATGCAATTGCAGGATCTAAAGGAAATAGCTTCGAGCACAAATACAATGGCGCCAGAAAAGTACTGTTACCTGGAACCGGAGTATGAGTGCCTTTTACATTTCCTCCCCGGCAACGGCGCCAGAAAAGTGCTTGATGTCTACGGGAGCTTCTATTCTTGTAGACAGTGTTGGGCCTCCAAGAGCAGAGGTTTGTAGAACAGCAGCAAGTTTCCCTTAAGTGGATTACCTAAGGTTTATCGATCTCAGGGAGGAAGAGGTCAAAGATATCCCTCTCATGCAACCCTGCAACCACAAAGCAAGAAGTCTCTTGTGTCCCCAACACACCTAATAGGTGCACTAGTTCGACAAAGAGATAGTGAAATACAGGTGGTGTGAATAAGTATGAGCAGTAGTAACGGCGCCAGAAAAGTGCTTGCTGGCGTGTAGTTGATGGTGGTAATATTGCAGGCAGTAGAAACGCAGTAAAACAGTAAACAAGCAGCGATAGCAGTATTTGCGAACAAGGCCTAGGGATCATACTTTCACTAGTGGACACTCTCAACATTGATCACATAACAGAATAAATAAATAGATGCTAGACTCTACACTCTCTTGTTGGATGATGAACACCACTAACTGTGTAGGATTACACGAACCCTCAATGTCGGAGTTAACAAGCTCCACAATATTCGATGTTCATATTTAAATAACCTTAGAGTGCATGACAGATCAACACAACCAAACCAAGTACTAACATAGCATGCACACTGTCACCTTCACGCTACGAAAGGAGGCATAGATCACATCAATACTATCATAGCAATAGTTAACTTCATAATCTACAAGAGATCACAATCATAGCCTACGCCAAGTACTAACACGATGCACACACTGTCACCATTACACCGTGCAGGAGGAATAGAGTACTTTAATAACATCACTAGAGTAGCACACAGATAAATTGTGATACAAAACACATTGCAATCATAAAGAGATATAAATAAGCACTTCACTATGCCATTCATAACAGTGAATAAGTATTCTGTGAAATATAGCCTAAGAGACCCACACGGTGCACACACTATCACCTTTACACACGTGGGACAAGGAGTCTCCGGAGATCACATAAGTAAAATCCACTTGACTAGCATAATGACATCTAGATTACAAGCATCATCATATGAATCTCAATCATGTAAGGCAGCTCATGAGATTATTGTATTGAAGTACATAGGGAGAGAGATTAACCACATAGCTACCGGTACAGCCCCGAGCCTCGATGGAGAACTACTCCCTCCTCATGGGAGACAGCAGCGGTGATGAAGATGGCGGTGGTGTCGATGGAGAAGCCTTCCGGGGGCACTTCCCCGTCCCGGCGGCGTGCCGGAACAGAGACTCCTATCCCCCAGATCTTGGCTTCGCGATGGCGGCGGCTCTGGATGGTTTCTCGTACCGTGGCTTTTCCATATCGAGGTTTTAGGTCGAGGACCTTTATATAGGCGAAGAGGCGGAGTCGGAGGGTCGAAGAGGCGGTGAGAGGGTAAGGCGGCACGGCCAGGGCCTGGGCCGCGCCGGCCTACCTCCTGGGCCCACCAGGGCTCCCCTCTGGCGACTCTCGGGTGTTCTGGAAGCTTCGTGGAAAAATAGGATGCTGGGCGTTGATTTTATCCGATTCCGAGAATATTTCCTTACTAGGATTTCTGAAACCAAAAACAGCAGAAAACAGCAACTGGCCCTTCGGCATCTCGTCAATAGGTTAGTTCCGGAAAACGCATAATAATGACATAAAGTATGCATAAAACATGTGGATATCATCAATAATGTGGCATGGAACATAAGAAATTATCGATACGTCGGAGACGTATCAATTAACCACATAGCTACCGGTACAGCCCCTTAGCCTCGATGGAGAACTACTCCCTCCTCATGGGAGACAGCAGCGGTGATGAAGATGGCGGTGGTGTCGATGGAGAAGCCTTCCGGGGGCACTTCCCTGTCCCGGCGGCGTGCCGGAACAGAGACTCCTGTCCCCCAGATCTTGGCTTCGCGATGACGGCGGCTCTGGAAGGTTTCTCGTACTATGGCTTTTCCGTATCGAAGATTTAGGTCAGGGACCTTTAAATAGGCGAAGAGGCGGAGTCGGAAGGCTGACGAGGCGGTGACACAATAAGGCGGCGCGGCCAAGGCCTGGGCCACGCCAGCCTATCATCTGGTGGGCCTGTGGCCCCCCTGTGGCGGCTCTCGGGTTTTCTGGAAGCTTCGTTCAATTTTAAGACTCTGGGCGTTGATTTCGTCCAATTCCGAGAATATTTCCTTACTAGGATTTCTGAAACCAAAAACAGCAGAAAACAGGACTGGCACTTCGGCATCTCGTCAATAGGTTAGTTCCAGAAAATGCATAAAATCATCATAAAGTGTGAACAAAACATGTAGGTATTGTCATAAAACAAGCATGAACATAAGAAATTATCGATACGTCGGAGACGTATCAGCATCCCCAAGCTTAGTTCCTACTCGTACTCGAGTAGGTAAACGATAAAAGATAATTTCTGAAGTGACATGCTACCACCATAATCTTGATCATACTATTGTAAACATATGAGATGAATGAAGTGATTCAAAGCAATGGTAAAGACAATGAGTAAACAACTGAATCATGTAGCAAAGACTTTTCATGAATAGTACTTTCAAGACAAGCATCAATAAGTCTTGCATAAGAGTTAACTCATAAAGCAATAAATTCATAGTAAAGGCATTGGAGCAACACAAAGGAAGATTAAGTTTCAGCGGTTGCTTTCAACTTGTAACATGTATATCTCATGGATAGTTGTCAATGCAAAGCAATATAACAAGTGCAATGAGCAAGCATGTAAGAATCAATGCACAGTTAACACAAGTGTTTGCTTCTAAGATAGAGATAAATGGGTAAACTGACTCAACATAAAAGTAGAAGAAAGGCCCTTCGCAGAGGGAAGCATTGATTGCTATATTTGTGCTAGAGCTTTTATTTTGAAAACAAGAAACAATTTTGTCAACGGTAGTAATAAAGCATATGTATTATGTAAATTATATCCTACAAGTTGCAAGCCTCATGCATAGATTACCAATAGTGCCCGCACCTTGTCCTAATTAGCTCGGATTACCTGGATTATCATCGCAATACATATGTTTCAACCAAGTATCACAAAGGGGTACCTCTATGCCGCCTGTACAAAGGTCTAAGGAGAAAGCTCGCATTGGATTTCTCGCTTTTGATTATTCTCAACTTAGACATCCATACCGGGACAACATAGACAACAGATAATGGACTCCTCTTTCATGCTTAAGCATTCAACAACAAATAATATTCTCATAAGAGATTGAGGATTGTTGTCCAAAACTGAAACTTCCACCATGGATCATGGCTTTAGTTAGCGGCCCAATGTTCTTCTCTAACAATATGCATGCTCAAACCATTCAACTCATGGTAAATCGCCCTTACTTCAGACAAGACGAACATGCATAGCAACTCACATGATATTCAACAAAGATAGTTGATGGCGTCCCCAGGAACATGGTTATCGCTCAACAAGCAACTTAATAAGAAATAAGATACATAAGTACATATTCAATACCACAATAGTTTTTAGGCTATTTGTCCCATGAGCTATATATTGCAAAGACAAAGAATGGAAATTTAAAGGTAGCACTCAAGCAATTTACTTTGGAATGGCGGAGAAATACCATGTAGTAGGTAGGTATGGTGGACACAAATGGCATAGTGTTTGGCTCAAGGATTTGGATGCACGAGAAGTATTCCCTCTCAATACAAGTCTTAGGCTAGCAAGGCTATTTGAAACAAACACAAGTATGAACCAGTACAGCAAAACTTACATAAGAACATATTGCAAGCATTATAAGACTCTACATTGTCTTCCTTGTTATTCAAACACTTTACTAGAAAATATCTAGACCTTAGAGAGACCAATCATGCAAACCAAATTTTGGCAAGCTCTATGTATTTCTTCACTAATAAGTGCAAAGTATATGATGCAAGAGCTTAAACATGAGCACAACAATTGCCAAGTATCACATTATTCAAGACATCATACCAATTACTACATGTAGCATTTCCCGTTTCCAACCATATAACAATTAACGAAGTAGTTTCAACCTTCGCCATGAAAATTAAAAGCTAAGAACACATGTGTTCATACGAACCAGCGGAGCGTGTTTCTCTCCCACACAAACATTTATTCAAACAAAAACAAAAACAAAAACATACAGACGCTCCAAGTAAAGTACATAAGATGTGACCGAATAAAAATATAGTTTCAAGGGAGGAACCTGATAATTTGTCGATGAAGAAGGGGATGCCTTGGGCATCCCCAAGCTTAGATGCTTGAGTCTTCTTGAAATATGCAGGGATGAACCACCGGGGCAATCCCAAGCTTAGAGCTTTCACCCTTCTTGATCATATTGTATCATCCTCCTCTCTTGACCCTTGAAAACTTCCTCCACACCAAACTCAAAACAAACTCATTAGAGGGTTAGTGCATAATAAAAATTCACATGTTCAGAGGTGACACAATCATTCTTAACACTTCTGGACATTGCTCAAAGCTACTTGAAGTTAATGGTACAAAGAAATCCATCCTACACAGCAAAAGAGGCAATGCGAAATAAAAGGCAGAATCTGTCAAAACAGAACAGTCCGTAAAGAAGAATTTCTAAGAGGCACCAAACTTGCTCAAATGAAAATGCTCAAATTGAATGAAAGTTGCGTACATATCTGAGGATCACTCACGTAAATTGGCAGAATTTTCTGAGTTACCTACAGAGAATTCAACCCAGATTCGTGACAGCAAGAAATCTGTTTCTGTGCAGTAATCCAAATCTAGTATGAACCTTGCTATCAAAGACTTTACTTGGCACAACAATGCAACAAAATTAAGATAAGGAGAGGTTGCTACAGTAGTAAGAACTTCCAAGACACAAATATAAAACAAAGTACTGTAGTAAAATAAACACATGGGTTATCTCCCAAGAAGTTCTTTCTTTATAGCCATTAAGATGGGCTCAGCAGTTTTAATGATGTACTCGCAAGAAATAGTATTTGAAGCAAAAGAGAGCATCAAGAGGCAAATTCAAAACACATTTAAGTCTAACATGCTTCCTATGCATAGGAATCTTGTAAATAAACAAGTTCATGAAGAGTAAAGTGACAAGCATAGGAAGATAGAACAAGTGTAGCTTCAAAAATTTCAGCACATAGAGAGGTGTTTTAGTAACATGAAAATTTCTACAACCATATTTTCCTCTCTCATAATAACTTTCAGTAGCATCATGAGCAAACTCAACAATATAACTATCAC
This sequence comes from Lolium perenne, assembly GCF_019359855.2. Classification (NCBI taxonomy): domain Eukaryota; kingdom Viridiplantae; phylum Streptophyta; class Magnoliopsida; order Poales; family Poaceae; genus Lolium; species Lolium perenne. The sequence goes on from NC_067248.2 coordinate 192,379,186, forward strand.
ATAAAGCATTCTTATCATGAGTCTCATGCATAAAATTAGTACTACTCCCAACATAAGCATAGTTATTCTTATTAATTGTAGTAGGAGCAAATTCAACAAAGTAGCTATCATTATTATTCTCATCATCAAATATAGGAGGCATATTGTAATCATAATCAAATTTATCCTCCATAACAGGCGGCACCAAAAGACCACTATCATTATAATCATCATAAATAGGAGGCAAAGTATCATCAAAGTAAATTTTCTCCTCAATGCTTGGGGGACTAAAAATATCATGCTTATCAAAACCAGCTTCCCCAAGCTTAGAATTTTCCATATCATTAGCAACAATGGTGTTCAAAGTGTTCATACTAATATGTTCCATGGGTTTTTAATTTTCGCATCAAACCATCCATGTCTTAACTCAGGAAAAAGAATAAAAAGCTCCATGTTGCTTTCCATTATGCCAAACTAGTGTAAAACAAGAAACAAAAAGATGCAATTGCAGGATCTAAAGGAAATAGCTTCGAGTACTTACAACGGCGCCGGAAAATAGCTTAGTAGCCGAGATCCGGAGTGTGAGTACCTTTTACCTTTCCTCCCCGGCAACGGCGCCATAAAAGTGCTTGACTGCCCAGGACTGGCGCCTGGTTGACGAGGGAGGAAATGGTGTAGCTTTCCTTTGGTCCCTGGCAACGGCGCCAGAAAAGTGCTTGATGTCTACGGGTGCTTCTATTCTTGTAGACAGCGTTGGGCCTCCAAGAGCAGAGGTTTGTAGAACAGCAGCAAGTTTCCCTTAAGTGGATCACCCAAGGTTTATCGAACTTGGGGAGGAAGAGGTCAAAGATATCCCTCTCATGCAACCCTGCAACCACAAAGCAAGAAGTCTCTTGTGTCCCCAACACACCTAATACACTTGTCAGATGTATAGGTGCACTAGTTCGGCGAAGAGATAGTGAAATACAGGTGGTATGAATATATATGAGCAGTAGTAACGGCACCAGAAAATAGCTTGATGCTACAACTGGCGTGTGGTTGATGGTGGTAATATTGCAGGCAGTACAGGTGCAGTAGAACAGTAAACAAGCAGCAATTTCAGTATTTGGAAACAAGGCCTAGGGATTATACTTTCACTAGTGGACACTGTCAACATTGATCACATAACAGAATAAATAGATATATGCTATACTCTACACTCTCTTGTTGGATGATGAACACCACTAATTGTGTAGGATTACACGAACCCTCAATGCCGGAGTTAACGAGCTCCACAATATTCGATATTCATATTTAAATAACCTTAGAGTGCATGATAGATCATTGCAATTACACCAAGTACTAACATAGCACGCACACTGTCACCATCACACTATGAAGGAGGCATAGATCACATCAATACTATCATAGCAATAATTAACTTCATAATCTACAAGAGATTACAATCATAACCTACGCCAAGTACTACACGATGCACACACTGTCACCTTTACACCGTGCAGGAGGAATAGAGTACTTTAATAACATCACTAGAGTAGCACATAGATGAATAGTGATACAAAACTCATATGAATCTCAATCATGTAAGGCAGCTCATGAGATCATTGTATTGAAGTACATGGGAGAGAGATTAACCACATAGCTACCGGTACAGCCCCTTAGCCTCGATGGAGAACTACTCCCTCCTCATGGGAGACAGCAGCGGTGATGAAGATGGCGGTGGTGTCGATGGAGAAGCCTTCCGGGGGCACTTCCCCGTCCCGGCGGCGTGCCGGAACAGAGACTCCTGTCCCCCAGATCTTGGCTTCGCGATGGCGGCAGCTCTGGAAGGTTTCTCGTACTGTGGCTTTTCCGTATCGAAGATTTAGGTCAGGGACCTTTAAATAGGCGAAGAGGCGGAGTCGGAAGGCTGACGAGGCGGTGACACAATAAGGCGGCGCGGCCAAGGCCTGGGCCGCGCCAGCCTATCATCTGGTGGGCATGTGGCCCCCCTCTGGCGGCTCTCGGGTGTTCTGGAAGCTTCGTCCAATTTTAAGACTCTGGGCGTTGATTTCGTCCAATTCCGAGAATATTTCCTTACTAGGATTTCTGAAACCAAAAACAGCAGAAAACAGGAACGGGCACTTCGGCATTTCGTCAATAGGTTAGTTCCATAAAATGCATAAAATCATCATAAAGTGTGAACAAAACATGTAGGTATTGTCATAAAACAAGCATGGAACATAAGAAATTATCGATACGTCGGAGACGTATCAACGACATCAGGGCCCGGTGGGCTCAACTCACCGCCGAGCGGCAGGATCCGACGTGGGCGGCCAACAACAACGACGACTGGTGGAAGACGTACTTCAAGGCGAAGTACGACGTCGAGATGCACATCACCCAGGGGCTCGTCGGCGGGCCCAATAGCTGGAACAAGGACGGCCGCGCCCTGTTCTGGGGCGTTCCGGGGCGCACCCTCGAGAACGTCATCCGCGGCATCCGCAAGGGCGCTCCAAGGTTGGAGACGCCGTCGTCACCGCCACCGTCTCCTCGAGGAGGACCACCGCAATGGCAGCCGAGGAGGACGACGTACTCGTCCTCCTCGCACTCTTCTTCCTCAGGACCGGCGGGATCGATGCTGTCCTCGTCGTACCGCTCGGCGCCCTACAACGTCCCTAGACGGGAGGTGAAGGAGGAGCCAGCCACGCCCGTGAACACGAGGCGTGGCGGCAGCGGCAGCTGGCGGCAGCAAGGGAGGTGCGGCGGCGCCCTCCTCATCCCGAAGCCGGAGGTGAAGGAGGAGCCAGAGGAAGCATCGCAGGCGGCGCTGCTGGCGGAGTACGAGCGCCAGCAGCGGCTCATCGCTAGCAGCGATGACCCCGAGGACTGCCCAGGGCTGCGGGCGGCGTTCTTGGCGTCGCTCAACGACAAGGAAGCCCGGAGGGGCGACGTCGAGACGGCAATCGCCATGTCCATCCGCGACTCCGACAAGCCGCTCGTGGACCTCACCGACGACGGCGAGGCAGGACCAAGCGGCTTGGTGAAGGACAAGCCCGTCGACGAGCCCGTCGACGAGCGCGTCAAGCAGGAGGTCGTCACCGACGAGATGTACAACTTCCAGCAGTACTACGACGCCTCCGGCCGCCGCAAGTACTTCTAGATTAGGTTTAGTTTAAATTTAGTCAAATTTCGTTCGAATCTATGTAAGTTTGGACGAATCTAATCGAATCTCGTTAAGTTTAAAATTTACAAAATTTTGTTTGGGGGACGCGACTGGGGAGCGACGTCTCCCAAATGCGGCACGAACGAAACACGTCCCCCAAACGCTCAATCTGGTGCTCTTTGGGAGACGCTTTGGGGGACGCGGCTGGAGATGCTCTTATTGCATGTTTATGTCCGGTTTAAGTTAACTAGATTTAGATGTGCGCCTTGGCGCACGATCCCGTGAATTTCACACCTATTTACATTTTATATAACGATGATAAAAATTAGGCAAAACATGATAATATTTTTTTAGGTTCAAAGCAAATAAATAGGATGAAATTAGGATAATCACATTACATTCAAACAGATAAACAAACATCTTAACATGGAGTTAAAATAGGTACTGGTTAAGCTAATATTAATATTCTTCTAAGCCTGTTGTATAACATAGCCGATAAAATTGTTGTGTACATTCTATGGAAATCTAGCCAAGGTCTAACTGCTAGCAGGATCCTCCAAGCATAGCTAATGGTAGAAAAACATGTGAGCACAGGGAAGTAGCTCGGATGAATTCTATCTGCATGGAGAGCAAAAGAAGGCCGCAAGAAACTTGCATCACCAAGAGCTAGCTCTACTGCAAACAAAATGAAAAAATAACCAGAAGTTATTTGTGTCAACCAAATATGAGGTTAATTCAAGTTCAATACAAAAAAAAACTACTCATGAACCTCGGTGTTTCATCTAACATAAGTAATGCTTCCTCTTTTTCTCCAAATGTATAAGAATATGATTTTTTGTTGTTTCTTCGTAAATAATCTTCTTACTCGCCATTACCATCTTCTGCAAAAAATTTTTTTGGAATGAATCCACTTTTCGAAGGAGATGGAACATGTTACATAAACAACTATAAGGATTTTGGAACAAAAAAAAAAGTGTATAGCTCCAGCACCCATGACCAGTAGCTCGCCTTGTACAGCTGTACGCACAGCCACGCTGTCGTTTGTCCCCCGCTCTCTGGATCCCCTTTCTCACCTCTCTCTCTCTCTCTCTCTCTCTCTCTCTCTCTCTCTCTCTCTCTCTCTCTCTCTCTCTCTCGCTCATGTATAGCTCCAGCGCCGCCGGCGTCAATTTCTATTCTCCCCTGCTCCAATCAGCGCTGCTGGCCGCGCCTTTGTACTCCCCTCATACTCATTAAGTGATTCCCGTGCATCATGCCATTGCATGGTGGAACTCCTTCCGAGCAAAACCTGATCCATGCTTAGGGCCCTTTTGTTGTGGCTTTTTTTGGCTTTTTGGTTTTGGCAAAAGCTAAAAAACGCACCTAAATAGGTGATTTTTTTGGCTTTTGGGTTTTGGAAGCCAAAAGAATAGGATATTTGTTTTTGGCTTCCAAAATCCAAAAGCCAAAAAAGCACCTATTTAGGTGCTTTTTATAGCTTTTGCCAAAGCCAAAAAGACAAAAAAAAAACCACAACAAAAGGGCCCTTAGTTTGGACGCGGGCACTCCGGCGAGTTGTCGGTGGTGTTGTACCGCTAGTGCCAGGCTGCGACACTTGACTTGGTGATTCTGCTTGAACTAAGAATTTGGCTGTAGCAACTTAGTCGATGCCGGAGCGCTTGGCCCTAGATGCTGCATGCGCTCGCCGGCGCGATGGTGGTATCGCCTGGTCTCAACCTCTATCCTCACCGGCTCCTTCTTGGAGCCTCAACGCCGATGGAATACCGGGAGTTCCTCGCTCTCCAAGGCCAGGTACTTATCTACTGCTCTTACTTAGCTTGCTCTGAACCTAGGATGGCCCACTGATGAGGTACTGCTCGCTTGGCCGCGACATCATCCTTGCCCATCGCCTGCTATCCTTGTCAGCCAAAGCGCGACCTACAGTATAATTAACCACCGCAAAGACTCGAGAATTATATGGAGGAAGTTAAGGTTTCTAAGTAGTTCCGGCAAAAACTCGAGAGCGTCCAAAAGCATACCATTAATATGAGTGTGTATTGTAGCCAGTTTCGTATTGTTACACTAAACTGTACGCATGGAGTAGGTCGCAGCTGCTCTGACCACTATCTGAACCCTGCAATAGTGTATTACTATTTTACCGGACATTTTTTTAGTAGCAAATCAGAAATATTAAAACCTTGCTAATCCATTTCCCCACTGTCCATCTTGGTCTGCAGCAGATTTGCTACTTGTCAACGAATTGCTCAAACCATAATTTGTTGGTGCTAATGTATCTATTCCCGGTAGTTCATAGGGGTTCGGTTGAACTAAAAGATGCTCGTATATGCAATAGGAAAAATAGAAATATATGGTATGTTCAAGTAGCCTCAAGGTTTGCATATAATCACCTAGAACATTTACATCTGATGTTGAAGGAACACAAATTGATTTTTTAAATTACATTGGGTATTTAAGTCCCTGGCATCAATCATTCATGTCAATAGCTCGTCTCTAATTACAAATTAGAATGCACGCTCCGATGTATTCTTTTCAACATTCCTCCATGTTAACAATATGACATCCCTAGAACTCAAACTGCAGTATGGTGCACATTAAATTAATGACAACTAATTGTATTGGTTGTACTATTATTGTTCGGGCAGCTGCCAAAGAAGTTATAAAATAGTCGTGAATTATCACTGAAACTGATTTATGCTTCTTACAATGTGTAAAATGGTACCATGTGTGTAAATAACACTTACCTTGGTCCTCTTAGAGAGACAGGTTCTGTAGATTATACACTCTAGTTTTCCAGAATTTTAGTCAGCTAAGCAAGCACAACAGAACCTGGACCAAGGAGAAGAACCAAACACCATGTAGGCAATAAGAAGACCTTACTTATTATTTTGGAAAGGAAATAACTTAGTCGGTGCCTGGCAAATAAAATATAACTGAAAAGAAAACACTATCATACTGAAGCAGGTGCAAGATCTCCATTAATATTCAAATTGTAAAAACAAAACACTGACATACATATGGTGTAGAAAATAAGAAGCCTCTAGAAACGATGTAAAAATACTCATACATCTAAATAAAAAAGATGTAAAATTATGTCAAATGAGCGACACAATGGTTGAATGCCTATCCATCTCTAAATATGTGAACCTGTGTATTCTTGCTAAGACAAACTGTGTATTTATGGAGAGAGTGGAGCAAAGCAGACACAAATATGGAAGAACTGATATTAGTATGTTAATTGTTAATACACTCTAAAAAACTGATATAATAGAATATACACCATTTTATCTGGAAAAATTTATTTATGCATTAGAATATGATGAAGTAAATTGTCTTCATTATAGGCAGTAAGATGATGCATGCTTGGTGACCCAGATACTCCGGCGCCCCATACAATCCATTATCATTTGGAGATCCACAAATCCATCCTGGATGCCACCTCTGCAACGTGCCGGTTATGCTTGGGACAACAGGGTCGTCTTCGGCGACCGGATGACGGTGTCTTTCCCTCATGTAGCCAAGTTGGACACGGCCAAGGGGACAGGTGGACATCCATGGTCACGGGGTCCGCTTCTCTCAGTCGACTCTGCTTCCGGGGCATCGCACGACCTGCACACCCAGACCTCGTTGAGGCCACTTGCGATGAGCCAGGCCATCTTCCCCTGGTGTGCTGCCTTCCATAGGATGGCCTGTGACATCTGCTACTATGTGTGGAGCTCGGACGTACTATGGCAGCTAGTGATTATCAACGGCGACTAAAAGAGGATAAGCTCCCTGTTATGGGTCCGCCGAAGAAGGCAATGCAAAGTTCGTGGCCAACTACCAGAGACACTTGATGAACTTCTTGCTGAAACTTTTCATGCCAAGTTGCATTTCTTGCTTCAGTTATTCAGTTATTGTAATGTGTTAATGTGTTCTCCAGCCAGATGTGCTAACTCTAAGTGATCTCATTTTGGGTTTCATTCATATTGTAGGATGATGTAAACCTTTCATCAGAAGTGGACGACAAGAAGCTGTATATGGTGCTGAAACCTCAAACTGACATGTTGCTTCAATATCAGAATAAACACCCATATCTCCAGTTTGTCGTCTATCTAGCTGTCAAGGATGCTTCTGGATTTAAGTACGCCACCGTGTCCATACCTATAGAATTCAACAGGTCCGCTCATCTTCTCTTAGCTACTTTTAAGCTTCTAAATTTTTTAAGCTTTTAAGTACCTCTTATGTCACAATACTTTTACGCTTCCAAAAAAAATTCTGCGAGCCACAATCACCAAAACCAATTTATATGTTACATTAATGAAAGATGGGCATAAAATATAATACCAAATAAATGGTTGGTTGATCTGAGTTATCCACGGCCACACAAACAGAGGAAGAACGAACACCCTCAAGGAATTAAGACATAATTTCATAAGGAAGGCTGCATCATCACTCGTTAGAAGCAGAAAGAGTTAACTAAAACTTAAAGAGCAAAGTCAAAAGAGGCAAGGAAAAATAATCTTTTCATAACATACGCTTTGCACTGAAGCATAAATGTCCCCTTTGAAAACAAACAATTGTAGGTAAAAATAGTTAAGTGTGGCAAAAGAAAAAGAAATACCTTTATATTGTTTGTCCCTGGCCATTTTGTTCTTCCAACTGAATTAATGCTAAGTCAAGTTCGAGGATAAAAGCAATAGCTTGGGATAATCTGGAAAATAGATGTAGACCAGATACCATCTAGCTTCAAGGCATCACTCTGCAAGGAAAAAGTAGCACATGAATTCTTACACAAAAATATATAGATCATCATTTGATTGTAGCAAGTTGAGTATATGCTCATGTTTAAGCAAAAATTAGCTGCGCCTTAATTGACATGCAATGTAAATAGTGATAATGCAATTTAGAACAAAAACTAATGTGTGCTGTGACGCCTCAACATAAACTGAGCTGAAAATCTCTGCACTTATAGTTTTTGACATACTAAGATTGCACTAAGATTGGACGGCAACAAAAAAGTCTTGGTATACATAGCACTTTTTACAATACAATGGTTTGCCTAAACCATAACCTGACAATTCACAAATCACTTGGTTTTCTACTTCTTTTACCTTCAATTCAAGCACAATCAATCTCAGCTATCTAGCCAGGACATCATGTAAGATCCATCAATGAATGCATATCCAGCAAGGGCATCAGTTTTGCTGAACCACGGAATCCACTTTAGTACATCCATTTTTTGGATGATCCTTCTCCTTCTAAAAACGCTAGAATTAAATTGACCAAGGTGAGTAAATAATACAGTTCATACAACTTAAGAGGATATACGTATAGTTTAGCTTCAGTCTCAAATAAAGCAAACAAGCATAGCATCTATATATTATTTTGTACTGTGCAAGGTGTAGCAAGGTGTAGCTGCAGTAGGAAACCTAAATCATAGAGGACACAATAAGATCATGAAAGCAAAATTTAGCTGCATATATAATTAATTTCATCTTGAAGTTTTTTATTTCAAATAAATCATCACCATCAATTCTCGTCCAAAGACATACCATATGTATATGGAACTGCTCAAAGATTTTCTCTTACACAGGTGAACACACTGGCAAACGAAAAATAACATATTGAGTTAGAGCAATACAGGCTGGAGGTGATGTGTATTAATTGTTGAACCCAACCTGATTTAGCCAAACATACCTACTGAAGTACCAATGACCATTAACAGATCACCCAAACCAGAAATCCACAATTAATCATTCATACCTCAAGTAAGTATCAGCAGTGTGTCGCACGCAGCAATAATCTATGAGGAGAGGAAGGAATGATATTCATAAAAGTACCTTTTTGGGCATTGGCTTTGAGCAGCAAGTCGACTCCGGGTGGCAGCAGCACATCAGAGGCCCCAAACACAGCAGCTCGAGCTGATTCCACGGTCCTCCTGCCTGGTAAAGAGATGGAAAAAAGGCGATCAGGGAGAGGATCAGTGACCGCTCAAAAGGAATAATACATGAATAACATGGAATTTTGATTCTTACAATGATTACTTCGCCACACCAAACTAATTACTCCCATTATACATTAAGAAATGATACTATCTGAAAAGCTATTTCTATTTCTGTATATTGTGACCTACAAACAATGAACTTCCAATCTAGAAGGTGATGTAGCTTTAGAATCCATCCCAAAGAATGAACAAATTAAAGATAAAGCAGGGACTCACACCTGTGCTACATAAATGCAGATAAAAAAAACATGTCGCAACCTTCTTCTTGTCAGCTCTCCTTAACGAAACCGGCGAGGCCCGTCCACCGAGACCTGTGGACTTGCCGATGTTCCGCAATCATCAGTCCTCATCACATGGATTTGCATCCTTACTGGTCCAGTTTTCTTATCAACACTGCAATAAAACAAGAGTACATAGGATTGAAATAATCACATCTGAGCCCAAAACAGCCCCTGGAGATTTCAACTAAACAACACGGTGTTGTCCCATATGGAAACCAATGTCTGGAAATAAAAAATAGAGAGGGAAAGAAAGAAGAGAAGAAATGTAAAGGAGCTGACCTGCACCAAATCGTTCTTTGATGACCAGTGGTACCCTCTGGTGGCTGTAGGAATATGGGGATCCCATGAGAGAAAAAGACAGGAAAGTAGTCAGAGGCAAGAGAGACGGGGAAGAACCTATAGGAATATCTGGCGACGACGACGGCCGAAGGGCGGCCGGAGGAGCGAGCTGCAGCGACAATAGGTGGAGAGGGGCGGCGGAGCGGGCGGCGGTCCGCCATCGCCGTCGGGGGCGGAGCTCCAGCAGCCCCTCTTGCCTGTGCTAGCGCTGCGCAGCTCCTGCTGGCCGGTGGTTGTCCAGGGAGGCGGAGAGGAGAACGACGTGGAGACCGACAAGGGAGGAGCGACGGGATTGGGGGAGGAGGAGGAGGAGTGACGGGATTGGAGACGGGAGAGGCGCCGCCACACACAAGTTCCTGCCCAGCCGAGCCGCTCCTCCCATAGCGCGGCGGCGTGCAGCGACGGGGACGAGGGCGGGCGAGGAGACCGACGGCGGGGAGCGGGAGCGACCGGCGGGGAGCGGGAGCGACGGCTGCGGGAGCGGGAGACGCGGCGGCTGCTGGATTGGGGAGGATTGGGATAGGGCATGACGCGCCAACACCGGGCCGAGTGGGCTTCATCGACCCGTGGAGAAAAAGCGGGTTCGCGCGAGGGCCTCGTCCTGGACTACTCCACCAGTAAAAAAATGGACGGACAAGATTGCCAGACGGGGAAGATCCAACGGCTACGAGCAGCTAATCTCTGTGAGGCCCCCTATGGGGGGCATCATATATACCTTTAGATGTGCACGAAATTGTTGTGAAAAGAGATGTGGTGGCGCGGCAGCCATGCCCCTATTTTAGGGCGGCTACGGAGCTGACGGTACTGCAATATATGAGGCAACTGTTAAAATAACCCTTGTTTTGCTGCGGGGTTCGCAACGAGGACAATCTGAGGGAAAGGTGGTGACCGTTTCCCGGCGGTTTCCTGGAGGCCACGAGGAAGGGACGTCCTGTGCCCGTACGGTACGTAGTGGCCATCCGCTTAACAGCTATCTCCAACAGACGGTGTAAATTTCGGCGCGTTATACCTCCCTTTCGACACGCTGTAAACGTTTGCCGCGCGCTTTGCCGCACTTTGCCCCGCCGGACTCGCCAAAATGCAGCGTCTGCGCGGGCGGTAAAGTTGGGCCTCCTTCGGACGCTCTAAAATACAGCGCGCGCCGCCAAGCGAACGGCTAGTTTTTTGTATATCGTTTGAAACGGATCAAACAAATCAAATAAAATTACGAAAATTTAATTGAAATTACGAAATATATTAAAAGTTCGACAAATACCGACATTTTATTTAAACTAAACTAAACTAAACTACTCGGAGTCCTCCCAATCGAAGTCCGACGATCCGCTAGTCGGAGTCGTGTGGGACACCGGAGTGGTCGTCCACTCAAAGGAGGAGGAGGAGGTCGGCATGTTCGTCGATGGTCCGGTGCCTCTCTTCTTCTCCCCCGCCCTCTTCACCCTCCGCACCGCCTTCTCCGCCCTCTCCGCCATCCTCGCCGCCGACTCAGCGCGGCGCCTGTCGCTGTCGGCCTTCTTCTTCACGGCCGCCTTCACCTTGGCCTCCTTCTTCTGCGCGTAAAATGCCTCCGTGGCGGCGACGTCCTCCGGGAACGCGCGCGCCCACTCGAGGCGCACGCGCTCGTCCCGCTCCGCCACGCGCAGACGCTGCTCGAGCTCGCGGGCGCGCTGCCGCTGCTCGGTCGTGACGATCGGCGACGGCGGCGCGAGCATCTCCGCCTGCTCGCGCGTCCAAACGTCGTCGAAGTTCATGTGCCGGCAGGGACGGCCGAGGTGCCACGCTACGGCGTCGTAGGCTCGCGTCGCCTCATGCGCGGTGTCGAAGGTTCCGAGTTGGATCCGCTCCTCGTCGGAGCGGATCTCCGCGTCGAAGCGGTCGCTCGGCGGCGCGCGGACGCCGTGGTAGCCGGAGGCGGACCGTCGGCGCGGAGGCAGAGCGCTAGGGGAGAGAGAGCGAGGCGGAGCGACACGCGGAAGTTTCAGGCAGTTGACGCGTTCACGCGTGTCGCGTTTATAGCGCGCGCGGCAGCGCACGCGGCAACTTTCCCGCGTGGGATGGCGCAAACGCGCGGGCGCGGCAAATTTTTTACCGCGCGCGCCCTTTTCCCGCGTCTGCTGGAGCTTCGCGCGGGTGCCCGCGCGTGCCAAACAGGCGGTTTTTTTTGCCGCGCACGCCTTTTACACCGTCTGTTGGAGATGCTCTAAGGTATACAGCGGCGCCGGTGTACGTAGAACATAAAAAATTATCATGTACTACTGTATGCAGATAAAGCGTGGACCACGAAGTGAACCTAATTCAATTGGTTGCGGTAGTTTTTTTTTTGAGAATTCGGTAGGTGAGCTGCTCGATATATTAATAGAAGAAGATTTGGCTCAGTTAATCAGGGAAAACGGGCCCAAAAACCATACATAGTGGTCGAGTTTATGAGGGAAACTGGCCGGAAAAACCGCACAAAGGTCGGGGCCTCCTCGCCCACATGAAACTAGACCGCCGACGACCAAACACACACCACCAAACCCGGAGCCGCTGCTCCGACGTCCCCTACTCGGAGGCGAGCCGCAACGCCGCACGTCATGGACGTCCTGTAGCCCAAACTACCAAGGAGACCACCCGCAGACCACGAACGCCGCGCCAAAAAGATCCGGGGCCGCCGCCCCGACTTGCCAGCCACACCGACCACCCCGTCGCGTAGGCCGGGCCGACGAGCTCGCTACCCACGTAGCACGAACACGCCACCCAAGCCTTGCTAGACAATGACCACACCCCATGGAGTCATCGCTGCAAGACCATCCGAGGCCGCCGCCTCGGCGCACGTCAGCCGTCCGGGGCCGCCGCCCCGCATCCACCACCCTCGACGACAAGGCAACCAAGCGCAACTACCACACATCTATCACACCACGAGGAACACAGTCTCCAAAAGCGGCGCCTTCAAGAAGGTAACGGCACAGTGTGTCGCCGCCGCCCGCTCCAAGGAGTAGAGGTTTTCACCCGGAGAACGCAAGAACTCGCGACAGCAGGAGACCAAGCTCCCCGATGAAGCCCTCAACAGGGAACAACGGTACCCAAGGGCACTGCCAACATCGGCACAAATGGTGCGAGGCTTTCGCCTGGAGTGCCAACGCTGTCGTCAGGCCCAACGTAGCCCCTGGCGGAAGAAGGTGGCTCGCCGAGTAGGGTACCTTGTTGCCGTCCACCAAACAGAGAACGGAGCTGGCAGGCGCCCATCGGATCCCGCAGGGGCCCAACTGAGCCCGCAGGAGCCCATCAGAGCCCGCAGGAGCCCCCAATCAGAGCCCCCGCGCGCAAGCGCCGGCAGCGCACTAGGCAGTTGAGCAGCGCCAAGCCAGGCGGAAACCGCGCCCACCCCAACAGCAGGGGGCCGCGCCATGGCCGGACGACGAGCTGCAGAGCAGCGAAGGTCGAAGCCGACCAACATCCCGTCGCCAGGGCCGCGCCATGGCCGGACGGGTGAGCTGCAGACCGGACGGCGAGCTGCAGAGAGCAGCGAAGGCCGGGTCCGTCCCGCAAGCCCGCCGCCAGGGCCAGCGCGAGGCACCACGGCGAGGATGCACAGGCGCGACAAGGGGGAGGCACGGAAGCAGCGACGAGCAGGACTGCGGCGGGCCACGCGCAGGAGCCCAGCGCGGGCGGCGGCGACCTCCGGGACCGGCATGGAGGCCTCCCTCCTAAGCAGCCATGCGGGGGCCCGAGAGTCATAGATCCTCTCCGTCCCCGTCCTTGGCGGCGCACGGCTTCGCCGCCGGCGGCCTCGGGAGGCGACGAGGAGGCGGTCAGGGGGCGGGGGAGGTGGCGGCGGGGATCTAGGGTTTCGCTCCCCCGTCGCCTGGAGGAGACGACAGAGGAGCGTTTTGCTTGGCCGACTGGATGTTGTATGAGGTAAAACGAAGGTTTGGTTGCGGTAGTGGATGTACAAATCTAGCACCTAAGTCAAATTCTCACGGACACGAATTAAGGTTCCTATTTATACTTAAGGTCCAGGCTGATCCTGATACTCATGCAATTTATCTTGAGGACTATATTTAAAAAATCTTAGTACTCATGCCAAAAGGCTGTGTGCATCCCTGATTGGTGCAGAGGCCAGTGATACGTCCAAAATGTATCTACTTTCCCGAACACTTTTGCTATTGTTTTGCCTCTAATTTGTGTATTTTGGATACAACTAACACTGACTAACGCTGTTTTCAGCAGAATTGCTCTGGTGTCTTGTTTTTGTGCAGAAATTCCAATTTCGGGAAAATCCTCGGAATTTATGCCAAAGTGCCTATTTTACCAGAAGACTCACGGAGCCAGAAGGGCAAGCCAGGTGGAGGCCCGAGGGCCCCACACACTAGGCCGGCGCGGCCCAGGAGGGGGGCGCGCCGTGACACGCGTATAGCACGCGACCGTTGGGAACCCCAAGTGGAAGGTGTGATGCGTACAGCAGTAAGTTTCCCTCAGTTAGAAACCAAGGTTTATCGAACCAGTAGGAGTCAAGAAGCACGTTGAAGGTTGATGGCGGCGAGATGTAGTGCGGCGCAACACCAGGGATTCCGGCACCAACGTGGAACCTGCACAACACAAACCAAGTACTTTGCCCCAACGAAACAGCGAGGTTGTCAATCTCACCGGCTTGCTGTAACAAAAGATTAGATGTATAGTGTGGACAATGATTGTTTGCAGAAAACAGTAGAACAGTATTGCAGTAGATTATATTTCAGTAAAGAGAATTGGACCGGGGTCCACAATTCACTAGAGGTGTCTCTCCCATAAGATAAACAACATGTTGGGTGAACAAATTACAGTTCGGTAATTGACAAATAAAGAGGGCATGACCATGCACATACATATTATGATGAGTATAGTGAGATTTAATTGGGCATTACGACAAAGTACATAGACCGCTATCCAGCATGCATCTATGCCTAAAAAGTCCACCTTCAGGTTATCATCCGAACCCCCTCCAGTATTAAGTTGCTAACAACAGACAATTGCATTAAGTATTGCGCGTAATGTAATCAGTAACTACATCCTCGAACATAGCACCAATGTTTTATCCCTAGTGGCAACAGCACATCCATAATCTTAGAGGTTTCTCTCACTCCCCCAGATTCACGGATACATGAACCCACTATCGAGCATAAATACTCCCTCTTGGAGTTACTAGCATCAACTTGGCCAGAGCATCTACTAATAACGGAGAGCATGCAAGATCATAAACAACACATAGATATAAATTGATAATCAACATAACATAGTATTCTCTATTCATCGGATCCCAACAAACACAACATATAGAATTACAGATAGATGATCTTGATCATGTTCGGCAGCTCACAAGACCCGACAATTAAGCACAATGGGGAGAAGACAACCATCTAGCTACTGCTATGGACCCATAGTCTAGGGGTAGACTACTCACACATCACTCCGGAGGCGACCATGGCGGCGTAGAGTCCTCCGGGAGATGATTCCCCTCTCCGGCAGGGTGCCGGAGGCGATCTCCTGAATCCCCCGAGATGGGATTGGCAGCGGCGGCGTCTCTGGAAGGTTTTCCGTATCGTGGCTCTCGGTACTGGGGGTTTCGCGACGAAGGCTATTTGTAGGCGGAAGGGCAGGTCAAGGGGCGTCACGAGGGGCCCACACCACAGGTCGGCGCGGCCAGGGCTTGGGCCGCGCCGCCCTGTGGTTTGGCCACCTCGTGGCCCCACTTCGTCTCCTCTTCGGTCTTCTGGAAGCTTCGTGGCAAAATAGGACCCTGGGTGTTGATTTCGTCCAATTCCGAGAATATTTCCTTACTAGGATTTCTGAAACCAAAAACAGCAGAAAACAGCAACTGGCACTTCGGCATCTTGTTAATAGGATAGTTCCAGAAAATGCACAAATGTGACATAAAGTGTGCATAAAACATGTAGATATCATCAATAATGTGGCATGGAACATAAGAAATTATCGATACGTCGGAGACGTATCAGCATCCCCAAGCTTAGTTCCTGCTCGTCCCGAAGTGTAAACGATAAACAAAGATAATTTCTGGAGTGACATGCCATCATAACCTTGATCATACTATTTGTAAAGCATATGTAGTGAATGCAGCGATCAAAACAATGTATATGATATGAGTAAACAAGTGAATCATATAGCAAAGACTTTTCATGAATAGTACTTCAAGACAAGCATCAATAAGTCTTGCATAAGAGTTAACTCATAAAGCAATAATTCATAGTAGAAGCATTGAAGCAACACAAAGGAAGATGAAGTTTCAGCGGTTGCTTTCAACTTATAACATGTATATCTCATGGATATTGTCAACATAGAGTAATATAATAAGTGCAATATGCAAGTATGTAGGAATCAATGCACAGTTCACACAAGTGTTTGCTTCTTGAGGTAGAGAGAAATAGGTGAACTGACTCAACAATAAAAGTAGAAGAAAGGTCCTTCAAAGAGGAAAGCATCAATTGCTATATTTGTGCTAGAGCTTTGATTTTGAAAACAAGAAACAATTTTGTCAACGGTAGTAATAAAGCATATGTATCATGTAAATTATATCTTACAAGTTGCAAGCCTCGTGCATAGTATACTAATAGTGCCCGCACCTTGTCCTAATTAGCTTGGACTACCGGGATCATCGCAATGCACATGTTTTAACCAAGTGTCACAAAGGGGTACCTCTATGCCGCCTGTACAAAGGTCTAAGGAGAAAGCTCGCATCGGATTTCTCTCTATTGATTATTCTCAACTTAGACATCCATACCGGGACAACATAGACAACAGATAATGGACTCCTCTTTTATGCATAAGCATGTAACAACAATTAATTTTCTCATATGAGATTGAGGGTATTGTCCAAAACTGAAACTTCCACCATGGATCATGGCTTTAGTTAGCGGCCCAATGTTCTTCTCTAACAATATGCATGCTCTAACCATAAGGTGGTAGATCGCTCTTACTTCAGACAAGACGAACATGCATAGCAACTCACATGATATTCAACAAAGAGTAGTTGATGGTGTCCCCAGTGAACATGGTTATCGCACAACGAGCAACTTAATAAGAGATAAAGTGCATAAGTACATATTCAATACCACAATAGTTTTTAAGCTATTTGTCCCATGAGCTATATATTGTAAAGGTGAAGAATGGAAATTTAAAGGTAGCACTCAAGCAATTTACTTTGGAATGGCGGAGAAATACCATGTAGTAGGTAGGTATGGTGGACACAAATGGCATAGTGGTTGGCTCAAGTATTTTGGATGCATGAGAAGTATTCCCTCTCGATACAAGGTTTAGGCTAGCAAGGCTATTTGAAACAAACACAAGGACGAAGCGGTGCAGCAAAACTCACATAAAAGACATATTGAAAACATTATAAGACTCTACACCGTCTTCCTTGTTGTTCAAACTCAATACTAGAAATTATCTAGACTTTAGAGAGACCAAATATGCAAACCAAATTTTAGCATGCTCTATGTATTTCTTCATTAATAGGTGCAAAGTATATGATGCAAGAGCTTAAACATGAGCACAACAATTGCCAAGTATCACATTATCCAAGACATTTTAGCAATTACTACATGTATCATTTTCCAATTCCAACCATATAACAATTTAACAAAGAAGAAACTTCGCCATGAATATTATGAGTAGATCCTAAGGACATACTTGTCCATATGCTACAGCGGAGCGTGTCTCTCTCCCACACAAAGAATGCTAGGATCCATTTTATTCAAACAAAAAAAAAAAAAAAACAAACCAACGCTCCAAGAAAAGTACATAAGATGTGATGGAATAAAAATATAGTTTCAGGGGAGGAACCTGATAATGTTGTCGATGAAGAAGGGGATGCCTTGGGCATCCCCAAGCTTAGACGCTTGAGTCTTCTTGATATATGCAGGGGTGAACCACCGGTGCATCCCCAAGCTTAGAGCTTTCACTCTCCTTGATCATGTTGTATCATCTCCCTCTCTTGATCCTTGAAAACTTCCTCCACACCAAACTTAGAACAACTCATTAGAGGGTTATTGCACAATCAAAATATACATGTTCAGAGGTGACATAATCATTCTTAACACTTCTGGACATTGCACAAAGCTACTGAAAGTCAATGGAATCGAAATATCCATCGAACATAACAAAACAGGCAATGCGAAATAAAAGGCAGAATCTGTCAAAACAGAACAGTTCGTATTGACGAATTTTATTGAGGCACCAGACTTGCTCAAATGAAAATGCTCAAATTGAATGAAAGTTGCGTACATATCTGAGGATCACTCACGTAAATTGGCATAACTTTCTGAGTTACCTACAGAGAATTTTGCCCAGATTCGTGACAGCAAAGAAATCTGTTTCTGCGCAGTAATCCAAATCTAGTATGAACTTTACTATCAACGACTTTACTTGGCACAACAAAACACTAAACTAAGATAAGGAGAGGTTGCTACAGTAATAAACAACTTCCAAGACATAAAATAAAAACAAAGTACTGTAGTAAAAAACATGGGTTGTCTCCCATAAGCGCTTTTCTTTAACGCCTTTTAGCTAGGCGCAGAAAGTGTGTATCAAGTATTATCAAGAGATGAAGTGTCAACATCATAATTTGTTCTAATAATAGAATCAAAAGGTAACTTCATTCTCTTCCTAGGGAATTGTTCCATACCTTTCTTGAGAGGTAATTGATATTTTATATTACCTTCCCTCATATCAATGATAGCACCAACAGTTCGAAGAAAAGGTCTTCCCAATATGATGGGACAAGATGCATAGGGACAAGGTTATTGTTAACGGTAATGCGAACATTATCAACTTTCCCCAAAGGTTTCTTCGTAGAATGATCAGCAAGATTAACATCCAAATAACAATTTTTCAGCGGTGGCAAGTCAAGCATACTATAGATTTTCTTAGGCATAACGGAAATACTTGCACCAAGATCACATAAAGCATTACAATCAAAATCTTTAACCTTCATCTTAATGATGGGCTCCCAACCATCCTCTAGCTTTCTAGGAATAGAAGCTTCGCGCTCTAGTTTCTCTTCTCTAGCTTTTATGAGAGCTTAATATGTTGCGTGAAAGCCAAATTTATAGCACTAGCATTAGGACTCTTAGCAAGTTTTTGTAAGAACTTTATAACTTCAGAGATGTGGCAATCATGAAAATTCAAACCATTATAATCTAAAGCAATGGGATCATCATCCCCAATGTTGGAAAAAATTTCAGCAGTTTTATCGCAGGCAGTTTCAGCAGTTTTAGCAGTTTCAGGCAGTTTCTCGCGCTTTGCATTAGAAGTGGAAACATTGCTAACACCAATTCTTTTTTTATTATTAGTAGGAGGTGCAGCAACTTGTGTAGAATTAGCATTATTGGTGGTGGTAATAGTCCAAACTTTAGCTATATTATCTTCTTTTTCATTTTCTTCTCTTTCCCACCTAGCACGCAATTCGGCCATCAATCTTATATTCTCATTAATTCTAACTTGGATGGCATTTGCTGTAGTAGCAATTTTATTATGATGATTTTCATTAGGCATAACTTTCGATTTCAAAAGAACAACATCAGCAGCAAGACTATCGACTTTAGAAGCAAGTATATCAATTTTCCCAAGCTTTTCTTCAACAGATTTGTTAAAAGCAGTTTGTGTACTAATAAATTCTTTAAGCATGGCTTCAAGTCCGGGGGGTGTGTTCCTATTATTGTTGTAAGAATTCCCATAAGAATTACCATAGCCGTTGCCATTATTATAAGGATATGGCCTATAGTTGTTACTAGAATTGTTCCGGTAAGCATTGTTGTTGAAATTATTATTTTTAATGAAGTTTACATCAACATGTTCTTCTTGAGCTACCAATGAAGCTAACGAAACATTATTAGGATCAACATTAGTCCTATCATTCACAAGCATAGACATAATAGCATCAATCTTATCACTCAAGGAAGAGGTTTCTTCGATAGAATTTACCTTCTTACCTTGTGGAGCTCTTTCCGTGTGCCATTCAGAGTAATTGATCATCATATTATCAGGAATCTTTGTTGCTTCACCAAGAGTGATGGACATAAAGGTACCTCCAGCAGCTGAATCCAATAGGTTCCGCGAAGAAAAATTCAGTCCTGCATAAAAGGTTTGGATGATCATCCAAGTAGTCAGTCCATGGGTTGGGCAATTTTTAACCAAAGATTTCATTCTTTCCCATGCTTGTGCAACATGTTCAGTATCTAATTGTTTAAAATTCATTATGCTACTCCTCAAAGATATAATTTTAGCAGGGGGATAATATCTACCAATAAAAGCATCCTTGCATTTTGTCCATGAATCAATACTATTCTTAGGCAGAGATAGCAACCAATCTTTAGCTCTTCCTCTTAATGAGAAAGGGAACAATTTTAATTTTATAATGTCACCATCTACATCTTTATATTTTTGCATTTCACATAGTTCAACAAAATTATTGAGATGGGCAGCAGCATCATCAGAACTAACACCAGAAAATTGCTCTCGCATAACAAGATTCAGTAAAGCAGGTTTAATTTCAAAGAATTCTGCTGTAGTAGCAGGTGGAGCAATAGGTGTGCATAAGAAATCATTATTATTTGTGGTTGTGAAGTCACACAACTTAGTATTTTCAGGAGTACCCATTTTAGCAACAGTAAATAAAGCAAACTAGATAAAGTAAATGCAAGTAACTAATTTTTTTGTGTTTTTGATATAGCAAACAAGATAGCAAATAAAGTAAAACTAGAACTAATTTTTTTGTATTTTGATTTAGTGCAGCAAACAAAATAGTAAATAAAACTAAGCAAGACAAAAACAAAGTAAAGAGATTGGGATGTGGAGACTCCCCTTGCAGCGTGTCTTGATCTCCCCGGCAACGGCGCCAGAAATTTAGCTTGACACGCGTACAGCACGCGACCATTGGGAACCCCAAGTGGAAGGTGTGATGCGTACAGCAGTAAGTTTCCCTCAGTTAGAAACCAAGGTTTATCGAACCAGTAGGAGTCAAGAAGCACGTTGAAGGTTGATGGCGGCGAGATGTAGTGCGGCGCAACACCAGGGATTCCGGCGCCAACGTGGAACCTGCACAACACAAACCAAGTACTTTGCCCCAACGAAACAGCGAGGTTGTCAATCTCACCGGCTTGCTGTAACAAAGGATTAGATGTATAGTGTGGATGATGATTGTTTGCAGAAAACAGTAGAACAGTATTGCAGTAGATTGTATTTTAGTAAAGAGAATTGGACCGGGGTCCACAGTTCACTAGAGGTGTCTCTCCCATAAGATAAACAGCATGTTGGGTGAACAAATTACAGTTGGGCAATTGACAAATAAAGAGGGCATGACCATGCACATACATATTATGATGAGTATAGTGAGATTTAATTGGGCATTACGACAAAGTACATAGACCGCTATCCAGCATGCATCTATGCCTAAAAAGTCCACCTTCAGGTTATCATCCGAACCCCCTCCAGTATTAAGTTGCTAACAACAGACAATTGCATTAAGTATTGCGCGTAATGTAATCAGTAACTACATCCTCGAACATAGCACCAATGTTTTATCCCTAGTGGCAACAGCACATCCACAATCTTAGAGGTTTCTCTCACTCCCCCAGATTCACGGATACATGAACCCACTATCGAGCATAAATACTCCCTCTTGGAGTTACTAGCATCAACTTGGCCAGAGCATCTACTAATAACGGAGAGCATGCAAGATCATAAACAACACATAGATATAAAATGATAATCAACATAACATAGTATTCTCTATTCATCGGATCCCAACAAACACAACATATAGAATTACAGATAGATGATCTTGATCATGTTCGGCAGCTCACAAGACCCGACAATTAAGCACAATGGGGAGAAGACAACCATCTAGCTACTGCTATGGACCCATAGTCCAGGGGTAGACTACTCACACATCACTCCGGAGGCGACCATGGCGGCGTAGAGTCCTCCGGGAGATGATTCCCCTCTCCGGCAGGGTGCCGGAGGCGATCTCCTGAATCCCCCGAGATGGGATTGGCGGCGGCGGCGTCTCTGGAAGGTTTTCCGTATCGTGGCTCTCAGATGCGGGGTTTCGCGACGAAGGCTATTTGTAGGCGGAAGGGCAGGTCAAGGGGCGTCACGAGGGGCCCACACCATAGGTCGGCGCGGCCAGGGCTTGGGCCGCGCCGCCCTGTGGTTTGGCCACCTCGTGGCCCCACTTCGTCTCCTCTTCGGTCTTCTGGAAGCTTCGTGGCAAAATAGGACCCTGGGCGTTGATTTCGTCCAATTCCGAGAATATTTCCTTACTAGGATTTCTGAAACCAAAAACAGCAGAAAACAGCAACTGGCACTTCGGCATCTTGTTAATAGGTTAGTTCCAGAAAATGCACAAATGTGACATAAAGTGTGCATAAAACATGTAGATATCATCAATAATGTGGCATGGAACATAAGAAATTATCGATACGTCGGAGACGTATCACGCCGCCCTAGCGTGTGCCCCCCTCGGCTGGCCTCCGACGCCCTCCTCTGGACTACTTAAAGGTTTCGATCTAAAAACGCGAGACGGGAAGTCGAAGTCGCCAGAAACCCTCCAGAACGCCACCACATCGCGAAACTCCGTCTCGGGGACCAGAAACTCCGTTCTGGCACTCCGCCAGGACGGGGAATCGGAGGAGATCATCGCCATCATCACCACCGACGCCTCTCCATCGACCAGCCATGCTTCCCCCATCCATGTGTGAGTAATTCCCCCGCTGTAGGCTGAAGGGGATGGTAGGGATTGGATGAGATTGGTCATGTAATAGCATAAGATTGTTAGGGCATAGTGCCTAGTGTCCGTAATTGGTACTTTGATGATATTGTTGCAACTTGTTATGCTTAATGCTTACCACTAGGACCTGAGTGCCATGATCTCAGATCTGAACATGTTATTATTTCATCATGATATGCATTGTTTTATGATCTTACCTGCAAGTTGTATACACATGTCGCTGTCCGGAACCCGAGGCCCCGAAGTGACAGAAATCGGGACAACCGGAGGGGAAGGCGGTGATGTGAGGATCACATGTGTTCACGGAGTGTTAATGCTTTGCTCCGGTACTCTATTAAAAGGAGTACCTTAATATCCAGTAGATTCCCTAGAGGCCCGGCTGCCACCGGCTGGTAGGACAAAAGATGTTGTGCAAGTTTCTCATTGCGAGCACGTACGACTATATACGGAACACATGCCTATGGATTGCTTTGTACTTGGACACCACTTTATTATTATCTGCAAATGCCCTGCTTTGATTGTTACACTAGTTTCTCTCATCCATGTAACGCCCGTCATCCATCCCTGTGCCTACAGTATTTTAATCCTGTTGTTTACTATAATCACTACTGCTGTCTTTGTTACTCTGCTGCTGTTATTTCACCACTGCTACTGCTATAAAACTGTTACTACTGATAAACTCTTGCGAGCAAGTCTGTTTCCAGGTGCAGCTGAATTGACAACTCCGCTGTTAAGGCTTTCAAGTATTCTTTGTCTCCCCTTGTGTCGAATCAATAAATTGGGTTTTACTTCCCGCGAAGACTGTTGCGATCCCCTATACTTGTGGGTCATCAAGACTATTTTCTGGCGCCGTTGCCGGGGAGCATAGCTTTATTTGAAAGTTCACTTGGATTGATATTGTTCGCTGCAATTCTCCATCATGGGTAAATCTCGGGATCCTAAAGTCGCCATATTACCATCCACTACAACAAAAGGTACAACTCTGAGTACCTCTGCTGCTCTTGATTCACCATCTGTGATGAGTCAACTTGTTTCACCGCCGCAAGCTTCACTTGCTGGTACTTCTGCTGAATCTGAAAACTCTCATAATATTGATAATGTTTCTGATGTGCTTGATGATAGTGGTTCATTGGGATCTTTTCTAGATGCTACAATTGCTAGGTCTAGACAAATTGAAAATACTGAAACTCCTAATGCTGCTACACCTGTTAATTCACCTGAACTTGATTATTCAAGTGATGATCCTGATGAAGATTATGTGGAGCTTAATGATGATTTTATTAATAGATGCAATGCTACTGCTGATGCAAGAAAAATTAAAAAGTTTCTCGCACAATATACTGTTAGATATAAGCTGTCTCCTAATCCTAAATTTGCCACATCTCCTATATGCATTAAGGATAAAGATTATGATTTTTCTCTTGATCTATCTCATATAGCTATTGTTGAGAAAACACCCTTTTGTGGTACTGAAAAAGAAAGTGTTGTAGAACACATGAATGAACTTTCTTCTATGAGTAGCTTGTTTTCTGATGATGTCAAGATGCGTACTTATTTCGTTGCTAAATTTTTTTCCTTTCTCATTAAAGGATGATGCTAAAACTTGGTATAATAATTTGCCTCCTGGCTCTATTAAAAGTCCAGGTGATTTGCTTAATGTTTTCTTTCGGAAATACTTTCCTGCTAGTGCTCAACATGCTGCTTTGCAGAAAATTTATAGCTTTGACCAGGAAGATGGAGAGAAATTGCCTAAAGCATGGGCAAGATTTTGCTCTCTTATCAGAGCTCGACCTGGACATGATTTAGAAAAGCATGATTTACTTGATATATTTTATAGTGGACTAACCGTTGAGTCTAGAGCATATTTGGATAGTTGTGCTGGTTGTGTTTTCAGGAAAAGAACTCCAGACGAAGCTGAAGAATTATTGGCTAAAATAGGCCGGAATCATGATGATTGGACTACACCTGAACCAACTCCGACGCCGATATTAAAGAAGAGGGGTTTAATTAAATTGAATAATGAAGATATGAGGGAAGCCAAGAAGTCTCTTAAGGAGAAAGGTATTAAATCCGAAGATGTGAAGAATTTACCCCCCATAGAAGATATATGTGAGATAATTCCCCCTTCATCCATGATCGAGGTAAACTCCCTTCAACGCTTTACTAGGGAAGATATTCCATATTCAAAACCTCCTGCTCAATGCTTAGATGAGTTTGATAATTATATTGTTAAGCAAGAAAATTTTAATATGAGAGTAGAGAATCATCTAATAGAAAATTCTCAAGCTATTAGCAATTTGCATGATATTGTGGAGAGAACCTCCAATGATGTTAAGATGCTTGCTAAACATTTTCAAATGGTTCAAACTCAAATTGATCAACTCACTAAAGTGCAAAATGACTTGTTAAAAAATAATTCTAAAGAGAAACATGCTTATGAAGTAACAACTAGAGGCGGTGTCTCTACCCAGGATCCTCTATATCCTGAAGGGCATCCCAAAAGAGTTGAACAAGATTCTCAACGAATTGAACCTAGTGCTCATTCTAAGAAAAAGAAGAAGAAACATAAAAATGTTGTAGAATCCTCTGAACCTGTTAATGATCCTAATAGTATTTCTATTTCTGATGCTGAAACTGAAAGTGGTAATGAACATGATAATAATAATGATAAGAATGATGCTTCTGATAAAGAAGAAGTTGAAGATGAACCTAAAAAGCATGCTAAAAATAAAAAGTATACTAAAGAAGATTTTATTGCTAAGAAACATGGTAATGAAAGGGAACCTTGGGTTCAAAAGCAAATGCCTTTTCCTGCTAAGAAACTAAAATCAAAGGAAGAAGAACACTATAATAAATTTTGCGATTGGATGAAACCTTTATTCTTGCAAATCCCTTTGACTGATGCTATTAAATTGCCTCCTTATTCAAAGTATATGAAAGATATTGTCACTAACAAAAGGAAAATCCCTAATGAGGAGATTTCCACTATGCTTGCTAATTACTCTTTCAATGGCAAAGTTCCAAAGAAGTTGGGCGACCCAGGTATACCGACTATTCCCTGTTCTATTAAGAATAATTATGTTAGAACTGCTTTATGTGATTTGGGAGCCGGTGTTAGTGTTATGCCTTTTTCTCTTTATAAGAGACTTTATTTAGATAAGTTGATACCTACTGATATATCTTTGCAAATGGCTGATAAATCTACTGCTATTCCTGTTGGTATATGTGAGGATGTTCCTGTTCAAGTTACTAATTACTGCTTGATATTAACTGATTTTGTTGTGTTGGAAATGCCTGAAGATGATAATATGTCTATTATTCTTGGGAGACCTTTTCTTAACACCGCAGGGGCTGTTATTGATTGCAATAAAGGAAAAGTTACTTTCAATGTTGATGACAAGGAGCATACCGTCTATTTTCGCAAGAGGATTGATAAAGTATGTGGAGTTAACACCATTTCTAATGTGAGAACTATCAAAGTGGGAACTATTGATTGTCCTATATATGAGCCTAAAGAAGGATATCAAAATCTTATGATTGGATCCATATCAATACAATTCAAGGTAACATGATTGATTTGAGGTTTATTTCTTCTTATGCTATGTAAAATTTATTTGGTGGCAAGACTTGATCAACCTTATTAACAAATACTTTTTATATGCATAGAGGAGGTAAACAACATATCTTTCTTCCTCCACTTGTTCTACTTGTTGTAGCACTTTTGTTTTGCAAAGTTCTTTAGTCAATTAGAGATTTCAAAATCTTTTCCTGCCCAGTAATAATAAATTCAATACCCAGAAATGTGCATTTTTCAAAGTTTTCAAAAATTCACAAAAATTATACCGTTGGTCCTATTTTTTGAAGACGCGCCTGGGAGCACCTGGGGATGACCAGTGGGGCACCCCAGGGTGGCACCCCACAGGCCGGCGCGGCCAGCAAGGGGGGCGCGGCACCCTGGCGTGTGGGTCCCCCTTTGCCCCACTTTTTCATCTCTTCCTCCTACTCTCTTCTCTCTCCCGAAAAAACTCGCACCAGTTTCCTCTCACTCGCGTTTCTGCTCAAGAGCTCAAGATTTCTCGATCTCTTTGCTCAGCCCAGATTTCTGTCTGAAATTTGGCACATTTTCTCTCCGGTATGTGACTCCTCCGATTATCCAAGTAGAATTTTGTTTGGTTGAGTATATCTTGAATATTTTGCTACTGTAGGTAACATGTTTAGTGAGCTTGCATGCTTGTTCTAAGTTGTAGAAACTAGTTTTGGTGCATGATTAGTACTCTAGCAAGTTCCTATAGTAGTTCTCCTCAATTATATGTCACCAAATCAAATTTTATAATGTTTGTTGAAAAATTTCAGAAAATGGAGTGGAATAGGCATCAACTAAACCAACAAGAATTGGAGGTGCAACAAGTCATGAGAGTGAACCGCGAAGAGGGAGTATACCCCTCTTACTACCCGTGCACAGATTTCATGAGAAGTGCAGGAATCTTGGGAGATGTTCAGAATCTAATTTCTCGTGCAGGGTTGAATGATTTTATTGACGGAGAACCATGCCAATATGCAAAGTTGGCTATGTCTGTTGTGCAGGATTTTAAGTTCAACTGGTCGCAATCTAACCCCATGGTTCAATACTAAATTTATAATAAAACTGTCAACTTGTCATTCGATGATTTTTGTACAGCAATTAGAGTGCCGCAATGGGGATCATGCGAGAAGATAAGGGGATCGCCGCGAGAGCTCTTGAACCTCTTCGAGATGATTTGTCATGGAAGGAGCTTCTCAGAGGATGGTGGTAAAATCAGTAGCATTCAACTCCCAGCTATTCGCTACTTTGCTTATTTCATTACTAAGTGCGTTCTTGCTAGAAAGAATGCAAGTAAATTATCTATCCAGGATTTAGCTTTTCTAGCTGCTGCATTGCAAAGTAATAAGGCTTATAAATTGGGTGCGTTGATAGCTTATAGACTTGCTACTAACCGTGAGAAGGGCGGAATTTGTGGAGGTCTCATCGCTTCTCGTTTATTAGCTATGCATGGTGTAGAACCTCACCATCTTGATATTCAACTTCCCATAAAGAAACTTGACATAGTCTCCATGATTAAACATGAATTTGTTTCTGATTCATCTAACTTGGGTAACCTGTTTTACAAGATAACATTTCACAAGAAAGCTTGGAGAATAACTAAGAAAACTGAAAAACTAGTAAGATTGCCTGCACATGTTCTA
This sequence comes from Lolium perenne, assembly GCF_019359855.2. Lineage (NCBI taxonomy): Eukaryota > Viridiplantae > Streptophyta > Magnoliopsida > Poales > Poaceae > Lolium > Lolium perenne. The sequence continues at coordinate 192,406,893 of NC_067248.2, forward strand.
TTTAACCTTGATTCCAGGGAGGATTGGTCAGTCACAGAAGGTGCACTGAATGCATACATAGAGGGAGGAGGCCATCATGCAAGAGACAACACGGAGGAGGCTGAAGAACACCTCGACTCGTCATCCGATGCAGCAAGTTCTTCGCATCAACATTTTGGGCATGTGGAGCCTCCACGCTTTTCTTCTGCATCGGGACCTCATTATGACTACGCCATGTATGATCCACCGGCGTGGAACAGCGACCCTCGCTGGGATTGAACTCCACTTAGGCCAAAAGCCTAAGCTTGGGGGGAGGTATACCGGCATCACTCATTCTTTGCATATTATGGTTGCTGGATACTTGTATATACTTGTTTAGTTTCTTTAAGTGGTTTTCTAATGAGAGGGAGATGATATTTGGGGAAGTGCTGCCTGAAAACAGATTCTGGACTGTTACCAAAAAAAATCTCGAAAATAGCCAGAACGATATTTTGCGAAGCCAATTTTTGTGCATGTTCCCCAGGTTGTTATCTAACTTTCATTAGTTGAACACTTTTCGATTTGAGCAGCGGAAGAATTTCTTAAAAATCGATTACTGTACTGCTGTCAAGTTTGACGGATTCCTGCTGCTTTGTGTTTATGTGACTTTTCTAGTTTTCATTTTCTTGTTTTTGCTTTGTTTCTTTCCTAAAACACAAAAAGACCAAAAAAAATTCTGTTGTTTCTCTTCATCATTTGTTTATTTTGTTTTCTTGCTTTTATTTTGCTTTATTTGCTATCGTTGGTTTGCTATAAGAAAATCCAAAAAGATTTTGCTTTGTTTGCTTATTTCCTTTGTTCTTGTTTCCAATTCGAAAACACCAAAAATATTTGTTGTTCTTCTTTGGTTTTGTAAAGTTCATTTTTAGTTCAATGGTCTTCGGTGGCTGGAGCGTGGTTTTCATTTCATATTATTCAAGCTACACAAGTGAAAGGCAATAATGACGATCTACGATAATTCGACTGTGGTGAGAGGCTGGTATGAACTCTATTTGTTTTCATTTTTGTACATATACTCATCCATGTGAGCATGCTTAGTTGGTTCATGTGAGGTGTATGTCATTTAAGAAAGTCTAGTAGTTCATGATCTCTCATGTTTAGCTCCAATTTATTAATATGAGTAGCATGTCATGGATGTTTGTTTGAATTGTTTTATTCATAAATAGGTATGACATTGTGGTATCCTCCTCTGAATAATTCATTTGAATCGACTTGGCACATGCTCACACATGTATATGACTGAACAAAAGTCAATTAAGCCTCGATGATTTACATTGCTTCAGAGTTCTTGTATCACTTTTATGCCTCCGTTAATTTATTTTGCCGCAAGCATGATTATGACAGTGACTGCTCTCTTGATTTGTCGCTCCCCAGTCTATTGCTAGCCTTCACTTGTACTGAGCAGGAACGCTGCTCGTGCTTCCAAACCCCTGAAAACCAAGTTGTTCCAAAGTGTCCACCATAAATACCTATGCATGGCATTTCAAACCATTCCAAGTAAATTCTCATGCGCTACCTTTAAACCTTCAAAATGCTTCTCAATTTGTGTAATGTTTTATAGCTCATGAGGAAGTATGTGGTGTTTATCTTTCAACCTTGTCATTTACATTTGACGGACTTCCATAATAAGAGCTGGCAACGGGGTGCCCAGCCCCAATTAATAACTTCATTAATAATTCTCTTCACATGTTTTGCTCTGATTCATCAGTAAGCAACTTAATTTTGCAAATAGACACTCCTCCATGGTATGAGATTGATGGAAGGCACCCGAGGATTCGGTTAGCCATGGCTTGTGTAAGCAAAGGTTGGGGGGAGTGTCACTCATAATAAAAACTAAAGTACATGTGTAAACAAAAGAGAAGAGGGATGATCTACCTTGCTGGTAGAAATAACGTCCTTCATGGGAGCCGCTCTTGAAAGTCTGGTTGGCGAGGTAGTTGGTGTACCCATTACCATTCGTTGACAACAACAAACACCTCTAAAAATAATTTTACTCCTGTTTTAAAAATGAAAAGCTCTAGCGCATGTTAATCCCTGCTTCCCTCTGCGAAGGGTCAATCTTTTACTTTCATGTTGTGTCACCATTCTTTCTTTGAGCACTTTCTTGAGAGCACAACTGTCATTCTTAGTATAATATGCTTGTCCCAAAAATATGATTGACTGTGGTATAACTTTGATGCTTTTATCTTTGACAATCTCTATTTCTAGTCTTTCTATGAACCTCAGAGGTGCCTGGGCATTTATGTTTTGCTGTTCAAATTCGGGCAAGCGAGATACCACTTTATCATATCCTTTTATGAACATTGCAATCCTGCTGATAGACATGATTCATGATGATTATTATTAATTTGTTGGTACCTTTCCATGATTGACATAGCTATTAGATGATCTTATTTGCATGTATCTTATTATGAACTGCCTAAGTGTTAGCCATATCATGAGAATATTTACATCATATGAGCAAATGTGTTCGTGAAAGTTCTTTTATCGCACTCAGTTGTTAACCGAATTGCTTGAGGACAAGCAATAAGCTAAGCTTGGGGGGAGTTGATACGTCCAAAACGTATCTACTTTCCCGAACACTTTTGCTATTGTTTTGCCTCTAATTTGTGTATTTTGGATACAACTAACACGGACTAACGCTGTTTTTAGCAGAATTGCTCTGGTGTCTTGTTTTTGTGCAGAAATTCAACTTTCGGGAAAATCCTCGGAATTTATGCCAAAGTGCCTATTTTACCAGAAGACTCACAGAGCCAGAAGGGCAAGCCAGGTGGAGGCCCGAGGGCCCCACACACTAGGCCGGCGCGGCCCAGGAGGGGGGCGCGCCGCCCTAGCGTGTGGCCCCCTCGGCTGGCCTCCGACGCCCTCCTCTGGACTACTTAAAGGTTTCGATCTAAAAACGCGAGACGGGAAGTCGAAGTCGCCAGAAACCCTCCAGAACGCCGCCACATCGCGAAACTCCGTCTCGGGGACCAGAAACTCCGTTCTGGCACTCCGCCGGGACGGGGAATTGGAGGAGATCATCGCCATCATCACCACCGACGCCTCTCCATCGACCAGCCATGCTTCCCCCATCCATGTGTGAGTAATTCCCCCGCTGTAGGCTGAAGGGGATGGTAGGGATTGGATGAGATTGGTCATGTAATAGCATAAGATTGTTAGGGCATAGTGCCTACGGTCCGTAATTGGTATTTTGATGATATTGTTGCAACTTGTTATGCTTAATGCTTGTCACTAGGGCCCGAGTTCCATGATCTCAGATCTGAACATGTTATTATTTCATCATGATATGCATTGTTTTATGATCTTACCTGCAAGTTGTATACACATGTCGCTGTCCGGAACCCGAGGCCCCGAAGTGATAGAAATCGGGACAACCGGAGGGGAAGGCGGTGATGTGAGGATCACATGTGTTCACGGAGTGTTAATGCTTTGCTCCGGTACTCTATTAAAAGGACTACCTTAATATCCAGTAGATTCCCTAGAGGCCCGGTTGCCACCGGCTGGTAGGACAAAAGATGTTGTGCAAGTTTCTCATTGCGAGCACGTACGACTATATACGGAACACATGCCTATGGATTGCTTTGTACTTGGACACCGCTTTATTATTATCTGCAAATGCCCTGCTTTGATTGTTACATGAGTTTCTCTCATCCATGCAACGCTCGTCATCCATCCCTGTGCCTACAGTATTTTAATCCTGCTGTTTACTATAATCACTACTGCTGTCTTTGTTACTCTGCTGCTGTTATTTCACCACTGCTACTGCTATAAAACTGTTACTACTGATAAACTCTTACGAGCAAGTCTGTTTCCAGGTGCAGCTGAATTGACAACTCCGCTGTTAAGGCTTTCAAGTATTCTTTGTCTCCCCTTGTGTCGAATCAATAAATTGGGTTTTACTTCCCGCGAAGACTGTTGCGATCCCCTATACTTGTGGGTCATCAGCCAGGAAGTGAAATTCTTCCCATTTTTAATCCATCTTTTTCTTACGCCCAATACGCCAGTGAATTCCAGGCAAGATATGAAACGTATACTTGGTATTGCCGTGGAAGCTTTTAGTGAACGTTATCTTGGGCTCCCAACTGCAGTGGGCAGGGTCACGAGTTGAACGTTTGACCATATTGGAGAAAGATCTGGAAGCAAGATGCAAGGTTGGTCGGAGAAACATTTAGCATGTGCAGCACGGGAAATTCTCCTGAAGGTAGTCATACAATCGATCCCTACTTTGAGCATGATGTGTTTTCTCTTGACAAAGAAAGTGTGTAAGAGTCTGGCTTCAGTGATAGCTAAATACTGGTGGAGTAGCTCTTTGGATAGGAAATCCATGCACTGGATCTCCTGGAAAAATTTATCAAGCCAAAGATGAAGGGTGGAATGGGTTTCCGCGATCTACACTTATTCAACCTGGCGTTGTTGGGGAAGCATGGCTGGAGGTTCATGACAAACACAAGTTCCCTGTGTGCTAGAGTGTTGAAAGGGCGTTACTTCCCTAGTTGTGATTTTATGGCTGCCACTATCCCACGTTCTAATTCGGCGACTTGGAGAGCGATTGTGGCTGGCAGGAAAGCTTTGCAGACAGGTTTGATTAAGAGAGTGAGGGATGGATCTTCAATCTCTATCTGGACTGATAAATGGATTCCTGAGTCTATTTACATGTCCCCTATATGAAACCTGCTGATACTAAACTTGTGAAACCAAGTGAGCTGGTTACTGTGGACCAGCTTATTGATTCAGATAATTGGACCTGGCGAAGGTCCTTGATCAGGTCAGTGTTCCTAGCGCCGGATGTGGAGGCTATCCTTAATATTTCTTTGCGCAATGGTGGAGGTGAGGATTTTTTCGCATGGAATCATGAAAGATCAGGAGTCTATTCTGTCAAATCAGCGTACCGTGCTCTAGTGAATCAGAACGAGCGTGCAGCTCTAGCCGAAGGGACGGCTACAGGAACCTCATAGAATGAGCAACAGATGTGGACTTCTCTTTGGAAGTTGAAGGTCGTGCCGAAGGTTCGGGTGTTTTGGTGGCGAGTTATTCGTGGAATTCTGCCAGATGAATGCACCCTCAAACGGAGGCACATCAGGGAAATAAGCAGATGCAATGTTTGCTTGGCTATGGAGGAGGACTTGATGCATGCTTTGATCAAGTGTCCTCATGCACAACGGTTGTGGAACGAGGCTGCTACATGCCTTGATGTTCGTCTACCGCGATTGCACCCTAATACCTGGGCTCAAGGTATACTTTGCGACCCAAGGGTTTTGGATGAAGACAGGGCTAAAATTATCACGGTTATGTGGTCTATTTGGCATTCTCGGAATAAGTGGAAACATGAGGGTGAAGCAATTGATCCAAAGTGATCTCCATGAAGTTAACTAGGGAGGCTCTTGCGCTCTTGGAGGTTCCAAAGAAGTAGATTATTCTGCGTGGTCATGGATGGCGTCCTCCGGATGAGGGTTTTGTCGTTGTCAATACTGACGTGCAATCAGTTCTGGGGATGGCAATGGAGGGGGAGGTGGTGTTGCAAGATCTACCCGTCGGTTGGTTGGTGCGTGGTGTAAGCCGCTGCCAGGGATCTCGGATCCGTTGATCGCTGAATGTTTGTCCTTGCGTTGCGTGAAGGTGTTGTATTCGCCAAACTCAGGAGCCTCACCTATGTGCCAAGCGTGCTTGCACATTGCGTGTCACCGAGAGTTGGATGGTCGAGACTCGTAGCTTCCTGGTCAGTAGCCTGATTGTCTAGCGAATGCCTTTGGTTAATAAAGCTCTTCTAAATTCCCTGCAAAAAATCTATACCTAATAATAAAGAGAGAAGCGTTTCCTCGGTTTGGTCCGTATGATCTAAGGTTTCTGCCAAAAAGTTTCGTCAACGCTTTTTTTTGAACCGTTTTGCCCTCCCACAAAATCACATATAACGCACTCATGCCACATACCGGTTGGTTCTTCTATTCCCGACCGAGATCCTTCCTCTCCAGGATTCCCACCCAATCGAAGCCTCTCCTCGCAGACAACGCGCATGTAGGCCGCGGGAGGACGCGCACCAAGAGCCGCGGTTGAGGAGAAACGATTCACACTGGACCCCGCATCGCGCCGGCCGCCTTCTTCCTGCGCCGCTGCGAGCGTGCCTTTCCTGGCCTCCCACTCTCTTCCGGCGAGAGACATTATAAAAAACGGTTCGCTTTGTCCATCGGTAGATTGCTTTTTTTTTTTTTTTGAGAGAACCATCGGTAGATTGCTCGACGAGTGAATCATCCCGTCGCCTGACTGGGCCGATCAAGGGCCCCGAACGTATAGGCCCTGCCGAGCGGTAGAAAGGCGAGGACACCAGTACAATCGTAAAAAATTGAGCTAAACCAATGGTTACGTACAAAGTATGCCTTTATTAGTCCCACCCCGCTTTATTGTAGGAAATCTCACCGGTATATATAGACAGATTCTTTGGATGTTAACAAGCCGATGAAGGACGGCGAGAGAGATAGAGGGATCAGCTACTCAGATGAAAGGAAACAAATAGTCGATCTTGCCGTAGAGCACCTACCTCAAGTGGGAGAGACCCCTCGGCGCATAAGAAAAAATGAGGGCAGCTAGCTGCTGACGGGAAATCGAGATGGTGACAGTTCTCGGCGCGACGAAAATTAGTGGACGGATGGATTCCCTTCTCCTGTGCGCTAACCCTTGAGCGATCCTAAGGCGGACCGCACTTCTCGAGAAGTAGCTGGTGAAAGTGATCGTGCAAGACAACTCAAAGCTACTACCTGCTCCATTGGCGCTCGCGCAAGGTCACGCTACCGACCCAGCTAAGACGCTTAGCAATAATACATTTTTGTATCTTTATTTTTATGCACTTAAGAGCTTCACAAGAACTTAAGATTATTTTTACGTACTCATGTATCCCATCAGATCCGAGACTGAAACTTCTCGCCATGCCCCTCCTCCCGGGTCGCCACTCACAGGCGACTTCGAAGGCGCCCCTCCAAACCCTAGAGACCGTCGCCTGGATCTCCTCCGGCCGCTGCCGCCGCCAGTGCCGGCGGTGGCGGCCACGCCTGGCCGTCGAAGACGGCGGGTGCCCCGGCGGGGCCCCTACGTGTGGAGGCGGGGCGTCATGAGCGGCGCGGTTGGCGAGTGCGGTCAGCGGCGCGGAACTTCGCGGGCCTCTGTGACGCATGGCTGGGGATCCGGAGGTGTGGCGGCACGACGTTGTGGTGGAGCCCGACGAGGTCTGCAGCGGCGAGCAGGGGGTGGAGTGGAGCGGCGGCGTCGTCGGGAGGCGACAGGACGCGGCCGGTGCTGGAGGCGGAGAAGCTCGGCCAGGGAGAGCCCTCGGCGAGCAGAGGTTCGCCGCCTCAAGCCAGGTGATGTCTGGCATCGCCCGACGGCGGGGAGCGGGAGCTGGAGTTGCAGGCCCGATCTGGTTTCCGGGCCCGATTTGGGAATGTTGGGCTGGAGCGATCTGCACGTGGGCTGGCGCCTGGAGTTGGCGAGGACCAATGCGCACAGCGTTTGCTCGTGCCAGAGTGTAGTGTGATGGCTGCGGTGCCTGGCCGGGCTGGAGGTGGAGATGGAGGTTGACCGGATCTTTGAGGGGTGTGTCGGAGTGGTCTGCAGTTTTTTCCGACTTCATCGACGAGGCGTTGTGGCTTGAAGACACGACGCAGAGGTCCTTTGCGGCTTTAATCCGGTGGCGTAGCGGTCCACCGCAGTTCTTCAGGGCGCTATGCACGCCACTGCTGGCATGTTCGTGAGGACGGTTTCTAAGGTCCGACCAAGTCCCACCATTGATCTCCCTCGGATGGTGCGTTGACAAGGAAGGTTTTTTGGAGTTGTTCTTCTTCGGAGGTGCCCGTCGTCGAACGAGAAGCGGTTTTGTTCTTTACTAGACTCCTAACATGTGACTTACTTCCTTCATCTATGAATCATCCTACTGGATAGCACTTGATTACATGAAGCTCTGTTCTAGGATTTTACCTCGATGTTTTTTTCTCGATGTGAAGTAAAATTTTGCCGACTATCTGCCGATGGTGCGCACCATAACTCCGAGATGATTTGTTTGGCGGTACATGGTTTGAAGGTTGAGGAGATTGAGAAATCTTGTTTCTATTCAAGTGAATATATCAAATCAGATTTTTATTACCAATTGAAATAGTCAATTAATTTACTTTGTCAATAGAAATAAAATTAATTTATGTTTTGTACTACACAACTAGACGAACAAGACATGAACAAAATCAACAGTTTTTTTCCTTTGCAACAAGCGGATACGTCGAACTTTTTTTCCCGGTGCAAACGCACGGGCCTTTTTGCTAGTAAAAAGATAAAGCGCGGACCCGACAAGTGGCGGTTGGGAACGGTCGCGGCACCCGGCGTCCGTGCGGCTCGTTTGTCAACGCGCAGTCGCCCCGACTTTCTTCCCCACTGCAATTCACCCAGCCAGCGACGCCTCTCTTCTCCTCCACCGCCCGCCCGCCCACACGTCCACCCCAGATTCCCCCGTCCCGCCCCGACGCGCACGCCGCCCGACACAACACCCCGCCGCGCCGATTCAGCTCCCCCGTCCCCGCCCCCAACGCCCACACACCCCACCGGCCTGGCGGCGGAGGTCCGGCCACGGCCATGAAGCCCCGGGACCTGCTCTCCCGCATCCGCCGCCCCTTCTCCTCCTCCTCCTCCTCCGCCGCCCGCCGCGCCGCCGCCGACGCGCGGCGGGAGGAGGAGGACCTGGAGGCCATCGCGGCGCGGGAGCAGCGCGCCTTCCGCTACGACGCGCTCCTCGCCGCCACCCGCGGGTTCAGCGCCAAACAGAAGCTCGGGGAGGGCGGGTTCGGCCCCGTCTACCGCGGCACGCTCGAGGACGGCCGCGAGGTCGCCGTCAAGCGGCTCGGCGCGGCCTCCAGGCAGGGCGCCCGCGAGTTCCGCAACGAGGCCAGCCTCCTCTCCCGCGTCCAGCACCGCAACGTCGTCAACCTGCTGGGATACTGCGCCCACGGCGCCGACGAGAAGCTCCTCGTCTACGAGTACGTGCCCAACGAGAGCCTCGATAAGATCCTCTTCTCCGGCACCAACGCTCCGCCGCACAGGGGCGGCAACAAATCGCACTGTGAGTCCCTGCTAGCTTCGAGATGTCTCCGCCCAATTCGCTCCATTTCTCTTCGCCATTACCTGCTTTTGGTTTCCAATTTCCATGCTTAATTTGGTCGACCGTACTGTTTAGATTGATTGGTTGGTTGGACGCCGAATTATCAGTTTTGCGCGTTCGATGCCTGAGTGAATTCCAAGCCCCTGCTGGCTGCTGCGATCGGAGTCTTCCGAGAGATGCGACATGCCTTGCAGGGATGCACATGGTAGACCAGCTGGACTAGTTGCTTGCTGCAATTTCTATACTACTATACTCATCCACCGATCCGTTTCAAAAAAAAAAAAAAAAATACTCATCCACCGTGGTTGGTGGCGACATTTCGTACTAGGATGCGTTGAATGCACCGGGAAGTCAATTCAGAGTTCAGAGAGAGTTCACATAAGCCATAGCATCTGCTCACCGATTGCGTCAGCGAGGGTGTCATGCTGCCGATGCCACTCCACAACAGTACGAAGATTGCATAATAAAAGAAAAAATAAGGAAATGCTATACTCATATATATATATATATATATACTCGAAATTACAGATAGAATGCGCACGCCTGTGCTGCTCAGTCTGGCTGCTGACTGAGTGCAGACACTTTTGGCCCGTGGAATGTGGCACCACCACAACCATACTATCATGGTTTCCTCATTCCCATTCATCATCTACGAATGATCAATGATGGGATCGGGTATTTTACCTGTACTGCATTCCCACCGGCAACCAGACCCTGCTTAATTTGGACGAGAGGGTTTGTTTGGGATCGGAATGCGGTATGCAATATCCACGCATGTGTGGCTGAATTAGAACCATTCTCATTGGAATTAGAATTCTAGATACACGAGACTGCAAGTCACTTTCCGAGTGTGGGTTTTCGTACCTCGAGATACACGTAGCTTGTTTTTTGCTTTTCGAAAATTCGAAAAAGAAATTTAGAGTTTTTTTTTTAAATCCGAAAATAAATCTACGTGGAGACAATGCCATGTTCTACCAACGCGCGAAAATTCAACTCGAAATACCTTTATATTCAGGGCTGCACAAACATGTCAAAATCTGACAGCTTTTGAGCTTTTCAAATTTTTGTACTTTTCACTATCATAGATGCTAGATTTCGTCATTTTTGCGCAGCCCCAAATATATAAGGTATTTCGAGTTGAATTTTTGCACGCTGGTAGTAGAACACAACATTGGCTGCATCTACATTATTTTTTTCAGATATTTTTGAAACTTTAAAATGCCCTTTTTAATTTTTTTTAAACGAGCTACATGCAGCTCGGACTATATTTGTGGTTCCCGTTTTTTTTCCTACAAAAAGAAATACGCCAGGAAAACTAGTATCAGCACATTTGTCATCCATGACGCAGGCCACTGCTGTAATCTGTAGAACACCTGGCTGTTATAGCTGCTGTGATGCTGTCCCTTTAGGAAGCATGAACAACCGTATGATATGATCAGTTGATTACGAGTGCATGACCACTGGTCTGGGTCATATTCTCTAAAGTTGGAGTGCACGGATTTCCTTTCAGCCGCGTAGGTACGTAGAGCTCAGTCTTTGAACGCTGTACTTGACGGAGTCGTGTGCTCGTCGCTACTCTACACCGCGTGCCATCAAAGCCAACCATTGACTGTTTCATTCTGTGAACAGGACAAGGCACATAAAATCTCTTGTTATGCTAGATAATCCTTCTGAGATTAGTCGATCTTCTGTTATGTTCTTCTTCTACTGGTACAGTATACGTACCACGTTTTACTCGGAGTTGTCAGTCGTTTACCGCGACGGTGTAAACATCGAGTTCGGTCACTCCTTTTCTCGTACTGGCTGCTTGCTGCACTGAGACCGCCGTGATGACGGCAGTGCTTTGGCGCGTGCAATACCTCGGATGCGTTCCATCGTGCAATGCCGCCGCCACCCGCTTCGCTTGCACGGCCGTACGACGATGCGGCAACCTTCAGGCCAAAATCCGTCGGCGGAACGCACTTAACCGAGGGGGCCTGAAAGATAGACAATTCAACCGACATCGGCACAACCATAACCAGTGACCACGTGTTCCTCTTAGATCGTTTTTTTTTTTCCACAAAGTAATTAACTAGGTAGCTTTTGATGATGCTTTTCGATCGTGAGGCTGTTCTGACGCCTTTTTTTTTGTTGTTGTTGTGAGGTTTGGCTACGGATTTCAGAACTCCTGCACGCGCAGTTCTTGGCGTCAGGTTAAACTATCCTTTTGTGTCCCTGTGGATTGATACCAAACACTAACCGAACTAGTATCCTTTTTTTTTTGGCCGAGTCAAAGTCCTCCACTCGAAGTCACTGAATGCCCTGGATTTCTTCCTGTAGTCTTATGTGGGCGGCTGGGTGCTGGATTGGATGCGATCTTGATTGATGCGTGCTAGCTTGGCTCGTGTAGCTATTTTCCAAAGTGGGCGCGTTTCTTGCTCTCTTCCATTCGATTCGTTCCCCCTGGGCGACATGGTCGTGAGCTGACGCAGACACGTTGCTATCTGATCTGATGTGTTGTTGTAGCTTGCCGGAAGGCACACGGCGACGCTATTGCTAGCTGCCGTGTGTGCCGTGAGAATCATTTCCGGGTCAACGGCACACGTACGTGCATACTTCCCTTACGAAATGTATGCGTGTACATTGTACAAGTGTTCTACTGCTACTTGCTTCAGATTTTTTGGTTGAGAGTTGACCAGTTTTTGGAAATGAGTTGAAGTATAGGTAATTTTGGCGAGAGAAATTTGCACTAGATGATTTTACCACCTTCTTGGATCGTGTAGAGAGGGCGTTGGCCAGGCCGACAGGCGACATTCTGTTTTCAGTGTATGCCAACCTCAGCTGATCTTGCTATAGTTAGTTAGTGACGTTTGCTTCTGCTACTTCAACTTCTGATCGTTGCATGCTGAAAAACCCAGTGATTTCGTCTTGGAAATCTGTACTGCACTACGTAGCTCTAATGTCGGTGCTAATTCTTTTTCTTGTGTTGAATTTTCAGCCGGCAGCAGCAGCGACAGCGGCAGGCAACTGCGCGCGGAGCTGACATGGCCGCGGCGGCACGAGGTGGTGGTGGGCGTGGCGCGCGGGCTGCTGTACCTGCACGAGGACGCGCACACGCCCATCATCCACCGCGACATCAAGGCCAGCAACATCCTCCTGGACGACCGGTGGGTGGCCAAGATCGCCGACTTCGGCATGGCGCGCCTCTACCCGGAGGCCGGCGACGGGCGCTCGCACGTGCAGACCCGGGTCGCCGGCACCAACGGCTACATGGCCCCCGAGTACCTCATGCACGGCCACCTCTCCGCCAAGGCCGACGTCTTCAGCTTCGGCGTCCTCGTCCTCGAGATCGTCTCCGGCCGCAAGAACTCGGCATTCATCCCGCCGCCCGACTCCGACGCCGACAACCTCCTCGACTACGCCTGGAAGCTCTACAAGAAGGGGCGGAGCATGGAGCTGCTGGACCCGTCCCTGAAGGCGGCGGCGGCAGAGCAGGACCAGGTGCTGCTGTGCATCCGCATCGGGCTGCTCTGCGTGCAGGCCGACCCGCGGCTGCGGCCGGACATGAAGCGCGTGGTCATCATCCTGTCCAAGAAGCAGAGCACGTTGGAGGAGCCGACGCGGCCTGGCGCGCCCGGGTCGCGGTACCGGAGGAGGGCACACGGCCTGCGCAGCTCGCAGTACTCGGACGGGTCGTCGTCCGGCACCACCCCCTCGACGTCCGTCGCGTCGACGTCGCAAGCGTCGGCTTCGGCTTCGAACGCGACAACGGCGACATCGAGCACACACACATTGCGGAGCCAGGGGCTCCCCTCGCACCGGGAAGGGAAAGAGTTGCCGCACAGCGGCTGAAGCTCACTGTACATACGCCCATTCTTTTATCTTTCTTGTTCGCTTTGGTGTCTGGTTTGAGATTGTAGATTAGGTAGCATTGTTGTTTTGCTAGTGCATAGGAGGGGTCTATTGGATTGTTTTAGGATACCGCTAGTACTTCGTAGCCGGAGTGAAACGATTAATGCAGCGACCCGAGCGATTACTCATTACTGGCAGTGATAGGAAATGTGCATAGTAAATGGAAGGCAATAGATTCTGTGTTTACGTATGTTTTCTCTTTCTTACTTACTCATCGAGTGATCTGAAATTGAAATTTTGTGCTTGGATCTCATAGATGTTGCACACAATGTGTGACGGCACATGTTTGCTCCGACAGTGATGACAAACACCAACAAAAAGAAATTAAACATGCAAACGCCCAGAATGCTTGCGCGCCCACCTCGTTTTGCCTCAGCTACCTTCCACTTTGTTATGACCCTCGTCCAGTCCAGAGTCCAGACTGGTCTCATGGGCTAACAGCGATGGGCCTGCGTCATGCAATCTCAAGAAGCGACACGTTACAAAAACACGGGAAGATGCAGCATTGAAGTCATCCAGTTGGGTCAATCTTATTATGTCCTCTGTTACTTCTGTGAATTATTGTATCTGGTTTAATTATGAAGAGACTGATTCTTTTTCTCCTGATGAAAGCTGATATGTCCAACTCAACAGCTCTCCGCAATGCTCTAGATTTACATTGTGCAAATTCATGCCAACTTGTTAGTGATGCGAAGTCAAGCATCTTTTTTAGCCCTAACACTTCCGGTCAGAGAAAAGGTTTGTGAGAAGTTAAATATTGTTACTGAATCCCTTAGTGACAAATACTTGGGTCTAATGTCGCTTGTGGGTGCTGACCGCATCAATTGCTTTAGACACCTGATCGAGAGGGTGTGCATGCTGATAAATGAATGGAATGAGAAATTACTTTCGACACGAGGAAATGAAATACTACTGAAGGCAGTGGCACAGGCTATCCCGGCCTATGCCATGTCAGTTTTCAGCTTACCAAAATAGATATGCAAAGAAATTTGTAATGCGATTGCCAGATTCTGGTGAGGCGATACGGCTTCTAGGAGGAAAATGCACTGATGGCCTGGTGGAAAATGAGTATGCCTAAATTTGAAGGAGGAATGGGATTTCGTGATTTGCATTGTTTCAATCAAGCTATGCTTACAAAGCAGTGTTGGCGTCTTCTAAGCGATCCTGATACTCTATGTGTGCAGGTCCTTAGAGCAAAGTAGTACCCTGATGGAGACCTTGTTAATGCAATGTTAAAGAAAAACAATCTTAGAACGTTTAAGAGAGGCTGTATTTGGAGGCCAGGAAATGGTGCAACTATCGACATTTGGTCGGACCAGTGGGTACCATCTAGTCCTACTCGGAAAATTCTAACACCGAGAGGATCCATTCTGTTGTCAAAGGTTCAGGAGTTGATTGATCCAACAACAAGAAAATGGGATGAGGTATTGAGTCGTGACAAATTCAGGTTAGGGGATCTAGAACGCATTTTGCAGATTCCCTTACCAAACTATGGATAGCCAGATTTTGTTGCATGACACTTTAACAAGTTTGGCTGTTTTTCGGTGAAATTTGCGTACCATGTTGAGTCGAGAGCAGAATATAGAAGGAGAGCTCAAAGGAGGGATGGATCTGACCAAGCCTCACATCATGAAGTTTAGAAAGTAATATGGAAAACTCCGTATCAAGGAAAATTCAAATCATTTGATGTCGTGCCTTGCATGGTATTATCCCATGTCTATGTACATTGGCGAATAGGCATATTGGGAATTCAGTTAACTATCCAGTTTGTTTAAATAATGCTGAAGATCTTAACCACGTGCTCTTTAAATGCTCAAGGTTCACGAGAGATATGGAGAGGCCTGGGGCTCCTCAAATGTATGAGAGAAGGCCTGTAGTTGGACCGATCAGGCTCAGTTGTACTGAAGAAACTTCTATGATCATCTAAACCATGAGGAATTCCTTGTACAATGCAAAATGTGACAGCTACAATAATGGTAGTGTGATGGTATATTTGGTGGTCCAGACAACAATCCAAAAGAAGGAGCCAGTCCCTAATCTAGAGAGGTGTGTTATAAACATTATGGCTATACTTGCTAATTCCTTGAAGTTGCAAGGGAAAGCTAATGTAAGTCGAATCAAAGGTTGGAAGAAACTTGCAACAGACGGCCTGAAACTAAATGTTGATGCTTCATATATGTCGGACTTGGGGCTTGGATCAACTGGTGCTAGCCTTAGGGATTCAGGAGGTAATTTTATCGCAGTGTGTTATGAGTCAAATGATCACGCAATCGATGTGGGTGCTATGGAAGTTGCGGCCCTTCTAGTTGGATTACAACTCGCTAAAGAGCTTGGCTGTCATTCCCTTTCAGTGGAGTCAGATTCGATGGAGGTTGTGGAAGCTTTTCTGAATCCTTTTGAGTTCAGACGAACGGGTGTGGTGATTATCGATGACTGCCGGCAGCTACTAGCCTCGCTTGGCATGGCAACAATCAGACACTGTCCGTGAGAAGCCAACGGAACTGCACACACGCTTGCTCGCCATGGTGCTAGTCAGGGTCTAGGGGAGGTTTGGTTAGATGTGCCTCCTAGTTTTCTTATTCTTGTACTAGTACCTGATCGTGTTATTGTTCAATAAAGTTGCCTGAAGTTCAAAAAAAACTCATCCAGTTGGCTCATGAAAAGAAACCTCTGGCTCTTCCTCTCTGATCCCCACCCCTTGATGCTACATGTATCTCTAAATTGGCTACATGTTTCCATGTAACTTGGTGTTGTTGAGTGAATTCGAAGTAGGTTCGTAAAATTTTGGTATTAGAGCCATCCCACCACCATACCATCACCTCCACCATGACCTCCATTACCACCACGAATGAACTTGGTTAAATTGGGGTTGGGATGTCTACCCTCAACTTGTCGATCTACGAAGGGAGATGATGACCGACAAATTGATTACATTGATCCAGGTAGCCAATTTAGGGATACAAGTAGCAGGAAGGGGTTGGGATCAGAGAGGAAGAGCCACACATATCGGGATTCGATGCTTATTCACGCAGAACCGGTGCCTGCAGCTCAAGTTCCACCACCGCTTGCACTCCGACTGCGACATCCCTGGTCCACGTGGGTCTAGGAGAGCGCCGATGGCTCCATGGTGCCGTGCCGTTGCTCAGCTCTTGCCGGCCCACACTGACATTAGCTCGTGGCCTTGATGCCGCTCTACCGTGCGATTTCCTCCGTCACCCTCGGCTACGGGGCACACACCGTGTTCTGGATGGATGCATGGCTCTCTGAGCTCCCGCTGTCTGTGCGCTTCCCAGCCATGTTCTCGCACGCTCTTGACGCCCACGCCAGCATGCACGCGGTGGTGCTCGGTGGCCTCGACCATGCTCTGGTTCCCCTGCTAACCCTGGTCGGCGCGAGGCGGCGCGATGACATGGCCCGGGAGTTGGCCACCGTCTCCCTTTCCGGGTCCCAGGACTGCGGCACCCAGACGCGTTGTGCCAAGCTGAACGGCGGGCTGACACGAGGGCAATGTACCGCTTATGTCACTTTGACGACGTTGACGCGCCCGTTGTCTCCTTTGTTTGGAGCAACATCACGTCGTCCATGGTGTGGTTCTTCGGGTGGCTGCTGGTGCAGGCGAGGATCCTCTCGCGTGCGTCCCTCCTCAAGAAAGGAATCCTCTCCGCTGACGAGGCGCGCTGCCCCATCTGCCAGCCCCCCGAGGAAACTGCGACGCACATCATCTTTGACTACACTGTTGCTCGTCAATTATGGGCTAGGGTTGGCGGGAGGCACCCTCCTGACGCGGATGTGCGGATGCTCCACTCATACCTTGCGCCTACCGCGATTGCGTCGGCGATGAGCTTTACCTTCATACTCCTTGATACGTCCCCGACGTATCCATAATTTCTGTCGTTCCATGCTTGTTTTATGACAATACTTACATGTTTTGCTTGCACTTTATGATGATTTAATGCATTTTCCGGAACTAACCTATTAACGAGATGCCACAGTGCCAGTTCCTGTTTTCTGCTGTTTTTGGTTCCAGAAAGGCTGTTCGGGCAATATTCTCGGAATTGGACGAAATCAACGCCAAACCTCCTATTTTTCCCGGAAGGCTCTAGAACACCGAAGAAGAGTCGGAGAGGGGCCAGAGGGCCACCAGACCATAGGGCGGCGCGGCCAGGCCTGGGCCCGCGCCACCCTATGGTGTGGAGCCCCCAGGTGCCCCCCTGCGCCGCCTCTTCGCCTATAAAATCCCTTTCGACCTAAAAACACCGTACCAATTGACGAAACTCCAGAAAGACTCCAGGGGCACCGCCACCATCGCGAAACTCCAATTCGGGGGACAGAACTCTGTTCCGGCACCCTGCCGGAACGGGGAAGTGGCCCCGGAAGCCATCTCCATCAACGCCACCGCCTCCGCCATGCTCCGTGAGTAGTTCCCCCATGGACTACGGGTTCTAGCTGTAGCTATGTCGGTATACTCTCCCCCATGTACTTCAATACAATGGTCTCATGAGCTGCCTTACATGATTGAGATTCATCTGATGTAATCGGTGTTGTGTTTGTTGGGATCCGATGGATGATACATTATGATTAGTCTATCTATAAAGTTTGTGAAGTTATTGTTGCTGCAATCTTGTTATGCTTAATGCTTGTCACTAGGGCCCGAGTGGCATGATCTAAGATTTGAGCTCTATAATTATTGCTTAGATTGTATCTACAAGTTGTATGCACATGTCACTGTCCGGAACCAAAGGCCCCGAAGTGACAAGAATCGGGACAACCGGAGGGGATGGCGGTGATGTGAGGGACACATGTTTTCACGGAGTGTTAATGCTTTGCTCCGGTACTCTATTAAAAGGAGTACCTTAATATCCAGTAGTTTCCCTTGAGGCCCGGCTGCCACCGGCTGGTAGGACAAAAGATGTTGTACAAGTTTCTCATTGCGAGCACGTACGACTATATTGGAAAACATGCCTACATAATTAATAATCTTGATGTTCTATCTTAATGCTTTGATTCCTATCAATTGCCCAACTGTAATTTGTTCACCCAACACTTGTCACTTATTGGAGAGTTGCCACTAGTGTAGATCGCTGGGAACCCCGGTCCATCTCTCATCATTATATACTCGTTCTATATGTCATTGGAAGTAGTATCAACTATCTTGTGGTGCCATTGCTCCCATATTGCTATTACTGCTGCTGTGTTACTGTTACTATTGCTCTCATATTACTGTTACTTTCACATCACCCCTGTTGCTAGTGCTTTTCCAGGTGCAGCTGAATTGACAACTCAGTTGTTAAGGCTTATAAGTATTCTTTACCTCCCCTTGTGTCGAATCAATAAATTTGGGTTATACTACCCTCGAAGACTGCCGCGATCCCCTATACTTGTGGGTCATCAAGACTGTTTTCTGGCGCCGTTGCCGGGGAGGCATAGCTCTACTCATAAGTTCACCTGGGGAGTATACTCTACCTCTCTCTCTGTTTTATTTTATTTTGTTTTGCTTAGTTTACTTTTTCCTAGTTTATTTGTGCTTAGTTTATTTCTGTCTAGTATTAGTTTGCGTAGTTTACTTTTGCTTAGTTTCTTTTTGTCTTGTTTTATTTTATACCCAAAAATCCATAAAAATTTGAAAAATCTAAAAATTAAAAACTGCTGTTATGGGAGAACCTACAACCTACTTGGAGCTCATAGAATGTTATAATAATTATAGAAAATCAAGAGCTGGTGAAGTAATGAGTGCTATGATAGGAAGAAGAAATTGATGAACCTGAAAGCTCATTGGATGAAAAAGAGGAGGAAATTGATGAACCTGAAAGCTCATTGGATGAAAAAGAAGAGGAGAGCGACGAACAAAAGGAGGAAGAATGGATTAGCTACCCATGCCAACCTTCTAATGAGAGTAACTCTTTATCTCTTACACTATTTGATTGTCCTCCATGCTTACCGGAAGAGGTTGAATGTTATGTTCCTGTGGATTCTCTTGAAATACTACCTATGAGTAAAACTTGTGAAAATAATTATGCTACTGTTATATATGATAATCCATGCTACTTTGATAAATCTTATGATAATGCTTTGTTTGTGCCTGATGTCAAAATGCATGGTACTAAAGAATTTTGCTTAGCAAATGTTTATGATAAAGCTCTAGATGATGGTCCTATGATACTTGATAATATTAATTGTACTACTAATGAAAATGGGATTGGAGAGTTATTGACTTTATCTATGTGTCCCATATCTCTTGAGATTGATCAATCGTCTTGTTATATTATTGATAAAAGTGAGTTTGAAAGTTTTAATTCCACTATTCTTGAACTTGATAAAAATTATGTGTTTGGAAATCATGAGAAGCATGCTGCATGTGATAGTTATATTGTTGAGTTTGTTCATGAAGCTACTGAAAATTATTATGAGAGAGGAAAATATGGTAGTAGAAATTTTCATGGTACTAATACACCTCTCTATATGCTGAAATTGTTGAAGTTACACTTGTTCTATCTTCTTATGCTTGTCACTTTGTTCTTCATGAATTTATTTGTGTACAAGATTCCTTCGCATAGGAAGCATGTTAGACTTAAATGTGTTTCGGATTTGCCTCTTGATGCTCTCTTTTGCTTCAAATACTATTTCTTGTGAGTGCATCATTAAAACTGCTGAGCCCATCTTAATGGCTATAAAGAAAGAACTTCTTGGGAGATAACCCATGTGTTATTTTGCAACAGTACTTTGTTTTATATTTGTGTCTTGGAAGTTGTTTACTACTGTAGCAACCTCTCCTTATCTTAGTTTTGTGTTTTGTTGTGCCAAGTGACGCCTCTAATCGAAGGTTGATACTAGATTTGGATTTCTGCGCAGAAACAGATTTCTATCTGTCACGAATCTGGGCTGTTTTCTCTGTAGGAAAATCAGAAAAATATACCAATTTACGTGCGTGTTCCTCAGATATGTACTCAACTTTCATTAGTTTTGAGTTTTCTGATTTGAGCAACGGAAGTATTTTATTAAAATTCGTCTTTACTGGCTGTTCTGTTTTGGCAGATTCTGTCTCTGTTTTTTTGCATTGTCTCTTGTGGACTTTAAGCGAGCTTTTCTAGATATAGAGAGCTGTAGCTAATGTTTTATTGAGTTCTTGCAATGTGCCACTACAGGATCAAGGTGGATTCAAATTTTTTTGAGTACTAACCCCTCTAATGAAGTTTATGAGAAGTTTGGTGTGAAGGAAGTTTTCAAGGGTCAAGAGAGGAGGATGATATATGATCAAGAAGAGTGAAAAGTCTAAGCTTGGGGATGCCCCCGTGGTTCATCCCTGCATATTTCAAGAAGACTCAAGCGTCTAAGCTTGGGGATGCCCAAGGCATCCCCTTCTTCATCAACTTATCAGGTTCCTTCCCTGAAACTATATTTTTATTCGGTCACATCATATGTGCTTTACTTGGAGCGTCTGTGTGTTTTTATTTTTGTTTGTGTTTGAATAAATTCGGATCCTAGCAATCCTTGTTTGGGAGAGATACACGCTCCGCTTTTTCATATGAACACTTGTTCTTCGTTTTACTTTTAATGTTCAATGATAAAAGTTGGAAGCTACAATACTTATTGTATGGTTGGAAACAGAAAATGCCTCATATGTCTTGGATAATTTGATACTTGGCAATTGTTTTGAGCTCTCAAGTAGATCATAAGTTTTTGCATGTAGTTTAAACCTATTAGTGGAGAACTACCGTAAAGCTTGTTGAAATTGGTTTGCATAATTGATCTCTCTTAAGGTCTAGATATTTTCTGGTAAAGTGTTTGAGCAACAAGGAAGACAGTGTAGAGTATTATAATGCTTGCGATATGTTCTTATGTAAGTTTTGCTGTACCGGTTCATACTTGTGTTTGCTTCAAACAACCTTGCTAGCCTAAGCCTTGTACTGAGAGGGATTACTTCTCATGCATCCAAAATCCTTGAGCCAACCACTATGCCATTTGTGTCCACCATACCTACCTACTATGTGGTATTTCCTGCCATTCCAAAGTAAATTGCTTGAGTGCTACCTTTAAACAATTCAAAATGCTTCTCAATTTGTGTTAATGTTTTATAGCTCATGAGGAAGTATGTGGTGTTTATCTTTCAATCTTGTTGGGCAACTTTCACCAATGGACTAGTGGCTTCATCCGCTTATCCAATAATTTTGCAAAAAGAGCTGGCAATGGGATTCCCAGTCCCAAATTAATTAACCTAAATAGACACTCCTCCATGGTATGTGATTGTTGGACGGCACCCGAAGGATTCGGTTAGCCATGGCTTGTGTAAGCAAAGGTTGGGAGGAGTGTCATCATAATAAAACTAAAATAAAAAGGCACTCCTTCATGGTATGAGATTGTTGGCAGGCACCTGAGGATTCGGTTAGCCATGGTTTGTGAAAGAAAGGTTGGAAGGAGTGCCACCCAAAAATAAAAATAAAATGGGAGCCGCTCTTTGAAGGTTTGTCTGGCAAGGGGGTTAGAGTGCCCACTACCATTCGTTGACAACAACAAACACCTCTCAAAATTTTACTTTTATGCTCTCTTTATATTTTCAAAACCAAAGCTCTAGCACAAATATAGCAATCAATGCTTCCCTCTGCGAAGGGCCATTCTTTTACTTTATGTTGAGTCAGTATACCTACTTCCTTCCATCTTAGAAGCAAACACTTGTGTTAACTGTGCATTGATTCTTACATACTTGCATATTTGCATTCATCATATTACTTTGTGTTGACAATTATCCATGAGATATGCATGTTGAAAGTTGAAAGCAACTGCTGAAACTTATATCTTCCTTTGTGTTGCTTCGATGCCTTTACTTTGAATTTATTGCTTTATGAGTTAACTCTTGTGCAAGACTTTTTGATGCTTGTCTTGAAAGTACTATTCATGAAAAGTTTTGCTATATGTTATCTACTTGTTAGCAACTATAGATCATTGCCTTGAGTCACTTCATTCATTTCATATGCTTTGTAATAGTATGATCAAGGTTATGTAAGTAGCATGTCACTACAGAAATTATTATTTTTATCGTTTACCTGCTCGGGACGAGCAGGAACTAAGCTTGGGGATGCTGATACGTCCCCGACGTATCCATAATTTCTGTCGTTCCATGCTTGTTTTATGACAATACTTACATGTTTTGCTTGCACTTTATGATGATTTCATGCATTTTCCGGAACTAACCTATTAACGAGATGCCACAGTGCTTCCTCGTTTTCTGCTGTTTTTGGTTCCGTAAAGGCTGTTCGGGCAATATTCTCGGAATTGGACGAAATCAACGCCAAACCTCCTATTTTTCCCGGAAGGCTCCAGAACACCGAAGAAGAGTCGGAGAGGGGCCAGAGGGCCACCAGACCATAGGGCGGCGCGGCCAGGCCTGGGCCCGCGCCACCCTATGGTGTGGAGCCCCCAGGTGCCCCCCTGCACCGCCTCTTCGCCTATAAAATCCCTTTCGACCTAAAAACACCGTACCAATTGACGAAACTCCAGAAAGACTCCAGGGGCGCCGCCACCGTCGCGAAACTCCAATTCGGGGGACAGAACTCTGTTCCGGCACCCTGTCGGAACGGGGAAGTGCCCCCGGAAGCCATCTCCATCAACGCCACCGCCTCCGCCATGCTCCGTGAGTAGTTCCCCCATGGACTACGGGTTCTAGCTGTAGCTATGTCGGTATACTCTCCCCCATGTACTTCAATACAATGGTCTCATGAGCTGCCTTACATGATTGAGATTCATCTGATGTAATCGGTGTTGTGTTTGTTGGGATCCGATGGATGATACATTATGATTAGTCTATCTATAAAGTTTGTGAAGTTATTGTTGCTGCAATCTTGTTATGCTTAATGCTTGTCACTAGGGCCCGAGTGGCATGATCTTAGATTTGAGCTCTATAATTATTGCTTAGATTGTATCTACAAGTTGTATGCACATGTCACTGTCCGGAACCAAAGGCCCCGAAGTGACAAGAATCGGGACAACCGGAGGGGATGGCGGTGATGTGAGGGACACATGTTTTCACGGAGTGTTAATGCTTTGCTCCGGTACTCTATTAAAAGGAGTACCTTAATATCCAGTAGTTTCCCTTGAGGCCCGGCTGCCACCGGCTGGTAGGACAAAAGATGTTGTACAAGTTTCTCATTGCGAGCACGTACGACTATATTGGAAAACATGCCTACATAATTAATAATCTTGATGTTCTATCTTAATGCTTTGATTCCTATCAATTGCCCAACTGTAATTTGTTCACCCAACACTTGTCACTTATTGGAGAGTTGCCACTAGTGTAGATCGCTGGGAACCCTGGTCCATCTCTCATCATTATATACTCGTTCTATATGTCATTGGAAGTAGTATCAACTATCTTCTGGTGCCATTGCTCCCATATTGCTATTACTGCTGCTGTGTTACTGTTACTATTGCTCTCATATTACTGTTACTTTCACATCACCCCTGTTGCTAGTGCTTTTCCAGGTGCAGCTGAATTGACAACTCAGTTGTTAAGGCTTTGATACGTCTCCAACGTATCGATAATTTCTTATGTTCCATGCCACATTATTGATGTTATCTACATGTTTTATGCACACTTTATGTCATATTCGTGCATTTTCTGGAACTAACCTATTAACAAGATGCCGAAGTGCCGCTGTCGTTTTCTGCTATTTTTGGTTTCAGAAATCCTAGTAACGAAATATTCTCGGAATTGGACGAAATCAACGCCCAGGGTCCTATTTTGCCACGAAGCTTCCAGAAGACCGAAGAGGAGACAAAGTGGGGCCACGAGGTGGCCACACCCTAGGGCGGCGCGCCCCCCCCCTTGGCCGCGCGGCCCTGTGGTGTGGGCCCCTCGTGCCGCCTCCTGACCTGCCCTTCCGCCTACTTAAGGCCTCCGTCGCGAAACCCCCAGTACCGAGAGCCACGATACGGAAAACCTTCCAGAGACGCCGCCGCCGCCAATCCCATCTCGGGGGATTCAGGAGATCGCCTCCGGCACCCTGCCGGAGAGGGGAATCATCTCCCGGAGGACTCTACGCCGCCATGGTCGCCTCCGGAGTGATGTGTGAGTAGTCTACCCCTGGACTATGGGTCCATAGCAGTAGCTAGATGGTTGTCTTCTCCCCATTGTGCTTCATTGTCGGATCTTGTGAGCTGCCTAACATGATCAAGATCATCTATCTGTAATTCTATATATTGCGTTTGTTGGGATCCGATGAATAGAGAATACTTGTTATGTTGATTATCAAAGTTATGTCTATGTGTTGTTTATGATCTTGCATGCTCTCCGTTACTAGTAGATGCTCTGGCCAAGTAGATGCTTGTAACTCCAAGAGGGAGTATTTATGCTCGATAGTGGGTTCATGCCTCCATTGATATCTCGGGACGTGTGAGAAAGTTCTAAGGTTGTGGATGTGCTGTTGCCACTAGGGATAAAACATTGGTGCTATGTTCAAGGATGTAGTTACTGATTACATTACGCGCAATACTTAATGCAATTGTCTGTTGTTAGCAACTTAATACTGGAGGGGGTTCGGATGATAACCTGAAGGTGGACTTTTTAGGCATAGATGCATGCTGGATGGCGGTCTATGTACTTTGTCGTAATGCCCAATTAAATCTCACTATACTCATCATAATATGTATGTGCATGGTCATGCCCTCTTTATTTGTCAATTGCCCAACTGTAATTTGTTCACCCAACATGCTGTTTATCTTATGGGAGAGACACCTCTAGTGAACTGTGGACCCCGGTCCAATTCTCTATACTGAAATACAATCTACTGCAATACTGTTCTACTGTTTTCTGCAAACAATCATCATCCACACTATACATCTAATCCTTTGTTACAGCAAGCCGGTGAGATTGACAACCTCACTGTTTCGTTGGGGCAAAGTACTTTGGTTGTGTTGTGCAGGTTCCACGTTGGCGCCGGAATCCCTGGTGTTGCGCCGCACTACATCCCGCCGCCATCAATCTTCAACGTGCTTCTTGGCTCCTACTGGTTCGATAAACCTTGGTTTCATACTGAGGGAAAACTTGCCGCTGTACGCATCACACCTTCCTCTTGGGGTTCCCAACGGACGCGTGTTGTACGCGTATCAGGCTTATAAGTATTCTTTACCTCCCCTTGTGTCGAATCAATAAATTTGGGTTATACTACCCTCGAAGACTGCCGCGATCCCCTATACTTGTGGGTCATCACTCCTCTGTTGTTGCAATATCTGGAAGCACAGGAATGTGGCGGTCTTCAGAGAGCAGCGTCCGAGCCTCCCTTTCCTCCTCCAGTCGTGTCGCGGGGACGCCCGCCTCTGGCGGGCTCGCCTTCCGGCCAACATCCGTGTCAGCGCTAACACTTGGCTCCCTTGCTTAGGAGGGTAGCCTATTCCCAAACCCCCCCTGTAAACTCGCATGTGTAAAATCCTGGGCCGTTTTGTAAATGAGAAATTCAGGTGGAGAGTAATCCTCTCCCTTGAAAAATAAAAGAAAATGATGACTGATGATGGTGCTCGTCGTAATGCAGACTTCACTCTGTTGGGGAACCCCAAGAGGAAGGTATGATGAGCACAGCTGCAAGTTTTCCCTTAGTAAGAAACCAATGTTTAATCGACCAGTAGGAGAAAGGTGTGACTTCTGAAGGTGTTGCTAGCTGACTTCTCGCAGGGCGCACTACCGGCGTCAACAACAACGTGGAACCTGCACACAACACAACCAAAATACTTTGCCCAACTTACAGTGAGGTTGTCAGTGTCACCGGTTTTGCTGAACACAAAGGATTAAACGTATCAAGTGGAAAGAGATGCTTGCAGTAATTAAAGAGAACATGCTTGCGGAAAGTAAACAGAACAGGATTGCAGTAGATGAATTTATTAGTGTAAAGAAAAGGACCGGGGTCCATAGTTCACTAGAGGTGTCTCTCCATAAAGATAAATAACATGTTGGGTGAACAAATTACAGCTGGGCAATTGAAATAATACTGAGCATACATGACAAGATGATTACTATGAGATTCGTTTGGGTATTACAACATAATACATAGACCGTAATCCAACTACGTCTATGACTAATAATCCACCTTCCGGTTATCGTCCGAACCCCTTCCAGTATTAAGTTGCAAGCAACAGATTATCACATTAAGCAATGTGTGTAAAGTAAACAATATAATTACCCTTGGATAAAACATTGTTGTTTTCTCCCTAGTAGCAACATCACATCTACAAACTTAGAGGTTATTGCCACTTTTCCAGAAAACTAGAGGCATGAACCTACTATCGAACATAAATACTCCCTCTTAGAGTCACAAGCATTTACTTGGCCAGAGCAACTACTAGCAACGGAGAGCATGCAAGATCACAAATAACATATGACAAGTATACATAATCGATCTCAACATAGTATTCAATATTCATCGAATCCCAGCAAACACAACATGTAGCATTACATAAGGATGACCTTGATCATGTAGGGCAGCTCACAAAATCTAAACATGAGGCATAGAAAACAACCATCTAGCTACTGCTATGGACCCATAGTCCAGGGATGAACTACTCATGCATCACTTCGGAGGTGGGCATGGCGATGTAGATGCCTCCGGCGATGATCTCTCCCTCCGGCAGGGTGCTGGGAATAGCTTCATAACCCTCTCTAGCTAGGGTCTGCGATGGCGGCCGCGACGGAGCTTTTCGTGGATGGAGGCTTGGGTGTTTAGGTTTTTCCCGATATCGTGAATAAATAGGCGGAAGGGCGAGGTCGGTGGAGGCCAGGGGGCCCGCACCACCCCTTGGCGTGGGCCCAGGCTTGGCCACGCCAAGGCATGGCATGGCCTCCCTGTAGCTCATCATCGACGCCCTCTGGACTGTGTCTTCGTTACGGAAAAATATTGACTTCGGCTTTTGTTTCGTCCAATTCTGAGAATATTTCCTGTACAACTTTTCTAAAATACAAAATAGCTGAAAACAGGGAACTGGCATTGTGGCATCTTGTTAATAGGTTAGTGCCGGAAAATGTATAAAAGTGCAACGAAGTGTGAGCAAAACATATATCAATGTGTAAAACAAGCATGGGGCATAAAAAGTTATAGATACGTTTGCGACGTATCAACATCTCCAAGCTTAACTCCTGCTCTTCCTCGAGTAGGCGAGCGATAACAACATATTTTTTGAGGTGACATGAAGCCAACACAATCTTGATCAAGTTATTGTAAAGAATTGTTAGCTGGGATCAAAGTACTCTAAACATAGTCATGATAGATATAATTCTAACAATAGAACTTAGCAACTATGTTATAACATGAGAAGTAACTCAAACAAAGGATCATGAATAATTGTGCATTGAAAGCAACTGTTTGTTTATGAGCATAGAGAAAACATAGCAAAGAGGTACTCAACATGTGCTTTATGGAGTAGCAAAATATAAATGCTACGACACCTTTAGAGTTCAAAGGGTGACTAGATACAAGTAATTTAAGAACAAGCAATAGCATAATCATGAATCAATCAATAATAATTTTGGGACTATGCACATTATACTAAGAATGACTATGCTCTCTTAATTGTGCATAAAGAAGAAGGTGAAGACTTAACATAAAAGTAAAAAAAAAGACTCTTTGCAGAGTAAGCAAGATTAACAAGTTTTATAAACCTTCCAAAAACTATGGTACTCATTAGCTTTGAGCTCTCATTGCCCCTATCATAAGCATCTTGAATGGTTAAAGTTTACGTGAGGGAAAATATGAGTTATATGGCTTGACAAATCACAAGTTGAAAATCTCATGCCCCTTGAATACGAGTACCTAAACCTCATGCTACTCAACTTAGGTCCCAAATAAGTTCTTGTCATTGTAAGTATACATGTATCATCGAGAACCGCCAACGGGGTACCTCCTGCCCCATGATATGGAAGTACTCCTGCATAGGAGCAATCCCATGCCAAAATGACAAGACAAACATACAATGAGCATCTCAGCAATCCTTTTATTTACTATGGGTATAAATTTTTATTGAAGATGCTTCATAGAATTCTCACTATGGTTCACTGTAAATTTTCACCATGAATGATGCAAGGCTTAAATTGGCGGCCCAGGCGTTTCTCTAACACATATACAAACTCCATGGACTTACAAGTTTTCATTTTATTTCGCACCGCTAGGCATTGATACGTCTCCAACGTATCTATAATTTCTGATGTTCCATGCTTGTTTTATGACAATACCTACATGTTTTGTTCACACTTTATATCGTTTTGATGCATTTTCCGGAACTAACCTATTAACGAGATGCCGAAGTGCCAGTTCCTGTTTTCTGCTGTTTTTGGTTTCAGAAATCCTACAAAGGAAATATTCTCAGAATCGGACGAAATCAACGCCCATAACCTTATTTTCCCGGAAGCTTCCAGAGAGCCAGAGAGGGACCAGAGGGGAGCCCTGGGGGCCCCACACGTGGTGGCGGCGCGGCCCGAGGGGGCGCGTCCCCCTGTTGTGTGGAGCCACCAGACCCCCTCCGACTCCGACTCTTCGCCTATAAAAGCCTCCCTGGCCTAAATCTCCGATAAGAATAAGCCACGGTACGAGAAACCTTCCAGAGCCGCTGCCATTGCGAAGCCAAGATCTGGGGGACAGGAGTCTCTGTTCCGGCACGCCGCCGGGATGGGGAAGTGCCCCCGGAAGGCATCACCATCGACACCACCGCCATCTTCATCACCGCTGCTGTCTCCCATGAGGAGGGAGTAGTTCTCCATCGAGGCTAAGGGCTGTACCCGTAGCTATGTGGTTCATCTCTCTCTTTGTGATCTAGTTGAATATCATCTATGTGCTACTCTAGTGATGTTATTAAAGTAGTCTATTCCTCCTCCATGATGTAATGTTGACAGTGTGTGCATCATGTAGTACTTGGTATAAGCTATGATTGTGATCTCTTGTAGATTATAAAGTTAACTATTACTACGATAGTATTGATGCGATCTATTCCCCCTTTCATAGCTGATGTTGAAAGTGTGCATGCTATGTTAGTACTCGGTATAATTGCGTTGGTCTATCATGCACTCTAAGGTTACTTAAATATGAACATCGAATGTTGTGGAGCTTGTTAACTCCGGCATTGAGGTGCTCTTGTAGCCCTACACAATTAATGGTGTTTGTCATCCAACAAGAGAGTGTAGAGTAGTTTCAGTTATGTGATCAATGTTGAGAGTGTCCACTAGTGAAAGTAGGATCCCTAGGCCTTATTTCTGAACATCGAATCTCCGTTTATTTGTTGTTCTGTTGCATGTTTGCTTGCTGCCATATTTTATTCAGATTGCTATTACCACTCATATTCATCCATATTACTTGTATTTCACTATCTCTTCGCCGAACTAGTGCACCTATACATCTGACAAGTGTATTAGGTGTGTTCGGGACACAAGAGACTTCTTGTATCGTGATTGCAGGGTTGTTTGAGAGGGATATCTTTGACCTCTTCCTCCCTGAGTCGATAAACCTTGGGTGATCCACTTAAGGGAAAACTTGCTGCTGTTCTACAAACCTCTGCTCTTGGAGGCCCAATACTGTCTACAGGAAAAGAAGCCAATAGTAGACAGCAGGCATCCATAAAGAAAAGAACATGACATCAACTAAATAGGAATAAGTGCAATGTTGAAAGCGTTCCCCATGTAAGCATGGTTGTACTAACTCCCAACTTGCAATTTGCAAACATATAAACTTCATAAGATAGTCACAATGATCAAGTTTATTAAGTGCAAGAAAGTAAATGTGCCATCAAGTTCGTGAGAGCTTTACTGACTAATTTTCTCATGCAAAAATTTAAATTGGAAGATAAATAAAAACATGATGAGCATACATTGAATAGCAATAATGCTAGTAGGAAGATATGCTGGACACAATTGGCAAACTTTGGTTTTCAGTGGTTGGATGCACGACTAGAGCTCATACTCAGTACATGCGGAGGCTAACAAAAGACTGGGAGCGACCAACTAAGAGAGCAATAATGGTCATAATCAAAGCATAGAGTGATATCACAAGTCAAAAACTAAATGATCATAGAGGCTTTAAATGATTGGTTCTAGTCATAACATGGTGTAAGCATGTGCCAATCCATCCCAATAAAGCATCAAAGGAGAATACCACAATATTATGCTTTGTATGATGGAAACAACACATGATTCTTTCAATAGCACATTATGCACTCTCAGCTATTTGAGACAAGTCATGCTACAACAATAAATACCAAGCATATGACAAGAATAACATCCAACATGACATGCCAAAGTCTATGCCACACAGTGATGTGGGCATTACCCTTCGGGTAACTAGTATTATGCTACCTCCTATGGCCCAACCAGGGGCCCATGAAGATCATCTATCGACCAATGTGGGCCAATATGTCGGTTCCAAAAGAAGGAGATTCATCCAAAGAAGGATCCTTGATGAACAAGGCAAGAAGACGTTAAACAAGGAAAGATTAGAAGTTGAACTCTTTGAAACACAATCGAACCCGGATAGAATTCTTGAGACCTGGCCTGCAATATAAGGGCCAGGAGAGGGTCTACCGAGGAACACACAATCACAACAGATAGATTCATCACAAGTATAGAGCTAGGTCATTAAAATCTTAGCCTCTCGCCGAGATCTTAGTCATAGCCTTCGGCTACCCCATTGTAACTCGATATATTTGATAATCAAGATCGGACAAGCATGAAATAAGGGTACCTCATCGAGGGCCCCGAACCTGGCACTAGTAACAATTGGGTCTTCCATAATGAGTTTAGTTCATCAGCGAATGTGCAAAATCCATCACGGAGACCTCATCCTGACGGTTTGCAGGACCGTGGCGGACCTCGCGTCACAGATGGACCGGATGACGGTTAGGGAGGCGCGTCATAGATCCATGATGCCAATGCCCAAACCCGAAGCCCACCCGGCCCGGTCCGTCATGACGTACATATCTGTCATAGCACTGGTCCCCTCTGCCAGCGATCGTTGTGTCAGGCTGTCAATTCAATGATTAACATGTCATTCCGATCGGGTGACTGTCGTTTTTATCGTCTAGCGAGGAGACCATGAACCAGCTTCATGCGCATGGACTAATAAAATGCATACACGTGGCCCATTGAAAGAGCAGCCACGTGGACCAATAAAAAAATTCATAGCTGCAACCTGCACCGTACGAGATGTCCATCCGACTTTTGACATGTGCACCTACGTGGACGTATCGCAACGCGACACATGTCGCATGTGGAGGTGCCACGTGGCACACCACAAATGGGCCATCTACGGCCCATCGATCCAACTTGGATATGATTTCCAAGGCTCATGTTACGGCCTTAACTGCTACAAGTTAAGCCAACCCATAAAAGGCGGCCCATGATGTTGTCGGTTTTTGTTGGGCCGTCTACAGGCCGCCAAGAAAGGCATATCGTTATTCTTGGCTATGATTTCCAAGGCCCATGTTACGGCCTTACTGCCATAGGTTACGACATCCCATAATGGGCATCCCATGTTGTTGTCGGTTATTCTTGGGCTGTCTACAGGCCGCCAAGAAAGGCCTATCTTTATTCTTCTTGTTGGGCCCATTATAGCATCATGCATCCACTTACAATGAGGCTCAAGCAAGGATTCGATGGTTTACGGGCCCAATTCTGGGCTTGTACAGGCTAGACATATAGCGCCTGTTAAGGCCCAGATAAAATGTACTGGGCTCAATTTGTTTAAATGCATCCGACAACGGCCCAGTGGGATTTACTTGACACCGTTACGGCCTAGTCGTCAAAACAAAAATTACAAACGACATAATACATGACATAATTACAGGTATAATTACAGGCAAATAATTTAATAACACATCACCATTGGCACTGTCTAAAACTACCCATTGTGGTGGACCATGGCAGCGCTAGTCCGTAAATCAAAATAATAGTTATCTGGCACCAGCGAAAATATAACAGTTCAATTCTTGACCATGGCACCACCATATCAACACGTTTCTGAGTTTGAATCTCTAGCTTTGCTATTGTATAGTTTTAGTCAACGTATCAATTGTTCCTTCCATGTCTACCCGCTTTTTTCTGCTTTTTGTACCTAGCTGGTTAGCTCAACCATTTGATCATGCTGGTTCTTAACAACATCTTGTAGCTTTGCACTACCCCTCTTCTCTCTCCAGTTCTGGAACCAGATTCCTTATTTTCGATCAGAAGGAATAATAAGTCCCACATTCCGAAGAAAGCCAGGTTTTGCTGTATTTTTTGAGAGGACCTCAGATAAAACCTGGATCTTAGTCTTGCGTCCTCCACCCACCGTAGGTATAGTTAGCTGCTTTTCCATCTCAGCCTTCATTTTCAATGAAGCAAGCAGGTTACCACATACACCAAGATACAACAACTTAAAAAGGTTACCCTATGAAAGCTGACTTACGATTACATATTTTACAGCGGAGGAGAAGCCATTTTTTCGGCTGAAGTGGCATTCCTTGAATATATCTAGAGGAGTGGGTTCTTTACATTTGTACTTGTCTCCCTGAAATCAAACACATACATGAAGCTAGCTTACAGGTTCTATGGGGATATGGTCACAAAGTTTCATATAATTCTTCTTTCTCATGTGGATAACTATCAAGAGTGGTACACTGCAAAGCATCAAGCCTGTAGACATAACATATAGATTTGCAAGGAAGCAATGATGCGAACGAAAGTTCATACAAATAGGTACCGATTAAAACAAGAGTTTAGTTTAATGGAAACATGTACACCACAATATTAAACCAAGAGCTCGATACAATAACACAGAACATTCATATAAATGAGCACATGCACTGAGTGAAATAAAAATAAAAATGGCCACCAAAACTATAAACATCCATCACTTCATACCAAATTTTGCAAGTGCACTTCATAGCTTCGTGACCCAGTTGATTGATGGTATTGAACCTTAGAACGATTTCTTTTGTTGGAAGCACTTATCTTCTGCAGGAATTTTAGAATTAGTAACTGTGCACATTACAATGTAAAAGGCAAAACTTTGAGTTCAGAAAGGAACTGACCATCATTTTGGGATGCATCCAGTGGTCTACTAGCGCCTTCCACTCATCGTTATTCATCGATGGAACTGGACTTTCTTTTGGCACGTCATTTGGATCTATGTCAAAGTACTTCTTTTTAAGGAGGTACCGACATTGACGAAGGCCTTTCTGAAGAAGGTTTGTACAATGCTTTTTCACTGGTGAGGATTTTATGTCCATCTTACCACTTTCCTAGTGACATGAAAGAGCATGGATAAACAAATGATAGACTCCCAAAATTAGCAACTTCAAATAAAGATTACATGTGGTGCAAAGGCCGTACTTACCGCAACTTTACTGCAATAGTTACAGAGAAGCCCAGCGTCCCCCTTGTACTTACTCCAATGCGAACGAACATGCACAAATTTCATGACTGCCTTGTTGCATTCAGTCGCAATGTTTGCATAAATTTGAGCTGACACGGGCCTGGTCTTCCCTTTTGGAATGACGACAAGAAGTGTGGCATCCGGAGATTCCGACAACCTGCTGGGTCTGTTCCCCACTCTCTCTACAATTTCCAGAACATCATCTCCTTCGACGTCTGGATCAACATATAAAATACCACTATTTAGTATATCAGAGTATAAAGGTCTTACTCCTGGAGGAAATAGACAAAGAAATACATGAAACATGCCTTCCACCACATTTTCAACCTGAGTTGAACTACCAGAGACTTCAATATCCATAAGGATATGTGCAGTAGGATCATTAACTGTGTTACAGCCTAGAAAGAAGAAGTCAGCAAAAAAGGCCATCGTGTAGCTAACCAAAATGCAAGTAAGCAATTGGAATTAGAACTTACCTAGAGCAAGTGTTCTAGACGCAAGGATCTGCATAGCGTCGAGCATCCCTTTTTCGTTGTTTATATTCTGGCGAGGCAGTTCCGGAACTACTTGTTTCACATTCAACATGTCTTCCTATTGATAATTCTCTGCTGGGACTCGTGTTGGAACAAGTGGAAGCTGACAGGCCAGGAGATAATCTTTTCATTCCAGGCTGGATTGCTGTTGCATCTGAAGGCGTTTTGTCAGCCCTCTGATTCTTCATGGCAGTAGGTTTCTCCATCCCCTTGTAAGAAGCACGATATGGATTGATCAACCAAGTATAACAACATATATGATAAGGCAAGACATAATGGACGAACGAGAACCTTAGCTTTCAAGGTAGCGGGTAAGGTCTTAAGCTTCTCGTGAAATAAGGGTTCAAAATATGTATCTCCTTCGTGGGCCGGAGACAGGCTGGTAAGATCTTTTCATTCTTGGATGGATCATGGTTCCATCTGAAGGCATCCGTTTATCCCTCTCATTGTTCATGTCAGTAGGATTCTCCATCCACTTGTAAGAAACACAATAGGGATTGGTCAAGCAAGCATTACAAAAATTAATTTGCATTTGCAATCAAGCAACATATATGATAGGTAGGAAAGGATGGACAAACTAGCACCTTAGTTTTTAAGATAGCGGTGAAGTTCTGATGCTTCTCGTGAGCTAAGGGTTTGATACGTCTCCAACGTATCGATAATTTCTTATGTTCCATGCCACATTATTGATGTTATCTACATGTTTTATGCACACTTTATGTCATATTCGTGCATTTTCTGGAACTAACCTATTAACAAGATGCCGAAGTGCCAGTTCCTGTTTTCTCCTGTTTTTGGTTTCAGAAATCCTAGTAACGAAATATTCTCGGAATTGGACGAAATCAACGCCCAGGTTCCTATTTTACCCGGAAGCATCCAGAACACACGAGAACCACCAGAGAGGGGGCACAGGCCCACCAAGCCCTAGGCCGGCGCGCCAGGGGGCCCGCGCCACCCTATGGTGTGGGCACCCCTTCGACCCTCCCCGCGCCGCCTCTTCGCCTATTTAAAGCCTCCGTCGCGAAACCCCGATAACGATTGACGAAACCACGTAAACCTTCCAGCCGCCGCCATCACGAGGCCAAGATCCGGGGACAGAGTCTCTGTTCCGGCACGCTGCCGGAGCGGGGAAGTGCCCCCGGAAGGCTTCTCCATCGACACCGCTGCCATCTCCACCGCCATCTTCATCACCGCTGCTGCTCCCATGAGGAGGGAGTAGTTCTCCATCGAGGCTCGGGGCTGTAGCGGTAGCTATGTGGTTAATCTCTCTTCTATGTACCTCAATACAATGATCTCATGAGCTGCTTTACATGATTGAGATTCATATGAGTTTTG
Source organism: Lolium perenne (assembly GCF_019359855.2). Lineage (NCBI taxonomy): Eukaryota > Viridiplantae > Streptophyta > Magnoliopsida > Poales > Poaceae > Lolium > Lolium perenne. Next base: position 192,442,172 of record NC_067248.2, read on the forward strand.
TATCACTACTATCTATGTGCTACTCTAGCAAAGTTATTAAAGTAGTTCTATTCCTCCTGCACGTGTGTAAAGGTGACAGTGTGTGCACCGTGTTAGTACTTGGTTTATGCTATGATCATGATCTCCTGTAGATTATGAAGTTAACTATTGCTATGATAATATTGATGTGATCTATTCCTCCTACATATGCATGAAGGTGACAGTGTGCATGCTATGTTAGTACTTGGTTTAGTCTGTTGATCTATCTTACACTATAAGGTTACTTAAACATGAGCATTATTGTGGAGCTTGTTAACTCCGGCATTGAGGGTTCGTGTAATCCTACGCAATGCGTTCATCATCCAACAAAAGTGTAGAGTATGCATTTATCTGTTCTGTTATGTGATCAATGTTGAGAGTGTCCACTAGTGAAAGTGTAATCCCTAGGCCTTGTTCCTAAATACTGCTATCGCTGCTTGTTTCATCGCTTTCTTTGCGTTACTACGCTGCAATACTACCACCATCAATTACACGCCAAACAAGCTATTTTCTCGGCACCGTTGCTACTGCTCATATATATTCATACCACCTGTATTTCACTATCTCTTCGCCGAACTAGTGCACCTATTAGGTGTGTTGGGGACACAAGAGACTTCTTGCTTTGTGGTTGCAGGGTTGCATGAGAGGGATATCTTTGACCTCTTCCTCCCTGAGTTCGATAAACCTTGGGTGATCCACTTAAGGGAAAACTTGCTGCTGTTCTACAAACCTCTGCTCTTGGAGGCCCAACACTGTCTACAGGAAAGGAGGGGGAACGTAGACATCAAGCACTTTTCTGGCGCCGTTGCCGGGGAGGAAAGGTAAAAGGTACTCACACTCCGTATCTCGGCTACTAAGCTATTTTCCGGCGTTGTAAGTACTCGAAGCTATTTCCTTTAGATCCTGCAATTGCAACTTTTTGTTTCTTGTTTACACTAGTAAGGCATAATGGACAACATATGTGAGCTTTTTATTCTATTTCCTGAGTCAAGACATGAATGGTTTAATGCGGAAATTAAAAAACCCATGGAATCTTATTTGCATGCTAGTAGCAATGATATTAGTATGAACGCTTTGAACACCATTGTTGCTAATGATATGGAAAATTCTAAGCTTGGGGAAGCTGGCTTTGATGAGCATGATATTTTTAGTCCCCCAAGCATTGAGGAGAAAATTTTCTTTGATGATACTTTGCCTCCTATTTATGATGATTATAATGATATTGGTCTTTTAGTGCCGCCTACTATGGAGAGTAATTTTTATGATGATAATACTATGCCTCCTACACTTGATGAGAATAATAATGATAGCTACTTTGTTGAATTTGCTCCTACTACAATTAATAAGAATAACTATGCTTATGTTGGGAGTAGTAATAATTTTATGCATGAGACTCATGATAAGAATGCTTTATGTGATGGTTATATTGTTGAGTTTTCTCATGAAACTACTGAAAGTTATTATGAGAGAGGAAAATATGGTTGTAGAAATTTTCATGTTACTAAAACACCTCTCTATGTGCTGAAATTTTTGAAGCTATACTTGTTTTATCATCCTATGCTTGTTACTTTGCTTTTCATGAACTTGTTTATTTACAAGATTCCTATGCATAGGAAGCATGTTAGACTTAAATGTGTTTTGAATTTGCCTCTTGATGCTCTCTTTTGCTTCAAATACTATTTCTTGCGAGTGCATCATTAAAAACTGCTGAGCCCATCTTAATGGCTATAAAGAAAGAACTTCTTGGGAGATAACCCATGTGTTATTTTGCTACAGTACTTTGTTTTATATTTGTGTCTTGGAAGTTGTTTACTACTGTAGCAACCTCTCCTTATCTTAGTTTTGTGTTTTGTTGTGCCAAGTAAAGTCTTTGATAGAAAAGTAAGTACTAGATTTGGAAGACTGCGCAGTTCCAGATTTCTTTGCTGTCACGAATCTGGGTCTACCTCCCTGTAGGTAGCTCAGAAAATTAAGCCAATTTACGTGCATGATCCTCAGATATGTACGCAACTTTCATTCAATTTGAGCATTTTCATTTGAGCAAGTCTGGTGCCATTTTAAAATTCGTCAATACGAACTGTTCTGTTTTGACAGATTCTGCCTTTTATTTCGCATTGCCTCTTTTGCTATGTTGGATGAATTTCTTTGATCCATTAATGTCCAGTAGCTTTATGCAATGTCCAGAAGTGTTAAGAATGATTGTGTCACCTCTGAATATGTTACTTTTTATTGTGCACTAACCCTCTAATGAGTTGTTTCGAGTTTGGTGTGGAGGAAGTTTTCAAGGATCAAGAGAGGAGGATGATATACTATGATCAAGAAGAGTGAAAGCTCTAAGCTTGGGGATGCCCCGGTGGTTCACCCCTGCATATATCAAGAAGACTCAAGCGTCTAAGCTTGGGGATGCCTTGGGCATCCCCTTCTTCATCGACAACATTATCAGGTTCCTCCCCTGAAACTATATTTTTATTCCATCACATCTTATGTGCTTTGCTTGGAGCGTCGGTTTGTTTTTGTTTTTTGTTTTGTTTGAATAAAATGGATCCTAGCATTCACTTTGTGGGAGAGAGACACGCTCCGCTGTAGCATATGGACAAGTATGTCCTTAGGCTCTACTCATAGTATTCATGGCGAAGTTTCTTCTTCGTTAAATTGTTATATGGTTGGAATTGGAAAATGATACATGTAGTAATTGCTATAAATGTCTTGGGTAATGTGATACTTGGCAATTGTTGTGCTCATGTTTAAGCTCTTGCATCATATGCTTTGCACTCATTAATGAAGAAATACATAGAGCATGCTAAAATTTGGTTTGCATATTTGGTTTCTCTAAGGTCTAGATAATTTCTAGTATTGAGTTTGAACAACAAGGAAGACGGTGTAGAGTCTTATAATGTTTTCAATATGTCTTTTATGTGAGTTTTGCTGCACCGGTTCATCCTTGTGTTTGTTTCAAATAAGCCTTGCTAGCCTAAACCTTGTATCGAGAGGGAATACTTCTCATGCATCCAAAATACTTGAGCCAACCACTATGCCATTTGTGTCCACCATACCTACCTACTACATGGTATTTTCCGCCATTCCAAAGTAAATTGCTTGAGTGCTACCTTTAAAATTCCATCATTCACCTTTGCAATATATAGCTCATGGGACAAATAGCTTAAAAACTATTGTGGTATTGAATATGTAATTATGCACTTTATCTCTTATTAAGTTGCTTGTTGTGCGATAACCATGTTCACTGGGGACGCCATCAACTACTCATTGTTGAATTTCATGTGAGTTGCTATGCATGTTCGTATTGTCTGAAGTAAGAGCGATCTACCACCTTATGGTTAAGCATGCATATTGTTAGAGAAGAACATTGGGCCGCTAACTAAAGCCATGATCCATGGTGGAAGTTTCAGTTTTGGACAAATATCCTCAATCTCATATGAGAAAATTATTAATTGTTGTTACATGCTTATGCATAAAAGAGGAGTCCATTATCTGTTGTCTATGTTGTCCCGGTATGGATGTCTAAGTTGAAGAATAATCAATAGCGAGAAATCCAATGCGAGCTTTCTCCTTAGACCTTTGTACAGGCGGCATAGAGGTACCCCTTTGTGACACTTGGTTAAAACATGTGCATTGCGATGATCCGGTAGTCCAAGCTAATTAGGACAAGGTGCGGGCACTATTAGTACACTATGCATGAGGCTTGCAACTTGTAAGATATAATTTACATGATACATATGCTTTATTACTACCGTTGACAAAATTGTTTCATGTTTTCAAAATCAAAGCTCTAGCACAAATATAGCAATCGATGCTTTTTCTCTTTGAAGGACCATTCTTTTACTTTCAATGTTGAGTCAGTTCACCTATTTCTCTCCACCTCAAGAAGCAAACACTTGTGTGAACTGTGCATTGATTCCTACATACTTGCATATTGCACTTATTATATTACTCTATGTTGACAATATCCATGAGATATACATGTTACAAGTTGAAAGCAACCGCTGAAACTTAATCTTCCTTTGTGTTGCTTCAATGCTTTTACTATGAATTATTGCTTTATGAGTTAACTCTTATGCAAGACTTATTGATGCTTGTCTTGAAGTGCTATTCATGAAAAGTCTTTGCTTTATGATTCACTTGTTTACTCATGTCATATACATTGTTTTGATCGCTGCATTCACTACATATGCTTTACAAATAGTATGATCAAGGTTATGATGGCATGTCACTCCAGAAATTATCTTTGTTATCGTTTTACCTGCTCGGGACGAGCAGAACTAAGCTTGGGGATGCTGATACGTCTCCAACGTATCGATAATTTCTTATGTTCCATGCCACATTATTGATGTTATCTACATGTTTTATGCACACTTTATGTCATATTCGTGCATTTTCTGGAACTAACCTATTAACAAGATGCCGAAGTGCCAGTTCCTGTTTTCTGCTGTTTTTGGTTTCAGAAATCCTAGTAACGAAATATTCTCGGAATTGGACGAAATCAACGCCCAGGTTCCTATTTTACCCGGAAGCATCCAGAACACACGAGAACCACCAGAGAGGGGGCACAGGCCCACCAAGCCCTAGGCCGGCGCGGCCAGGGGGGGGCCGCGCCACCCTATGGTGTGGGCACCCCTTCGACCCTCCTGCGCCGCCTCTTCGCCTATTTAAAGCCTCCGTCGCGAAAACCCTGATAACGATTGACGAAAACCACAGAAACCTTCCAGAGCCGCCGCCATCGCGAGGCCAAGATCTGGGGGACAGGAGTCTCTGTTCCGGCACGCTGCCGGAGCGGGGAAGTGCCCCCGGAAGGCTTCTCCATCGACACCGCTGCCATCTCCACTGCCATCTTCATCACCGCTGCTGCTCCCATGAGGAGGGAGTAGTTCTCCATCGAGGCTCGGGGCTGTACCGGTAGCTATGTGGTTAATCTCTCTTCTATGTACCTCAATACAATGATCTCATGAGCTGCTTTACATGATTGAGATTCATATGAGTTTTGTATCACTACTATCTATGTGCTACTCTAGCAAAGTTATTAAAGTAGTTCTATTCCTCCTGCACGTGTGTAAAGGTGACAGTGTGTGCACCGTGTTAGTACTTGGTTTATGCTATGATCATGATCTCCTGTAGATTATGAAGTTAACTATTGCTATGATAATATTGATGTGATCTATTCCTCCTACATATGCATGAAGGTGACAGTGTGCATGCTATGTTAGTACTTGGTTTAGTCTGTTGATCTATCTTACACTATAAGGTTACTTAAACATGAGCATTATTGTGGAGCTTGTTAACTTCGGCATTGAGGGTTCGTGTAATCCTACGCAATGCGTTCATCATCCAACAAAAGTGTAGAGTATGCATTTATCTGTTCTGTTATGTGATCAATGTTGAGAGTGTCCACTAGTGAAAGTGTAATCCCTAGGCCTTGTTCCTAAATACTGCTATCGCTGCTTGTTTCATCGTTTCTTTGCGTTACTACTGCTGCAATACTACCATCATCAATTACACGCCAGCAAGCTATTTTCTGGCACCGTTGCTACTGCTCATATATATTCATACCACCTGTATTTCACTATCTCTTCGCCGAACTAGTGCACCTATTAGGTGTGTTGGGGACACAAGAGACTTCTTGCTTTGTGGTTGCAGGGTTGCATGAGAGGGATATCTTTGACCTCTTCCTCCCTGAGTTCGATAAACCTTGGGTGATCCACTTAAGGGAAAACTTGCTGCTGTTCTACAAACCTCTGCTCTTGGAGGCCCAACACTGTCTACAGGAAAGGAGGGGGAACGTAGACATCAGGGTTCAAGATAAGTATATATTCTTCGTGCGGCAGCGACGGGATGGTACAGCTGGCAGCTGGCAGGCCAGGAGATGATCTGTCCATTCTTGGCTGGATCATGGTTCCAAATGAAGGCATCTGTTTATCCCTCTCATTGTTGCTCGTAGTAGGATTCTCCGTCCCCTTGTAAGAAACAGAATAGGGATTGGTCAAGCAAGCATTACAAAATTAATTTGCATTTGCAATCAAGCAACATAATATGATAGGTAGGACAGAATGGACAAACTAGCACTTAGTTTTTACGATGGCGGTGAAGGTCGGATACTTCTCGTGAGTATAGGGTTCAAGATACGTATATCCTTCATGCGGCAGAGACGAGCTGCTGTAACTGGGAGCTGGCAGGCCAGGAGACTGGATCATGGTTCCATCTGGAGCCAACTGCTTAGCGGCACTCTCGTTGTTGATGGCAGTACGTTTCTCCGTCTCCTTGTAAGAAACACAATACGAATTGATCAAAATAAGCATGGCAACAATTAATTGGCGTATTCAATCAAACAACATATATGATACAACAGAGCTGAAAGGATGAATTAGCACCTTAGCTTTTAAGACAATAGGTGAGGTCTGAAGATTCTTCTCAGGTAATAAGGGTTCCAAATATGTATCGCCTTGGTGTGGCTTGGATTCCTATATTTTTTTGATTTGCTTAGATGCTTTGTCTACTTTCTTACCACTATTTTTCTGGGAATGTTGGGATGCAAGCAATATTTCTAGACGAGAAGTCTTCAGTTGGGTACGATTACGTACCATTTCAAGTAAACCTGATTATTTGATTTCATTTGAGGATTTATTTTAGCCGCATTTAAGATAACGAGGACAAACATAAGATGTGTATTAATTATGTAGGATGTGCGCGTGCTGGTGTGAGTGGTGGAAAGAAAAATGAAATCAAAAAGATACACTGGTGCTGGAACCACAAACCAGAAACCAGTGAAATCAAGGGACATCCACATGCTAGTTCTTTTAGAGAAATAAGCTGATAGGTATCCCCATTATAAACTCAATAGTTTGCACAATAGAAAAGGGACAAATTAAAAAGATTGCTTGGAGCGATGACTCTAGCATATATGGCAGGAGGGAATACCTATACTCATAACAACAGACTGAGACGACGCTCCTCGTACATAATCCAGCCAAATATAACAAACTACATCAACATGCACGTAGGCAGACACGAAACCAGCTAGAACAACTAACTAACTTCTCGCAACTTCTATAGGAGTAGGCAGTTGAAACCCCATTAGCTACTCCATGGCAAATCGACCAAACAATCATGTGCATATAGAGAATACAGAAATAACTCGGCTTTTACAATAGTATACCCAATGCAGGACCGTTGGTCTGCATAATTGCTAGCGCAACAAATACGGTATGCTTGCGGAATTACGCTTGAATTGCACCGGCGGGCGGACGCGGCAGAAGATTTGGGCGAGACGTTGTCTATGTGGCCAGGGAGGATGGACGACACACGTGTGACTGTAGCGCGGAAACGGCGTGGAAGATGTGGGTGGGGGTGGTGGATCTGGCCGGAGAGGAGGAGTTAGATTAGAGTTCATCCAATTAGGGAAAAGTAGCTTGGGGTAAGGCTCGGCTGGCTGCAGACGTGCAACTGTGTGTGGGTTATCCTGAAATTGGGTAACAATACTAGAATATCCTTGTTGTCATAATATGTCATAAATATAATTTCACCAAATTCATGGTTAGAAGAGACATTTCAATCACTTCAAATTTTCCAAAATGGGCGCCAACTTTTGGAACATTTCAGACACACTAGGGCCCCTAGTTCTGATAGGTGGGTCCTTGCACGTCAGCGACCTAAACCTGGGCTGCAAATGGGCCTGTACCAAAATATCGTTGCACGATCTAAATAAAACAACCACTACTTCACAGAAGAAAGAGTATTACGTCTGAGCACTTGGAAAAAATCATGTGAGAATTGTGCCAATTTCAATGCTTTCATGTGTAGTTGCCACCGAAAAAATGCACACGGGCACTCCAAATTTTGATAAATTACAGGAAATCTTGACTGGTAAAAAATATATGCACTTGGAAACAAATTACAGTAATAAAAAACTATTACGTATGAGCACTTGGAAAAAAACATGTGAAATTGCGCCGATCCAATGCTTTCATGTGTGTAGTTGCCACCAAACAAATGCCTTTTATGTAGTTCCATTGATTTCGTTTTTTCGGTTTTGGTCAAAAAGGTCCACGAAAGATTTGTAAGATTTTGTTAAAGATTGGACACCTTGAATCCCTTCACTCTTGAAAGTTCATATAGCCCCCCATATGTGGTTTTGGTAATTGATGACAATCCCTATGGACTAATGGTTGTATTGAGAATCTATCTTAGGTCGTGTACATAGCCATATGTTGGTCTCAAGGTTGCAAGATGAAGAAGATCGAGTAAAATGAAGAAGATGGACGAAGACGGTGTCGAAGAGAGATGAAGACGATGTAGAAGATGAAGAGGGATGAAGACGGCGTAGAAGATGCATGAAGACGGTGGCATGTGTAGAAGTTGGAAGAAGATGGTGGCATATACAATGAAGAAGAGGGATGAAGATGGAGCTTGCCGGCTCGAGTGGAACACGCAAGGTCAAGGTTTGTGCTCGGTAGGATATTTGGTCGCATCATCGGAGAGAGCTCAAACCTTGCATGCATTGCATCGTGTTTCTTGGTTGTTATTGTTTCTTATCCATGAGATGTTTTATAGCTTGTGTTCATTCTCATGACAAGCTCTAACTCATCGGAAACCGATTTCGGATGCATCGCATGTTGCATGTTCGAGTTGGATGATTTTCCCGGTTTACCATATTGAGAGGTTGCACCTCTAAATTCATAATAAAATCATCCTCCACTTATTTCCATGTTTTCACCTTGTATGCAGGTAGGTCTCTTCGTTCTGTTTCTAGCAAAATTGGTTTCACCTCATTTGGAGTTTCCTAGCTCAAGATATGATTTTTATCGTGCCTCTTATTTAGTAAAAGAAATAGAAAAGGAAAAGGGGCCGGTACTACCGACCTTGGTTCCGGCCCAGTACCGGCAGGGTCTCTGCAAGCCCCTGGAGCCCAGCCGGTACTAGGCCGGTACCGGGCCCGGAAGTACCAGCCGGCTCGATTTGGTTTCCCCTTCCTCCAACCCAGTAACAGCTCCTCCTCAGCCTCTCTCTTTCCCCCTGTGCTGGGCCGCACCACGTCGGCCCACTCGCACGCTGCGCCGCCCCGCACCTTGGGCCGCCGCCCACGCCATACCCACTGCGCCGCTGCCTCTCGCCCACGCACACGCCTCGCTCGATCCCATGCGCGGGCCAACGCCGCTCGATGCGCTCGCTCCCCTTCCCGCGCGGGGCGAACCCATTAATGGGCCTCGCCCATTAGTCAGTTATTTCAAAATTTTCCAGATTTGAAAATTTGCTTAGATTTAAATTTTTCCAGATTCGAAAATTGCTTAGATTTAAAAATTGCCTAGTTTCGAAATTTGCTCAGATGTGAAATTTGCTAAGATTAAAAATTTGCTTACTTCCAAAATTTGTTCTAATTTGAAATTTGCTTAACTGTAAATTTTTCTCCACTTTAAATTTTGTTAAAAAAGAAAAAAATAGAAAAATCAAAAATCAAAAAAATGAAGAAAAATAGACAGAAACCGAAACCCAAGAAAACCAGAAAAAACCTGACGAAAACCGGAAAAAACCATGGTCTAGAGCCTCCCAGCAGGTTAATGGGCCGCGGCCCAAAACACTCTCGTGGGTCAAACCACGCGGGTGATGGTTTGTAACCATCAACCACGTATAATGAATAGGAAAAGCCTTCCCGCGCGCGTGCTGCGCCCGCTGGCTGCTGCACTAGTTCACGCGGCTGGGCCGGCCCAAGCCTGCTCCGCCCCCGGCCCAGCCTCTCTCCCTTGCTCTTTTCCTATGCAGTTTTTCTGCCTATATTTCTATCAGTCTCTCTCCCATGAGGCGGTAGTACCGGCCCAAAATGTTTTTCTGCCTATATTTCTGTCAGTCTTTTTTGCTTGGGAGGTACTACCGGTTGCACAAGCAGTAGTACCGGTTGGGCGTGTTTTCTGGCTATTTTTCTGCCCCAACAGCTATATTTTGGATCCCCCTATTTATACCCCTCTTCCACCTCTTTCACAATAGTTCTTCCCATCCATTCTCTCTCCTCCATTGTTGATCTTGAAGAGCTTGATCCTCCTCTTGATCTCCCCACTATTTCTTGCATCTTTTTTGGGGAAAGGAGAGAGGAGATCTAGATCTAGTGCTCCACCAAGTGAATCCCCCTCCTAGTAAGGGGATCTTGCTAAATCTAGATCTTGGAGTAATTTGGTGTTCCTCCTCCTATTTTGTTCTTCCTCCTTTATTCCCCCAACAGCTTTTGTAGTTTTGTTGTAATTTGGGATAGAAGGACTTGGGCATCTTAGTGGTGTTCTTAGCCATTGCATTAGGTGCATCAGTTTGGGTTCTCTCCGGGGTTTCGGTCTCGTGTGAGTTCGTGTGAGTTCCCTCTAGGGTTTCTTGGAACCCTAGAGGGATTGTTGACCTTAGTGGTTTGGTTGCCTTCGTGGCCTTGTCGCCTTTGTGGCCTTGTTACCTTTGTGGCCTTGTCGCCTTCGTGGCATAGTAGCCTTTGTGGCGTTGTTGCCTTTGTGGAGTGTGGTATCCTTTGTGGTTTTGGAGCCGGTTGTGGCACGTTGGAGCCTTCGTGGCCTTGTTGCCGTGTGTGGCGTGTTGTAGACTTTGTGGCCTTGTACTTGAGAGCCTCCGTGTTGTGGAGTTTTCCTCAAGCTTGATACATGGGTGTTTGCCCCAAGCTTGTACGGGTTCGGTGACCATCCTAAAGGGTCCCTTAGTGGATCGAGGCTTTCCCTTTGGTGGAAAGGCTCGAGGAGAATACGGTGGCCCTAGCGGCTCATTGGAGTGCCTCGTGCCTCCACACCGCTCCAACGGAGACGTAGCACCCAAGGGTGTGAACTTCAGGATACATTGTCGTCTCCTCGTGCACCGGTTACTTCTCAATCGAGCTCCTTTACCTATGCGCTTTACATTGTGATAGCCTTCGTGCTTGGTGTTCTATATCTAGTTTGCTATCACCTTGTTGCTCATCATGCTTAGCATAGGTTGTTGGTGCACATAGGCAAACCCTAGTTGATAGGCTTTGTGCTTAACAAGTAAACCTTGGTAGTTTTATTCCGGCTTGTTAAACCCTCAAGTAGAAGTTTTTAGAACCCACCTATTCACCCCCCTCTAGGCGACATCCTTGTACATTCAATTGGTATCAGAGCTAGGGCTCTCTTATCTTATTAGGCTTCACCGCCTTGAGAGTAAAGATGTCGGCTAGAGGATTAGTGCACAATGACACTTTTACATTTGATGGCAGTAACTATGATGCTTGGAAATTCTACATGCTTGATTATTATCAGGGCATGCACCCACATGTGGAGCAAATTCTTGATATGGGTTTTTCTCCTCCTAAGGATCCACAAAATCCATCTTATGAGGAGAATAAAAACTCTTATCTAGATTCTCAAGCTACTAAAGTGCTTTGCCATGTTGTGAGCCATGTAGTTATCTCCTCCATCGCGCCTTTCCGTAGTGCTGATGGGTTTTGGACAAAGCTTCAAGATACATATGGTGGGTCCAAGACCATTGAGGATGATCGCACTCCTCCCAGTTCACCAATGTGTGGTAAGACACAAGGTAATGCTATGGTGAGTGGTGATGAACAATGCATTGTTGATAGTAAGTGCTCTCTTGTTGACCATATATCTCTATCCCATTGCAATGCTTCATCTTTGGACTTGAACTCTTATAGCACTAGAAATGTCTTACATGCTAGAGTTGATAGTCCTTGCATATCTACACCTCATGATGATATGCTTGCCTTATCTTGTTGCCATGATAAAAATACTTTTTTCCTCTAGTATTTGTGTGACTGACAATGTAGAGGAAACCAAAGATACTATGGGACAAGACAAGATCTTGGATGGAGCTTCAATTACTTCATCCTCTTCATCATCTCACGGTTCTTACACATGCCTTATGGCTATGGCTTCAAAGGCATCTCCTCCTTTGGAACCCTCTCTATCTAGTGATGATGAGGATGATGATATGGAAGAACTTAATGTTGCTTCCTTAAACATGATGGGTGAGTTGGTATTCCATGCTCTTCATAAGAAGAAACTTTCTTCCTCTAACTTTATGAAAATATTGGCTTTTGCCATTGAGAGCACAAAAATAATTGAGGAAATGGAAGAGCATGAGCGTGAGTATGCAAACGAGATTGCAACTCTTGGTGAAGATCTTGAAGAACAACAAACCACCAATCAATATCTTCAGGAGACCTTTACTCTAGAGCTATCTAAAGTAAAGGAATCTCGTGAGAGAGCTTTAGAGGTGGCACATGATTTTCAAATTAAAAATGTTGAGCTAGTAATTGCTCATGCTAAACTCCTTGAGGATTTTGAGCTTCTGAAAAATGGCTCTTGGGCCATTGAGAGTAAGCTCATCAAACTCACCGAGTCACATGAGCAATTTAAGGCTCTCAACCTAATAGAGCTTGCCAAGTTTCCTTCTCCTTGTGCTATTATTGATGATTCTTGTGCTACTAACTCTACCTCTTGTGAAGCATCCATCTTGAAGGAGAATGTTGAGCTAAGGGCTCAACTTGCTTTGCTAACAAGCAATTATGAGAAATTGGAAGAAAATCATGGAAAGCGCTCTAGATCCTATGATGACCTTCTAGTCTCTCGTGATTTGCTAAAGTTAGCTCATAAGGCTATCATGACAAAGGTAACATCTTGTGAGCCTCATGTCGATACTAGCACCACTTCTCAAAACGCTATTTTGACATGTGCTAGTGCTTGTAGTTCACCACTCATGCTATTGATATATCTTGTGGTGAACTACCTTCTATGCCTTGTTGCTCTAACAATCCATGTGCTAGTGCTTGTAATTCACTCACTCATGCTATTGATATATCTTGTGGTGAATTACCTACTTTTCCTTGTTGCTCTAACAATGAAGCTTCCACTTCCTCTAGTACATGTGTTGTTACTAACCATGTAGAGGAAGTCAAAAATCTCGAGGCGCAAGTCACTTATTTGAAGAAGGACTTGGTAAAGGGTCATGAAGGGAAGAGCAAACTTGACGCCATGTTGAGTGAGCAACAATCCCCAGTGACAAGAGTGGACTTTGATTCAACTCCAACAACAAGAAGAAGTCCACCATGCACAAGCGGAAGAAGGGCCAAGGTCATGTGAAGGATCCCGCCAAGATTATGTGCTTCAAGTGCAAGATTGAAGGGCATCATGTTAGATCTTTCCCTTTGAAGAAGAAGCCACTTGGCGAGAACAAAGGGAAGCGGCCTCAATATGGAGCTCAAGGTGGATCTCATGTTGTACCTCGAGTTGAAGAAAGGCCGCTACCCAAGAAGTATCAAGCCAAGGATCCCGTTGTGGAGAAATCAACTGAGAAGAAGGAGAAGAGAAGAACATGCTACATATGCCGTGAGAAGGGCCACATCTCCTTGATACGTCTCCGACGTATCCATAATTTCTGTTGTTCCATGCTTGTTTTATGACAATACTTACATGTTTTGCTTGCACTTTATGATGATTTCATGCATTTTCCGGAACTAACCTATTAACGAGATGCCACAGTGCCAGTTCCTGTTTTCTGCTATTTTTGGTTCCAGAAAGGCTGTTCGGGCAATATTCTCGGAATTGGACGAAATCAACGCCAAACCTCCTATTTTTCCCGGAAGGCTCCAGAACACCGAAGAAGAGTCGGAGAGGGGCCAGAGGGCCACCACACCCTATGGCGGCGCGGCCAAGCCTGAGCCCGCGCCAGCCTAGGGTGAGGCGCCCCCAGGTGCCCCCCTGCGCCGCCTTGATGGCGTGTAACTCACACGTTCGTTGGGAACCCCAAGAGGAAGGTATGATGCGCACAGCAGCAAGTTTTCCCTCAGAAAGAAACCAAGGTTTATCGAACCAGGAGGAGCCAAGAAGCACGTTGAAGGTTGATGGCGGCGGGATGTAATGCGGCGCAACACCAGGGATTCCGGCGCCAACGTGGAACCTGCACAACACAACCAAAGTACTTTGCCCCAACGAAACAGTGAGGTTGTCAATCTCACCGGCTTGCTGTAACAAAGGATTAACCGTATTGTGTGGAAGATGATTGTTTGCAGAAAACAATAGAACAGTATTGCAGTAGATTGTATTTCAGTATAGAGAATTGGACCGGGGTCCACAGTTCACTAGAGGTGTCTCTCCCATAAGATAAACAGCATGTTGGGTGAACAAATTACAGTTGGGCAATTGACAAATAACGAGGGCATGACCATGCACATACATATTATGATGAGTATAGTGAGATTTAATTGGGCATTACGACAAAGTACATAGACCGCCATCCAGCATGCATCTATGCCTAAAAAGTCCACCTTCAGGTTATCATCCGAACCCCCTCCAGTATTAAGTTGCTAACAACAGACAATTGCATTAAGTATTGCGCGTAATGTAATCAGTAACTACATCCTTGAACATAGCACCAATGTTTTATCCCTAGTGGCAACAGCACATCCACAACCTTAGAACTTTCTATCACTGTCCCAGATATCAATGGAGGCATGAACCCACTATCGAGCATAAATACTCCCTCTTGGAGTTACAAGCATCTACTTGGCCAGAGCATCTACTAGTAACGGAGAGCATGCAAGATCATAAACAACACATAGACATAACTTTGATAATCAACATAACAAGTATTCTCTATTCATCGGATCCCAACAAACGCAACATATAGAATTACAGATAGATGATCTTGATCATGTTAGGCAGCTCACAAGATCCGACAATGAAGCACAATGGGGAGAAGACAACCATCTAGCTACTGCTATGGACCCATAGTCCAGGGGTAGACTACTCACTCATCACTCCGGAGGCGACCATGGCGGCGTAGAGTCCTCCGGGAGATGATTCCCCTCTCCGGCAGGGTGCCGGAGGCGATCTCTGGATCCCCGAGATGGGATCGGCGGCGGCGGCGTCTCTGGAAGGTTTTCCGTATCGTGGCTCTCGATGCGGGGGTTTCGCGACGGAGGCTTTAAGTAGGCGGAAGGGCAGGTCAGGAGGCGGCACGAGGGGCCCACACCACAGGGCCGCGCGGCCAGGGGCCAGGCCGCGCCGCCCTAGGGTGTCGCCACCTCGTGGCCCCACTTCGTCTCCTCTTCGGTCTTCTGGAAGCTTCGTGGCAAAATAGGACCCTGGGCGTTGATTTCGTCCAATTCCGAGAATATTTCGTTACTAGGATTTCTGAAACCAAAAACAGCAGAAAACAACAACTGGCACTTCGGCATCTTGTTAATAGGTTAGTTCCAGAAAATGCACGAATATGACATAAAGTGTGCATAAAACATGTAGATAACATCAATAATGTGGCATGGAACATAAGAAATTATCGATACGTCGGAGACGTATCAGCATCCCCAAGCTTAGTTCTGCTCGTCCCGAGCAGGTAAAACGATAACACAGATATTTTCTGGAGTGACATGCCATCATAACCTTGATCATACTATTTGTAAAGCATATGTAGTGAATGCAGCGATCAAAACAATGTATATGACATGAGTAAACAAGTGAATCATAAAGCAAAGACTTTTCATGAATAGTAACTTCAAGACAAGCATCAATAAGTCTTGCATAAGAGTTAACTCATAAAGCAATAATTCATAGTAAAAGCATTGAAGCAACACAAAGGAAGATTAAGTTTCAGCGGTTGCTTTCAACTTGTAACATGTATATCTCATGGATATTGTCAACATAGAGTAATATAATAAGTGCAATATGCAAGTATGTAGGAATCAATGCACATTTCACACAAGTGTTTGCTTCTTGAGGTGGAGAGAAATAGGTGAACTGACTCAACAATAAAAGTAAAAGAATTGTCCTCCATAGAGGAAAAGCATCGATTGCTATATTTGTGCTAGAGCTTTGATTTTGAAAACATGAAACAATTTTGTCAACGGTAGTAATAAAGCATATGTATCATGTAAATTATATCTTACAAGTTGCAAGCTTCATGCATAGTATACTAATAGTGCCCGCACCTTGTCCTAATTAGCTTGGACTACCGGATCATCACAATGCACATGTTTTAACCAAGTGTCACAAAGGGGTACCTCTATGCCGCCTGTACAAAGGTCTAAGGAGAAAGCTCGCATTGGATTTCTCGCTATTGATTATTCTCAACTTAGACATCCATACCGGGACAACATAGACAACAGAATCTTTGGACTCCTCTTTTATGCATAAGCATGTAACAACAATTAATAATTTTCTCATATGAGATTGAGGATATATGTCCAAAACTGAAACTTCCACCATGGATCATGGCTTTAGTTAGCGGCCCAATGTTCTTCTCTAACAATATGCATGCTTAACCATAAGGTGGTAGATCGCTCTTACTTCAGACAAGACGAACATGCATAGCAACTCACATGAAATTCAACAAAGAGTAGTTGATGGCGTCCCCAGTGAACATGGTTATCGCACAACAAGCAACTTAATAAGAGATAAAGTGCATAATTACATATTCAATACCACAATAGTTTTTAAGCTATTTGTCCCATGAGCTATATATTGCAAAGGTGAATGATGGAATTTTAAAGGTAGCACTCAAGCAATTTACTTTGGAATGGCGGAAAATACCATGTAGTAGGTAGGTATGGTGGACACAAATGGCATAGTGGTTGGCTCAAGTATTTTGGATGCATGAGAAGTATTCCCTCTCGATACAAGGTTTAGGCTAGCAAGGCTTATTTGAAACAAACACAAGGATGAACCGGTGCAGCAAAACTCACATAAAAGACATATTGTAAACATTATAAGACTCTACACCGTCTTCCTTGTTGTTCAAACACAATACTAGAAATTATCTAGACCTTAGAGAGACCAAATATGCAAACCAAATTTTAGCATGCTCTATGTATTTCTTCATTAATGGGTGCAAAGTATATGATGCAAGAGCTTAAACATGAGCACAACAATTGCCAAGTATCACATTACCCAAGACATTATAGCAAATTACTACATGTATCATTTTCCAATTCCAACCATATAACAATTTAACGAAGAAGAAACTTCGCCATGAATACTATGAGTAGAAACTAAGGACATACTTGTCCATATGCTACAGCGGAGTGTGTCTCTCTCCCATAAAGTGAATGCTAGGATCCATTTTATTCAAACAAAACAAAAAACAAAAACAAACCGACGCTCCAAGCAAAGCACATAAGATGTGATGGAATAAAAATATAGTTTCAGGGGAGGAACCTGATAATGTTGTCGATGAAGAAGGGGATGCCCAAGCGCCTTGGGCATCCCCAAGCTTAGATGCTCGAGTCTTCTTGATATATGCATGGGTGAACCACCGGGGCATCCCCAAGCTTAGAGCTTTCACTCTCCTTGATCATGTTGCATCATACTCCTCTCTTGATCCTTGAAAACTTCCTCCACACCAAACTTAGAACAACTCATTAGAGGGTTAGCGACAATAAAAATTAACATGTTCAGAGGTGACACAATCATTCTTAACACTTCTGGACATTACATAAAGCTACTGGACATTAATGGATCAAAGAAATTCATCCAACATAGCAAAAGAGGCAATGCGAAATAAAAGGCAGAATCTGTCAAAACAGAACAGTTCGTATTGACGAATTTTATCGAGGCACCAGACTTGCTCAAATGAAAATGCTCAAATTGAATGAAAGTTGCGTACATATCTGAGGATCACTCACGTAAACTGGCATAATTTTCTGAGTTACCTACAGAGAAAACAGCCCAGATTCGTGACAGCAAAGAAATCTGTTTCTGCGCAGTAATCCAAATCTAGTATGAACTTTACTATCAACGACTTTACTTGGCACAACAAAACACTAAACTAAGATAAGGAGAGGTTGCTACAGTAGTAAACAACTTCCAAGACACAAAATAAAAACAAAGTACTGTAGGTAAAAACCATGGGTTGTCTCCCATAAGCGCTTTTCTTTAACGCCTTTCAGCTAGGCGCAGAAAGTGTGTATCAAGTATTATCAAGAGGTGGTGTATCGTTATCACAAGCTCCCCCATCCGTGGTGGTACTAAGGGCTTTATCAATTTTAGGCCTATAGTAATATTTCTTTGGTTTAGGCACTTTAGAGACATACATAAACTTTTGCTCCTTACCCACATAAGCTTTCTCCTTATATTTAAGAGAAGAAAATGTTGAACCCAAGGTTCCCATAGCTTTTTCAAGTTCGTCAATCCTATTAATTTGATCATTATGGACAACACAGGTTCCTAGGACACTAATTCTTTCATCAATTCCTCCTAAGGATTTATCAAGTTCATCAGTTTTATCAAGTAACATCTCCAATTTAGCTTCAATACTTGGAAATTTTTTCTCTATGGTTTCCAATTTTTTCATAACATCTTCAAGAGAGATTTCAGTTTTAACTTCATCGACAGGAGGTATTCCAAATAGACTCTCAATAATGCAGCTAGCTTCTAATGCAGGAGTACTTAGGAAGTTCCCTTTCGCGAGACTATCAAGAACATACCTATTCCAGCTAGAGATACCAACATAAAAATTCCTGAGTAGGATAGTGGTGGAGTGTTTCTTAATGCACCTATTATGGGCATCACTAATTCTGTACCAAGCATCTCTTAAACATTCTTCCCCTCGTTGCTTAAACGTACGAACTTCAACTTCAGGATTACTCATTTTAGCAGTAGTAAATAAAGCAAACTAGATAAAGTAAATGCAAGTAACTAATTTTTTTGTGTTTTTGATATAGCAAACAAGATAACAAATAAAGTAAAACTAGCAACTAATTTTTTTGTATTTTGATTTAGTGCAGCAAACAAAGTAGTAAATAAAATAAGCAAGACAAAAACAAAGTAAAGAGATTGGGATGTGGAGACTCCCCTTGCAGCGTGTCTTGATCTCCCCGGCAACGGCGCCAGAAAAAGAGCTGTTGACGTGGGAGTTGAAAATCTTTGTGGTGTAACTTTTCTTCGTTCCCCGGCAACGGCCCCAGAAAAAGAGCTTGATGGCGTGTAACTCACACGTTCATTGGGAACCCCAAGAGGAAGGTATGATGCGCACAGCAGCAAGTTTTCCCTCAGAAAGAAACCAAGGTTTATCGAACCAGGAGGAGCCAAGAAGCACGTTGAAGGTTGATGGCGGCGGGATGTAATGCGGCGCAACACCAGGGATTCCGGCGCCAACATGGAACCTGCACAACACAACCAAAGTACTTTGCCCCAACGAAACAGTGAGGTTGTCAATCTCACTGGCTTGCTGTAACAAAGGATTAACCGTATTGTGTGGAAGATGATTGTTTGCACAAAACAGTAGAACGGTATTGCAGTAGATTGTATTTCAGTATAGAGAATTGGACCGGGGTCCACAGTTCACTAGAGGTGTCTCTCCCATAAGATAAACAGCATGTTGGGTGAACAAATTACAGTTGGGCAATTGACAAATAAAGAGGGCATGACCATGCACATACATATTATGATGAGTATAGTGAGATTTAATTGGGCATTACGACAAAGTACATAGACCGCCATCCAGCATGCATCTATGCCTAAAAAGTCCACCTTCAGGTTATCATCCGAACCCCCTCCAGTATGAAGTTGCTAACAACAGACAATTGCATTAAGTATTGCGCGTAATGTAATCAGTAACTACATCCTTGAACATAGCACCAATGTTTTATCCCTAGTGGCAACAGCACATCCACAACCTTAGAACTTTCTGTCACTGTCCCAGATATCAATGGAGGCATGAACCCACTATCGAGCATAAATACTCCCTCTTGGAGTTACAAGCATCTACTTGGCCAGAGCATCTACTAGTAACGGAGAGCATGCAAGATCATAAACAACACATAGACATAACTTTGATAATCAACATAACAAGTATTCTCTATTCATCGGATCCCAACAAACGCAACATATAGAATTACAGATAGATGATCTTGATCATGTTAGGCAGCTCACAAGATCCGACAATGAAGCACAATGGGGAGAAGACAACCATCTAGCTACTGCTATGGACCCATAGTCCAGGGGTAGACTACTCACTCATCACTCCGGAGGCGACCATGGTGGCGTAGAGTCCTCCGGGAGATGATTCCCCTCTCCGGCAGGGTGCCGGAGGCGATCTCCTGGATCCCCCGAGATGGGATCGGCGGCGGCGGCGTCTCTGGAAGGTTTTCCGTATTGTGGCTCTCGGTACTGGGGGTTTCGCGACGGAGGCTTTAAGTAGGCGGAAGGGCAGGTCAGGAGGCGGCACGAGGGGCCCACACCACAGGGCCGCGCGGCCAGGGGCCAGGCCACGCCGCCCTAGGGTGTCGCCACCTCGTGGCCCCACTTCGTCTCCTCTTCGGTCTTCTGGAAGCTTCGTGGCAAAATAGGACCCTGGGCGTTGATTTCGTCCAATTCCGAGAATATTTCGTTACTAGGATTTCTGAAACCAAAAACAGTAGAAAACAGCAACTGGCACTTCGGCATCTTGTTAATAGGTTAGTTCCAGAAAATGCACGAATATGACATAAAGTGTGCATAAAACATGTAGATAACATCAATAATGTGGCATGGAACATAAGAAATTATCGATACGTCGGAGACGTATCATGCCTCTTCGCCTATAAAATCTCTTTCGACCTAAAAACACCGTACCGATTGACGAAACTCCAGAAAGACTCCAGGGGCGCCGCCGCCATCGCGAAACTCCAATTCGGGGGACAGAAGTCTCTGTCCCGGCACCCTGCCGGGACGGGGAAGTGCCCCCGAAAGCCATCTCCATCGACGCCACCGCCTCCATCATGCTCCGTGAGTAGTTCCCCCATGGACTACGGGTTCTAGCAGTAGCTATGTCGGTATACTCTCCCCCATGTACTTCAATACAATGGTCTCATGAGCTGCCTTACATGATTGAGATTCATCTGATGTAATCGGTGTTGTGTTTGTTGGGATCCGATGGATGATACATTATGATTAGTCTATCTATAAAGTTTGTGAAGTTATTGTTGATGCAATCTTGTTATGCTTAATGCTTGTCACTAGGGCCCGAGTGGCATGATCTTAGATTTGAGCTCTATAATTATTGCTTAGATTGTATCTACAAGTTGTATGCACATGTCACTGTCCGGAACCAAAGGCCCCGAAGTGACAAGAATCGGGACAACCGGAGGGGATGGCGGTGATGTGAGGATAACATGTTTTCACCAAGTGTTAATGCTTTGCTCCGGTGCTCTATTAAAAGGAGTACCTTAATATCCAGTAGTTTCCCTTGAGGCCCGGCTGCCACCGGCTCGTAGGACAAAAGATGTTGTGCAAGTTTCTCATTGCGAGCACGTACGACTATATTGGAAAACATGCCTACATAATTAATAATCCTGATATTCTATCTTAATGCTTTGATTCCTATCAATTGCCCAACTTTAATTTGTTCACCCAACACTTGTCACTTATTGGAGAGTTACCACTAGTGTAGATCGCTGGGAACCCCGGTCCATCTCTCATCATAATATACTTGTTCTACATGTCATTGGAAGTAGTATCAACTATCTTCTGGTGCCATCGCTCTCATATTGCTATTATCTGTGTTACTGTTACTATTGCTCTCATATTACTGCTACTTTCACATCACCCCTGTTGCTAGTGCTTTTCCAGGTGCAGCTGAATTGACAACTCAGTTGTTAAGGCTTATAAGTATTCTTTACCTCCCCTTGTGTCGAATCAATAATTTGGGTTATACTACCCTCGAAGACTATCGCGATCCCCTATACTTGTGGGTCATCACTCCTCCTTGTGCACTATTGGTAACTCATCCGACCCTATCTTGGTCGATGGTGCGTATTCTCTACGTAAGGATAAGGTTGGCAATGTGTTTGCCAAATATGTTGGCACTCAAAGTGGTTTCGTAAAAAGAACCATTTGGGTTGCTAAGCCTATTGTGACTAACTTCTTAGGACCCAACTTGGTTGGGGTCCAACAAGCCAAAATTTGATCAATAGGTATAATTGGAGGGCAATGGAGACTTGACTAGTTCATGAAGAATTAAGGGACCTTCATCATTCTTATTTCCTCAAGTCAAGTCATTGGTAATTATTTTTTTCATCCTTTATCCATGCTCCTCCTTGCGGTAACGAGACCTAAACTCCTTTACATTGAAAGTTACTCGCCCCTTTTACATGTTTTGGTTTTGTACCTTGCATGTGGTTGTGTATGTTGTGCTTCCTACTTGCTTATCTTGCTATCATGCTTATATATGTTGGGTGGCACATCACGTACAATCACTCTTATGTTGAGCCTACTGCATCTTGTTGATATCTTAGTTATTGGATCTTGTAGAGAATTAATCGACTATCCCATTTTGGGGGAGTGATATGCTTTGTGCATTTCACAATCTTAAAATGTGTGACATGATGAATTAAAATTCTATAATGTCCATTAATTAGCTCTAGTGATTCTTATTTGCCTCTTGTATGAAAAATGCCTTTATCACATTATGGGGGAGTATTATGCTTTGTGCATATTACAAACTTGGAAAGTGTGAACACTCGAGGTTGTGTCACATAGAATTGATATTGTAGGCATGTGGTTCCTATGTGACATGTTTGCTCAAACAAATCCCATTTTGCCTAAAATGCTTTTATTTCCATTCTTTTGGATTTTGTTTGTAAGATTTTTTCTTGGCATGGTTTTCCACATTGTGTTGCTAGCTCTATATACTCTTTGGAAAATCATGTGCTTCAAGTTATACTATTCATTGCCTTGCATGTTGGTGTAACAAATTGAAGCTCTCAAGAATCTCCATTTGCATTATGGTTAACTCTTATCCTTTACCATATGCTTTGTTAATTGTGAAGATGATCTTCGATATATCCTCAAACCACCATAAGGATATATTTCCTATATATCTCTTGTCCTTGGACAATTGGTAAAATATTATGTGGTAAGTCTATGGATCATCCTCACACTTGGCTCGTGTGCTTAATTGATCTATTTATTGCCAAGAATTTGCCTTGTGGGTTAGACTCCCATGTGTCTTCCTTGCTTCTTTTGGATCTCCTTATTTCACTTGAACCTTTTTTGTGTTTTGATAAACAAAGGTAGAGTGATGATCCCGCATTTGTGCATTTTGTATTCAAATGCAAAATCCAAAATAGTGCACTAATTTTGGGGGAGTTCTCCTATGTTTGTTAGAAGACTCTCTTGGTTCAAGAATTTGACTTTGGAAGACAAACCTTTTCTTTTCGGTACTTTTGTGCCATCATGAAAAGTGTTGAGGGTTTGGTTTATTTGTAACCTTGCTTTCTTTGGGAGTTGGTTATCTCATTACTTGATATTTGGTTTTAGTTTCTTAAAATGAGATAAGTCCTTGAACATGTGTGTTTGGATATCTTCTTGCTCGTTGTGATTAGTTCATTTGTCGAACTTTGTGGTCAATCTTGTGTTGATTTGATTCTTGGATATGCGTTGGACAACATTTTGACATGTCACACCTTTATGTGCACTCGTGTTCCATTTTGTATTTTGTCCAAGTCATATATCCATTTGGTTCTTGAAGTCTTGCATGCATATTTACTTTGTGTATATCTTATGACATGCTTTCTTTCGTTGATCCAATGCATAGGTAAAACTCCACTATAATTCTAAATCGACTAAGATGTGCATGAAATTCAAATTCATATCCATATGCACATATTTATGTGGAGTTTGTCCTAGTTGCACTAACTACTCGGACCCAATTAGTTTGGGGACCACTTTGTACTTGACTTTTGTCTTAGGTACATTGGAGATGCATTGGAGTTTGTCCTAGTCTCACTCATAAGGAAGAAGTGAAGGCCAAGTGACTATTGGAGACGAGCTATGATGTTATGGAAAACTCATATCTACTACATCACACCATTGCATCCAGGTAACAAGTATCAATCTACTCCATGCATATTTACCTTGTATCCAACCATGTGGTTATCTTTAGCATGAATTGTTGTTTCAAAATATTGTGGTCTTGCAAAGAAATTCAAATAAAACCACTTTATTGCAAATATGAGTATGTTGGGATGAGAGCTTATTTTGGGGAATATAAAAATCATGTTTATGATTCACCTAATCCCAAATATGTTAACCTTGCAATTTAATTGCATATCTTTTCCTCAGAATGCTCACATGTCCACTAAAGATGAATTCGTAAATTTTGATTCATCCATTCGGTATTTCGTTGTGTGATACTTGTTTGCCTTTTTCAAAGCATCTCAACTATCTCCTTCCCTTGGTGGTTGTTGTGATGTCTTTGATATGGTTGTGGTTGAAGTTCTTCAATATACAATAAGATAAATTTGAGCCTTTGGCCATGCTATAAAGCAAATATCTCATTGGTATATTGTATTACTTCACCTTGGATATTTCTCTTGTATCTATCTTGTGTGTGCATGTTTCTTGATGGATAAATATCTTTGTGATGTTGTCCACTTGGAGAAACTTATATACATGAGAGATGATACATATTATTTTGATACCCCCCTTTGTTAGAGTTCATTCTTTTTATTCTTGTTTGACTCTTTGATGGCCCCACAAAGAATTTGATATGAGTGATCATTTTATTCTATTTGCATTTTCACGCACTCATATTTGATTTTGGCACAAGCTTTGTTTTTATTGGTTTTCATTATATATTTTTATTTAAATCTTG
Organism: Lolium perenne; assembly: GCF_019359855.2. Lineage (NCBI taxonomy): Eukaryota > Viridiplantae > Streptophyta > Magnoliopsida > Poales > Poaceae > Lolium > Lolium perenne. The sequence goes on from NC_067248.2 coordinate 192,466,784, forward strand.
GGTGATGTATGGTTATGCTTAGCAACCTCATTCATTGAAGACTATGATGATGCTCAATGCTCATGCTTGAGTTAGTCTTATAATATGCTTTGTCATGCCTCTCACACATTCTCTTGGTTGAGCATTATATTATATTGCCTCTTGCTTGATGCTTAACCATTTGTTATATTCCAAGTGATGCTTAATCTCTATGTATGAACTCTTGCAAATGTTTGTGCTTTAAATTGCAATGAGGGAATGAGGATTCCATGTTGTGCACATTGTATTCAAATCAACATTATAACATGTGCATGTACCTTGGGTAGCTTCCTCATGTTAGTTAAAAAACTCATTTGTGACTATCATAAATCTTTATTTCACTTGGTATCTTTTGCTTTGAGTAATCTTGTGGGAGTGATGATGTCATGTTTGTGCACCTTATTCTTCAATGCAAATTGTTTATCTTGTGCACAAACCTTGGGGAGCTTCCACATATTGCTTAGAGCATCCTTCTTGATCTTATCATAGTATCTTTAACTTGATTTGTTCGTTCATTGGATTGCTTGCTTCATATGTCAAAGCTTTCTCACCTTCTTATCCTCTTGCAATATTTGATCCTCAATATAGTTGGATTCCCTCCGAGTATTCGTCATTGAATATGTGCATTTGATTTCACTCACATTATGAGAAATGCACACCTTATGGAGGAACTCTCACTATATTGGCCTTCTAAAACCTTTCGTCCATTTCAGCAATCGATGCCAATGGGGGAGAAGTTTGGAGGGTTTGAGGGAATTGCTTTTGATTGGTTCTTAAGCATTTGTCTTTCATGCTTGCATTTGTTGCTTTGCACGGTTGAATATTTAGAGGATACTCCGCTAGGGTTTAATTGCCGATATATGTAATGAAATTCAAGTTCATTCACACGTGCATATATTATGGGGGAGTTTGTTCTAAATATTCAACTTGGGTTGTTCGCTAAATTCCTTATTTAAACCATCTCAAAGAGATTATCATCAATTATCAAAATGGGGGAGATTGAAAGGACATGTATCCCCCATTTGTGGTTTTGGTAATTGATGACAATCCCTATGGACTAATGGTTGTATTGAGAATCTATCTTAGGTCGTGTCCATAGCCATATGTTGGTCTCAAGGTTGCAAGATGAAGAAGATCGAGTACAATGATTGGCACCGAAATTGATGTTGTTTTCCTGAAATATCGCGTCCAACCAGTCTTGTCCAGGGCTCGCTAGATGTGGTTACACTCGGGTCCCATGGACAAGACTCAAGTTAACGTTACAGAGTTATCAGGTAAAGAACTGCTGGATGAAGTCATACGATTGACCCATTTTAGTCAGGCGGACTGGAATCCCTTGATAGCTCTTCATGAACCTTTCGACCTAGCTCACCAGCCAACTGAGGTGACCTTCTGATTTTGTGTATGTATTTCTATTCAATATATTTTTTGTTGTCTCATCGTACTATTATTCCTTTAGCAGACCCTCTTGACTGTCAAACACCTTCCGAACTTATCGGAAGATGACCAAGACCTTGTAGAAAATGAATCCACCACCAATGTGAAATATGACACGGGAGTGATCAAAATTGACGAAACCCTCTCAAAAAGGACACAAATCCTACCAGTCTTGGAGCCTCCTCAACTGTCCTTAAGGCTCATGATGATGCGTTATTCGATACAGCTGAGTCGAGTCATGGCAATGAATCTGATCGCACTACTTTTGTTCGTGCATCTTCGGAGAGGACTTGCTTCTTGACTTGTAAGTTCTTTTAACTTTTTCCCGAAGTTGACTTGTTTCTTCCTTTTTAAACTTATGGACCCATATATTGCAGTGATGAGGGATTTATAGAGCCTCCTTCTAAGAAGGCTAAGGCTACCCCCAATGGTTCAACTCCCGCAACATCTGGGGCCTCTGTTCTACCAACGGCTCCTTCGGTTCCTTCAATTCCTTCGGCTCCTTCTTCCTTTCTGAAGGAGAAAAATATTATTCGGTAGTGGCTGCTTCCTCTGCTCCTTCTAAGAAACTTGTAAGTATTTTGATTTTCTTGATGATGATCTCTTCTCTCCCAGGCCTCGAGTCTACATTTGATTTCTTGTAATCGAATGTGGAGTCTAGGAACTGCTCCCCCTTTCTTATATGTTGATTTTAATATTCCTTATCTCAATTGTTATTTTTGTAGGGCATTCAAACTGCCTTAACTATCTTGAAAGACTTTGTCTCCCAATTCTCTTCTCTCCAAGCTACTAACACTCGGCTCCAAAAAGATGCTGCCTCAAATTCTTCCAAGCTTGACCAGGTAGTAACAATACATAGGTGCCAATGCCCATCGAGATGCAGATGTTTTAAGGAAGGAACTTGACCAGCTGAAGAAGAAAATGAAGGAAGAGGAGAAGGCGAAAGCTGAAGCCCAAGCTCAACAGAAGAAGAAGGAAAATTTGCTGCTGAAATCCATCACGACCTAGCTTGGTAATGCGATTATTTTGTCTTTCTAATTCTCCATATTCAATTTTATTTGCTTCTAACCCCTGTACTTATTTTTTGCAGAGATGGCCGATATTTCTTCTGGTTCCGCGGGCAAGCTCCCAGTCAATTCTGACCCTATTTCTTTAGTAACTGAGTCTAGCGACCACGTCTGCATGCTTCTTTAGAAGAGTAAGGCGGTCTTGTCGAGACTTCACGCCATGATTCTTCCCAAGGTGAACCAACAAAAAACACTGGAGCAGTTGGCGGATACTTTCTCCATCAACACCGAAGGCACCATCGAGGTATTCAAACGTACCCCACGTACCTATGGTGCTCTTCTTGCTTTCCATCTTTTGATGGGGCACGGCTTCAAAGCCGATATGGAACTGCTGACGAAAGAGCTACCAAAGGGTCCAGATGGTCTAGCTATCGACCTTAGTTCCTTCAAGACATCGGCACACAAATGGGCCATTCAACTTCTTGAACTAGTATCAGCAAATAAATCTACTGCCGGGGAAGCTGTCTCATGCTCATCGACACAGACCAAAGCTCCCTGAATCCCCTGTTAAATTGTAACTCGCCTATTTGTTTTGAACAATACCTTTTCTAAGGTTTTCCCCTTTTGTAATGGATTTCATTCTGGCGGTGTTGTCAGCTTTTCTTTGTTGATTACAATGTTCTTGCTTCTGACTGTGCGCTCTCGATGGGAGTAGAATCTTCTCGACAACAAATATACATTCGTTGACACTCTTCCACGATGTAATCTTTGCAGGTAGTTTCTGTTCCTTCCTTTATTGAAGGTTATTCGGCTGGTGACTCAGAAAGTGATCGACTGCAATATATGAAGACCCGAATTGCTCAGATGGAAAGATACATGCACAATCTCCATCCGATGGCCGCTATTATAAAGAAAAAGGGTGAAATGGTCGTCGACACAGAACGATATACTCTAAATGAGCTGCAGATGGCCACCGACAGTTTAAACTGTAAGTGCTTCGTGCTCTTTTTGAGAAAACAGTTCTCCCTTCACTGCTGATATTTTCACAATCTTGCTCTTCATCACTTATTGCCCCGAATCTTTCTGAAGAGAACAAACGAGTACATGACCGCGTAGCTGCTTTGACCGACCTCTCACAATACGAAGATGTTTTCTGTACGGACAAGCGAAAAGTTGTCATTGCTGCAAAATTTCAAGATCGGGTGCACCAAGTACACCGGTTTTTGACAAATGCTATACTGGCTTGAAGATGATATGGAATACGATGTTTATGCTGAATGAAATTCCTCCAACATTTTTATCTTTGATGTCGAAGTTTAGTAATGGCAAGAAGGCCCGTAAATTAGTTCACTGCCACCTTCTCGTAGGAGTCGAGACGGCGCTTGCTTTCACATTGTCACAACACCCCTCGCTAGATTTGGAGGCGATTGCAACATCCAATGGTGATATTGGCCATTTTATACCTTTTGTGAAGGATCCTGACGTCGTGATTACTGCTAGGCTAGAAATTAACTCTGAAGCATATGACTCCACCTGAATGGTGCCTCTTTTTCTCTTCCAGAAGAATATCACCCTTGCATCTGCATGTTCAGACGTTGCGTTTGTAAATTTTATTCGTCTCTTGAATATACCGAAGAATTTATGCAAATATGAATGTTTTGTTTGTAAATGATATTCTTGCCACTTTTGACAAAAATATTAGTATATCTCAAATTTTATTCATAGCAAGTAGTAGTTTGTGTGAACCGAGTTGCAAATCTCGATGCACTAGTCCTTTGAGTGACGATATTGCAATGTTTTTATGAAATATATCGGGAGCAAAATAATGAGTGATCAGCTCATGTTGCGGGTCTGATGAGCCCGTAGTAATCGCAAGTTTGCTCCAACCGAAGTTGTATGTTTTTAGCGATAGCCCTCGAGTAAATCGAGGAAACTATACTCTGTATTTGACTCCGTTGCTCTTGAGTACCTCCTTTGTTTGATGTACCGACGTTGGCCTTTCATAAGTTTTTTTATCCTTGCCACTAGAAGCACTCGCATATTTCCTGAGGCTTTGGCAAAAGATAATTTTCGAGTACAATTGCACGCGTGATCCTTGATCTTTTTTATCGAGCTCGCTTGTTGTGTTTTATATCTTGAATTTCGATACTCATGGTATTATGCGAGAAAGAAAAATTTCCCAAAAATTGTTCGGGTGTCCCGAAGCAATCAAATGATAGTAAAAAAAAATTCGGGTATCCCGGAGCAACTAAATAACCGTATAAACGAAAAATTGTTTGGGTGTCCCGGAGCAATTAATCATATGAGAAATTGTCCGGGTGTCTCGGAGCAATTAAGTAACCGTATGAACGAGAAATTGTACGGGTGTCCCGGCGCAACTTAATGACTATATAGACGAAATTTGAACCTTTAGTAATAATTATGTGACAACAATATGAGCTAATGCTGCTATGGCTTAAGTGAGCCTTATTGAAAGATAGAAATCCTATGGAAATAAAGATGTATGCACCGCTTGTCCTCTCTAAATAAGAGGAGGGTCCTTCTTCCCTTGATCCTTTCCTACTGAAGCTTCGGTGGCTTCCGAGGTGCCAGTGATTGCTAAGGCCATACCAGTAGTTTTCGGTGGAATATTGTCAACATCTGCTGAAGATTTAATACCTTCCTCCAAGGCTTTATGCTCTGCCTCCGCAAACTGAACAGTTGCTGCTGTTGAATCATCCGATTGTTTCATTTTCTTGCAGTCATCAATCTCCTTAAGATTAGAATTTTTGATAGTTAACTGTTTAGAAGGGAAGTCGATAACTTTAACTTCCTGTTTGACCCCAAATTTCGCAGCAATCTTCTGGAACTCCCGATCACAATTATCCTAACGAGAGAAACTTCCGTGAACCGTAATATTGGTCCCATAGTTGCCTAAGATCTTGAGTTTGAGGTACGCGTAGTGTGGTACAACCATGAATTTGGCATAAGCTGGTCTCCCTAAGATAGCGTGGTACTGTGATTCCCAATTCACTACCTCGAATTCGATCCTTTCTTTCCTGAAATTATCTGAATCCCCAAAGATTACGATTAATGAAATTCTGCCAAGGGGATATGCTGGTGAAGTTGGAATAATGCCATGAAAACAAGTGTCAGACTCCTGCAATATGTCGACTGTTATGCCCATGTTTTTAAATGTACTTGCGAATATCAGATTTAGTCCACTTCCACCGTCCATGAATACTTTACTCATATTGAACCCCCCAATACGTGCTTCAACTACCAAAGTTGCATGACCTGGCCTTGGGACAGGCATCGGATGACCGGCCCTGCTAAACAAGATGCTCTGTGTAGACCAGTCGATGTAACCTGGGACATTTGACATGGTGCTTTCCGCAAGATATATTTCCTGCGTGAGCTTCTTCATCTCCCTCCTAGACACACCAATTTTATGGATCATACTCATCTGTCCACGGGGTGGAGGAAAAGTTTCACCAGAGGCGCGATTCTGAACTTGCTGGTTTTGATGCTGAGGTGGAGGTGGCGGGTTCGGGTTCTGTGGCTGCCCTTTCATCCCGGTCTCGTAGAATTTCTGCATATCAAGGAACTGCCGACCGTCTTTAAGGAGGTGACTTGATTTCTTGGTGTTATCGTTTGGGTCGTAGTATGAATGTATATAACAAGGAGCATTTAGCTGATCAGCAAAGGCAGCCCCGGCACCCAAGGAGGTTGATCTCTGTAATTGCCACGATTTCCTCCGGAACCACTATGATTTCCGTCGCGATGATCGTCACGCTTATCCCCGCGCTGACCATCATATCGATCATCGCGTCGATCAGAGTATCATGTAGCTACAATGTTGGTGTCTTCATACGCCGATGTCCTGAGTCATATTTATGGTTGTCTTCTTCGTCGCCGCTTCGTGGTCGTGGTTTTCTTACATGGTCTTCTCCATCAGCCCAACTGTTGGTGATCTCCATGAGTTTTGAAATGGTTTTTGGCTTCTTCTGCCCAAGTTCTTCGATATAGGATTATCGTCGGATGCCGTCGCTGAAGGTGTCGATGGCTCTATCGACAGAAACATCTTCGGCAACAATCAAGAGTTTGGTAAGATGTCCAATGTACGTTTGAACTGATTCTGTCGGTTTCTGATGACACTGTCGTAGCTCGTCGATTCCGATGGGTCTTTTGCATGTGGCCGAAAAATTCATGACAAAGGCGTCGACCAAATTGTCCCAGGATCTGATGGATCCCTTCGGCAGCCCTCGCAACAAAGCTCGTTCCGAGACTTTCAGGTAAATTTGCAAGCAGTGCATAGCTGCCACTTGATTTCCCTTGTGCAGGATCACCGTTTGAAAGTAGTCGTCCATCCAAGATTTTGGTTCTTGCTGACCATCATACTTGGCAGCGTCAGTGGGTGTAGGCTTGAATTTCTTTGGCGACATCGACTCCCGAATACTCCTGCTTAAGCATTTGGCACCTCTCGTAGCTCACCATCGTACTCCTGGGTTTCTTCAGAGTCTTCACTGTTGTAGCCTTCTCTTGTGGCACACCGACGGCGAGCCTTGTCGATCTTACTTTGTGTGATGTCGTTGCGGGCGTCTTTCAGGTGCTTGGATCCACTGCCCTGATACATGTTCTTCTCCTTCCTAGGCGCAAGTTTATCTCCAAGTATTGCAAGACTCTCCAAAGCACCTCGGTGAGCATGCACCATAGGATCTTTGAGCTCTGGCAGGTGATTAATCAAATAAGCCACGAGGTTTGCAGTTGCTCCTTTAGCGGTCTTTGGTCTGATCATGCCTGCAGTATCCATGGCCATGAAAGAATTGGAAAGATTCAAAGTTATTTCCCTTGTGTCATCTTACGAAAGACGAGGAATTCGCGGCCGAAACCTGCCTTGATTGCTTCAAGACACACTTCCATGTGAGAGTCGCCCCTTCACCGTTCGCTTGATTGATCGGCTGCCTATTGGCATTGATTGAGTTTGTTCTGCTCTTTAGACAACCGATCACGATTATTCTCAAGAATCGCATGGTACGCGTTGAGGGTTCCTGCCGAGGCTCCAATGGGAATTGGAGTAAGATTGGCTATGGCGTCGCGAGCAATCGTCCACTCCTCGTCGGTGATGGTGTAAGCGTTGTCGTCGTTTGTGGCACTAGCTTTGGTGTTGCGACGCCTATTGCGGTTATTCTGCGGGGTGCGCTCGCCTTCCGAGATTTCCTCTCCTGTGATGGGGCTGAGGATAGCATAGATTTGGTGTCGATCCGCCTCCCAGGTGGTTGCTTTGGGGATGTTGTCGATACTTTCTCCGTCCGAAGAGTACCCAGCGTTGTAGATAAATGGTGTATCTTTTGATCCTAGCTCGTGCCTGGTGTCGCAGTTGTTGCAGTAGTAAGAGGTTGGATCCGATGATCCTGAATCATCAGACCCAACTGACATGGATATCATGGAACGGATCGGTGATGCCGATGGGGAAGATACTGGAGACGGTTCCAACATCGCAGCCGATAAAACGGCCGTAATTGGTGATGGGGTAGTAGATGCGGTAGTTGATGAAGTCATGATCCTTGAAGTCCTGAAGGCAGCTGGATCGGGAAGCCGAAGGATGCCCTCGGTGTTGAGGCGGTAGTGCATGCTTCCGAACATCATCTACAATCCTTTGCGCATATCCGAGAAGGTCGAACGCGATGAATCAGTGTGTGGAGTAAACTCAAAGGACCCGAAACGAATCGAGTTCCCCAAGCTTGGTGATGAAGGAGCCGACAATGATTTCGGTGATGCCGATCCGAAAGAAGGAGCTGCCGATGAAGTGCCTTGTACCAACAGGTTTCCCACAGACGGTGCCAATTGTCGGGGGTGCTCCTCGGCAATGCCCACCATGAGGGGCTTAGGGTTGACGGAATCCTGCAGGCTAGCACGAGACTAGGCCAGGTCCCGAGAGATCTGTCCGGATTCAACTAGGATACATAGAGTCATAGTCTAAGATTTCCTTGTTTCGTCGTTGTCTTTCCTTGTCCTTCAAGTATTTTCCATCGTGCAAGTCCTTTCGTTTGACGTCGACGTGTAAGCCTTCTTACGATATTCAGCAATCTTCATGGGCCCCTGGTTGGGCCGGTGGAGGTAGCCTAATATAGGTTACCCAAAGGGTAATGACCACATCAAATGGCATTCAAAGTTTTACTTTCTTTAACATCATGAGGCAACACTTTTAATTTAAGATAACCAACATCATGAGCAAGGCTATCAACTTTAGAAGCAAGAATATTAATTTTTCCAAGCTTTTCCTCAATAGTTTTATTGAAAGCAGTTTGTTTACTAATGAATTCCTTTAGCATGACTTCAATATTAGAGAGTGCACTTTTATTATTGTTGTAGGAATTACCATAAGAATTTCCATAAGAATTACCATCATTACAAGGATATGGCCTAAAATTGTTGCTACCAAAATTATTCCTATACGCTTTGTTGTTGAAATTATTGTTTTTAATGAAATTCACATCAACATGCTCTTCTTGAGCAACCAAAGAAGCTAACTGAATATTATTTGGATCAACATGTGTGTTGCCATTAACAAGCATAGACATAATAGTATCAATCTTATCACTCAAGGAGGAGGATTCTTCTACAGAATTTACCTTATTACCTTGTGGAGCTCTCTTGGTGTGCCATTCAGAATAATTTATCATCATATCATTAAGTAATTTTGTTGCAGCCCCAAAGTAATGGACATAAAGGTACCTCCAGCAGCTGAATCCAGGAGATTTCTTGAAGAAAAGTTTAGTCCTACATAAAAAGTTAGGATGATCATCCAAGTAGTCAGTCCATGAGTGGGACAATTTTTTACCAAAGATTTCATTCTTTCCCAAGCTTGAGCAACATGTTCATTATCAAATTGTCTAAATTTTATTATGTCGCTTCTCAAAGATATAATCTTAGTAGGAGGATAATATTTTCCAATAAAAACATCTTTGCATTTAACCCAAGAATCAATACTATTTCTAGACAAAGATAGCAACCAATCTTTAGCTCTACCTCTCAAAGAGAAAGGAAACAATTTTAGTTTAATAATGTCAACATCTACATCCTTATATTTTTGCATCTCACAAAGTTCAACAAAGTTATTAAGGTGAGAAGCGGCATCTTCAGTACTAAAACCAGAAAATTGCTCTTTCATAACCAGATTTAATAAAGCAGGTTTAATTTCATAGAAGGCTGCTTCGGGAGCAGGTGGAGCAACATGTGTACAAATAAAATCATTTTTGTTGGTGCTAGTAAAGTTACACAACTTAGTATTTTCAGCGGAACCCATATAAAACTAAGTAACAGAAATAACATCTGTACTAGAAACTAATTTTTTGTGTTTTTAATATAAAGACAACTATAAAAGTAAACTATTTCTTTGTGTTTTTGATATAATGAAGCAAACAAAACAAATTAAAGTAAACTAAGCAAACTATAAAAAAGTAAAGAGATTGGAGATGAGAGACTCCCCTTGCAGAAATCCTCTTTCTCGACGGCAATGGCGCCAGAAAATCTTGATGGTGCTCCGGTGATGGCGCCAGACAATCTTGTTGGCAGTTGTTGTGGAAGCGGTTGGGAAACCCCAAGAGGAAGGTGTGATGAGCACAGCAGCAAGTTTTCCCTCAGTACGAATCCAAGGTTTAATCGATCAGTAGGAGAAAGGTGTGACTTCTGAAGGTGTTGTTGGCTGACTAGTGGTAGGGCGCACTATCGACGTCAAAAACAACATGGAACCTGCACACACCACAACCAAAGTACTTTACCCTAACTTGCAGTGAGGTTGTCAATCTCACCGGTTTGCTGAACACAAATGATTAGACGTATCGAGTGGAAAGAGATGTTTGCAGAAAGTAAACAGAACATGATTGCAGTATAATTTATTAGTAAAGGAAACAGGAACGGGGTCCACAATTCACTAGAGGCGTCTCTCCATAAAGATAAATAGCATGTTGGGTGAACAAATTACAGCTGGGAAATTGATATAATATCGACCAATACATGACAAGATGATTACTATGAGATTTGATATGGGCATTACAACATAATATATAGACCGTAATCCAACTGCGTCTATGACTAATAATCCACCTTCAGGTTATTGTCCGAACCCCTTTCAGTATTAAGTTGCAAGCAACAGACTATCACATTAAGCAATATGTGTAAAGTAAATAATAGAATTACCCTCGGATAAAACATTGTTATTTTCTCCCTAGTAGCAACAGTACCTCTACAATCTTAGAAGTTAATGTCACTCTCCCAGAAAACTAGAGGCATGAACCTACTATCGAGCATAAATACCCCCTTTTGGAGTCACAAGTTTCCATTTGGCCAGAGTTTCTACTAGCAACGGAGAGCATGCAAGATCACAAATAACATATGACATGAATATATAATCAATATCAATATAGTATACAATCCCAGCAAATACAACATATATGATTACATAAAGATGATCTTGATCATGTAGGGCAGCTCACAAGATCTATACATGAAGCACAAAGTGGAGAAGACAACCATATAGCTACTGCTACTGACCCATAGTCCAAGGATGAACTACTCACGCATCACTTCGGAGGCGGGCATGGCAATGTAGATGCCTCCGGCGACGATTCCCCCCTCCGGCAAGGTGCCATGAAGAGCTTCAGAACCCCCCGAGATGGGTTCTGCGATGGCGGCCGCGACGGAACTTTTTGTGGATGGATGCTCGGATATCCAGGGTTTTCCCGATAAGATGCATAATAGGCGGAGGATTTAGGTCGGTGGGGTGCTTGGTGGGCCCAGACCCCCCCTTGGCGCGGGTCAGGCCTAGGCCGCGCCATGGGGTGGTTTGGCTGCCCTGTGGCGCCTCTTCGACCCCCCTATGGACTTCATCTTCATTTCGGTAAAATATTGACTTCGGATTTTGTTTCGTCCAATTCCGAGGATATTTCCTATACAACTTTTCTGAAATACAAAAATAGCAGAAAACAGAAAACAGGGAAATGACACTGTGGCATCTTGTTAATAGGTTAGTGCCGGAAATCATGTAAAAGTGCAACGAAGTGTAAGCAAAACATATATGAATTGATGTAAAACAAGCATGGAGCATCAAAAATTATAGATACGTTTGAGACGGTATCAGCCCCCCTTCGACTCCCCTCTGGACTCTGTCTTCGTTACGATAAAATATTGACTTCGACTTTTGTTTCGTCCAATTCCGAAAATATTTCCTGTACAACTTTCTGAAATACAAAAACAGCAGAAAACAGGAAACTAGCACTGTGGTATCTTGTTAATAGGTTAGTGCCAAAAAATATATATAAATGCAATAAAGTGTAAGCAAAACATATATCAATTGGTGTAAAATAAGAATGGAGTGTCGAAAATTATAGATACGTTTGAGATGTATCACACTGTCATGGCACTGGCTAATAGCGAGTTCGCTATGTGGGACGGGCTCACAATCTAGCTCTGCGAGTCGGCGCTTGTGCAGGGAGGCTGGCGACTGCTCCGGCCACGTCGACGCGTTCCAACGACGGCACACCGACTGCTACTTCGGCCTGGGATCCGTGGCCACCTTCACCACAGCCTCTTGCGTAGGCGCGGCCTGGACGCAGTTGCCGTAGCCTGCCCTTCCTCCTCCACCGCCGACGTACCAGCTCCCATGGCCGACGCTGGAGTTCATCGACCTAGTCACCGACAACGAGCAGTAGCCATTAGCTAGGTTTTAGCACGCCTTTATGACCTTTTAAAAGTATTTTTATGTTTTTTATTAATGTAAATTATGAATTTTATAAATGAAAAAAGGTATGCGTCGTGCCACTGGAGCCACCCCAACGCAAATGGACGCGCGATCGATTTCGATCATTTAGGCCGACGTAAACGGACGGGCGACGCCCCACTGGAGATGCCCTTAGATGTGATCTTGGCCCAGAATCAGCCAGTGCATGGCGTTAAAATTTATGGGCCTTTCATGGATCGGGCTAGATTCAATATACAAATAAATTGGTAGCATGTGGTTGGACTGGGTTGGTGAAACTTTAGTCCCACCTTTGCCAACATAGAAGGATGTCATCTAGGTATTGCCCGATTTCAACCTCCTTATCAGGGGAGCTCTCTTGCTACTTCTAGATGAGTTGTGTGGAAGAAAAAATGCTAGTAGAACATGAACATTTAACAGCGTAAGCGCTCGCGTGAATATTCACAACTTATAACTTTTTCTAGAAATAACTTTTTTAAATGATTATTTAGGGACGTGTTTGAAACAGCTACCGTCCATAGATCGTTTTATTTGAAACCAGAAATAAGAAGCTTGTAGTTGACAGCTTACCTTTATGCATTTCACTCTTCTTTCAGGCTATAGCTTTTACTTGACAGCTTACCTTTATGCATTTTCAGTACTTGCCGCATTACTATTGTTTACTGTCTGAGTCTTGAGAGTAGGTACATATGAGTGCTATTGGTGGACATCTCCATGCTCCATCGACGTGTGCCGCTGGTGCCGTGAACTATCTAGGAAATCTAGGTAAGTACTGATGAGTATACGTGTGTCTTGGTTCATGTGATTGCAAGATGTGTGGGTTTTTAGGGGAATTGCAGGAAATAGTTTGGTTCGTGTGATTGTAGGATCCTAATTTTACATGAAAGACTTGAAGGACCAAATTATCGATTGTGGTTGCCATTGCTATAGTCAGATTACTTGTATTAGAAAATATGGGGTAGTTTGAATCGATTATTAGTCATATTGATCTGCCGTTTTCTGTTCATTATGCCCTACTTCAAACCAATAAGCCAACGTGAGCCAGATGTAGGTATAGTATTGAATTTTAACTTATTTATACAACTTTAACACCAATAAGCCTCAATTTTCCATCTGTTCAAGGATGTGTACATTCCAAAGAATTATAGCTCATCTTAAGTTTTTCTTTACATTTGAGCACTAGCCCATGTCATACACATCGTAAATGAGTGATCCGTTGATCAATGCGAAACAAGTATATGCGATGCTGAATAATATATATTCTATGCAACTTGACTGATAATTAAGAGCATCTCCAGTCGCGTCCCATAAATAGTGCCGAATCAAGCGTTTGGGGCACGTCTCCGCTTTCTGTCGCGTTTGGGGCGCGTCGTTGTCCAGCCGCGCCCCCCCAACGCGCCCCCAAACATTAAAATAACTTATCTTTTTTTCTTTTTGCATTTTCATTTCAATAGAGAGAAGGAATTTATAGGTACAATCGAGATTTTCAAAGTAGTGCAACATATTGTAACAAATTAAACATAAAAATTGCGAACAAATATGTTGAAACTAATTTTTAAATTGCTTCTTCTTCGGTGGCCCTACCTCGTCGTCCTCACGAAGAGGTAGTGGCGTTCGACGCGTCCAGTAGCTTGTGCCGCCCTCCGACGAGTAGTCCTTGGTGTATTCATCGTCGTCCGTGCTCGCCGGCTACGCCTCCGCCTTCGCCTTCACCCGGGTCCTTGCCTCCTTCTTCGCCGCCGCCACCTCCTCAGTCGCCTCCTCCGCCTCTAGTCGTTTCCACCTGGCATCTCCATCCTCTTCATCTTCCTCCTCATGGCCATCGTCGATGACGATGGCCTTCCCCTCCTCCTCATGGCCATCGTCGGTGACGGCCTCCTCATCTTGGCCGTCATCGGCCTGCCACTCCTCCTCCTGGCTGTCCGTCGGCGGGGAACTAGAGCTGCTACGCGTGGCAGCTCTTTCCCACCAATGGCGCCATCCTGGCTGCTTCCCCTCGCTATCGGTGTCAGATGGCAAAGCGAGGTTGCTCATAGTCAGAGAGAAGTGGTTGCTCACTCCTAGAGATGAAGGGCGCCGGTCGGTTGGAGATCGGAATGCGCAGACGTAGGGGTCTTTCTGAGCGGGGATGAATGACGGCGCAGAAATCGAAGAGGGCTGCGGTTGCTTTTCCGCGGAGATCGCGCTCCATTCCGGCGGTTCGCGCGTCGATCGACGTGGTTGCTACTGCCGTGGTTCCCCTTTTCGGCAACTGCACCATCGTTGCGCGTCAATAATAGCTCCATCACGAGGTAGGCGACGGTTGGGCGTAGTTCGTGTGTCAATGACGCGTCAGGCCCGCCACTCCCCGGCTCGCTTCTTGCTCTGTTCGGCGCGCCCGAAGCATCCCCTCTGGAGCGGAGACGGTTTCGGGGCGTCGGACACCGTATTGGACCGCGACGGGCGGAAGGAGGCTTTGAAGCGCGTGACTGGGGCCGAAAAAATATCTGGCGCGCCCCAAATTTTTTTGGGATGCGACTAAAGATGCTCTTAGACACATGCGCAGCCAGGCTTAGCGATAGAAATATTTCATTGTTCAAACAAGAGATGAATCTTGAGAACTAAGTGTAAACAGTGAGCTAATGCATAGATTTGTCAGCCAAGGACTTCTCTGTTTTTCATGGCATCAATCTAGACTTTGTCAGTCTCGTGTGCACAGCTAGCACCCAGAGATCATCTTTTGCGTACAGAAATGATAACCTTCTAATACGTTGATAATGGTGGAATATTGTAGGCAACCAGATTAACTAGCCGGCTATTGTAACCTTCCATTTTTATTAGGAGATCATTTAGGAAGAAAAGCAGCGATGCAGTGGAGAAAATCAATTTGGTCTCGAGATAATGAAACTGGTCAAAACCTGCAGCATGTTTTGCGGGATCAGATTCCTGAATCCGTTGCTCAGTTTGTGCTGAACCACCAACACGAAGCCAACAACCTAGCCTAAAAGCCTGGATTCCATCGACGTAATTTAACACAGGTAAACACAAAGACGAGTAGCAAAACAGACTATGAGATGAGTTTCTCAATTTATTCTACAGAGTACTAACACGACTCTGTCTAGAAGGGGTCTAAACAGCATACATCAAGATGGCAACGCGCGCAGTCTTGAGAAATGGAATTCATGCATGGACCAAAAGCTCATGCCAGCCTTCATATCCTGCTACTGATTTCATTCAGTCATCTGAACGGTCGATTGTCGGTGGCGTTGTGCTGACAGGAGCCTGCTCATTGTTCTTGCATTCCTCTTTGGCAGGCACTGAATTTACCGGCTCAGTATCTCCATTCGGGGTAGAGTTGCCTTCCTGGCTGCTGCCGTCAGAATACCCAATTAGGGGACCAGATCCTCTAGCCTTACGTTCAGCCCACTTCAGCACATTTTTAGACTTCAGAACATTTGTAAGATCAACTCTGGGACGTTTGGCATCAGGGATCGCACCGTCAGCAACAGTAATGCCACCTCCCTCCTGACTGTAATGCAGGCTCACCTTGTCTGCAGCTGGTTTTGGCGGTTCCATCTTACCAGACTGCAGTCCTAGCTCCTCAATGGAGCAATGGAGGATCGTCTTCTGCGGAGCTGGCTTTGCAGCTTCATCTTCAAGCTTCTGCATATCTGGTTCTGACCCAACTTGATTTTCCAGTACATCAGGAAGCGGCAATCGAGTTGCGACATCTTTTCTGGGCGGAAAATTGAGCCATCTATCACCAACCCACTCGAATGAGCACCGCAGGTCCCCCTCGACGATCTCCCTAACTATCTGCTCTCCTGTAAAATTTGAAAAACATGAAAACGTTTTGCTAACAAACTGAATACTAGAGGAGCACAAGGGAAACAAGATCACATGGCAAACAGAAGTATTAGTCACCTGGGAAATATACTCTTACACTGCCGACAGTTTTCGGCTCCACCACGACCCCCTCCCACCATCCGTCTTGCAACCGTACGTCAACAACTGTCCCAACGGTCACCGGAGATGGGGTATTGGGCAAATCTGATGGTGAAGGGCGAATCATCGGTCTCCCAGTACAGCGTATGCCCAGCTTGTCAGGTTGAGCAATTCTTTGCAGTTTAAGCCATTCCTGCAAAAGAAAGCCAATGCTAGATTAAGACTAATTTCTAACTCATACTGCATAATCATCAACCCATTTGATTAAGTACCGTAGAAAGGACTGCAATGTTGGGCAGAAATAATAAACCAACCTTGAGATGTCCTCTCCCTTCGGCGTGACGGATATCTTCGTACTTGACCTTTATTTGAATGAGATCGTCCTCGAGCTTCATCTTTACTATCAAACCTGTGAACCAACAGCCCCTGATGCCGCTGTCCTGGGACAGGACTTCAATACGGCAACCGAGGTTGAACATCTCATTTGCATTGGGCTTCACAACACTCTCAAGATAGCCAGAACCAGAAGCAGACCACGCTGATGGATGGAGCTTCACCACGGCCTGAACATGGGCTGCATCAAGCGAAGGCTTGTTCTCCATAGTCGCAGTCTTCAGTGCATTGACAGGATCATTGTTTTTGCCGGTGTGCTTAGTGGTAACATTTTGTCGAGGGAGCTTCTGCACGGTCTGGTCATTTGTTGCATTGCATGGTGGGAGCTTCTGTACGGTGTCGATAACAGTAAGGGCAGTCTGGGTTTCGACGCCCCGATCACCATTGACATTACCCAGGGTAGCTGGGTTTTGGACGAGCTGGTCTTTTCTGGTTTCGGCGTGCTTCCTCTTCTGCCCCCCATCAGTTTTATCTTTGCTAGGTTCGGTGGAGTGCACAACCATGGAAGAGGGTGCCCTAAAGAGTGCCTGAACAATCTCCTGGTTTGCATACCCTTGCAGCTGTGCGATGTTGAAGGGCTCGAGAGTGCTTCCCACGATCTGCCGCTGGCATAGGTAGGGCTTCCATTTGTTGTGCTCTTCTTCGTTTCTCTGGAACCACTCAAAATGCTGATAATTCAGCACAGGAGCCAGTCCCTCTACCCAATTCACTCCGACATCCTGCAGCCCATAGGAGAAGAAAACCTCCCTGTCATGAACATCCGGGGGCATTGCAACACCATGGTCGTCGCCTGGTTTGTCCAGCCAACGTGCCAGCACCATCCTGTTTTCGTTGCCGTCTTCATACAGATCTTCAACGTAAGCAACGTACCTCTCTGTCCCTTCTACGCCCTGGATGTAAATAAAATCATGAACCTGCAAAGGTA
The DNA here is from genome assembly GCF_019359855.2 of Lolium perenne. Lineage (NCBI taxonomy): Eukaryota > Viridiplantae > Streptophyta > Magnoliopsida > Poales > Poaceae > Lolium > Lolium perenne. Next base: position 192,484,227 of record NC_067248.2, read on the forward strand.
GCAGCCGAAAATTTGTAAACCAAGCTCCATATCCTTCAAAACCAAAAAAAAAAAAAAAAGGCCAATCTGCGGATGACCCAAGAACGTACAGAAATTCTCATTCCGTCGCGGTAAAAGGATGTGTAACGCTTCCGCCATTGATCCAAGTGTGGCAGAGGACCTAGCCAAGCAAAGCCTTCTGGATTGTTTCCAGCAAATGTTAAAGGGCGGGCATCCTGGATGAACAACAAACAGAAACCTCTTACCTTATGAGGAAGCAATCCTCAACATAAACAGAGGAAAAACATCGTGAAATCATCATACCATGGATGCGGCGCTGCCACCATCATGGTCACCAACAGAACATCCATTAGACGTATCAGCCGGCGTGGAGGTTATATACGGATTATCTGCATAAATGGTTTTTAAGGAAAGAAAGTCAGGCTCCAGCTCCACTCATGCATCCTCGGAAAGGAAATTAATCCATTCCCGAAAACAGAAGGTATTTCAGCGTCCCTAGACTAAAACATTAGATCAGATCTGTTGTGTCATATTAATAGCCAACATAATAAGAAAAAAAATGCATCTGACAAAGAAGGCATGATGTTTAAGCCACTGAACTTGATATGCATCTGCCAACTTATTTGTCATCCTACAGAATAAAGGAGATAAACATACTGTAACATAACCCAAAAAATGTCTGATTGTTGATAGCAACATTTTCTGGAGCATCCTTTGCGACAATCTGATCATTTGTTGCATTGCATGGTGGGAGCTTCTGCACGGTGTCGATAACAGTAAGGGCAGTATGGGTTTCGACGCCCCGATCACCATTGACATTACCCGGGGCAGCTGGATTTTGGACGAGCTGGTCTTCACTGATTTCGTCGTGCTTGCTCTTCTGCCCCGCATCAGTTTTATCTGTGCTAGGTTCCGTGGAGTGCACCACCATGGAAGAGGGTTCCCTAAAGAGTGCCTGAATAATCTCCTGGTTTGCATACCCTTGAAGATTTGCGATGTTAAAGGGCTCGAGAGTGCTTCCCACGATCTGCCGCTGGCATAGGTAGGGTTTCCATTTGCTGTGCTCTTCTTCGTTTCTCTGGAACCACTCAAAATGCTGGTCATTCAGGACCGGAGCCAGTCCCTCTACCCAATTCACTCCGACATCCTGCAGCCCATAGGAGAAGAAAACCTCCCTGTCATGAACATCCGGGGGCATTGCAAGAGTTTGGTCATCGCCGGGTTTCTCCAGCCAACGTGCCACGACCATCTTGTTTTCGCGGCCGTCTTCATACAGATCTTCCACGTAAGCAACATAGCTCTCTGTCCCTTCTACGCCTTGTTGGATGTAAATAAAATCATGAACCTGCAAAGGTAGCAGTCGACAATTTGTAAACCAAGATGCATATCCTTCGAAGCCAAAAAAAAAAGAAGGCCTATGTGCGGATGACCCAAGAACGTACTGAAATTCTCATTCCGTTGCGGTAAAAGGATGTGTAACGCTTCCGCCATTGATCCAAGTGCGGCAGAGGGCCTAACCATGCAAAGCCTTCTGGGTTGTTTCCATTAAATGTTATAGGGCCAGCATCCTGGATAAACAACAAAAATTAACCTCGTAAGTTATGAGGAAGCAATCCTCAGCATAGACAGAGGAAAAACATAGTGAAATCATCATACCATGGACACGGAGCTACCACCATCATGGTCAACAACAGAACATCCATCAGATGTATTAGCCGACGTAGAGGTTCTATACGGATTATCTGCACAAATGGTTTTTAAAGAAAGAAAGTCAGGCTCCACTCATGCATCCTCGAAAAGGAAATTAATCCATTCTTGAAAAGGAAATTATTTCATCCCCGAAAACAGAAGGTATTTTAGCGCGTCCCTAGACCAAAACATCGGATCAGATCTGTTATGTCATAGTAAGAAAGAAATACATAAACCCAATGTATTAACTGAACATCTAACAAGGAAGCCAGGAAGGAATGGTGTTTAAGCCGCTGAAATTTGATATGCATCTGCCAACTTATTTGTCATCCTACAGAAGAAAGGAGATAAACACATACTGTAACACAACCCAAAATGGTAGATAGATAGGGCTAATAAGGGAACACAAGGAGAGCATTGTCTCGTGTCCCTGCATGGTATTCAGTCTCCACTCATCCTATAAAAAGTATATTCATTTCGAAATGGTAATTAAATTCCTTCTCTAACAAAAGAAAAGTCAGATCCATATCCCTGGACCAAACATCAGATCAGACCAAACACTAGAGCAGATTTATTGTGCCATATTAATAACCAACAAAAGAAGGGAAATAACATAAACCCACTGTACTTATTTTTGAGAACTTTATCGTAGGGAAAACCCACTCTATTCACCCGACATCTTACAAGGAATAATCAGATCTACTGTGTCATAGACCAAACACCAGAGCAGATCTATTATGTCATAGTAATGACCATCATAAGAAGGAAAATAACATAAACCCACTGTACTCACCCAACATGTTACGAGGAATACATTAGATCTACTGTGTCATAGACCAAAAATCAGTGCAGATCTATTGTTTCATAGTTCTAACTAACATAATACGAAGGGGGGAAATAAACCCTGAGGTATTTCACGGAACATCTAACGAGGGATAACCCAGATAGGAAGATACTGCTGATCAGTGGACACAAGGAGAGCAGTATCTCGCCTCGCGCACGTCCATGCAAGACGATGATGTGCAATCCTACTTGTCCTGGATCCAGCTGACACGAGACAAAAAGATGACTGAACAGAGAACTGACCTGGGTCTAGTTGTAGACAGCGCAATAAACACAAAAAAAGTTGCCCAAAAAACAAATTATGCTAACCAGACAGATAGAAACATGAGAAAGAAGATGGGATCTTGCGTTCAAGACGTAAACTTCCGAATACGAACCGTATTCATATCGATCGCGGGAGCGATGATTCACTACAAACACTAGCTTGCAGCCTTGCACTAAAACCATGCACCATTCACGTCAGCACCCAGGAATGGAATGGAACAGAAGAGAAGATGAAGAACCCTGGCTACCTGCGACGAGCGAAATGAGCCAGTTCGTGACCTCCCTCCTGGTATTCCACTACAGCTGGTCGGACTCCACCGCCACCGTCACAGCCCTCGACGCCCCCGGCGACTGGGCTGGCGCCGCCGCCTTGATGGACGCAGGAACTTGGGGTGCTCCGAGTACTCCATGGTCCCCACGCCCCAGAACTTCCCGATCACCGCTGGATCCCTCTCGACCTTTCCGTCGAAGTCGCTGTCGCGGGGCCGTGTGCAGCGGAAATAGTAGCACACCAGGCGATTCCCATTTTTGTCCAGCACGACGTCCTCCTCCCACCCGACCCACTTCTTGGCCGGCGTCTTGCTACTGCCCTCTGCTGCCGGCGGAGGAGGAGAGCGCGAGAGCTCTTCGTCATGGGAGGAGTGAGAGGAAATCACCACCACCACCTGGCGGTGGACGAAAAACGGGTGGGAGGGCAGGGACAGGAACTCGTTTGGGATTATTTTTTGGAATTTGCTAGTTCTCGCTGAGAACTAGGTTGGTGCTCAGTCGAGTTTTACATAATTTGATTTGTATCATGATTCGAGTTAGTCATGAGTTGCAACATGATTTGCAACTGAGATCTAATAACATCATCTGAATGAGAACAAGTTAGTTCTCAATCAATTAAAAAATAGTCACACTCTTATTTTTTGCACCGAAATGTAAATAGATTCGAGTGGTTCCGGGTCTGGGGACATTTATAGCATTGAACGTGGGTGAATTTGCACAGAGTACCCTGGAGTTCCTAGGAATTTCATTTCCCAAGGATTGTACACCCATGGGGAAATGAGGAGCATAATATATGAATGGGGGAAGGGGTGATTTGGAAATGGCGAGCATGATATGTGAGAGGAGGGAACTCATGGGCGGAGAAATGACGAGTATTATGTGCGGCTGATTTATGGGTAGGGGAAATGACAGATCATGATATGTGAGGGCGGCAAAGGTGGGTCTAGATCATTTGGCCCGCTTTTTTTTTTTTGCGAATTGGAGAGAGGGTGAGGAAATGGGCTGGAAGCTGAAATATTTGGCCTATTGGATAGTCAATAGGCACGCTCGGGACGGGGAATTTCTCGTCTTCTCCTTTCCCATGCTCGCAACGGGACTAGGGCGAGTCACTACCACCGCCCAGATGGATGTCATCGTCGCTGCCGCAACCCAGATGGATGCGCCGCCAGCCGTTAATCCCCGTCGCCCAGATCAGTAGCACCCGCGCGCCATCCACGCTCCGCCATCTCCTATCCGGCGGCCAGGAACGTTCTCCTTGACTCCGACATCGTGCCCCTCGTCGTCACCAAACTCGTACCCAGCGGCGCATCGCACGTGACATCTTTCCCCTCTTAGGTCCCCTCTGATAATTAATTGAATTTAAATGCTTATTATGGAAAAAATTGGTGCTAATGGCTCTCTCTACATGTACTTCATGTACTACATGTTCTCTGCACTCTGTACATCGTCAGGTTCCCGAGCCAGATCATTTTAGAGCGAGCTTGTGTCTGGCTCGAGCCGAGTCACGTACAGTTTGTGGCTCGTCTGATGTTTCGAGCTGGCTCGGGCTTGCTTGATTTGGCTCGAGTTTTTGGCAGGCTCGGCTCGAGCTGGACCGAGTTAGCTCGTGTCCAGCGTGAGCTACACCCACGAGTGGTTTCCATCAAGCCCTTTATTATAATAATGACTCGTCGCTACCACTTTTACCAGCCCACTGCAGCTTTTTTCTATCAAATTCCAAAACAAAGACATTTTTAAACTCTAAAATGGATATGTTCAAATTTCACTTTGAGGGTTGAGTCGTCCAACTCTAGAAAAAGAGAAAACTCAATATATGATCAACTTTAACAAAATAAAATGGCCAACTCTCTGTCATAGCTCCTTTCAACTCCGTTCAGATGACTTTTACCAAACTCCACATCAAAAATCAACCAAAATACTCAACTTTTAACTCCAAAGATTAATATCTATTTCACAAAAATAAAAAATAAAACAAATCTAGGCCCCAATAATATGTTCTTTGTACTTGCGACAAATAGTTGATGGCATGAAGGAGCATGTGTGTGTTCGATGACGACAGTGTGGTAGCCAGGCGATGAGCCAACTACGACAAACGGAAGCAGAGTGTCGCGTCTCTAGCTATCTAACACAGGCTTGAATGGTGATAGAGAAAGAAGACTAGAGTATAAGACAAACGGAAACGACATGAACAGATAGAAAGACGAAGAAAGAGGGAGAGATTCCGATATGGGATTTGATCAATTCACAAGGAACGAGAGAAAAAGAGAAGGTAGATCCCACGCGCGCGCTAATGTCGAATTCGCAAGTTTATGTTAATTAGAAATTTCCTATGTTGGAGATGTAAGTCAAGAACAATATACCCAGTTTGATGATGGCCCTTGTAGGCGACATCTGCGTACATGTTAGCGATGTCTATTGCGGTATTGATCACGTATTTGGGAGGCATCCTATAGAAAAAAAACTTCTCAAACAAGTGAAATAAATACCTTTGAATTTGGCCGGAGCTCCCCCCTCAGAACTTCTCAATCGTATATGTAGGGTTTCATGGCTTAGATCTGAGCTAAGCCGTATACTTTCTTGTATAGATTTCATGTTATCCCCATCCATCCCCGTTTAGCGATGTGTTCTCTTGAGTTGCGAGGCCTCGACGTTTCTAGCCAACAACTACTATGCAAGAACTCTTATGTGTTTACCAGAAGAGCGTTTATTCCGAGTGACTACTTATAGTTGATTTCGAGTGATGACCCACGTGGTTTCTTTGCATCGTTATCTTTTACCTGCCAGGTGTCTATGAGCCTATGAGGGCCGTGATCGGTTTCCACGTGTCTTGACTCTTGAATTGATTGTTAATTCAAAAAATTGTTCTTGTAATGGAATTCTATGTACTTCTTTCTTTCCATTAAGCTAGACTCATGATGGAATATATGGTTGTGTTGTTCATACAAGTGTACCATTGAATTGTAAATGATTTTATTTACTTAAGGAAAAATATGATGCAAAGCCATGATCATTATTGGTTCTTAAATCTCAGGTCCCAATGTTTTTTTCCAAATAAACTTAACTTGATCATATTCCATCACTATTATGTAATATCTAGCATATTTTGCTACTGTATGCACTTTTTAGAGTGTGATTGTTATCGTTGTTATGCCTTTTACTAAATAATTAAGTCAGTTTGTTTAACATAAATAAAAAAATGATATATGGCTTGAATATTTTATATAATCAAAAGAGGGATGAATTCTAGTAAGAGGAATATTAATAGATACTGCAGCCTAAAGTGTAAATTAAATTTGTGAGAGGAGTAAAAAATAAAAATAAACATACCTAGGGGCTGGAGTAATAAGCATTGCTTCTTTGTGTGCTACCTAGTTTTTTCTCCTCCTGTATAGTCTACTCCAAATAATTCCTAACACATGATTTCCCTTTTTGCCCTTCGTCCGTGCACATGGTACCCGGTTCTGTGTAGGTCAATTTTGGAAATAGAGCACAATCTTCTCCGCATTAATTCCCATGAGCTGTTTATTATTACCAATTAGAAAACTAGTACTCCCTCCGTCTCAGATTAACAGGCGCGCACGTAGTTTAAGAAATTGCTTTGACCATTATTTTAGTCAATAAAATATGAAATATATGACACAAAAATTATATCATTGGAAAGCTTTTTTGCATACGAATCTAACGATATATATTTTGTAGACATAAAAGTTATATTTTGTTGACCAAATCAATGGTCAAAGTTTGTCTTGAACTGCGTGCGTGCCTGTTAAACCGAAACGGAGGTAGTATAGTAAATCTCCTCCCAGCGTATCTCCCCCATTTAATTTGATTCCGCTGTATTTATGGCTCTACTTCTTAATCCGCAACAATTATTATTTTCATTAAGCCTATTTATTAATGTACCAATTATTAAAAACAAATCTCGCCCCCTCTATGTCTCCACCATAACTATTTAATGCATTAATTTCCTTCCGCTGTGATATTTTATGGTTCTACTCTTTAATAATACGGTACGATATATTTCCAGCTCGTGGACGTGTGTACAAAGGCTGGAGTTTTTGGCACGGAGTGTACAAGACATTTAACAATTTCGGACGGGTCTACCAATTAGAAATAGTAAGTAGTATACTAAATCTCCTTCCCAGCGTATCTCCATCATTTAATTTGATTCCACTGTATTTATGGCTCTACTTCTTAATCCGCTACAATTACGATTTTCATTAAGCCTATTTATTATTGTACCAATTATTAAAAACAAATCTCGTCCCTGTATATCTCCACCATAAACATTTAATGCATTAATTTTCTTCCGCTGGGATATTTTATAGTTCTACTTTTTAATAATACGATACGATACATTTCCAGCTCGTGGAGGTGTGTACAAAGGCTGGAGTTTTTGGCACGGGGTGTACAAGACATTTAGCAATTTCAGACAGGTCGGTGACGTATAACGGTGCAGTTTCTGCTGGCAGCATGTGTCCAGTTGTTTCCGTCGGAAACGTTACGTAGACGCTAATCAATAGAAGGATCGAATGGTGCGGTCCTCGAGCCGCCGAGGGAACGCCTCACCGTTCATGTGACCCAACAACCTTGCTAGGGTTGGCATGTTGTTTTGGAGGACAGTGAAGAAGAACCGCAAGGATGGGGGTGGTGGTCCATGCCATGCACAACACGAGAGGGATAGCATGCAGTTAATTTAGTAGGTTACCACGAACCAGCTACAAATGGTATAACTTGTACTACAAAATGGTATAACTTGTACTACAGTAAATACAGAGTAACCAGTGACTTCAAAATTAGCATGAACTACGTAAAAGCATACTATTACTTTTGTAACAAACAATGAACCAGTTAGAAGTTAAGATGGCAAAAGCCGCGGAGCAGAAAATGTGAACCAACATGTGCAAATTCTTAAAATTGGCTACGAACTAAATAATCACATTATAGAAATTATAATGACATCACTCTAGAACTTCTAGAGAAGGAAATGCAAATTAATTTTTTTGGGGATATAAAATTTGTAATGAGAAACACATACAGGCTAGTTAATGTTGGATCTTACAATGGACCAGATACAAAATATAGTGGCATCACCCGTAAACTTGTACAAGAGAGAATGAAAACCAATCTATTCAGCTTTCCTGTCGTCGTGGTGAACAGACAGATGTCATAGGATGGCTTAAGTTGGGTCCGATGTGCGCTAGAGGATTCAGGTGAGGGTTTTGGTAAAAAAAAGGAAAGGACTTGGGATGGAATTCCGGTATGTATTCCTTAACTTAGCCCTTGGCCAGAGGTTGAAGATGTACAGTACAAGCTCTTCCTATATGCTGATGAACAGCCTAATTTCTCTACTGCTTCGTCGTCCCACGTAGGGGTGTGCCCCCTCTCCTTATATAGGGGAGAGGGTGGCTTACAAGGGAAGAAACCCTAATAGCATCTTTGATGAGCTAAGCTACTTTATAAAGCTTCTTTGGCCTTGAAGACATCGTTCCTGTTTTTAATCAGGGAGCGATGACAACGTCCGGTAGCTTTTACGTCACCCTCTGCTTTGGCTTCAGAGCTTCGATTAAAGCTGATGTGCTTCGCTCATCTTTGTCCTCTAGTCCTTATGGAATCTTTGACCAGAATGCTGATATGCTACAGTTGAGCTCCTGCCGGTACTCCGGCCTCTTCTCTAGTTAACCACATTCCCGTATACCCCTCCTGGGATACCGGTATGTTTCCACTTGGCGCTAGCCAGCTTAATTTGGTAATCCGGATTAATCTTTAAACCGGTATCTTTATAACTGAAACATGGCAAGTTTGCCAAGCCTTTGGCCTACCGGGGGTCATCCCCCCAACATTAGTCCCCGAAGCTGGTATAGTCTGGCGGATTCTATCCGACGGACTATGCCAGGTTCCCATCTCAAACGTACAGGATTAATCCTTCCGGTTTCAAGTTAAAACCTCCCGGCATCTCTGTCGGAACCACTTCAACACACCGTTCTTAACAAAACCTTCCGGTACCTTTTTCCGGTAGCTTTGCCATTTAATCCTCCTCGGCAAGGTCGAGAATATGTTGGGAATCGTGCCTGTCAGAGACATGCGCACTGTTTCTGACGCTGCAGCTTCAAGGATCAAATCCTTCGACTCCCGCGTGCGCAGTTAATGCTTCACACCGGATCCTTGCGGCCATTCCGGATCCTTACAGCCCCTGTGTGGCATCTCCGCGCCCCGCGTGTATCTTCGCGCCACGTGGCGGCCCACTGGCAAAGTGAAGCGGGCTTGGCTGCGCCGCGGCCCATGAAGCCTCTCGCTATAAAGGGTGTGACGGTTCCTTTATGTCCCCCACTCTTCACTTCATCGCCATTCTCATAGCTTCTGCGCCCAGAGCCCTCCGAGCACTTTGCGCCACCGCTCGTCATCGATTCTTAGCCCTCCGGCGAACCTCCGCAGGAGCACCCAGCGGGGCTCCCTCGTCCTCCTCCATCGAGATCCACTTCTTCCTCAGCACTGGAGCGCGGCACGGCATCTTCTGCAACCTCTGCGCTCGCCGCCGCCGCTCTCCTTGACAAGCTCCGGCGGATCGTTGGGCCCTCCGACACCGAGGATCTCCGTCGCCGCCCTCAGGTTAGCTCCTTGGCCTGGCTCATTTCTCACTTTCCAACATTGTTCTTGGGTCCGGTAGGTATTTATTCCTTCTTTTTCCTTTGTTTTTCTCCCTATCGTAGATCTTCGCGAAGATATAGGTTTGGGGGAACCTGTTTTTAGTTAGGTTCCGAACTTAGCAAAACATGTCGTCCGAAGATTCCCTTCCGGAACCTTCTGCAAGCACCCGGCAGAGCGAAAGTCCGGATATCTCGTCTGGAGAAGAGGCTCTAGTGGATCAGCCTGAAGATGGGCTAGAGGAGGACCTCGCCCAGCCCGAAGAAGAGGCAGGTAGCTCTGGTCAAGCTACCGGTGACCAAGGAGCACACGCCGGCAGCTCGAGCCAGGGCGTCGCTGCCAATTCTTCCGGAATAGATCTGGATTCGTATACACGCGGAGCCTGGATGGGCTCTGACGTGACTCAAGGCGAAATTGACTGGCTCTATCGGTCCAGAAGACTATCGGAGGAGGTGTGGTGCCGAATCCCTGGTGAGGAACGACAACCTGAGCCCGAGCCCGGTGAATACGTTGTCTTTGCCGCCCATTTTGAGCGCGTCCTAGGCCTTCCGGCGTCGGATTTCTTCCGGCGCTTTCTAGACTTCTACGAGCTTCAGCCCCACCATCTTCCGGGCAACGTTATCTTTTATATTTCTTCCTTCCCTGCTTTCATGGAGGGATACGCCGGTATCACTCCTTCTGTTGATAACTTTTCTTACTTCTACAATCTACGGAAGAATTCGATCCAAGATTGGAAGCTTCCGCTTCCCAAACTTTTTGTCCGGTGCGGAGGGTGCATCCTTTCGCCTCGCCAAGGAAGCATCTTCTTCAAGTTTTCCGGTCTGGAGTCAGTCCGGACCTGGCAGAAAACTTTCTTCTATGTGCGGAACGGGGGCCCGGAAGATTTCATAAATCTACCGGCGTATGTTCCAGAGCCTCCCTCTATGAAAAACTGGATGCACTACCCCCAGGATGACAATGAATCTAGGAGAGTGGCTCTGTTTGTTGAGAGGAGCAAGGAGGAGACCAAGCTCAGCGCTGATGATGTAATCCGGTTGTTTCTCTCTCGCCGGGTCTTGCCCCTCCAGCGTCGCGCTCACAAGATGAGCCACATGTCCGGTTTGAGGGATCCAACAAGGGTCACCACTTACTCGTTAGTCCATGAATAATTTTAGCAGGAGGATAATAGCTTCCAATGAAAGCATCTTTACATTTAGTCCATGAATCAATACTATTCTTAGGCAAATATAGCAACCAATCTTTAGCTCTTCCTCTTAAGGAGAAAGGAAACAATTTCAGTTTTATAATGTTCCCATCTACATCCTTATACTTTTGCATTTCACAAAGTTCAACAAAATTATTAAGATGGGCAGCAGCATCATCAGTATTAACACCAGAAAATTGCTCTCTCATAACAAGATTTAGTAAAGCAGGTTTAATTTCATAAAATTCTACTGTAGTAGCAGGTGGAGCAATATGTGTGCATATGAAATCATTATTATTGGTGCTAGTAAAATCACACAACTTAGTGTTCTCAGGAGTATTCATTTTAACAATAATAAAAATAAGTAAAGCAAACCGATTTAAGTAAAGTAAAACAAGTAACTAATTTTTTTGTGTTTTTGATATAAAGAAAGCAAACAAGACATAAAATAAAATAAAGCAAGACAATAAACAAAGTAAAGAGATTGGGTGTGAGAGACTCCCGTTGCAGCGTGTCTTGATCTCCCCGACAACGGCGCCAGAAAAATAGCTTGATGACGCGTGAAGCACACGTCCGTTGGGAACCCCAAGAGGAAGGTGTGATGCGTACAGCAACAAGTTTTCCCTCAGTAAGAAACCAAGGTTATCGAACCAGTAGGAGATGAAGGCCACGTGAAGGTTGTTGGTGAAGGAGTGTAGTGCGGCGCAACACCAGGGATTCCTGCACAACACAATCAAGATACTTTGCCCCAACTTAATAGTGAGGTTGTCAATCTCACCGGATTGCTGTAAACAAAGGATTAAACGTATGGTGTGGAGAATGATGTTTGCTTGCAAAGAATAACAGAGAACAATGATTGCAGTAGGTTGTATTTCAGATGTAAAAGAATGGACCGGGATCCACAGTTCACTAGTGGTGTCTCTCCAATAAGATAAATAACATGTTGGGTAAACAAATTACAGTTGGGCAATTGACAAATAGAGAGGGCATAACAATGCACATACATATCATGATGACTACTATGAGATTTACTTAGGGCATTACGACAAAGAACATAGACCGCTATCCAGCATGCATCTATGCCTAAAAAGTCCACCTTCGGGTTAGCATCTGCACCCCTTCCAGTATTAAGTTGCAAACAACAGACAATTGCATTAAGTACTGTGCGTAATGTAAACAATACAAATATCCTTAGACAAAGCATTGATGTTTTATCCCTAGTGGCAACAGCACATCCATAACCTTAGAACTTTGTGTCACTTTCCCAAATTCAATGGAGGCATGAACCCACTATCTAGCATAAATACTCCCTCTTGGAGTTACAAGTATCAACTTGGCCAGAGCCTCTACTAGCAACGGAGAGCATGCAAGATCATAAACAACACATATATGATAGATTGATAATCAACTTGACATAGTGACAAAGGATTAACTTGTCAATGCCTACAGGTTGTAGACTAGGGTTTCGTTGGAAGTAGAGGGCAAGTAGATCTCGAAGGTTTCAGCCGAAAAGTACTCGACGATTATGAAAACTAGGGTTTGAGAGACAATGATTCGATGATCTCTTTGTCCCTCGACTCCCCCTTATATAGGAGGTGGAGCCGAGGGATTCGTGTTGTACAAGTTACAAAGTCCGGGAAGGTTTACAACTCATCCCGCAAGATTACAAACACCACTTCTATTACAATTCTAACTTTCCATAATATCAACTTGGGCTTCCGAATCTTCATATTCTTCGGGTCGTGGGCCTTCAGTAAACCCAGGGTACTATCTTCGGCAGGCCCATTGGGGATGCCTATGTCACATAGTATTCCATATTCATTGGATCCCAACAAAGATGAACTACTCACGCATCAGTCCAAGGATGAACTACTCACGCATCAGTCCGGAGGCGGGCATGGTGATGTAGAGTCCTCCGGTGATGATTGCCCTCTCCGGCAGGGTGCTGGAGGCGATCTCCTGAATCCCCCGAGATGGGATTGGCGGCGGCGTTGATGACCCACAAGTATAGGGGGTGTATCGTAGTATCTTCGATAAGTAAGAATGTCGATCCCAACGAGGAGCAGAAGGTGTTGACAAGCAGTTTCGATGAAGGATTCACTGTAAATGCTCACAGACAAGTATTCAGGGGGGTTTGATGTAACAGTTGAATAAAGTACGAGTATGTAAAGTGCGAGAGTAATAATTGCAGCGAGTGGCCCAATCCTTTTTAGCACAAAGGACAAGCCGGTTTGTTTACTTATAATGACCAAACGTTCTTGAGGACACACGGGATTTTAGTCTAGTGCTTTCGCTACATACGGCTAAATAATCTTCATTGTTGTGATAAGTGTTGTGTGGGTGAACCTATGCTAATGTACCGCCCTTCCTAGGACTAATACATACTTGTGATTATACCCCTTGCAAGCATCCGCAACTACAAGAAAGTAATTAAGAAATAAATCTAACCACAGCCTTAAACTCTGAGATCCTGCGATCCCTCCTGCATCGATATACCAACGGGGGTTTAGGTTTCTGTCACTCCGGCAACCCCGCAATTGGCAAACGAATACAAGATGCATTCCCCTAGGCCTATAAATGGTGAAGTGTCATGTAGTCGACGTTCACATGACACCACTAGAAGAATAACACCCCAACTTAAATATCACACCATTGAATATTACTCATCCATAGTTCACTACTAACATTTAGACTTCACCCATGTCCTCAAGAACTAAACGAACTACTCACGAGACATCATACGGAACATGATCAGAGGTGATATGATGATGAATAACAATCTGAACATAAACTTGGTTCAATGGTTTCACTCAATAGCATCAACAACAAGTAGAAATCGATACCGGGAGAGTTTCCCCTATCAAACAATCAAGATCAAACCCAAATTGCTATGGCGGTGACGGTGTCCAGCGGTGATGACGGCGGTGATGATGGTGGAGATGATGATGATGGTGATGGCGATGATGTCCAGCTCGATGACGGTGACGATGGCGTCGATTTCCCCCTCCCGGAGGAAATTTCCCCGGCGGATTCCCCGCCCGCCGGAGAGCTCTTTTCTCTCTGGTGTTCTCCGCCCCGCAGAGGCGGTCAGAACTCTTTGCGAGGTACCCTCTCGTGGCTTAGGTCTTCGGGACGAAGGGTTTGGCGAAGAAAAGGAGGCGAAAGGGGTCGTGGGCCCTCCACACCACAGGCCGGCGCGGCCAGGGCCTGGGGCCGCGCCGCCCTAGGGTGTGGGCCCACCCTGGCTGCTCCCCGGCTCCTCCTTCGGCTTCCTTCGTCATCTTGAAAAATAGGATTTTTGGTATAATTTCCTTCCGTAGTTGATCTTCCGAAATATTGCGTTCTGACGGTGCTTTTTCCAGCAGAATCCTGGTTCCGGTGTTCGATCCTCCAATAACGATGAAACATGCAAAATAGATGAAATAACATAAGTAATGTGTCCCAATATGAAATATATCAATGAATAACAGCAAATTATGATATAAAATAGTGATGCAAATTGGACGTATCAACTCCCCCAAGCTTAGACTTCGCTTGTCCTCAAGCGAAACCGAGCTCGATAGACATGACCACATGTTTATGGAGTGAAGAGTCGATAAATAAAATACGGACAAGAAGCATCATATTCATTCACACAGGACATTATAGTAGACAACCTCTTATAACTCATATTGAAACAAGTATAGGGTAATCACAAGTAAAGGTGCACGAGAAATCATGATTGGTGATGGCAAACTTCGCTCTTGGTCGTAGAACAACTAACAGATTATATTTATCTTATTGAGCAGCGCTCTCATTTATAAGGCACAACTTGCATACTCAATCATAATGGTCTTCTCATGGTCATTGATAACTTGCAAAGCTATATTCATTCAGATAAAACTTGTACTAAACAAGGAAGAATAAAAGACATGATGTAGCAAATCACAATATAATGGTTTGATCACAACTACTCAAATGCTTGCTTGAGATGGAGGGAAATAGGTTTACCGACTCAACATAAAGTAAAAGACAGGCCCTTCGCAGAGGGAAGCAGGATTAAATCATGTGCTAGAGCTTTTTCAGTTTTGCAATCATATAAAGAGAATAAAAGTAACATTTTGAGAAGTGTTTGTTGTTGTCAACGACTGTAGCGGGTACTCTAACCCCCTTGCCGGACAACCTCCTAAGAGCGGCTCCCATATTATTTTCATTTTGTGTGGCACTCCTTCCAACCTTTCTTTCACAAACCATGGCTAACCGAATCCTCGGGTGCTCGCCAACAATCTCATACCATGAAGGAGTGCCTTTTTATTTTAGTTTTATTATGATGATGACACTCCCCCCAACCTTTGCTTACACAAGCCATGGCTAACCAAATCCTTCGGGTGCCGTCCATCAATCACATACCATGGAGGAGTGTCTATTTAATTTAATTAATTTGGGACTGGGAATCCCATTGCCGGCTCTTTTTGCGAATTATTGGATAAGCGGATGTAGCCACTAGTCCATTGGTGAAAGTTGCCCAACAAGATTGAAAGATAAAACACCACATACTTCCTCATGAGCTATGAAACATTAACACAAATAAGAGATACTAAGTTTTGAATTGTTTAAAGGTAGCACATGAAGTATTTACTTGGAATGGCAGAAAATACCATGTAGTAGGTAGGTATGGTGGACACAAATGACATAGGTTTGGGTTAAGGTTTGGATGCACGAGAAGTATTCCCTCTCAGTACAGGTCTTTGGCTAGCAAGGTTAATTAGCAAGCATAAGAGTCGAGGGAAACAAACAAATATACATGTGATAGAAACAATCATGCATCTTCCTTGTAAGCACAAACAATTTTAACTTCAGAATAATAAGCTATGAGCTAACAAGAAAGACAATGAAACATCTACATGTATTTCTCTTTTCTATTTAAACCTTAAAGTGTTGTTGCTATTGACCCATGCTAAGTTTGCCAAAACCAAATAGATTTATTCAATGCTCCCAAAGTGATACCAATACTAACAACAAGGTGAATCATATAGTAAAGATTGCAAACTAAAATAAGATGTGCAATATGTAAATGATAAGACTTCTCATTAATATTCCATAACGATAACTCACACCAAGGGATACATAGACAACCAACTAAAGGAGAGATACTTCCAAACGCAACCCATCTTATATGATAACTTCCCTACTCATGATATGACACTACTTGACAATAAAAGTAAAAGGTAGTGATAATGTGATACCGCGGCACTCCCCCAAGCTTGGAACAAACCAAGGGGATGCCAATACCGATGATGAATTACTCCTTCGGCGATGGTGGTGATGAATTCCTCCCGAGCTTCTTAATAAGCTCCTTCGTCTTCAGTTTCTCACTTGATAATTCTGCACTAAGATTCGAAGAGATTCATTGTTATCCGAAGTTGGCGATGACGACATTGTAACGCGAATCGAGTGGTATTCAATCAATCTTCGGAGACGGCAGCTTCTCCTCTGGAGTATCTCCACTTCTCTTTTCAGCCCGATATTGATCACAAAACTCATCGGTAACCCGTAGAACTTCTTCCATCATGGGGAAAGAGTCGAGGCCGAGAGCGGGTGGTAGAGGTCCCCGCAAGTTATGAGAAAAAGAACGTCGAGTGTCAACAGATCCCACCAAGATTTGCTTGCTCCCTCCGGCTTGCTGATCTTGTCTTGATGGCACCTCCTTCTCTTCCTCCGAAAGCCCCTTGCCCTTGTTGTTGGAGGCCATGGTGCTTCTAAACCGAAAACAGATCCTGGCAGAAACAGCTCGAAACAAAACACGTCGAAAACACGATATACGGACCTCCAGGGGTCCGGGAGATTATATAGCAAATATTTTCGCGAAATAAGGAAAATACCAGATCGAACCAGAGTTGGTAAGGAGCGACGGGGCGGCCAAACCATAGGCCGGCGCGGGCCCTCAGTCGTGCCGCGCCGCCTCTATGGTGGCACCCCCTCGTGCATCCTTTCCACTCCGTTTCGAACTCGTAATTTCTCATATTTTCCAAAAACAGCAAAAATATAGTTCGGAAGGTAAATTGCGTACTTTTCATTACCGCATCGTTACCTATTCAAAGTCGAGTTCGCGGATTTGTCAATTTGCCCTTTGATGAAATCTTCGGTGTCTCCACTTGAATAATATCAACATCAACATTATAGGAATCACCTGAGATATAATGCTTGAGTCTTTGTCCATTCACCACTTGCGTAGCATTGCCTTGGAGAGAGCTAATTTTGATTGCTCCTGAACGATACACCTCCTCGACAACATATGGTCCTTCCCATTTCGAGAGTAATTTCCCTGCAAAGAATCTGAGACGAGACCGATACAATAGGACTTTATCCCCAATATTAAATTCTCTTTTGATAATCCTCCTATCATGCCATTTTTTAACTTTCTCTTTAAAGAGTTTAGCATTTTCATAAGCTTCACTTCTCCATTCATCTAGAGAACTCAATTGCAACAGCCTCTTATCACCGGCAAGTTTAGGATCTTTATTTAATTCTCTAACAGCCCAATAAGCTTTGTGCTCTAGTTCTAAAGGTAAATGACAAGCTTTCCCATAAACCATTTTATAAGGTGACATTCCCATGGGATTTTTATAAGCAGTTCTATAAGCCCAAAGTGCATCCTTCAATTTACTAGCCCAATTCTTTCTAGTTTTATTAACGGTCTTTCCCAAAATAGATTTAATCTCTCTATTTGATAATTCTACTTGACCACTAGTTTGAGGATGATAAGCAGAAGCAATTCTATGATTAATACCATACCTAGCAAGAGTTTTTCTAAAACCTCCATGAATAAAATGAGAACCTCCATCAGTCATAATGTATCTAGGTACTCCAAATCTAGGAAAAATAATATCTAAAAGCATTCTTAAAGAGGTCTCACCATCAGCACTTTTTGTAGGTATAGCCTCCACCCATTTAGTAACATAATCAACAGCAACAAGTATATGAGTGTTACCTTCTGAAGACGGAAAAGGTCCCATGAAGTCAAATCCCCAACAATCAAACGGTTCAATAACAAGAGTATAATTCATAGGCATTTCATTGCGTCTGGAGATATTACCAACCCTTTGGCATTCATCACAAGATAAAATAAACTTTCTCGCATCTTTGAAGAGAGTTGGCCAATAAAAACCTGATTGTAGAACCTTTTGCGCGGTTCTTTCTCCGGCGTGATGTCCTCCATAAGCACTACCATGACACTTACTCAATATCTCCTGTTGTTCATATTCGGGAACACATCTTCGCATAATACCATCCACTCCTTCTTTATATAAGTGTGGGTCATCCCAGAAATAATGCCTCAAATCATAAAAGAATTTCCTCCTTTGCTGAGCTGAAAAGGTTGGAGGCAAGTACTTGGAAACAATAAAGTTAGCATAATCAGCATACCAAGGACTGTCTCGCGAGCTCACCTTTATTACAGCCAATTGTTCATTTGGAAAACTATCATTAACAGGAACAGGATCATAAGCAATATTTTCCAATCTAGACAAATTATCAGCAACAAGATTATCAGCACCTTTCCTATCTACAATATGTAAATCAAATTCTTGCAAAAGAAGTACCCATCTAATAAGTCTCGGCTTAGCATCTTTCTTTGTCATTAGGTATCTAATTGCAGCATGATCAGTATGAATAGTAACTTTTGAATCAACAATATAAGATCTAAATTTATCACAAGCAAAAACTACAGCTAATAATTCCTTTTCAGTTGTAGCATAATTTCTTTGAGCAGCATCAAGAGTTTTACTAGCATAATGAATAACATTCAGTTTTTTATCTACTCATTGTCCAAGGACAAATACCTAGAAAATCACTAGCATCACACATAATTTCAAAGGGTAAATTCCAATCAGGGTGTTCAACTATAGGAGCAGTTGTTAAGGCTTTCTTAAGAGTTTCAAACGCTTCCTTACAATCATCATCAAAAACAAATGGTACATCTTTTTGAAGAAGATTAGTAAGAGGCTTTGAAATCTTAGAGAAATCTTTAATAAATCTCCTATAAAACCCAAAGATGACCAAGAACACTACGAATACCTTTAACATCCCTCGGATAAGGCATCTTCTCGATTGCTTCAACTTTAGCTCTATCAACTTCAATACCTCTCTCAGAAATTTTATGTCCCAATACAATTCCTTCATTAACCATAAAGTGGCATTTCTCCCAATTAAGAACAAGATTAGTTTCTTCACATCTCTGCAAAACTTTATCAAGGTTTCGCAAGCAGCTATCAAAAGAATTCCCATAGACGGAAAAATCATCCATGAATACCTCTACAATACTTTCACAAAAACCATGAAAAATAGCAGACATGCATCTTTGAAAAGTAGCAGGAGCATTACATAAACCAAAAGGCATGCGTCTATAAGCATAAGTTCCATAGGGACGGGTAAAAGTGGTTTTCTCTTGATCTTTAGCTTTAACGGCAATTTGTGAAAACCTGTAATAACCATCAAGAAAGCAAAAATGAGTATTTTTAGATAATCTTTCTAGCATTAGATCAATAAAGGGTAAAGGGTAATGATCTTTTAAAGTAACTTTATTAACTTTTCGAAAATCAATGCACATTCTATACCCTACAACTACTCTTTGAGGAATGAGCTCATCATTATCATTAGGCACAACAGTCATACCTCCTTTCTTGGGAACACGGTGCACGTGACTAACCCATCTACTATCGGCAATAGGATATATAATACCAGCTTCAAGGAGTCGTAGTACCTCATTCCTTACCACTTCCTTCATCTTTGGAATTAGACGACGCTGAGGTTCAACAACAGGCTTTGCATCATCTTCCATATTAATAGCATGTTGGCAAATAGAAGGAGAAATCCCTTTCAAATCATCAAGAGTGTAGCCAATAGCGCCTCGATGCTTCTTCAATATTTCCAATAACCTTTCTTCCTCAATCTCCGAAAGCTTAGAACTAATAATAACAGGATATATTTTCTTATCATCAATATGAGCATATTTAAGATTATCAGGTAAAGGCTTTAAATCAAAAACAGGATCTTCCTTCGGTGGCGGTGTTGTACCCAAATCTTCCACCGGTAAATCATGCTTGAGAATAGGTTGACGAAGAAAAATTTCCTCAAGCTCATCTCTTTCTTTCCTAAAAATTTCGCTCTCGCTATCCTCCAAATGTTGCTGCAAAGGATTATTAGGAACAAGAACAATAGATGCACATTGCTCCATTTTAATATCATTACTAGGCAAATCAGCTTTATAAGGAGTTTTAGTAAATTTAGAGAAGTTAAACTCATAAGATTCACCAGCAAATTTAGTCAAAATTTTCTCTTTCTTGCAATCTATAATAGCTCCACAAGTATTTAGAAAAGGTCTACCAAAGATAATAGGACAATAATCACTAGCAGTGAGAACCAAGTACCAAAAAGTCAGCAGGATATTTAATCTTACCGCATAAAACTTCCACATCTCGAACAATACCAATTGGAGAAATAGTTTCTCTATTAGCCAGCTGAATAACCACATCAATATCTTCAAGTTCACAAGAATCAATTTCGTGCATAATCTCCGTGTAAAGCTCATACGGAATAGCACTAACACTTGCACCAATATCACATAATCCATAATAGCAATGATCACCAATTCTAACAGATAGCATAGGAACACTAGCTTGTTTGGGTTTATTAGGATGTGAAACAATATTAGAAGCATCTTCACAGAAAATAATATGACCATCCTCCACATTTTCAGTCACAAGATCTTTAACTATTGCAACAAAGAAGTTCAACTTTTATTTGTTCTTCAGGTTCTACGTGTTTCTTTTCACTTTTATGAACCGCACTATTTATAACAGAGTACTCCTTCATTTTAGCAGGGAAAGGAGTTTTTCAATATAAACCTCGGGAATAACATGATCAGCAGCTTTCAACTACAACACATTTATTAATAGATGAATCAATTTTATCTTTATATGGTTCATGATACTTATCAAAGTTCTTCTTTGGCAATTCATAATGAGAGGCAAAAGCTTTAAAAAGATTTACAAAGAACTTGAGAATCAAGACCATATGTAGCACTCATATTACGAAATTTATCAAGATCCATAAAAGCTTCAATGCATTTATAATCATAAATTATACCGATTCTCGATCTTTGTCGTTCTCCCATCCTTCAGTATTTTCTTGGATTCGATCAAGAAGGTCCCTTTTAAACTCTTCTTTGTTGCGTGTAAATGATCCAGAACAAGAAGTATCCAGCAAGGTCTTGTCTTGAAAAGAAAGTCTTGCATAGAAATTATCAATAATAACATTACCAGGAAGCTCATGAATGGGGCATTTGAGCATTAAAGACTTCAATCTCCCCAAGCTTGGGCAATACTCTCTCCATCATGAGGCCAAAAATTATATATGCGATTCGATCCTTATGAATTTCACTTGGAGGATAGAACTTAGAATAAAACCGGGCACAATATCATTCCATTCAAGAGAATCCCCATTATCCGGTAATTTATACCAATGCGCCGCTTTACCGGACAGCGATAAAGAGAATAGTTTCTTCCTCACTTCATCCATAGCAATACCTGCACATTTGAATAAACCGCATAATTCATGCAAAAACGGTAAATGATCAGGGGTGGACAGGTTCCATCCCCTTCATAGCGGTTATCCATAACACGTTCAATAATTTTCATAGGTATTTTATATGGTATTACTTCCTCACCTGGCGCTTCATCCACTACCGTTGCAGTAGTAGTAGATTTCCCAAATAGAAATTGAAGAGAAGATCTCTCCATAATGACTTATAGCAGAAAGTAAATAAAATCAGCACAACAAGAAGGTTTTCCTTACCAATTCCACTTACCAATAGCGCTTCACTCCCCTGGCAAGAACGGCGCCTTAAAAATAGTCTTGATGACCCACAAGTATAGGGGGTGTATCGTAGTATCTTCGATAAGTAAGAATGTCGATCCCAACGAGGAGCGAGAAGGTGTTGACAAGCAGGTTTCGATGAAGGATTCACCGTAAATGCTCACAGACAAGTATTCGTGGGGTTTGATGTAACAGTTGAATAAAGTACGAGTATGTAAAGTGCGAGAGTAATAATTGCAGCGAGTGGCCCAATCCTTTTTAGCACAAAGGACAAGCCGGTTTGTTTACTTATAATGACCAAACGTTCTTGAGGACACACGGGATTTTAGTCTAGTGCTTTCGCTACATACGGCTAAATAATCTTCATTGTTGTGATAAGTGTTGTATGGGTGAACCTATGCTAATGTACCGCCCTTCCTAGGACTAATACATACTTGTGATTATACCCCTTGCAAGCATCCGCAACTACAAGAAAGTAATTAAGAAATAAATCTAACCACAGCCTTAATCTCTGAGATCCTCGCGATCCCTCCTCGCATCGATATACCAACGGGGGTTTAGGTTTCTGTCACTCCGGCAACCCCGCAATTGGCAAACGAATACAAGATGCATTCCCCTAGGCCTATAAATGGTGAAGTGTCATGTAGTCGACGTTCACATGACACCACTAGAAGAATAACACCCCAACTTAAATATCACACCATTGAATATTACTCATCCATAGTTCACTACTAACATTTAGACTTCACCCATGTCCTCAAGAACTAAACGAACTACTCACGAGACATCATACGGAACATGATCAGAGGTGATATGATGATGAATAACAATCTGAACATAAACTTGGTTCAATGGTTTCACTCAATAGCATCAACAACAAGTAGAAATCGATACCGGGAGAGTTTCCCCTATCAAACAATCAAGATCAAACCCAAATTGCTATGGCGGTGACGGTGTCCAGCGGTGATGACGGCGGTGATGATGGTGGAGATGATGATGATGGTGATGGCGATGATGTCCAGCTCGATGACGGTGACGATGGCGTCGATTTCCCCCTCCCGGAGGAAATTTCCCCGGCGGATTCCTGCCCGCCGGAGAGCTCTTTTCTCTCTGGTGTTCTCCGCCCCGCAGGCGGTCAGTAACTCTTTGCGAGGTACCCTCTGTGGCTTTAGGTCTTCGGGACGAAGGGTTTGGCGAAGAAAAGGAGGCGAAAGGGGTCGTGGGCCCTCCACACCACAGGCCGGCGCGGCCAGGGCCTGGGCCGCGCCGCCCTAGGGTGTGGGCCCACCCTGGCTGCTCCTGGCTCCTCCTTCTGGCTTCCTTCGTCATCTTGAAAAATAGGATTTTTGGTATAATTTCCTTCCAGAGTTGATCTTCCGAAATATTGCGTTCTGACGGTGCTTTTTCCAGCAGAATCCTGGTTCCGGTGTTCGATCCTCCAATAACGATGAAACATGCAAAATAGATGAAATAACATAAGTAATGTGTCCCAATATGAAATATATCAATGAATAACAGCAAATTATGATATAAAATAGTGATGCAAATTGGACGTATCAGGCGTCTCTGGAACTTTTCTCATATCGTGGCTCTCGGTAATAGGGTTTTCGCGACGGAGAGAATAAATAGGCGAAGGGGTAGATTCGGAGGAGTCCCGAGGGGCCCAACCCATACATGGGCGCGCCCCCCTCTTGGCCGCGCCGCCAGGTGGTGTGGGGCCCCCTTGGCTCCTCTCCGTCTCTCCTTCGGTGTTCTGGAAGGCTCCGTGGAAAATAAGACCGTGGGCTTTTGTTTCATCCAATTCCGAGAATATTTCCTGTGTAGGATTTTTGAAACCAAAAACAGCAGAAAACAGGACCTGGCGCTTCGGCATCTTGTTAATAGGTTAGTGCCGGAAAATGCATTAAAATAATATAAAGTGTATATAAAACATGTGAGTATTGTCATAAAACTAGCATGGAACATAAGAAATTATAGATACGTTTGAGACGTATCAGTCAGCGGCTTATTCAACGTTTCTAAGGCGGCAGGGGATCAAAATAAAAAGGAAATAACCAAAAATCAGAGGGTGAAAAAAAATCCAAGAAAAGAAACTTTTGTTGTACATAGAGGATGACATGCGGGTCCCATGAGCCAGCAGGTTCCTCAACGTTTTAAACGTGGCATGAGATCGAAAGAAAAAGGCAAGTGACCAAATATCAGGAGCCAAAAATAATTCAAGAAAAGAAAGTTGATTGTACATAGAGGATGACATGCGGGTCCCATGAGCCAGCAGGTTCCTCAACGTTTTAAACGTGGCATGAGATCGAAAGAAAAAGGCAAGTGACCAAATATCAGGTGCCGAAAAAAATCCAAGAAAATAAAGTTTTATAGTACATAGAGGATGACATGCGGGTCCCATGAGCCAGCAGGTTCCTCAACGTTTCAAACGTGGCATGAGATCGAAAGAAAAAGGCAAGTGACCAAATATCAGGAGCCAAAAATAATTCAAGAAAAGAAACTTGATAGTACATAGAGGATGACATGCGGGTCTCATTTAGCAGCAGCGGTATCACCGTTTGAGAGGCGGCACGAGATCGAAAGAAAAAGGCAAGTGACCAAATATCAGGTGCCAAAAAAATACAAAAAAAGAAAGTTTTACAGTACATAGAGGATTACATGCGGGTCCCATTTAGCAGCAGAGGTATCACCGTTTGAGAGGCGGCATGGGATTGAAAGAAAAAGGCAAGTGACCAAATATGAGGTGCCAAAAAAAACTCAAAGAAAAGAAAGTTGATTGCACATAGAGGATTACATGCGGGTCCCATGAGCCAGCAGGTTCCTCAACGTTTTAAACGTGGCATGAGATCGAAAGAAAAAGCAAGTGACCAAATATCAGGTACCAAAAAAAACCAAGAAAATAAAGTTTTATAGTACATAGATGATGACATGTGGGTCCCATTTAGCAGCTTAGGGATCACCGTTTGCGAGGCGGCACGGGATCGAAAGAAAAAGGCAAGTGACCAATTATGAGGTGGCAAAGAAATCCAAGAAAAGAAAGTTTTATAGTACATAGAGGATGACATGCGGGTCCCATTTAGCAGCAGCAGTATCACCGTTTCAGAGGCGGCACGGGATCGAAAGAAAAAGGCAAGTGACCAAATATCAGGTGCCAAAAAAATCCAAGAAAAGAAAACTTTTATAGTACATAGAGGATGACATGCGGGTCTCATTTAGCAGCAGCGGTATCACCGTTTGAGAGGCGGCACGGGACCGAAAGAAAAAGGCAAGTGAACAAATATGATGTGCCAAAAAAAACTCCAAGAAAAGAAAGTTGATTGCACATAGAGGATGACATGCGGGTCCCATTTAGCAGCAGCGGTCTCAATATTTCCAAGACGGCACGGGATCAAAAGAAAAAGGAAATAGCCAGAAATCTAGGGGTCAAAAAAATCCAAGAATAGAACGAATTTTGGTTCATAGAGGATGACATGCGAGACCCATGATCCTGCATCATAAACGGCTCGATCGGAGAGCGTTGAACGAGATGGCGCGATCGAGAAAAAAACAATGCTAGAGAGGCTGCCATCTGGGCCCTACATCCCTGGGCGGTGCGGATTTGCATTGACACGGCCGGCGAACCCGAGAATTCGCGATGAACCACATCCCGGGCCACCATACGAGACATTTTGGACGCTTTCGTCGGGCTAGGTGGCCTCAAAAACGAGAAAAAAGTTTTGACATGCACCACGGAGAGACCCAAAATCGTCGGCCATGGTGCACCAGCAACCATGACGCGACTTCAACTTCGTCGGCCATGGCAACTTTTCTTGTAGTGATATGATTGAAGCTTGCCGTCCATTTGGTGATAATGGACATGTGAAGATGTGCATCAATGGAGCTTTCCCATCATAGTGTATGGGGAGCATTTGTGAGTCAAGCAACAATGATCAAGTGTGGCATTCCGGCTTGAGTGGAGCTTGAAGAGTTATCATCAAGATCAAGCGGGATGCGCAAGGGAAAGGTATGGTCTTGCTAGGTTTTCCTTTTACCGGTCTCAAGGTGGTTGATGGGAGACTGGATTATAGGATAGATAGCCGCACTATCAAGAGGGGCTTTCGGTTGGGTAACTTGATCACATCGTCTTAGGGAGCTCAATCCTTTGCATACTTTGTATATCCCTATTGCTTCTTAGTGTTTCTCTGTGAGAGGTTCTTGAGCTTGTTGCTAGCTTTACAACAAGCCCAAGTTCATCGAAACCGGAATCCGCATGCATTTTCTATTGCGTTTTCGAGTTTGGACGTCTTCACTGTTTCTTGACGGTGGGAGAATCCCTCTCTAAAAACATCTAAAAATATCCTGTGAGAAGTCTCCATATTTCCAACAAAATTGGTTTCATATCAATCGGGGTCCAAACACAAAAGTTATCACAGTTTTTGTATAACATGTTTTCCTGCTGGCCCCAGTTTCTCGCCCGGCGTGACCGGCCGTCCCACCGGATGGCCCGGTTCAAACCGGCCCCTGGACTGGTGCCAGCCGGGGCCATATTCTGTAAGAGACAGAAGGGTCCCTGTCATGGCCCGGTCACAGGCCCGGTCTGGATCGGCCTGGTCCGGTCATGCGCTCAGTCCGACCGGGCTATTGACCGGACGGCTCGGCGCCAACCGGCTCCTGCGCTGGTGACATTCGGAGGCTATTACTGCACGACAAATCATGCCCCGGTCAAGGCCCGGTCCCAGCTGCGGTTTGGACCGGAAGGCCCGGTCTGACCGGCACCTGGATCGGCTAGCCCGGCCCCAGGCCCGGTTGAGTGGCCTCCTCGACTGTGCTGAGATGAAGCTCACCCAACGGTTATATTTCTCTCTAGACTATAAATATGTCTTCTTCCACCTTGGGCTGTATAAGTTCTTCCGCTCTCTCTCCTCCATTGTTGACTTTTATTCTTGATTTCTCCCCATGATTCTTGCTCATTCTTGAGGGATCTAAGAGAGAAGATCTAGATCTACAATCCCCACCAATCCATCTCTCCTCTAAGTAAGGGAAACTCTTTAGATCTAGATCTTGGAGTCATTTGTTGATTTCCTATTTGTTCTTCCTCTCTAATCTCATCCTAGCATTTGTTGCTTTGGTGGGATTTGAGTGTGAAGAATTTGAACACCTATAGTGTTCTTGCTTTGCATCATTGCATAATGTTGAGCTCTCCACCATGATTAGTTCGAGTGAGAGACCGTGAGCTTGTTACTCTTGGAGGGAGACCTCCTAGTTGGCTTGGCGGTTGGTGCTCCAGTGATCTCTTCAAGGAAGATCGTGAAAGAGGCCCGGGCTTCTTCTTCGTGGAGCTTGTGAAGTGGTTGTGGAGCTTGCCATCTCCGGAGTGGAGAAAAAGCTAACCATAATAAAATGACCATTATCCTTCGTGGGTTTGGCTCGGAGAATAGGGTGAACCTTCGTGGCGTTGGGGAATCCTTCGTGGGACCTCCACCCCTCCAAACGTGACGTACCTTCTTGCAAAGGAAGGGAACACAGGAATACATCCTCGTCTTCACGTACCTCGGTTATTTCTATACCCGAGCTTACTTTCCTTGTGATAGCCATCGTGCTTGAAGTACATATATCTTGCTATCATTTGTGCTACATATATCTTGTGCCTATCTTGCTTAGCTCTAGTTGTTGTTGTTGCACTTAGGTGGGCTTAGCATATTTAGGATTTGTGCTTGTAAAAATAAACGTTAGTTTAATTCCGCATTCTTACAAGCCAAATCCGTAATGCTGTGTTTGGATGCACATAATTTAGTCTTGGAATTGAATTGGGCAAAGATTCCAAATCAAAGATGGAAATGAATTGGACTAAAATTCCAAATCTGTTGTTTGGGTGTGCTTAGAATTTGCCTTTGGAATCTAATGGTGGTACAAATTCCGAATCATGTTTGGACTGCAGTATGGAAAAGAATTTGTGGAAATGAATCCGGCGGTGGGGTGCGGGAGGGGCCGGCGGTCGCTTGTGGCTGGTGGCCGATGGCCGGCGGTGGAGGGCCCCTGCAAGTCCGCCGCTCTCCTCTCCTGCAACCGGCGCTGCCGAGGCCGCGGGCCCGTGCCCCAACCACCGCCGCCGGGGCCCCGCAACTCCGCCATCCTCATCTCCTTCGGCCCGGGCGCCGCCGAGGCCGCGGGCCTGTGCCCCAACCACCGCCGCCGGGGGCCCTGCAACCGGCGCCGTCCTTCCCTGCAACCGGCGCCGTGGGCCCGTGCCCCAACCACCGCTGCCGCAGGCCTTGCAACCGCCGCCTAGATCTCCCGCGGGAAGAGATGAGAAGCTCGAGGGCCGCCTGCCGGCATGGAGGTCGTGGAAGAAGGAGGCCAGGGAGGGGAGGGCATGGAGGAGGGAGGAGACGCGCCAGGGAAGGGAGGCCGTACCAGCGCCGGCTGCTGCAGCTCGCGGCAGCGGCCCGAGCGAGCGAACTCGCTCGATTTCTATCGAGGACAAGAAGAGCCGAAGAGGTATGCGACGCGAGCGGTGTGGAGATTCCGAGCGTTTCCGAGGTGCCGACCTCGGAAAGATTTGGGCCAAACGTTACACGCGCGGGCGGGGCCTCGGAATTGAGCCCAGTTTCCACGCCCCAATTCTAAGCGCAATCCAAACAGCTGAATTTGCCGATTTGGCCCCCAATTCCAATTCCGAGCCCAGTTTCAGTGCAACCAAACACATCATAAGAGTTTTTAAAACACCTATTCACCCCCTCTAGGCGACATCTCGTCCTTTGAAGTTACATGAGAACACTACACAGTGTACATATAAGTATACAATACTTCAAAACGCAATCTACGTGGAGTTTGTTTTTCTTTAGTTAGAGAATAACGTTGGAAATTCACAATTGTTAAGGGATCAAAAGTCAGGCACGGGAAGCAGGAGGAGACAGTGCGATGGCATTCTGTGAGTAATTTGTGGGATGTGTGACACCATCAGTCATTCGCAAGTTTCAGTAAAGATAGTAAAGATGTATATAAATATTAAAAAAAACATTTATGAAAAAATTGGGTCTCCGTGCCGTGGTGGGACTAAAACTCCTCATGTGGTGCACCATTAAACAACGGCGAAAGGGAGATAAGTTTTTTTTTAGGGTGACTAAGCCCATAACTAGTGGTACTTATCTTCAACAGAATCCTAGATGGACTTCAAAGCCCAGGCCCATATACCAGCCATCCCCTAACCTTTACTCGGCCTAAAAAGCCGTTCCATAGCCGAACCGATTTACCGAGGTGGATAGCGGCAACGTCAGCAGCACCATACACCCGGTCTATTAGACCGCCGTGACATAACTCCACCATGTCAGTCCTCGCGGCCCTTGAGGCTTCCGGTCCCACGCCGAAGCCCATAGACCGGGTCCATGCAGGCCCGTCGCCGGGCGGCGAAAGATCTGAGCCGCGAGCGACGGGCTCCAGCGCCGGCGAGCGCTCGCCCATCCGGTCTATAAATCGTCCGCCCCCTTCTCCCCGGCTCGCGTCTCCCAGAGCGCTCGCCGGCGATGACGTGGCGCCCCTCCACGCCTCCGCCACCACCACCTCGCTAAGCCCACCGTACTCCGACCAAATCCCCCTTCTCGAAGCTTCCAAACCCTAGAGGCGGAGGAGCGCGTTCGAAGAGCTTCGGGATGGCGAAGGCGCGGAAGCAGAAGCCGGAAGGGGGCGCCGGGGGAGGCGCCACCGTGCTCCACCAGAAGCTGTGCCTCTCCATCGACATGGAGAAGCAGCTGATCTACGGGTGAGCCGCCCCGCCCCGCCCCACCGCCGCTTGTTGTGCCCGAATAGCCTCCACCCAACTCACGCCCGTGCCCTAATGCGCTCGACTTTAGCTGCTCTCCGGGGATGCGTTGATGGCTCCGGCCGCGATGCCTAGGGTTTGGAGTCGGTGATTGAGTGGGGCGTGAGCGTCGTCTGTGTTTGTGCTTTTGGAGTTTGAATTGTTCGGTCCATGTTCAGTGGTTGTTGGAATTATGCAATGCAGCGGGCCACTTTAGTTCCAAAGGATTGACTGTCGCCTTGTTTGGTTTGTCTATGAATCAGAGCTAATTGAATAGAGATATACTTACAGTCGTAGTGTTTTGACATTGTATTTGGTCAGGGTTTGTTGTTTTTGGTTTGGTCGACTTCTCAATCCGTGCATCTATTGCTGCTCTAAAATTGTCCAATCCAGTGGGTTTATCATGCAACGCAGTGCGCCTTGTACCAAGCAAAATGTAATGCTCGTTGCCTTAGGCAAATGCCCAGTAGCTACCTGAGCTGAACTGTTAAAAATGAGGTTCCAGTTAGCGAATAGCCTGAGCCTGATATAAGCATGTACACCAGTCTTGTCATGCTTAGCTATCCATCTCCTTTCTCATGCTTGCTAGATTCATGTAGAGAAGCAAAAGAGAATAAAATCGAGGCATGCTGGGAGTGCAGTAATTGAATGGGAACATCTAGCTCCCACAGTATTAAAAAACGTTTAATGGATTTAAACTCTCCACAAACAACTGATTTATCCTTGTTATAAATTGTAGCCGCCAGTGGGCTCAACTACCATTGGTCAAAAGATACTTTGTGTTTTTTTTTGCGGGAAAGCTACTTCACGTACTTAACAGCTAAATTATTACTGCTGGGATCAGTTTGAGTATAGGCTTTTTTTTGTAAAATGCCAATTTCGCTGGTACAAACCTGTTTCGAAAGAAAAAGAAAGCAAGTTTTGGTTAACGAAAACTATCATTGTAGTTCCTTCATATGTACCTGTGACTGTGAGTCAAGAGTTCCTGTGAAAAATGGAGTTTCTTAATTGGTACACTTGGTTTTGGAAACCTGTGCGATGATTCAATATGTTCCAGAGGTGATGTCTGATGTAGTTTTCCATCGGAAGCCAGTTCACTTGATTTGGAAAATTTAAATGGAGGGATTGGACTGCCTTAAACCTACAAGGAACAACCAAAAACTGTTAATTTCTGAATTCCAAAAGAAATATGAGTTTGGATTTATGTTACATGTCAGCTAAAATGTACACAATTCTATGTAGCTCTCTTCTTAACAACATAAGGAAGATGTTAAGATTATAGTTCATTAAAGTACCATGTTCGACTCTGTTGACCCTGTATGTTCATGTACCAGTTCACTTAACGTGGTGTTAAAACAGTTGAACAGAAGCTCTTGTTTTACAACCGAGTGCATTAGCCCAAAATGTCTGAGACACTGCATAACTTGCAGCTTCAATGCACCCAGAAAGTGCAGTACGTTCTAGAGCTACCAGAGTTGTCTCTGCTAGCTGTCTGATACCAAGTCTTGCCTAGCTATGCTAGCAGTGATTTTTGCTGGGAACCAAACTCACCCTTACCCTACAGATCTGTTGCATGTGAGTTGGTTCTCATGTTATCATATCTCAGATACACAGTCCACGTTTTTGACTTCTTGATGTGAGTATGGTCATTGGATAATTGGGTGAATTACCTAAAGCTGCCCAAATAACTTTGACGGGTTTACATGCTGATCTGCTATGCTTGTTGTGCGGATGACTTCCACGCAGCTATCAGGAGCCCTATTATCACTACTTCCACGGTTTGCCATACCGACTAGTAGACACCCCTGCATGCGGAAGCCTGTTTTCTTTTAGGCCTTTCAACGTGACCTCATAGGGCAGTTTTGCTAACGCTGACTGGTAATTTGGTAATGCATTGGTGTTATGTTCTTTGTGTGAACTGTCTTCAGGGGATGAATAAAACATAAACAAGTGTAACATGCCAGGCAGAATGTGCACAGGTGTGCAAGCACACACACACAGACACAGTGTTTTGATGTTCCAATTTGCTTTCATTGTTTTTTGTAGTTCTCCAGTGTGCATTATCATAATCTTAGCTGGAGTTAGTGGTTTAGTTAAAAACATTTATGTTCTAGACTAGACTCATGGTCTGGGTGAACAGTTGTTTTTCAGTAAATCGCTGGCAAAATGTGTGGATAAGTTTTATTGTAACCCATTTTGTTTACTGCCTTAGCAATAAGCTCTCAGATCATAAGAGTATATGCCAGTAACAATGACATGTTGCAACGGTCTTGATACAGGAAATACACCTATTTGTTCTCTTACATTGGCTAGTGCAAGGACCCCACTGGTTCAATAGTTGTAAGACGGTTATGACTAATAGTCAGCATCCGAGAGATCAGCAGAAACCTGCAAGCAGCAAATTTGTCAATATTTCTTGTTATGAATCACACATTTACTTGTCTTGGTCTTACTCTGCTTCCTTCATGCATAGTATCTCACTACATAGCTCTGGTTGCACATTAGCCCAATACAGATGATTGGACAGAGTGGTTATTATATGAAATTCTGTGCATCATAGTGTTACATGGTGTTGCAGCACTGGCCCTTCACATTGTAGCCTTCTCGCATGTGTGTACCTTCTAAAGATCATTGAGTTGGAAAATAGTGTCCCGTCACACTATCATGTCACGCCGCATGTCATCCTCACACTGATCGTACTTTACCATTTTATGGCTATTTTGCAATGGTACCGTGCAAATTTCCTTTGTGATGCGGTGGGAGCTTGCTGAAATTTATGTTTGCTTCATTTATTAAGGTACACCGAGATAAAAGTTCTTCTAGCTGAGAACGATACTTTCGCTCTACATGCTGACAGTATGACAATTCGGAACATATTGGTGGATGGTGAGGCTGCTGAGTTTGAGTATTCTCCTCACTGGAAAAATGTTGACGGTCAACCGAGTTGGTTATCAGTATCATGTCCGAAGACTGCAGCTGATGCTGCGTGCTCAGCTTACATTTCTTCTCTATATGGCGAATCTGTACCTAATCTCATCATTTCATCTGAGAGATCAGTCAAGTCAACCACTGAGTTACCCGAAAGAGAAAATGGTGAACATCATGAAGAAAATGGTGGAAACTCTGTTAAATTTTCTGATGACAAAGCAGTTAAAATCTGCAATGGTTCTGCAGAGGGAAATGACAAGGAAGAGGAAAAGGAAAACAAAGAGGAAGATGAAAAGGAGAATGAAAAGGAAGAGAAAACTGAGATGGAGACAGAGGAGAAAGAGAGGGAGAAGGACAAGGACAAGGAAACTGAAGAGGGGAAGGAGAAGGAGACACAGAAGGAGAAGGAAAAGGAGAGGGAGGAGAATGAGGAGGAAAAAGAAAAGAAAGACATAAGTGAAAATGAGAAGGGCAAAGAAAATGAAATGCAAATCGAGAATGAGAAGGTATTATGGTTTTTGTTAATGCAAATGGCTTTTTTTTTTCAAATTTGGAGTGGACTTGTGTAGTTGTAATGTGTTATTGTTATTTATTGCAGGTGAAGAACACAAAACTGGTTCGTGTAGATTATATTTTGGAGAAGGCTGAAACCGGCGTCCATTTTGTCAACAATGTTCTACATAGTAATAGTCAAATAAGACGTGCACACTGCTGGTTCCCTTGCATTGATAGTGCCACACAACGTTGTCCGTAAGTGATTTTACTTAATTCTGCTTGTCTATCTGGCTATTCTAGTTGATGTTGTATGTTAACAATCCTCTTTCACAATGGTGCTATTCCCAGATTTGACCTAGAGTTTACAGTTAGCACAGATCTAGTCGCAGTCAGCAATGGCGACTTGCTTTACCAGGTATGTTGCAATGCGGCCAGGAATTGACCCGATTAAATACCTATAAATGGAAATCTGGTGTTTTTTTTGTGTGTTCATAATGACGATGAACCTTCTATATGATTGACTGCATAATCATTATTTTCTGATGGTGGAAGGTTGTTGTGCTTTTACATTCTGCTTATGCTGCGTCACCGTCATGCAGGTCTTAAGCAAGGAAGATCCTCCAAGGAAAACTTATGTATATAAGTTGAACACTCCTGTTAGTGCACAGTGGATATCATTGGTTGTTGGTCCATTTGAAGTTCTTCCTGACAAGAACGGAACAAGTGTATCACACATGTGTTTATCTCCGACTTTGTCTAAGCTTGAGAACACTATATCATTTTTCCACGATGCTTACAGGTGCTAAAACAGAATTTAGTCAAATATTAGTGTATGGAGTTAATATATAGTAGCAATATCTTGAGAAGCTTCTGCTTTGGCATTTATCACTGAACTTTCTTACTTGACATTTGCTTTTCATGATTGTTGTTTTGCAGCTGTTACGAAGATTATCTTGCTGCAGCATTTCCCTTTGGTTTATACAAGCAAATTTTTCTTCCATCTGAAATGGTTGTATCACCAATGAGCTTTGGAGCCTCCACATGCATCTTCAGTGCAGATATCTTAAATGATGAGAAAGTTATAGATCAGGTGCATGCTTGTGTTCTCTCTGCTTTCTCCCCAGTGTTCTCTTGCTTTCTCCCCTGCTAGTCCACCAATAATGTGACTATTTCACAAACCACGATATGCAATATTTAACAAATTGGTTGTTCAGAAGTACTTGTCATGGTCCTTAAATTTCCATCCCTGTTCGCCCGCTCATAGCATAAAGCAGAACTGTATGTGAAATTATTCTGTCATCACTGCGCAACTTCTTTATTGGTTATGATGGATGTATAATGCTTTAATGATCATTCATGCTGGTATTAATATTTGACAGATCCATTATTAGTAATAAGAATATCCGGAGGTCTGCTTGTTTAGCATATTTTGCTCTTATGTGAAGACATTTCGATTAAAATTTTGTTGGCAAATTCTTAACCTACCTAGTTAAGACATAACAGATAGTTCTGCTGTATCTAACATATAAAATAGTTCAGATTATTGGCACGAGAATCAAACTAGCATACGCCCTTGCAAGGCAGTGGTTCGGCGTATACACAAGTGCAGAAGAGCCAAATGATGGTAAATCATCTCTACCTGCTAATTCAGATGTGATACTACTTACATAGGTAAAAAATGCCGAAGTATTGACGGTATAATATTCTGTTGGAGCAGAATGGCTACTGGATGGTTTGGCTGGTTTTCTTACGGACCTTTTTATCAAGCGTTACCTTGGGAATAATGAGGCACGCTATAGGCGTTTCAAGGTATGTTTTTTTTACTTGCATAATACTTGTATTGATTTTCTCTTTAAACATTCAATTGTTAATCATACATATATGATGAGTGAGAACTACCTATTTGGAAGTTTGAACCAGAATTCTCTAATTAATCAAGATATAATGCTAACTCAGTTACTGAAAATTATTCATGTTTGGTTACCCGGTTTTGTTGTTATATTTCTTTCAAAAGGAAAGCTGGAGTTAATTAATGTTAAAATGCTTCTGTATCTTAGTTCGTTATGCTATAGTGTCCTGAAAATAATGGCTGTCATGATGTTGCTGTTATCAGAAACGTTGATATACAGTTCTTACTGTAGTGCCGTTGATATACAGTTCTTACTGTAGTGCCTTGCCTTCTATTAATTTGTTAACAAATGAGTGCTATTCTAATTGATCTTGCTGTTAGAACATTATATGATAGCTAATAGTAGTAATTTGATTCTCGTCCTTGGAGTAGGTATGACTACTAGAGCTCAGTTTGCAGTTGCTGAACCTGCTGTTCTGAACTTATTATTGTAGTTCTGTCAGTAAATAGCAATGGAAATAGAAATAAATTTGTTTGCCGAACGATAAAATAGGCAAAAGCTGGTCAGCCAAGCAGAATTATGATAATAATCCACCTCAATGCTAAAGCACAGCCTAGTATACCTGCAATTGCAACGACACATGATGTACCTTGTGTATTCTCAGGTACACATGCATCTCAGGCCATAACTATATCTTGGAAATTGTAAATATGATGTATATATCATGTTATGCAGAAGTGCGCCATTTTGAAACAAATGTTCCTATTATACATGGATCACCTACAAGGATTTTATCTGATGAAGCCACTTGTTATTTCGTTATATGTATGTGTGGTTGCTAATCATTAACCAACAAATCTTTGGTCACACTGTGTCATTGACTTAAGCTCCTTTTTATATGTTCTAGCTATACTATATGTGGATGTATGGCTAAACCAACTTTGCTCTTCAAACGCATATACCTATCGGCTATCACGCACAGCTGTTGTGTGGATTTGCATCATCATTTAAACATTAACCCACCACGTTGAACAGGATTCAATTGCCTTTTGTTTTATATTCATTCACCTTGACATGGCCTGGAGAATTCACCTTAATTGGTTCCAAGCATTTTTCCCTACCTTTTGGGACTAAGTTGCCTGTCTTGGTTGAAGGGAGAAGAACAAAAGATTAATAAATCCGATGAAAGGATCAAATATTAATATCTGGCTTTGAAGCTCCAATTATTCTCTGCAGCAATGCGTTCTCATCTTGATCTTACTCATTAGATTCTTGTTTGTTACTACTAAAACCCTTTCTTGTACTTGCAAATAGGCCAACTGCACCGTATGTCAGTTTGATGTCAGTGGTGCAACTGGCTTGGGGTCTCCTGCTGCTTCAACTGATCTGTATGGAACTCAAACGTTTGGCTCATATGGGAAAATTCGTTCATTGAAGGCAGTAAGTTCTGATTTTTTGAACTATACAACTAGCTTTGTGCACTGTTCCCTCACATTTTTTTTTCCTTTTAAACAGGTAGCTGTTCTTCAAACATTGGAGAAGCAGATGGGACCAGATTTTTTTCGGAAGGTTGCTATGTGCCTCTTTCTTATTCTGTTGTTTGTATATTTGACAATCCCTGTCTACATCAATGCAGCAGTTTGCCTAACCAGTTGATTTAACTTCTGAAAACTACTTGCATACTTTTTGTGATGTAGTACCTGTAGGATACATATTGATATTCAATTGATTACGTTATTACTAGTGAACGCCACTTGCTCAAATTTTTGATTCTTAATACTATCTGCAAAAGAAAAAGGAATGGTTAGTTGTGACTGAACATTCCTTTTCTTATCTACATACTGGTTATCTTTGGGTACTTATAGATCTCTTGATTGTCAACTATGAACACGCACATTTAGGCTGATGTGCTCATCGTTTCCAATTTCAGATTCTGCAGATGATAGTGGCTTCGACTCGTGCTTCAAGAACACTAAGTACGAAAGAGGTATATCAATCTCATCTACCTTAGCTGTATGTTCACTTTGACACTTTGTGATCATTATCTTGAGTTTGGGACTTCTCTTGGCATAGCAGTACCTGCACTTCGCAGTCTGCACACAATATGATTCATTAGATTATGTTCAATTATTCAGTTTAGGCACCTTGCGAATAAGATTGGTAATCTGGAACGTCCATTCCTGAAAGAATTTTTCCCACGGTGGATTGAATCTTGTGGATGTCCAATTATGAGGTAAACGAGCCTTCCTTGTTCAGATTTGCCCAGTTATGAGAAATCCATCCTTTTGTCATCCCCATGTGCTTACACACACATATTTCTTCTGCTTTTAAGATTGGGAATCTCCTATAGCAAAAGGAGAAATATGGTTGAATTAGCTGTTTCACGGGGTTGCACAGCAAAAGCTGAGCCTGGTTCTGATAGTCACACGGATGGAGATATTCAAGAAGGTGCTACTGGATGGCCTGGAATGATGAGCGTGCGTGTTCATGAAACTGACGGAGTGTATGATCATCCAATTCTACCATTGGCTGGTGAAGCTTTGCAGGTGGTGGAATTACAGTGCCATTCCAAAGTAGCAGCAAAGCGGTTTCAGAAAACCAAAAAGGGCTCCAAACCTGATGGTTCTGATGACAACGTAGATGCTTCGACTCAAGAGAACCGCATGAGGTCTATTTTGCCTAATTCACTTTTTTTTATTCCTGATGTTTGCCTGAAACTTATTTTGGATCTATGTACTGCAGCATGGATGCACCTTTACTATGGATCAGAGTGGACCCAGAAATGGAATACCTTGCTGAAATCCATTTTCACCAGCCTATTCAGATGTGGGTACGTATCACCAGTTAAATTTAATGCTGAATAATTTGCGCAAAGGAAATTAGTTGTTATTTCTTCTTTAACTACCACGGTGCCTTCCCTATTGATCCAGATCTGTGGTTATTCTATTTTATTTTTATCATTTTGATCAATGTGTTAAACTCTATACTTGGTTGTGAAGATCTACTGGTTAGGGAAATCTATAAGTTCAGAAGGTGTTTGTAAGTCAGGACTAGTGTAGCTTTTGCCTTCACGGGTCAGATCTTTTTCTGCCTTATATTCTGGATGGCACCATAAATATTGCCTGAGTTTGGTTAGATTTATACTACATGTCTTACCCAGCCTCTGGTCTACCACATCTTTTGAATGTTTGTTGTATATAAATACAGATGGTCTTGCCTCCTTGTTGATCTAAAAGCACATCCATAAAATATCCATAGTGCATTTCAAATAATGTATTTTTTTTTTGCTTCATACCAGCGAAACACTAACGAGTGTCTGTAAGAGTGTGAGTATCCTCGCTTATACATTGTGGAAAATATGATCCTTATAAGTAAATGAGCTTGAACACATCACTTTCATCTCTGTCAGACTTCTGTATATGATGCATTGACGCTTATTGAAATGACTGTTTGCCAGTACCCTAAGCTTTGGGGAGAATGGAAATTAATAATTAATTAAACATGATACCGTCAAGATATATATCTGTTTTTTTATTGTATGCCTCAGCATTTCAAGTTCTGTATCATTTTTTTGCAGATCAATCAGTTGGAGAAGGACAAAGATGTCATTTCCCAGTCACAGGCGATAGCTGTTTTGGAGAAATTACCTCAGCTCTCTTTTGCTGTGATTAATGCCCTCAATAATTTCCTAAATGATACAAAGGTATTTTGACATCATTCTTGAGATTGTAAGTCCAATGTCACTTCATAATGATTTGTAACGCGACAGGCCTTTTGGAGAGTCAGAGTTGAAGCGGCATATGCATTAGCTGTAACTGCATCCGAGGTACACTTCTTTAAGCTCGTTTGTTTGCTACTATTTATGATTTATAGGATGATTTAGTTCACACATTTGTGATGGAAGGGTTGGAAAGTTCGTTTTTTTTCCTGAGTTTTACTAAGGGAGATCCAGGCTGTGAAATGTAGCATTAATATTTCAACTGTTGATGTGGATGTGGGTGCAGATAGGGTGAAAAACCAAAGGATTAAAATATACTTGAATTGGAAGTAAAATACAGTGTGTACAGTATGCCTTTGTGGTGACTAGATCTTTAAATGTCGTCCCACTTTAATAGCTTATGCTAGGATGTGCGCATTTGTTTACACTGCGGCAGTCGAAAAATTGGAAGATTTTACACTACTGTCATTTTTATTTTCAAGGAATCATGCTTTGGTGTAACACTTTCTTACACTGATCAGTCAAAAATTTGGAAGATTGTACATTACTATCATTTTCAAGGAAACATGCTTTGGTGTAAGACTTTCTTCCCTGTTGTCTTGTTGCTTACCTGAACCTTTTACTCTTCATTTAGGACACCGACTTAGCTGGGCTGCTTCATCTGGTTAAATTCTATAAAAGCCGCCGGTTCGATGCAGATATTGGATTACCCAGGTCAAGATCTACATTCTGCAATAGAACTTTTTGATCACAAACCGTCATGTATCCATAACCGTTTGCTTTGAGTTCTAAACGTGTAATAAACATTGTTTTATTTTACTGATAGGCCAAACGACTTCCATGATATTCCAGAATACTTTGTTCTTGAGGTAATGCACTGAGGTAGGAATTGTATTTGTGATTAACTGTGGCAACATAATCCATCATATAGCATCATCACCAACATTATCTATGCATATTCAGGAGTGTTTGTCTGTAGTTTGCTAAATACACTTTCAACACCCTTTTGGAAATATCAGAAGAGTTGGGCTTACAGTTACCAATAATAGCGAGATATTCTTTCTCTTGGGTCATTAGAAAGGAAAATTAGGCTTACATGCATGAAATAACCAGCATTAAGTTTCATGTTGAAGTATGTGTGGATTGCCCAACCTTCTCCGTCAGTTTGGACTTTTGGTTCTACTGGTTGTCGCATAAAACTTGAAATGGATTTTGGAGGATTATATTCCTTACGATTTTTTTTCCCACAGCTTGTTTGGTCTGTAGGATTTAAAACCATAGATTTTTTTTTTCCTACGATCTACTTTGTATGCAAGTCCATAAGTTAATTTCCCTTAGGTCCAACCTCATGGAAATTTTACTTTGTTTTTATGACAACTATGACATACATACAATCCTCCAGAAAAATTCCTGCGTTTTTGCTACAACACAACCAAACAACATGTAATACACAGTCTTTTGTTTTCAGTTCTTACTTCGTACAGGATTCATATGTCATGACATCCTATTCCAACGTTTTTCCCATTCCTATGTTTTTGAAATCCTGCGAGTCAAACAAGCCCTTAATATGATATTGGAACATAGGTCTTGGGCTCTAAGTCTCGGCTTTTTCAATAACAACAACAACAACAACCTTATTAAGCCACATGTGAGAGGGGGTGTTGAAGTATATGTGGATTGCTAAACCTTTTCCATCAGTCAAGGCTTATGTTTCTACTGCTTGGTGCCATCTAGTAGATCCAAAAGTCCGAACTTTTGGAGAAGGTTGGGCAATCCACATATACTTCAACAGTAACAAGCTATTTAAAAGATTATTGCAGTGGATTGCCCATCCTCTCTCTCTCTCTCTCTCTCTCTCTCTCTCTCTCTCTATATATTGTAAGAAACGTAGAAGCAAACTTTTTTTTTTTTGGTCAATGACAAACAATCAGGGTTGGGATCTTGTGGGTCCTGGACCTTGGTTGTACAAACTGAGACTCTGGAATTTTCTGAAGTTTCAAATTGCAAGGAAAAACTTTCAATCAAATGTATCGAAGACTTTTGGGTCATGACTAGGGTGTCAAACCGGATCCTGCTTCTAGTATAAGCGGGAGTGCACTTGCATCCCTACATTTGGTTCATGATATCAACTGTGGCGGCTGGATTTTATCTCATTGCATTATTTGTAAAATGATGCTGCAGTAATCTGATTTATTTTATGGCTGTTGATCAAGTCGTGTTCTGTCAAGCCATTTTTTTTTTTTGAGATCACAAGCCATTGTTGACTGATGTATCTTTATGCTCCTTCGATTAGGCAATTCCCCACGCAGTAGCTCTTGTGAGATCATCAGATAAGAGTAGCCCGAGACAAGCTATTGAGTTTATTCTTCAGCTTCTAAAGGTTTGCATTTATCTCTGAGTAATTTGTAGTCCCATGTTTACTTGCTGATCTGTTAACAATAATAATTAGCCCATTAATCGTTTGTATATTTCTTTCTACTGTCCATTTTCAGTACAATGATAACAACGGAAATGTATACTCTGATGCCTACTGGCTAGCT
This sequence comes from Lolium perenne, assembly GCF_019359855.2. Taxonomy (NCBI): domain Eukaryota; kingdom Viridiplantae; phylum Streptophyta; class Magnoliopsida; order Poales; family Poaceae; genus Lolium; species Lolium perenne. The sequence continues at coordinate 192,525,283 of NC_067248.2, forward strand.
GCAATGGTCCAGGCAATAGGTGAAGTAGAATTTGGCCAGCAGGTTTGTATAGATGCACCCCGTTTACTACATACATTTTCTCATGTATATCTTTTAGATACCTTCTCTGTGGGATTAACTATGCAGTAACTGGATGATCAGTCTTACTGGGGGAAATATATTTTACCAGTTAAGGCACTATAGCTGAACTAATCATGGTTTTTTCCTACACTTAGATCAGACCATATTTAAGGGCATACCAGAGTGCTGTATGGCAGCTATAACTTACACCAACCCGCCAAAACCAAACCAACCTGGTCAAAACCAGAGAGTATTTCACCAGGTTGACAAACCAGCTAAAACCGCTTATAACTGTCATTGCACAGGCTGACTGAATCCTGTCCTGGCCTAGTGTGCAACTGTTAATTCAACTGGTACATTAATCATTCTGCCAACAATAAAATTAATGATGCAACATGCAAATGGGTCAGGTTGGGCTGATATATTGGTCCATCCTAATTCCTTTTGGTTTAGCACTTTCTTTTTCCTTGCCTCTGATTGGCCACCAAACCAAGATGTGTTGGTAGGTTGATCTGTTTGGCCCTAAAGTATATACTGGTTTATATTACTGGGCACTCTTTTGAGAGATTACAAAGTGTTATTTTCAGAAAACCTTGGGAGAGGTCATTAATATTGAGGAATGGCATTGTGTTTCTTTTCAGGGTATAGGCCTGCTATCCTCTCTTCTGAAGCGTATCGACCGACTCCTGCAATTCGACAAGTATGTTTTGCCCTAGTACTGTTGTTTATGTACTTGTACTCCTATCTTGGCAATTCCTTCTAACTGGCCTGAAATCTCCGTGCAGCTTTATGCCTGGTTACAATGGGGTTTTGACTGTCAGCTGTATTCGGGCCCTTGCACGTATAGCGGAGAGGGTATCATCCTCCATTTGCCTTGTAAGAACGATCCCTTTAATTGTCCTCCCTATATTTTCCCAGCGTAGGTGCTTCCTCCATATTGCAATCATGTGGTGCAACCTTTTGTTGCTGCAGGAACGTATTTGTGAATTGATCTCCCCTTTCCGTAACATGGATAAACCATGGAAAGTCCGAATAGAAGCTAGCAGGGTTCTTCTTGATCTCGAACTTCATCATAAAGGCGTAGATGCAGCTCTCTTGTTGTTCTTGAAATATGCTGATGAAGAAAAATCTTTGCGAGGTTGGATTTTGTATAGTACTTTAGGTTTGTTTTTGTATGATTTGATTTTGTGACATGGAGTTATTGCAGGAGGCACAAAGTTGGCTGTTCATGTGTTGCGCATATGTCAAGCAAATATTGAATCTAACCTCACTGATCAGATAAAATTACCAACACTGGTTGGTCTCCTTCACTTGCTTGGTAGCAAAAAATCGTACAACAATGTTCTACTCCGCCACAATGTATTCTGCATTTTGCAAATTGCTGCTGGAAGGTTAGTAATTGTTAGTACTTGACACATTTTCTCATGTTCAACTGTTATATTGTGAGATGCAACCTTTGCATATAAGTTGGCACTACTGAAATGGGGATAAAAGGAATGAAGTTTGTTTATTCAATATGATTTTTTAACTGCAAAGCTAACTGGCATGTTGTTGAGGTGTGACAAGTAGTGTCTCTTTTGTTATGCTAAGTAGTGCATCATTCCTCTGAAAAAGTAGTGCCTGATCAATACTAATTGTGGCCTGCGTTTCCATTTTTTATTTGTGGTAATTAATCAGTATATATTGTTATTTAAAAAGAAATATGGAATGCTTTTCAGAAGTGTACTATTTCAACATTGGTATCGGTATCACCTAAACAGTGGTATCACCGGACATGCTCTCCTCTCGCTAGATATAGTCTCTTCTAATGACACACAAAATCTGAAGTCATGGAGCGTGACATAAAATATGTTTTGCTGTCTACTGTACCTTGTACTGATATGTTTTCCATTGCAGGCCTCCAACACTGTATGGAGTTCCAAAGTTTTCCGCCCCTTCTCCACTTGTCCAGGAGATATCTATCGATCAGCATACTAAAGCTGATTCCTCAGTTCCTCAACTATCTAGGCCTCAAGAACCTTCCACTAGCACTCCTAGTGTTCGTGAGGTTTTACCTACCACTGGACCTTCCAAAGAGGCTGACAATATATCTAACTGCAGCGAGAGAAGGAATGTTGTCAAAATCAGGGTAAGGCGTGCTGCATCTTCCAGTAAAGCAGATGGTGCTGCATCTTCCGTGAGTAAAGCAGATGGTGCTGATAACAAAGTTCATTCACATGGTGGAAGAAACGAAAACGAAGTAGGTCCTTGTAGTTCAATGTCGGTGGATGCCCCCATGGTTGGAGCGCCAAATGAGCCACCGAACACAAGCAATCATATCGAGGAGCAGAACTCATGTCATGACCGTGAATCAAGGATGTCTGCGAGCGTCAGCAATGCCAAACAGATGGACACACATGAGGTTTCCAAGGAACTACAGTGTACAGCTGACTCAAGGCTAGATGGTGCTGATTCAAGGCTAGATGCTGTTAAGGATCAGTTCTCTCCTGCCATTAATGTGCAGGAAAGCGTAGATAAACCGAGCAGTCAGCTTGAAGGAGTGTCCACCAGCTATGTTGGAACCCAAGCTCCAGAATCTGTCAACGGGCTGGACTCTAAAGAGAAGAAGAGAAAGGACAAGAAAGATAAGAAGCGGAACCGAGACGAAAAACGAGACAAGAAAGATGACCCGGATTATCTGGAGAAAAAGCGACTCAAGAAAGAGAAGAAAAAGATGGAGAAAGAGTTGGCCAGAAAGCAGAAGGAAGGCGCCAGACTTTCTTCTCAGCAAGAAACAGTGAAACCTTCGGACTCGCAGGGTACTTTGGCAGCGACACCACCAGCTCCGGAGCAAAGCGCTGAACCCCAGGTTTCAAACAAGGATGCTGCTGTAGATATTGCAAGGACACCACCGACCAAGAAAATAAAGATCAGATTCAAGCCCTTGAAGAAGATAAACTGATCCGAGTTGGAAGAAGTTCCGGATTGTCCTTACGCCCCCATTTGTGAGGATTAATCGGTGTACAGTAGGAAAGAAACAGGCGAGCTGTAGGTTGTATGAGGAGTAGCCAGATTTTTTGTGAATGGCCCAATGTATCTTGTAAACAAATACCGCCCCAGTAATTTCTGGGAGTAATTCAGACCAAGTTCTAGGGAAACTTAGGGTGATGAATGAGAACGCACCATTCTGTGATTGCTCCAGGCTGAGTTTCCCCATCATGTATGATGCTCTGCTGTGGAGGCTTTTATTTGACGAAGGATGAGAAAATACTCTTCAGGCCCTTGTATGACAATTTTTTTGTTGCTTGCATTAGGGTGTTGTGAATAATTTCTTAATTAGCACAGCAGTGTTGTGTTTCTGTGAAAATAAACTAAAAAGGTGAGGGCATGTACAATGGAGTGTTAGCCTTTCCCTTAGAGTCGATGTATGAATTTTTTGCTGTTTTGGCAGAGAGAACAAAGAAAGAAGGTTGTCTTCCGCTTATATGTGCACCAGTTAAAGATAGCTAGCGGTAGAGATAATATCCATTATACAACATGTTTTTCTTGTCTATTTTAGATACGGAGTAATATCCATTGAAAAGTGCACCTGAAGTTGTGTTGTGTATGTACACTGTACCATGTTTGGTTTTATAGCTAAGAAAAGGATAATGAGAGTATGAGACGGGGCTCCTAAAGCTGAAAGTGACAAGTACAGGAGCAGCAAAATCCAACGGGCCGGGCCCCCACATCGTTTTCGCACTCCACTCGCAGATCACGGACGAAGAAAAACGTCGCTTCTAAACGAGCGGAGCGGAGCCGCCGCCGCCCGTGACAGGCCCGCATCATGGCACGGGTAGCAGCATTAGGTGAAGCCGACGGAGCAAGCGCCGCCGCCGCCGTTGCCGCGGTGCGGGTGAGCAGGGGCGCCCCGGGGACGTGGAGGCGGGTGCGGAGGGCGGCGCAGGAGGCGGCGGCGCACGCGCTGCTGCTCTGCTTCACCGTCCTCCTCGCCCTCAAGCTCGACGGCATTTTCTTCTCCCGCTCCTGGTGGTGAGCTCACCACTCCAATCCCCTTCCCTACTGCAAATATTCTCGAGTTTGCCAGTTAGCAATAGTTCGAAAGTTGGGTTGGAGGGCGTCCTTTGCCGTGTGTAGTTTAAATCTAGTGTACCTAGTTGTCTGTGGTTTCATTTTGATGAAATGGAACCGGGGAGAAAATCCCTGTGCATCTAAAAAACATCTACTCCCTCCGATTCATATTAGTTGTCGCAAATATGGAGTACTATAGTTATATTTAGCATTCTTATTCCTTTGGTTGGGCACGCTTCTGTTTCTGGACGTTTTATTTAGATTAATAATCACTGAGGAAGACGAGAATAGAATAGGAAATAGCCCACGACCGACCTGTTACTGTTCGAAAGCTGCATTTCAATTTGGCCAGCAGATTGGTGCTTCTATGGTATGGCATCTGGTCTATTGATACTAGTGGTTTGAAAGGGAAAAAAGATGAGTACAACGGGGAAGTAGCACCGTGGTACTTTAAGGGAGAAACGACTGTCCTAACATGCGAGGAACCCTGTCGGCAGGGGCATACCCAAGTTTTCCAATTTTTTCCCCTCGTCTGATGGTGTGCTGCTTGCATCAACTTCTAGTGTTGTACTGCATGGTTACTCATGGCGCATGTGTAAGTGTCCACTGCCCAGAACTCAGTAGAGCCATTGGAGAGGAATTGGGTGGCAACTGGTCGTATAAATCAGGCTCCAGCTATTTTTCAGATTAAAAAATCTGAACTAGTTGCTTTCATATTCACACCCTAATTATACCCAGATGCTTAACAAATCCGCAGGGTGCTTTTCATCCCGTTGTGGTTATTCCATGCTGTTGTTGCTCGGTATAGATTCACATTGCCTTCTCCAGCATTGCCTCAAAGTTACCAGGTGCGTTCGATTCTTTTGGTCCAAATTCATTCTTCCATTCTGAAGTTGAACTTGTTGGCAGCATGCTAATTAGAACATTAGACTTCACAGCGGATTCCATGCCATTCCATTGTTGCCACACCTTTGCTAGTTGCGTTTGAGCTGCTTCTCTGTATTTTCCTGGAAGGTAATAGTGGTGAATCTAAAGCCTAGTATGTATTCTCCAAAAAAACACAATTCAATTATATATGTATTTCTTTATTATCACCTTCCAGCTGAATGTGCGTTTGTCATCTGCAGGTCACGGTGAATCTTTTCTGGATTTAAAGCTCGTATTCCTTCCACTCTTGGCCTTGGAAATCATTACGCTGGTTGACAATTTTAGGTAAGTGGCAATTCCTCAGGGAAAAACTGCAAATGGTTTTTTTATGTATCACTACTGGAAATTACTACTAGATTCTGTCGAAAAGTCAGTGTTTCTCTTTTATGATATTCATTGACGTTTTGAACCCTATACTTTAAACACCTGTATGTCCAATCAACAGTAGCATAGTTACCTTGGTGGGCCCTCACCATCCCTCCAAATCAACATCCCATTAAGGTGGACTCATTTTTTTGGTTAAATACTTAATTGGGGCATGCTATTGATGAGCCCCCACTTAATATCCAGTCAAGATCAGCCACTGTCAGTAATTGTCCATAAGTTAACATCTAGACCATGTGAACTGCCTGGCTATACCAACAAGTGTGCAGATTTATGAACTTAAGTTCCATGCATTGATAAAACAGTTTGGCAAGCATCCATACTGTATTGTTGTAACCTTTGCAGGGTTTGAAAGCAATCTTCTGACTTCCTACCCATGATAATATTTAACCGTGGTGCAAACTGATAGACTTTACTCAACAATACATTTTAATCAACTATAACCCAACCTGTATAGTGTTACTCTCATTGTCTCTTGTATATTTGTTATTTGCTACTGTGTCGCTGAATACCTTTTTGGGATGCAAATTGCCATGCAATTTACTGAAGGTTAATGTGAACAAATGACTAGCTCTTGAGCGAACAAAATTCACCGTTGTCAGGAACTATGTTGTAATAAAGAATACTTCAGCTATCATTTCCACTAGAGTGCATTATGATCATTGTTTGCTGTGCTTCCTATATTTCACTCATTAGGACGTTTGGTGCTCTAATGCCTGGACATGGGGAAACAATCACTGATGAAGAGATTTGGGAGAGGCTTCCTGTAAGAATCCAGAGTACTCTTTGCACCTGCTGTTCCTTAACATTTCGACTGTGTTGGCTTGTTTGTCTACAATTAAATCGAATCAGCAGGACCTATAAGGTTTCGAATATCAATTGTAAACTTTTAACCAAAAATGTTGTTAAAATGTTACCTTTCCCAAAAATGTGATATATCTGTGCTAATTCTAGTTCTATCAAGTAAATATATATTTTGTGGCAAAGGTGTCTCACATGGCTTTTCTTGGAGGCACTTGCACATGAATTTCCCTCTAATCAACTGCACTTCTTACTTGTTATGACTACATCTAGATGTAAACATACTTATATACACATACCGTACTGTATTTTAAGATACTAGATATCAGCAAGGGATGTCCAAAACTCTTGACATTGCTTTAAATCCTTCAATGTTGATTACTAGATGAATTTTATGTAGACTTAACCTTGATCATACTAACAACTTCATATTTCATTAGCACTTCTGGATAGCCATTTCCATGGTATTTCTACTAGCGGCTACTTCACTCATGCTTCTTAAATTATGCGGTAAGCTATACAAATACTATTGAGCATGTTGTAGTTGTGCTGTTGGAAATTATATATTTTCCCCTTGTTTACTATATTACATCGAAATATCTAGCTTATGTATTTTGTTGCTAGATTAGCACCTAAATCTGTGAGGATAACTTGTTTACATGTAGTAGCATTCATAGTCAACCTTGGCTAAGAATTTGAAGCAGTTGTCCATGTACCAGAATACCATAGTAACTTTTTTGGTTTTGAATTGACCAAGTTATATTATACGCCACAGGTGATGCAGTTACTCTGGGGTGGTGGGATTTATTCATTAACTTTGGGTAACAAATACATTTCCTCATTTTAAATCATGCTCTGATTTCATGGGAGAGTTCTTGTTAATTGCTTGATGACATTTTTTTGGCAGAATATCCCAGTGCTTTGCTTTTCTTGTCTGCGCAAGGTGGTCCAATCCCATGGTCGGTATAGAGCCAGTGCTTGGTATAGAAATAAATTATCTCATATGAACAGAGTGTGCAACTCGAATATCAGTGCTCCATTATTCTCCAAAAGGAATTCTGATGTGGAAAACCATGTGGTCTGCAGGATATTGGTGGCCCTGTACTGATAATTCCTATCCTGATTTTTCAAGTTCTTCTATGTATGCGCTTAGAGGTATGCTCAGTTCCATTTTTCTAAATGCTTTGTTTCCTTCAAAATTTACTGGTAGGCACTGTTTTACCATCTTTCTTTGCTTTAACTTATCTTCAGTGTGATACCACATACAAATGTCTAATTTCCGAGCTGACATACCAACATCTATGTATTATGTTCTGCACATAGATTGTGCCTGCCACATGTGAGATGTAAATCCCAGTTTTGTTCTTTGAATGTTCGAGGTGAAAGCCGCTAGTCACCTAGTGTCTGTGAAGGCCAATATGATTACCAACTTATTTATGTTTGTTGAGCTATTCCTCTACCACAGTGACTAGACTAAGTACATTTTATCTCTATATTCTATGCAGGGTACTCCTTCTAATGCACGATTTATCCCAGTTCGAGCTATTTTCTCACCTATACTTCTGCTACAAGTGGTCACTGCAATTATTGCTGTTTGGAGATTCTTTGAAAGGCTTGTTGTTAAATTACAAGATGGCATTACAAGTGAAAGATATATTTCTATCTCATCAAAGATTGATGAGTTGTTTATGCTGGTACAACATGGTTCAAGGTTTTACATGCTCTCTATTTTCATTTTGTTACCTCAGGCCTCTTTATTCTGTAAACTGGAACTTGCATATTTATCACTGGAGCTCAGATTGGATTCTCATTTAGTTAATTTCATACTGTTCAGGCTCATTGCGTGGTCCATTGATGAACATAGCAAAGAGGAAGAAGCCCATTTATGCTATACAAATAACATTGGGTATTCACTGCATAATTCTATCTTGTATTCTTGTGTAAACATCACTGCGAGTTAATATAAATATGTGGATCTATTGGTCACCAGTAATTGTATGTAAGTCTATGAGAAGTTAAACATAATTAAGTAAATAATGCCTATGTTGAGGTCACTGCCATCTTAATACAGGACCGCATAACATTTTCTTATTGCGGTAGTGCGCTGCAGAAATGCATCACGGTGCAAAGATAAGGGTCTGCTTGTAGAGTGTCGAGAGAAACAAACAAGATAATCAGTGTCTAAAAGAACTTGCCATGTTGAACCCACAACTGAATATGAAGAATCCTATCTAATGTTTGATGAGCCAAAATCTAAAAGATATTAAAACAAATTTCTTGTTTGAGTACAGTTCAATTGGGAATGATTCAAATATATGAATTTATTCCAACTGCGTGCTCCTTCATTAACCACACAAAAAAATCACCTATACATGTAAAAGCAACAAATCCTGTGTGTTTAGGTATAATAAAGCTAAGCACTCAACATTTAATTATAGATAAAGTAATCACTTGAAAAGCTTTATAAATTCTTCCATTGACTGGTCTTGTTATTTATCGGCACTTTGCAGGTATAGTACATTTTGCAGTTATCCACCAGAGATGGTAAAAGAGATGCCGAAGAAACTTCTTGTCAAAGAGGTTATGTCGTTGTATGCTCTGCACTATCTTATTTGTTTACATGGAGCTAACTAGTCCTGTATACTTTCAGGTACAGAGACTTCAGTTAGCATTAGGAGAGCAAAGCAAAGTGGCAAAGCTTAGCCAACAGCGGTGTGAGAGGCTAAAGAATGTATACATTTCCCGTTTTATTTTCTTTAATGGACCAATACGTACAGCTTAAGAGTATCTATCAGGAGCTCCTCTGAATTGTCGGCGTGCTGCAACTTCTAGCGTTGGCTTTATTTGCATTTTGGAACGATTGGACAGTTTAATCACTTTGTGATATGACTGGGGGAGAATGTTCTCATAATTATAAAGGTTAAAGCATTTTGTGAACTAATACTTGTGATAATTTTTGCGTGAACACAGGAACGGATCTTATGTCGAATTTGCTTCGAGTGGGACATCTGCATTGTTCTGCTTCCATGCCGCCATCATGTTCTATGCGAGTAAGCTTTGTTTATTCACTAGGATATGCTCGCTATGTTTATCAGTCATTAATTTTGAAGTTATGGAAGAAGATATTTGGTGCATATTTTCGCCACATTATGGGTATGCTTTGTTATTTATCTTTGAGCGCAGTTTCAGAGCTTAATTTTTGTTTCTCTTGCAGACCCTGCTCTAACAAGTGCCAGTCATGCCCGATTTGTCGAGTGCCTATTGAGAGCAAGTTACCCGTTAATGATGCAGCAAGTTCAGCTGATCCGTTAAGTGACATAGTTTAGAAGTTCACATGTCGACAGTAGTTCTACAATAGCAACTTCTAGAGTCAGCAAAGACAGAGCACACTGATTCCGAGCAGAGGTAGACAAACTATTTTGGATTTTTGGCCATGAAATTCAAAGGGGAAGGCAGACTATGTCTCGTGTCAGAATGTAGCCCAAGTATATGAAGAGCCGTGCCACACAATTTCTCTTCAGTGATATGACAGGATGGAAGTGCCTGAGTTTTTGGATTCTCGCCCATATATGGCGCCAACATGAATAACCACTCGAATCACTTAACCTGCCCAGTTCTTCAAACAGCTAACATGGGACATGAGGTTGTTTAACTGCTGTTCTTTAGAGTCGAAACATCTTATTCTACTTTGACAAGTTCAACAGTTCGTGCAGCTATGTTGTGACATGTATGCTACCTGGCTAGTTCTTCAAAAATAGTGCTGCTTAATACTAGCTTACAAGGGACTTCAGGTTTATAACTGTTTTTTAGTGTTGAGAAAACGGTTCATCCCTACCTTGACAAGTTTGTCGGTTCTCGTTCTAGAGTGTAGATACACATTTTGTAAACAACCATCTTTTGCTATACCTTCATTGTACATTTATAGATGAGGCAATGCAATCATGTCTAACATCTGCTACCCAGTTTTACCTGAAGTTTCAACTTCACGAAAAGCTTCCATCCCTGGTCCTGTCAAATGATGAGTGGGCATCCATCGCTGGCGCGTGCTTGTCGATCGAGCTCATGCGTCGGCCCTTTCTCCTGCGCGCACCGGGAAGATTGAACTTTGCAGTACGAGAATGGGTGCACAAGTCAACATTTGTGGCTGGCCATGGCCTCTCATCGCTCCCGTCAGGTTGCCATGATTTAGCATGTCCTGTGGCCTACATCGCCCTGTTCTTTGCCATTGCTTTCCAAAAGGTCGCCAATTGCATTGCTCCGCGTGACACAAGGACGGGCTGTTCCACTCGTGTGATGCTTATCCGTGTTTCTTTCATGCATTCAGGTAGGTCGCCTTTGTTCGTTGCTGTAGATTTGCTTTTGCTGCCTCTGTCTTTATGTGATGATGCAGATGGTGCCAGAACGTGACGGCAACCCTTTTGCACCTCCGCAAGCTGGTGGCATCCAATTCAGCAATGTAGCAGTACTACATGTTTTTGTTTGCCTTGACTTGAAGCTTGAGTTCAAGTCAGTCTTCCGGTTAGTCTACTTAACTGCAGCCCTAAGACGCCGAGGATGAAAGGACTTTAGCAGGTGGTTTGAGAATATCACATCCTACTCATAGCTGCAGAGGACTCGGTAATGGATAACATGTAATATCAATCTCTGTCGATTCGATCTGCCACGGTAAACTTAAACAGCGTGAAGCCATTGTCGTTCCCTTACAAGCATGGGAGAAATTTAGTCAGCCATTTACTTTCAGAAGAATTACACCAGTTCCAAAAGGAAAGAGGCCCAATACATGAACTTTTACACTGAACTACTGAAGCAAGGTCGGCTCCAACCAGGAAAGTAAAGAACTCAGTGGAGTTAACAACAAAGCCTCCCCACTATCCTGCTCACAGCCCACGAGCCACTAGAGGGGCCATGCCAAGAAAAAAAACACTGAGGTACTCCACATCATAGATGTCACGCAAAATTCCAAGAAAACACTACATCATAGATGCTACTTCCCCGTCCCAAAATATAAGACGCCTAAGATTAATCAAAAGTCAAACCTTACTACTTTGATAAAAAAGGAAAAAAATATCCATATCTATAATATTGAATGGATACTTTGAGAAAATATATTTTATGGTGAATCTATTGATATTGATTTAGTATTGTAGATGTTTATAATTTTTTTTATAAAATTGATCAAAGTTAGAAGACGTTAACTTTTAACTAACCTTAGGCGCCTTATATTTTGGGACAGAGGAAGTACATGGGTAAAATCATGACACAAAATCTCGTGACACACAATACTGATTACTTCCAACTTAGCATTAATCTGCCTCTCGAACTAAAGTTTTTTTTCAAGGTCACCTATGCACCGACTGCTTCTTGTCAAAAAAAAAGTGAGAAAAATGTCAAGTGAGAGGTCCAAGAGGAAAGAACCTAGAGGTGTGGCTAGTAGCTTCTTGATGTAGCCTCAGGTATGGTGTATGGTGGGCTTGGCACATTGTCGGAGTATACACCCTAGTAGGAGTGTAAACGGATCAGATCGAATTGTATTATGCTCGTGTCTTTTATCATATATTTTTTTACGAATTTATATCGAAGGCGATATTGACCGGTTGTGGATTTGAATGTGGATATACTAGACACATGTGACTTAAATAAAAAATGGCGCAGAATTGGACGCCTAACGAAAATAATCGGATAAATACTCTCATGGGCAAATAACTATAATTCCAACAAAACTTGAGAGGATTTTAACCTTTCATCTTTGCACGAGTTAAGTAGTTAAGAAAATAGAGACACTATTTAGTTTAAAACCTAAGCACCAACGTGATGGTATAAATATAAAATAAATAGTTCAATCATGTGGTAAAAATTTAGAGCTAGACACGCATGCTGGCGAAATGAACTCAGTAACTCAACTATTGACTCTGTGAGATTGGCCTTGGTTTTGACTCGAAAATCGGATTATTCGGTTTAAAACATTTAGATAATCCTACTTAGTTTTCGGATAATCTACATTTGCATGCTACTTTGCTATACCATATCTTATATCGTATTTAGGCACCATTTCAGAATCGAGTATTCTTATCCGCCAGATTTCTTAAAATCGGATATGAATATCTTGAAGCGGATTCGAAAAATTATTGGATCCATTTATACTCTTCACCCTACTAATTAACTATCGATACCCCCAAGTCAGAAAAAGAAAAAACTGTCGATACCCTTCTAAGCTAGCGTTGCCTTAACGACGACTACTCTCTAGATACCCAACTTTGGGGTACAATAACTTTGCACAATTGAGTGTGAATTCGTGGCAAGAGGTGGCGATGGAGGTCCAGGCGCGCGTGCCGTCGTTCGCGTCGATCGATCGGTTCGTCTGCAACTCTCTGTACTACACACGGTACGGTTCGTCTCCTAGCCGCTGCTTTTTTTTTTTTTTTTTTGAACGATCCTAGCCGCTGCTTAGCTTCCACCATCCCTAGCTAACATCTCGGATCTCGGCGCCGTCTGGCGGAGAGAATCGCTCGATCTTCGGTACGCTTTACGTCCAGGCGCATTTCGTAGCTACACCACCGGCCGGCCACACGGATTGTATCAGACGAGGCGCCCGCGCACTAACCGCGCGCAGGTGCAGAGAACCAGATCGTGCGAGAGCTAGCTGCCTCTGGATGCTAACACCACGATTCCACGAAGGTGCATTGAACCCATGTACACAGTACGTACTTGCGACTTTCATGGTAAAGAATCGTTCGCTCTGTTAAGCTATACATAAAAAATGGTGCCTTGCAAAGCAATAGACCTGATGTTGAGGATGGTGTGGTTTGGAGTCTCACTGCTAATAAGAGGTTTTCCACAAAATCGATGTATCAGTGCTTGGAAAACGATCTAGCTGGGGCCAATAGTAAGTGGATTTGGAAGGCGTTTCCCTCTTAATATCAAAATTTTCTTGTGGCAAGTCTTTAGAAATGCTATTCTCACCCGTGATAATTTGAAAAAAGGAAGTGGCAGGGCTCTGAGCTGTGCTCCTTTTGTGGTTGTAAGGAAAATGTCCCACATTTGTTTTTCTCCTGCTCTCATGCGAAAGTTGTGTGGGGTGTGGTAGGCAATGCTCTTAATACTGCAACTTTCCCAAATTCCTTGTGGCAATGTATTACTTGATTTCATGTTTATTTCCCACATGGTAAAAGGTTTCATATGTTGATTTTGGCAGCGGCTTGCTGGGCAATATGGAATGTTCGGAATTTGATAACCTTTGAAAAAAAGGTGGTGAGGTCTCCTATGGTAACCATCTTCTCTATGTGCTCGTTTCTTCGTTATTGGGCAGGTTTATATGGAGCTGATGACGAGATGTTGATCAAAGGGGGTGCTGAGCAGTTGATGTACAAGGCGTCAGAGCTTATGGGGTTCCAGAAAACGATGGCTGGTGATGGAGTGGCGCACTCGGCTTCTGTTGTTCCAGGAAGGTTAATGATCATGGAAGGCTAAAGGGATGTGTGTTGCTGATGCGTGCTACTGTCTTCTTTGTTTTGTGGCTTTTTTGGTTTATCGATGGTTGTGACTGTTGTTGAGAAGACTGGATGTTCTGTAGTAGTTTAGGGGTAGGTTTTTTGCCCCATGGTATGGTCTTGATGCCGAGGCCATGCAGCTCTGGTTTTCCTACCAAAATAATTTCTCTTCTTTCATGTGTTCCTTTGAATTACTGTTGGTGCACATATCTGAAGACATTTGTATTTCCGTCGAGCAATTAATGGAAAGGGGAGAGAAAATCCCAGTTGGAAAAAAATGACCGCGGAGTGGATCGGAATATGCGTGATTTGATGTATGTATAGCTCTTGTTGCTCCGCTTGTTAGAGATGGTAATTTTACCCATGAACACGGGTACCTGCAGGTACTCTAGCCATATAAATTGGGTATGTGCATATTTTGATATCTATAGGTACCACCGGTACCACCCATACCTTACCCATCAATTTATGTGTAGGGCATGTGCACAGAGCGTGACTGAAATATTAGTATGGACCAAATTGTTAACTCTTGGTGGTAGTATACAAATATCCTCAATGGGCCATTATTTAGAAGATCTATGGGTATGATAAAAACAATTTTCACTTTGAGAAGACTTGGCCACCATCCAGGTTGGCCTCCGCCCTCCATGACACGCCACCCGTCCACATAGGTATACACATATCCTATCCATCACGACCTGATATGTGAGCCTTCGAGTTCTTGATCCACCGACCCTTCCCCTCACGCTGACAATGCCCCTCTATATCCACTCCATTCTCTATTTTTTAAGCCCAGCATGCAGGTGGTGGACAAGGAGAACACAATTTTTTTGATGCACCGACGCAAGGTAGACTATGAACTATTGTGTAATATTGATCTACCCAATTAATGATACCCAATAGTAAAAAATTTATATCCACGGATAACATTTTGTATCACGAGTTATATGAATAATATGGGTACGCGGTATGATATTGCTCTAACAGAAGCGGAGCTAAATAAACGGTGGCTAGGGTCCAATCAAACAATAACACAAACCTCTACTCCTTAATTAGTTGCTATTTTTAGCTGGATCACCGGTAACACAGACTTTTTTAGTTGGATCATTCTTTATGCACCGTAGCTATAAGGGATTGTGCCATGGGGCACTGGTGGCAATTGACACCGGCTAATGCACTCTTGTTCCGCCTCCGCCTCTATATCTTGTCTATACCCTATCCATTGTACGTCATCTTACTGCTAGTACATCTACGTGCAAGCATGCATATCCGTTAATTCAGCTGGCAAGGAAGACGGAAAGGGAATTGAAAGAGACAACTCAAAGCTCTCATGCGTTTGTTGTCCACGACAAGCTAAGAACACTGCTACAATAGGGCATCCACTATGCCGTGTGTACATATGTATAGCTCGGCGTGTAGCCGCTTTGCTTTCCATACGTTGCCGTACGTTTTGGGCTTTTGGCCTTCGATCGATCATGTGCATGACCCAGTCGCGCCCGCACGGCTGCTAGCTAGGCCGCAAAGCCGCCTGCTTTATTTCCCTTACGTGTGTGGCCGTTGCAAGTGCCAGCCGAACCCTCATCTAAGCTTGAAGCCGCACTGGCCATAGCTAGGCAGGCACTGTAGCCTGGGTGTAGGGGTTGAAGGTTCTTGATTCTTGTTTTTAGGGTTCCCAGCCATTTATCGATGTTGCTTTGCAACGACCAGTGTACTATGTGCACTCAGGGGGGAAGGGGAAAACGTACACGACCAGTGTACTGTGCTGCACGTGTGCGTACGTACTTTACACACGTCTGCATGCAGGCGCGGAAAGAAGACGAGATGGATCGGCCGATCCAGGACGCTGTAGTTTTCCATCCAGACAAATCAGGGTGTTCTTTATCCTAAATGGTTCCTTTCTAAACCTTAAACCATTTTCGGCGCATTCTAAAATTTTAATATTTTTATTGTTCTTTTTGGTCACGCCATGCAAGATGGCTTAACTGAAATGAAAGACATGCCAATTTGGTTGGCAAGTTTCTTCAAAATTTGTGCTTAAAATTACTAAGTCATTTGAGTCTAGCCATTCCAAATAGCGTGACCTACCCGTGTTTTCTCACCCAGAGGGTTCGAAAACACATAGATGGTCCAAGATCTTTGCAAACTAGCCAACCTAAATGACGTGACCTAACTGATTTTGGGACAAAAACGGCTAAGTCATTTCAGTCTAGAAATTCCTACTAGAGTGTCATGTATTTCAGTTAAGCCATCAGACATGTCGTGACTAAGGACCATAGAAGTTTTAAAATTTTAGGAGGAGCCAAGAGTGATCTAAAGTTTGAAAAAAAGACCATTTAGGTAAAAAAAAAAACTCTAAATAAGCCTAGTTTCACTCTCGTGTAAATAGAGCGCGCAGCAGGAGAAATTTAGTAATGAACATGTGAGAAATGATCCTGCCACCCATAAAAAATATTTTAAAATGTTAATAAAATCATTTTTGGGAGTACATAGTAATATTATATTTGTGCATAACAAATTTTAATCAACTTTTCTGTGTACTGTGCAAGAAGGCAAAACAAGTGTCTTGTGAAAATCGTTTTTAGCATAAAAATTATCTTTTTTACACACAATATTGGTTACTTGTGAAACGACTTTGTGATCACACATAGAATGCCCAAAACATACGAGCGAATATTTTTCTCTATGTTTTTTTTTTACATTTTGAGCTGCCAACTAATTGCCTTTGAAAAAACACCTGGGTACCAAAATGCCTCTCCTTCATGTTAATTATGGGGCAGCGGACGAGGCGTCCGACAAGACGGTCTTAGCTAGGACCCTACGTCCTCGGCTCTAACGCCTCAAATTTAGCCATTGATATGAATCTCTAGTTCCTTCAACTGCAAGAACTTGGGGCTTGGGCATGGTTCCTTGCGGCGGAGCAGTTCATGGGTGAATTGCTAGGCATACTAGTTGCGGGACTGCCGATGCATGCATACATGGCTCTGGTGTCGGTTGGAGCCATCAAAGATGGCACCCACTGGTATCGTAACCTTGTTGAAGACGTCAGTGATGAAATTCGGGCTCATGCCCAAATGATCCCAAGGAAACCCTAGATCCTATTTCCAAGTCGGATGTTGGGCGAGCCTAGTGTTATATATTCTCCTCCTTGGGGGCAACGTGTGGGACTTGTGGGAGCAGTGACAGTGGAAGATGGTTGTATTCAACAAGGTGGCGCAAAGTGGAATTTACCGCATCGATGAAGGCGGGTCTAAGTGGTAGATGCACTATGATCGACGAGCACAGGGCTGTGGCGCTATCTGGCATCGTGGCAGCGTCAATGGCAGGTATGGCGAGGGTTATGCGAATCTTTGCTCTAAAGATGTGTTGATGGTACGATGGCGTTGGCGGCTTCTGAAGCGTGTGCATGCGGTACACATTGATGATATGCTGGATTAGATGTATGCTCCCGGCTCGCCATCGGGTGACTAGGTGATTCCCCGGATCTAGCTGGTGGGTTGTTGTTGTGTGTCTAGGGCACAAGGCTCTGATGACATGAACTCTCCCATTGTTGGGTTTGATAGTGGTTTTATGTTGTTTGATGTATACTCTTATCAGACATTTGTCATGTAAATAAATAATAGAAGATTTATGCATCTTTTCTATGTGGAAGTTGGGTCTCAAACTCCTCTTGAAAAAAGCTTGGCTAGCCTATTTGAGGTGGGCGATTGGTCGGTCCAGCAGTGGCGGCCTGCGGAAACGGAAAGACAAGAGCAAGAAGCAACAGATCCTCATCTCGTCGCTGCACTTTTAACCTATCTGAACTTAATTTGAAGCCACAAGTACATCCGTACTTGAGCCTAATTAGCTACGTGTACGAGAGAGATTGGGCTGAAGAGGCGGAAGCCCTGGCCTGCGATAGGGCAGTGTTAGAAAGTGATTGCCTGCGCATGGTTCAAGCACTGACAAGCGATGAGCGGAACATATCACATTACTGGAGTACTATTCTGGATGCCAAAAGGGCTGCTGCGGGCCTTTGATAATATTTCAGTTAGCAAAGGTAGATCGAGAGAGTAATGGAGTTGCTCATAGCTTAGCGCAGCTAGGGAAGGGTGGTTTTAGAGGTACTCTTACTGGATATGTCCCAGCGGCTCTCCAAAACGATTGTAAGAACACTTTGTAATTTTGTCGCAGGAGGTTTCTTACGTATTCTTTTCCTTACCAGGGTACCTAAAGGGACTGGAAGATTTTTAATGAGACGGCCTGTTTGCTATACATGATTCTTACTTCAAAAAAAAAGATTGGGCTTTTCTGGGGTTTGAGCACTGGACATTTAAAGTCGCAGCAAGCATATATGCACGAGCACTAGGCCGGGATCGACGAGACAGCGATCGATGGAGAGCTACCGCTAGCTAGCAACAGGACAACGACGATCGACGCAGTAATTAAGTACCACTGCATGCAATAGAGGAGAGGAGGCAACCTAGGAGAAAAACAAATGCACCTCTATTCAAAGCCTGGGAAAGTTTGTGGACTTGTGTTCAAAAGTTAACACGAGTGAGATTCTCCCGGGGCCGGCCCCGGCCGTCAAATGACGACTCAGGGTACGGGCCATGTCGATTGCCTGACGGAGAACGACAGGGTACGGCCACTCCACACACCGATCGATCGCGCGCGCGCGCGCCTGCTGCAGCTCTAGCTCCGTCGATCGCAGGGTGTGCGCCATGCATGCTCTGCATGCATGTATGGCCGGTGGTACGTGGGGCCCTACGCCGCGCGCGCCAGCAGGGGCAGCGGCGGCGGCGGGAACGCCGGCCGGCCGGGCCAGCGGGAGCTGCTTCTGCCCGGCAGGAATGAGTGACAGGATGTTACTTTGAAAGACGGCATTGACTAATATGCGTGGAAATACAATGCCTAGTTCGATTTCTTGGATCTATGTGGAGTGGTACGTATTAGTTTAATCTTGTCTTGGCCTGGTTAATGTTGATTGGAGGATCAGGCCAGACCAATGTCGATGTAGACATGAACACATGCGCGCGCGTGCATCGTGCATAGAGATATATGCCATGAGATGAACAAATCACACTAGCTAGCATGGAATATAAGTACTAGCATTGCGCTAGCCCGTTTGCTATGAAAAACCACACAAAATGACAAGGATCCGTTAGGCTTTCGATCGTATGGTATTCTGGGAATAGCCTTGGTGTCGTGGGACAGTTGTGTGCTACCAGTGAAACGAAAGACGGCGGAAAGACATGGATGGCAAAACAACCATGTAGAGCAGGGAAACTTCAATCCGCAACTAGGTGTAGGTGAAACTTTTTTTTTTTACACTTCCAAGTTTTTTTTAAAAAAATACAAACTGAAATTATGGACCTGTATCTTGTGCATCTGTAAAGTTTCATTAAAAAATATGACCATATGTGTAAATAGTACATGACATTATTCACTTATGTCTTTTCCTTTTTGCACATGTCGCATATGATCATATTTTGAAATTTTTTTTTGGCAGCGGCACCTGGCACTATGCTGCCGTAATGAAGCCATCTGCTTCCGGCGCTGACCTTCAATAGGTCCTTCCAATGGCTTTTCTTTGCGTGGACGTACAGTAAGAAACCGGGGGATTCGCCCAATCTTCTTCTTTACTTGGCCTTTAGGTGAGCCAGCGGCTCGTGGAAGAAACCGCCGTAGCTCAGTTCACTGAGGGTAGGACGAGGGCAGTGGCCGCTCATCTGTCCTTGGTAGTCGTGGTTGCTTGTTGCCGGGGTGATGAGGACAAGGAGGCAGTGGCGGATTTAGGATTTTGAAGCAGGGTGGTCCTCTTTCAATATTTTTTGACAAAAATAGGGAAATGTCAACATACTAACATATAATTTAACAATAACACTATGATCTTACAAATAAGTAATAATTCACGATTAAATATGAATTTTACATAAAATGGGCGTACATGGCTACATACCTTCAAAAGCTCAAAGAAGAGCATCTCTCTTATAACTACTTTACATAAATTGGGGGAAGGGAAGGGGAGGTGCTGGGAGGTGAGCGGTGGGACTTGACGGGAAATGGAAGCTTCAGGGGAGAAGATTGACGGCGCAGGATGGCGTGCTGGCGGCGGTCGGAGGTTGGACTGACCGGCGATGGCGTGAGGCGAGCAGACGGCGTCGGGTTGCTGGTCGCTCAGGTCAAAAAAGGAAGCGAAGGGGAGCCAGAAGGACGAGCGTGCTCATGTCGTGGTGGTCACTGGGCCGTGAGGGTCGAACAAGGCCACTTGGGCGTTCTTTTTTTTCCTCCTATTCCTATTTGGGCTGGAATGAAATCCCAGGGTGGTCCATGGACCACCCTAGCCACCCTGTAGACCTGCCAATGCAAGGAGGAGGCGTTTTGGGGCATCCAGGAGTTTCTCCCTGCTCGCGGAGCTAGGGAGCCGTTCGTAGCTCGGGGTTTAAACCGCGACCCTAGACAATGACCCGTGTGTCATCTTCCTTCGTGGGCCTCGCCTCATCGAGGTCAGAGAGATGCGATGTCGGGCCACCAGGAGCATTCTTTGGTTCCCATTGAAGACCTAAATAAGCCTCCAGCTCAGTCAGTGATCAGGGCCGTCGATGATGTCCCTAAGGTCATCTCCTCCCTTTCCCTTGATGAACCACCTTCTGCTTCTTGAGGTAAACCTTTGGGTGGTGCTGCCGGGGAGACGCTCGAGGACTCCGCGTATCCAGGGTGCTGGTGGGAGAGAATGCTTCCAAGAAGCGTTTCCTCAACTCCCTTGGGATAAACAAGGAGCTGGCGAGAGCTCCCGAGATTTGGCCAGGGAACATGTGGAATCGTGTCAGCATGCTGCACCGATCGCTAACCTCCCATACTCCCGCCAAGGCCAAAAATTCCTTGTCGTCCGATTTGCATGGGTTGGGAGGAGGCGCTTTCGGGCATCCATGGGTGCTAAGAGTCCCTGACTCGGGTTGTTAGCCTGGGGCTCTCAACAATGGCCGTTAAGCCATCTTCGACCGTAGTTCCTAGGACGCTCTCTGGCTTTCCGTTGAAGCCTGATAATCACCCGCAGCTCGGTACATAACCATGGCCATTGGCGATGACCCTGGGCCATCTTCCTCCGCATTCGCGACATGTCATACGTTTGCCTTTCGAGTCAAGGAAGTGGTTTCGGGGCACCGCTTGAGGGAAACCCCGGTCAGGGTGTGGGGCTAGGAGAGACTCCGCGCACCAACCTGCCTCCGCCAGTGAGGCAGCGAAGGGCATTGTCACGCTTAAACTCGTTGCTTTCGTCAACCGCTGCCCAGGGAGGGGGTTCCCACCTTCACCATTGAGTGGTTGACCTTCTTTCCTCTATGCAATCGCACTCGTCCGCTAGGGACAAGAGTTTGGTGGTGGAGCTGAGGGTTCGAGTGATCGGGCTTTCTCTCATTAGGCGGGTGATGCATGTAAAATGCATACATGAACTTTGTCCTTTATCAAATTGAATTCACACATATTTGCAACATATATGATGATAATACCATGTTTTACATTGATTTATGGGGATTTACCAATGATCCCCTTCATTTAGTTTATAACTTTGTAGAACAGGAATTCCCAGTTTTGTGTATTTTTCACTTTCAGAGACCTATATGGAGTCAAATTGACCTGGGATTTTTGGAGCGTCATTTTTTTAATCGGGAGAAGCAATCTGGGAACTGGAAGCACACCTGGATGGGCACGCAGCCAAAAGAGACCAGGTGGCACGACCTACATGTTTGGGCGTGCCACCCAGCCTCTTTCGGCCGTCGATCGTCCAATTCACTTGATTCTTTCGCCCACCGACGTATTTTGACCTAAAAATCACTATATATATGGCCCCGAAGAGTTCTCGGGAGGAAAGGGCCGCAAAAGATAGAAACACAAAAACAAAGGCTGCAACAGCGAAGATTGGAGGGGGAAACTCCACCGGGGTTCACCGCCGAAGGGATCTCCACCTTCTCCAACAACTTCATCATTATCACCATGATCAAGGGGGAGTAGTCCACCTCTGGACTACGGGTTTGTGGTAGTAGCTTGATCTATTCTCTCATGTTCTTCATAGTTCTTAGTGCCATGTAATACCTATGTGGTGGATCCTTATTCTATGATATTGTACTATGAGATCTGATCATATTATGTGCAAGATGTATTGATATATGCATATTATGTACCCCGTTCTTAAGTATTTGTTCTGATCCACTTTTATGCAAGAGCGTGTGTGGGGTGATGTGTGTATTGGATGGAGTAGCATGGTTTAGTGATAGAATAGTGACAAGAACTTCATGATCTAGTATGGTTTTGCCTTTTCGTTTGATACCTCACTAGGGATAGAGTGAATGCATATGATATGTTCATCACGTGACAAAAGTGATGATCTTGTTTGTTCAAGGTAATATATTTGATATTCAAACATCACGCCAAAGTACTTATGGCTATGCTCTGTTAATTCTTAATAAAATATACTGCATGGAGTTTTGCCTTTCTTGTGAAGTATAAGAAAGATGTGTTGCATCATCTCTATGTTAGGACATGATGCCCATATGAATGCGTATCTTTAACATGTTATTAGTTTGCATCTTCATATCTCATTGATGAATTGTTATTGTCCACTACAACTTAAAAGAGAGAATAGTCAAGTGAACTCATGAACCCCGGTCCACTTTTTATCATAAGAAACACATTTATATTGCTTTTATCTTGTTTTCTATTTGTTGTAGTATTTTAATCCGAAAATACAAAAATATTTACTTTTCCTATTTGCATCCAAAACCCCAAAAATAATCAACCCTTTTACTGTTTTTTACTTAGTTACTTCATTTTATCTAGTTTTACTAGTATTATTATTACTTGTGTTTTATTTACTTACGCGAAACATTGTGCTTGACAACCAGATGGTGGAGTTGGTGACACAAGGCTTTATTTTACGTTGCAGGATTGCTTCAAGAAGAGAGGGAGAGACAACTCTTTGCTCAGTTCCCCGAGAGTTCGATATAAACCCTGAAGTCACCCTTGTGGGAAAAATTTCTTCCTGAACTACACACTCTGCACTTGGAGTTCCAACATTTTATGAGTTTTTGCTGGTGTTGTAAAGATCCATGAAGACATATTTTCTGGCGCTGTTGTCGGGGAGCTAGAAGAGTACGTTACATCATAGTGGTTGTTGCGTAAGAAGTATTTTCTGGTGTCATTGTCGTACTGATGAAGCATTTTACAACTGCATCTTACCTAAGCTTGTGGAGTGACAAGGTATCAACTTGTCAATGCCTACAGATTGTAGACTAGGGTTTTCAGGGAAGTAAAGGGCAAGTAGATCTCGAAGGTTCAGCCGGAAAAGTACTCGACTGCTAAGAAACTAGGGTTGTGTTGACAATGAAATCGATCCTCTCTTTGTCCCCCGACTCCCCCTTATATAGGAGGCGGAGCCGAGGGTTTCGTGATGCACAAGTTACAAAGTCCGGGAGACTCTTTGAGTTCGTCCCGTAATAGTTACATGTCAGTATTCCTAATACAACTGTATCTTTCCAAACTATCTCTTGACTGGGCTTTCAAGCTTCATAAACTTCGGGTCGTGGGCCTTCAATAAACCCCGGGTACCATCTTTGGCAGGCCCATTTGGGGATGCCTATGTCAGTAGCCCCCGAGATTTTGCTTGAATCGAAGAATCAGAGAAAATCTCCATCTTTACAACTACCATATGATTTCTTCAAGTCAATAAATAACCTTCATAAAGTAATTGTATATTGTACATGGATAACGATAGTTGGGGCTGGTTCTTCTGACGGATCAGGTACCAGTTAACTGCTCTTGTGGCAATCCGCAAAAACCTACTTCAAGATCACGTCCCTGGAAATGATCTCGGGATACTAGCGTAATTCGACATGTGCCGCTTAAGGTCTTACCAGATGCCGAATTCCAGTCATGTTCTATCGGGTACCTAACGCGTCTGTTAGGATTGTTCTTCGTATCTGTTGATACGGAAAAAAGTAGCAGAGCGCAGTCAGAGGAGGTGCCACGCCGCGCAGGATGGATCCTGGGGACTTACCTTCGCAAAGTATTGCGGCATTCAGAGATTAATTCGCGACTGAGGAGCTCTGAGAATATATTGTCGAGTGTCTTTTTCGGTTGCTGGAATAGCACATTTATTCGAGTCAACGGATGACTTGTATATTTTTATCTCGTCTTCCCGATGGAGTATATGGAGAGTTATTTTATAACTCGAAGTATGCTCACCACGACTTCTTGAATTTCATCGGGCACGCGAACAGCGTTCCCGATGGGAGTAGCCCCCCTACAGCCAAGTGCTTGGACTTGGGTGTAGGCTCACCTTTTTAGCACCTTTGTCTCTATATTGCCATCTCTTCCAATTCTCCCATCTTTATCGGGTGCGCCACCAGCGCTCCCGATGGGAGTAGCCCCCGAGGCTACAGTCGAGTATTTATACTTGGTTGTAGGCTCAACTTGCTTTATTGTGGAACAACTCTATATTTTATCATCCGCGTTACCCTCTTATCAGAAGTATAAACAATACTTCTGATAAGAATAGCCCCCGAGCATTTGATCAAAGGCTCTCGCCTTTTCCTTGTCGAAATACTCGAAATTTCCCTGTCAATATCCTTGATGAAAACTACTCGAAGTTCTCTTTTGATGACGTTATTGATAATGGCTGCAGACTAATGCTTTATCCTTCTGAATCAACTCCTTTATCAAACCTATTTAATAATCCCCTTTAAAAAGTAGCCCCCGAGAATTTGAACAAAAACTTGTATTTGATCAAAGGCTCCCGAAATTATCACTAATACTCCTCTGTCGCCAATCCTCAAAGCACCGTAGTCGAAGTTTTTTCCTTAAAGTGACATCAGTGCTGATGATGCCTGATGTCTACGGGTGCTTCTATTCTTGTAGACAGTGTTGGGCCTCCAAGAGCAGAGGTTTGTAGAACAGCAGCAAGTTTCCCTTAAGTGGATCACCCAAGGTTTATCGAACTCAGGGAGGAAGAGGTCAAAGATATCCCTCTCATGCAACCCTGCAACCACAAAGCAAGAAGTCTCTTGTGTCCCCAACACACCTAATAGGTGCACTAGTTCGGCGAAGAGATAGTGAAATACAAGTGGTATGAATGAATATGAGCAGTAATGTGGCGCCTTGAGAAAAAGTGCTTCTTTGGCGTGCGATTGATGGTAGTAATATTGCAGGCAGTATAAATGCAGTAAAACAGTAAACAAGCAGCGATAGCAGTATTTAGGAACAAGGCCTAGGGATCATACTTTCACTAGTGGACACTCTCAACATTGATCACATAACAGAATAAATAGATAGATGCTAGACTCTACACCCTCTTGTTGGATGATGAACACCACTAACTGTGTAGGATTACACGAACCCTCAATGCCGGAGTTAACAAGCTCCACAATATTCAATGTTCATATTTAAATAACCTTAGAGTGCATAACAGATCAACATAACCAAACCAAGTACTAACATAGCATGCACACTGTCACCTTCACACTACGAAAGGAGGAATAGATCACATCAATACTATCATAGCAATAGTTAACTTCATAATCTACAAGAGATCACAATCATAGCCTACGCCAAGTACTACACGATGCACACACTGTCACCATTACACCGTGCAGGAGGAATAAACTACTTTAATAATATCACTAGAGTAGCACGCAGATATATTGTGATACAAAACACATTGCAATCATAAAGGGATATAAATAAGCACTTCACTATGCCATTCATAACAGTGAATACGTATTCTGTGAAATATAGCCTAAGAGACCCACACGGTGCACACACTATCACCTTTACACACGTGGGACAAGGACTCTCCGGAGATCACATAAGTAAAATCCACTTGACTAACATAATGACATCTAGATTACAAGCATCATCATATGAATCTCAATCATGTAAGGCAGCTCATGAGATTATTGTATTGAAGTACATAGGAGAGAGATGAACCACATAGCTACCAGTACAGCCCCGAGCCTCGATGGAGAACTACTCCCTCCTCATGGGAGACAGCAGCGTTGGTGAAGATGGCGGTTGTGTTGATGGAGAAGCCTTCCGGGGGCACTTCCCCGTCCCGGCGGCGTGCCGGAACAGAGACTCCTGTCCCCCAGATCTTGGCTTCGCGATGGCGGCGGCTCTGGAAGGTTTTCTCTGGTTTCGTCGAACGTGGTAGGGTTTTCGCGATGGAGACTTTAAGTAGGCGGAAGGGCAAGGTCGGTGGAGTCCTGGTGGGGCCACACACTTGGCCGGCGCGGCCAGGGCTTGGGCCGCGCCGCCCTACTGTGTCCCCACCTCGTGGCCCCACTTCGTTTCCCCTTCGGACTTCTGGAAGCTTCGTGGAAAAATAGGACCCTGGGCGTTGATTTCGTCCGATTCCGAGAATATTTCCTTACTAGGATTTCTGAAACCAAAAACAGCAGAAAACAGCAACTGGCCCTTCGGCATCTCGTCAATAGGTTAGTTCCGGAAAACGCATAATAATGACATAAAGTATGCATAAAACATGTAGATATCATCAATAATGTGGCATGGAACATAAGAAATTATCGATACGTCGGAGAAGTATCAGCATCCCCAAGCTTAGTTTCTGCTCGTCCCGAGCAGGTAAACAATAACAAAGATAATTTCTGGAGTGACATGCCATCATAACCTTGATCATACTATTGTAAGCATATGTAATGAATGCAGCAATCAAAACAATGGTAATGACATGAGTAAACAAATGAATTATAAAGCAAAGACTTTTCATGAATAGTACTTTCAAGACAAGCATCAATAAGTCTTGCATAAGAGTTAACTCATAAAGCAATAAATCAAAGTAAAGGTATTGAAGCAACACAAAGGAAGATTAAGTTTCAGCGGTTGCTTTCAACTTATAACATGTATATCTCATGGATAGTTGTCAATGCAAAGTAATATAACAAGTGCAATATGCAAGTATGTAGGAATCAATGCACAATTCACACAAGTGTTTGCTTCTTGAGATGGAGAGAAATAGGTGAACTGACTCAACATAAAAGGTAAAAGAATGGCCCTTCGCAGAGGGAAGCATTGATTGCTATATTTGTGCTAGAGCTTTGGTTTTGAAAACAAGAAACAATTTTGTCAACGGTAGTAATAAAGCATATGTATCATGTAAATTATATCTTACAAGTTGCAAGCCTCATGCATAGTATACTAATAGTGCCCGCACCTTGTCCTAATTAGCTTGGATTACCGGGATTGTCATCGCAATACACATGTTTTAACCAAGTGTCACAAAGGGGTACCTCTATGCCGCCTGTACAAAGGTCTAAGGAGAAAGCTCGCATTTGGATTTCTCGCTTTTGATTATTCTCAACTTAGACATCCATACCGGGACAACATAGACAACAGATAATGGACTCCTCTTTAATGCATAAGCATGTAGCAACAATTAATGTTCTCATATGAGATTGAGGATATATGTCCAAAACTGAAACTTCCACCATGATTCATGGCTTTAGTTAGCAGCCCAATGTTCTTCTCTAACAGTATGCATGCTCTAACCATTAAATGAGTGGTAAATCTCCCTTACTTCAGACAAGACGGACATGCATAGCAACTCACATGATATTCAACAAAGAGTAGTTGATGGCGTCCCCAGGAACATGGTTATCGCACAACAAACAACTTAATAAGAGATAAAGTGCATAAGTACATATTCAATACCACAATAGTTTTTAAGCTATTTGTCCCATGAGCTATATATCGCAAAGGTAAAGAATGGAAATTTTAAAGGTAGCACTCAAGCAATTTACTTTGGAATGGCGGAGAAATACCATGTAGTAGGTAGGTATGGTGGACACAAATGGCATAGTGGTTGGCTCAAGGATTTTGGATGCATGAGAAGTATTCCCTCTCGATACAAGGTTTAGGCTAGCAAGGTTATTTGAAACAAACACAAGGATGAACCGGTGCAGCAAAACTCACATAAAATACATATTGTAAACATTATAAGACTCGACACCGTCTTCCTTGTTGTTCAAACTCTTTACTAGAAATTATCTAGACCTTAGAGAGACCAATTATGCAAACCAAATTTTAGCAAGCTCTATGTATTTCTTCATTAATAGGTGCAAAGTATATGATGCAAGAGCTTAAACATGAGCACAACAATTGCCAAGTATCACATTATCCAAGACATTTTACCAATTACTACATGTAGCATTTTCTGTTTCCAACCATATAACAATTAACGAAGCAGTTTCAACCTTCGCCATGAACATTAAAAGCTAAGAACACATGTGTTCATACGAACCAGAGGAGCGTGTCTCTCTCCCACACAAGCATTTATTCAAACAAAAACACAAACAAAAGCACACAGACGCTCCAAGTAAAGTACATAAGATGTGACTGAATAAAAATATAGTTTCAAGAAAAGAAACCTGATAAGTTGTCGATGAAGAAGGGAATGCCTTGGGCATCCCCAAGCTTAGATGCTTGAGTCTTCTTGAAATATGCAGGGATGAACCACCGGGGCATCCCCAAGCTTAGACTCTTCACTCTTCTTGATCATAGTATATCATCCTCCTCTCTTGACCCTTGAAAACTTCCTCCACACCAAACTCGAAACAAACTCATTAGAGGGTTAGTGCATAATCAAAATTTCACATGTTCAGAGGTGACACAATCATTCTTAACACTTCTGGACATTGCCCAAAACTACTGGAAGTTAATGGGACAAAGAAATCCATCCAACATAGCAAAAGAGGCAATGCAAAATAAAAGGCAGAATCTGTCAAAACAGAACAGTCCGTAAAGACGAATTTTAAAGTGGCACCAGACTTGCTCAGATGAAAATGCTAAAATTGAATGAAAGTTGCGTACATATCTGTGGATCACGCACGTAAATTGGCAGATTTTTCTGAGTTACCTACAGAGAATTCTGCCCAGATTCGTGACAGCAAGAAATCTGTTTCTGCGCAGTAATCCAAATCTAGTATCAACCTTGCTATCAAAGACTTTACTTGGCACAACAATGCAATAAAATAAGATAAGGAGAGGTTGCTACAGTAGTAACAACTTCCATGACACAAATATAAAACAAAAGTACTGTAGTAAAATAAAAACATGGGTTATCTCCCAAGAAGTGCTTTCTTTATAGCCATTAAGATGGGCTCAGCAATTTCAATGATGCACTCCCAAGAAATAAGAGTTGAAGCAAAAAAAAGAGCATCAAAAAGCAAATTCAAAACACATTTAAGTCTAACATGCTTCCTATGCATAGGAATCTTGTAAATAAACAAGTTCATGAAGAGCAAAGTAACAAGCATAGGAAGATAAAACAAGAGTAACTTCAAAAATTTCAGCATATAGAGAGGTGTTTTAGTAACATGTAAATTTCTACAACCATATTTTCCTCTCTCATAATAACTTTGAGAGGCATCATGAACAAATTCAACGATGTAACTATCACATAAAGCATTCTTATTCACATGCATAAAAGTATCATTACTCTCCACATAAGCATAATCAATTTTATTAGTTGTAGTGGGAGCAAATTCAACAAAGTAGCTATCATTATTATTCTCATCATCAAATATAGGAGGCATAATATAATCATAATCAAATTTATCCTCCATAACATGCGGTACTAAAAGACCAATATTATTATAATCATCATAAATAGGAGGCAAAGTATCATCAAAGTAAATTTTCTCCTCAATGCTTGGGGGACTAAAAATATCATGCTCATCAAAGCCAGCTTCCCCAAGCTTAGAATTTTCCATATCATTAGCAACAATGGTGTTCAAAGCGTTCATACTAATATGTTCCATAGGTTTTTTTATTTTTCGCATCAAACCATCCATGTCTTAAATCAGGAAATAGAATAAGAACCTCATTGTTGTCCATTATGCCTAACTAGTGTAAACAAGAAACAAAAAGATGCAATTGCAGGATCTAAAGGAAATAGCTTCGAGCACACACACAACGGCAACAGAAAAGTACTTTACCTGGGACCGGAGTATGAGTGCCTTTTACCTTTCCTCCCCGGCAACGGCGCCAGAAAAGTGCTTGATGTCTACGGGTGCTTCTATTCTTGTAGACAGTGTTGGGCCTCCAAGAGCAGAGGTTTGTAGAACAGCAGCAAGTTTCCCTTAAGTGGATCACCCAAGGTTTATCGAACTCAGGGAGGAAGAGGTCAAAGATATCCCTCTCATGCAACCCTGCAACCACAAAGCAAGAAGTCTCTTGTGTCCCCAACACACCTAATAGGTGCACTAGTTCGGCGAAGAGATAGTGAAATACAAGTGGTATGAATGAATATGAGCAGTAGTAACGGCGCCAGAAAAGTGCTTGCTGGCGTGCAGTTGATGGTAGTAATATTGCAGGCAGTATAAATGCAGTAAAACAGTAATCAAGCAGCGATAGCAGTATTTAGGAACAAGGCCTAGGGATCATACTTTCACTAGTGGACACTCTCAACATTGATCACATAACAGAATAAATCGATAGATGCTAGACTCTACACCCTCTTGTTGGATGATGAACACCACTAACTGTGTAGGATTACACGAACCCTCAATGCCGGAGTTAACAAGCTCCACAATATTCAATGTTCATATTTAAATAACCTTAGAGTGCATAACAGATCAACATAACCAAACCAAGTACTAACATAGCATGCACACTGTCACCTTCACACTACAAAAGGAGGAATAGATCACATCAATACTATCATAGCAATAGTTAACTTCATAATCTACAAGAGATCACAATCATAGCCTACACCAAGTACTACACGATGCACACACTGTCACCATTACACCGTGCAGGAGGAATAAACTACTTTAATAACATCACTAGAGTAGCACACAGATATATTGTGATACAAAACACATTGAAATCATAAAGGGATATAAATAAGCACTTCACTATGCCATTCATAACAGTGAATAAGTATTATGTGAAATATAGCCTAAGAGACCCACACGGTGCACACACTGTCACCTTTACACACGTGGGACAAGGAGTCTCCGGAGATCACATAAGTAAAATCCACTTGACTAGCATAATGACATCTAGATTACAAGCATCATCATATGAATCTCAATCATGTAAGGCAGCTCATGAGATTATTGTATTGAAGTACATAGGAGAGAGATGAACCACATAGCTACCGGTACAGCCCCGAGCCTCGATGGAGAACTACTCCCTCCTCATGGGAGACAGCAGCGTTTGTGAAGATGGCGGTGGTGTTGATGGAGAAGCCTTCCGGGGGCACTTCCCCGTCCCGGCGGCGTGCCGGAACAGAGACTCCTGTCCCCCAGATCTTGGCTTCGCGATGGCGGCGGCTCTGGAAGGTTTTCTCTGGTTTCATCGAACGTGGTAGGGTTTTCGCGACGGAGACTTTAAGTAGGCGAAAGGGCAAGGTCGGTGGAATCCTGGTGGGGCCACACACTAGGCCGGCGCGGCCAGGGCTTGGGCCGCGCCGCCCTACTGTGTCCCCACCTCGTGGCCCCACTTCGTTTCCCCTTCGGACTTCTGGAAGCTTCGTGGAAAAATAGGACCCTGGGCGTTGATTTCGTCCGATTCCGAGAATATTTCCTTACTAGGATTTCCGAAACCAAAAACAGCAGAAAACAGCAACTGGCCCTTCGGCATCTCGTCAATAGGTTAGTTCCGGAAAACACATAATAATGACAAAAAGTATGCATAAAGCATGTAGATATCATCAATAATGTGGCATGGAACATAAGAAATTATCGATACATCGGAGACGTATCAATGCCCACGACCACTGTATCGGGAAGACGCGAGTTCTGCCCTGTCACTGACCTATGGGCCCGAAACTCTGCGGTATTTGACACGTTATGCTAGTGGGGGACACACGTTCTTCGCTTTTTCTGCCACGCATTGTGGCGCCTGTTTAGTTACCTCCAAGTAAAAATACTAATTTACCCCTGGACACACATGTAGGGCATCAAATCCATTCTCCCTCCATCCAACGGCGCGACGCTTCGCTGGCTTGTTATAAATAACCGTCGTCTTCCTCAGAAAACCCCCTTCGCTACGTCGCGCTCCTATCCTCTCTCAGTCCAAAAGCTTCCATTGCAACCAAACAAGCTCTTGCGCTCGTCTGCATCCCCAATCTTTCCAGCGCCAACGTTGATGCCACCGCGGTCGAGGCTCGCAAGGCACACCACCCCAGAAGCAAGCATGGTGACACAAGATCTGGATGTTTCTGAGTGGGAGATATCTAAGATCTCAAACCAAGACACGAACCTGATGAAGAAACTTGGCTTGATGAAGAAGAAGGAGGCATTGATCTTCCCCCAGCGAGGAAAGCTTTCTAACGCCCCGCATCCAATATCGGGTTAGCTTCATTGACCACCTCATCCGCGGTCTCTCCGCGCCTATCCATGAATTTCTTCGTGGATTACTCTTTGTGTATGGGTTGTAGCTGCACCAGCTAACTCCCAATTCTATCCTCCATATTTCTATCTTTATCACCCTCTGCGAGTGCTTTCTCGGGACCCAACCGAATTGGGCCCTGTGGAAACGCATTTTCTGCATTCGCCACAACGGTTACCACAACATTGCCTACAACATAGGTGGTGTTGTTATCTGTGTTCGCCCTGACGTCGAGTATTTTGACATCAAATTCCCCGACTCCGTCCACGGGTGGCGCAAAAAATGGCTATAAGCCCGCGAGGAGTGCTCTGACTCGCAGGAATACAACATCGCCCCCTTTGATGGTAGTTCAAAAATCCTTCGCCGCCGATCCTGGGATGCAGAAGCCACCGAAGAAAAGAAAACGGCGACAGATGCACTGATGAAGCGCATCCACGAGCTACAGAATACCCGAGGCAAAGAATTGTCGGGTATTCAAATTACCACCTATTTCCTTAGGATTAGGGTGCAGCCTCTACAGGCTCGCAAAAACCCTATGTGGCTGTATGCTGGCGAGAAAGATGTCGACCGCCTTGATGTCTACGCACGCTTCTATTCCTGTAGACAGTGTTGGGCCTCCAAGAGCAGAGGTTTGTAGAACAGCAGCAAGTTTCCCTTAAGTGAATCACCCAAGGTTTATCGAACTCAGGGAGGTAGAGGTCAAGGATATCCCTCTCAAGCAACCCTGCAATCACGATACAAGAAGTCTCTTGTGTCCCCAACACACCTAATACACTTGTCAGATGTATAGGTGCACTAGTTCGGCGAAGAGATAGTGAAATACAAGTAGTATGGATGTATATGAGTGGTAGTAGCAATCTGAATAAAATATGGCAGCGAGTAAACATGCAACAGAACAGTAAATAAACGGAGATTCGATGTTTGGAAACAAGGCCTAGGGATCATACTTTCACTAGTGGACACTCTCAACATTGATCACATAATAAAACCACTCTACACTCTCTTGTTGGATGAAAAACACCATTAATTGTGTAGGGCTACAAGAGCACCTCAATGCCGGAGTTAACAAGCTCCACAACATTCGATGTTCATATTTAAATAACCTTAGAGTGCATGATAGACCAACGCAATTATACCGAGTACTAACATAGCATGCACACTGTCAACATCAGCTATGAAAGGGGGAATAGATCACATCAATACTATCATAGTAATAGTTAACTTCATAATCTACAAGAGATCACAATCATAACCTATACCAAGTACTTCATGATGCACACACTGTCAACATTACATCATGGAGGAGGAATAGACTACTTTAATAACATCACCAGAGTAACACATAGATGATATTCAACTAGATCACAAAGAGAGAGATGAACCACATAGCTACGGTAGAGCCCTCAGCCTCGGGGGAGAATTACTCCCTCCTCATCATGGAGACAGCGATGGCGGTGAAGATGGCGGTGGAGATGCCTTCCGGGGGCACTTCCCCGTCCTGGCAGGGTGCCGGAACAGAGACTTCTGTCCCCCAAATTGGAGTTTCGCGATGGCAGCGGCTCTGGAAGGTTTTCTGGTGTTTCGTCAATTCATGTCGAAGATTTAGGTCAGGACGGCTTAAATAGGCGAAGAGGCGGAGTCGGAGGGGCCACAGGGGTCTTACACACTAGGGGGGCGCGCCCCCCCGGGCCGTGCCGCCACCACGTGTGGGGCCCCCAGGGCTCCCCTCTGGTCCCTCTCTGGCTCTCTGGAAGCTTCCGGGAAAAATAAGGTTCTGGGCGTTGATTTCGTCCGATTCCGAGAATATTTCCTTTGTAGGATTTCTGAAACCAAAAACAACAGAAAACAGCAACTGGCCCTTCGGCATCTCGTCAATAGGTTAGTTCCGGAAAATGCATCAAAACGATATAAAGTGTGAACAAAACATGTAGGAATTGTCATGAAACAAGCATGGAACATCAGAAATAATAGATACGTTGGAGATGTATCAGCATCCCCAAGCTTAGTTCCTACTCGTCCTCGAGTAGGTAAACGATAAAAAGAATAATTTCTGTAGTGACATGCTACTTACATAATCTTGATCATACTATTGTAAAGCATATGAGATGAATGAAGTGATTCAAAGCAATGGTAAAGATAATGATTAAACAACTGAATCATATAGCAAAGACTTTTCATGAATAGTACTTTCAAGACAAGCATCAATAAGTCTTGCATAAGAGTTAACTCATAAAGCAATAGATTCAAAGTAAAAGGCATTGAAGCAACACAAAGGATGATTAAGTTTCAGCAATTGCTTTCAACTTGTAACATGTATATCTCATGGATAGTTGTCAACATAAAGCAATATAACAAGTGCAATAAGTAAACATGTAAGAATCAATGCACACAGTTGACACAAGTGTTTGCTTCTAAGATGGAAAGAAATAGGTAAACTGACTCAACATAAAGTAAAAGAATGGCCCTTCGCAGAGGGAAGCATGGATTACTATTTTTGCGCTAGAGCTTTTCATTTTGAAAACATAGAAACAATTTTGTCAACGGTAGTAATAATTCATATGTGTTATGTATAAGACATCCTATAAGTTGCAAGCCTCATGCATAGTATACCAATAGTGCTCGCACCTTGTCCTAATTAGCTTGGATTAACATGGATTATCATTGCATAGCATATGTTTCAACCAAGTGTCACAAAGGGGTACCTCTATGCCGCCTGTACAAAGGTCTAAGGAGAAAGTTCGCATTGGATTTCTCGCTTTCGATTATTCTCAACTTAGACATCCATACCGGGACAACATAGACAACAGATAATGGGCTCCTCTTTAATGCATAAGCATTCAACAACAGATAATATTCTCATAAGAGATTGAGGACTGATGTCCAAACTGAAACTTCCACCATGATTCATGGCTTTAGTTAGCGGCCCAATGTTCTTCTCTAACAATATGCATACTCAAACCATTTGATCATGAAAATCGCCCTTACTTCAGACAAGACGAACATGCATAGCAACTCACATGATATTCAACAAAGGTGTAAAAAGTTGATGGCGTCCCCAGAAACATGGTTACCGCTCAACAAGCAACTTATAAGAAATAAGATACATAGCTACATATTCAATACCACAATAGTTTTTAAGGCTATTTTCCCATGAGCTATATATTGCAAAGACAAAGAATAGAATTTTAAAGGTAGCACTCAAGTAATGTACTTTGGAATGGCAGAGAAATACCATGTGGTAGGTAGGTATGGTGGACACAAATGGCATAGTTTTTGGCTCAAGGATTTGGATGCACGAGAAGAATTCCCTCTCAATACAAGGCTAGGCTAGCAAGGTTGTTTGAAGCAAACTCAAGTATAAAACGGTGCAGCAAGACTCACATATGAACATATTGTAAGCATTATAAGACTTTACATCGTCTCCTTGTTGTTCAAACACCTTAACCAGAAAATATCTAGACTTAGAGAGACCAATCATGCAAACCAAATTTTAACAAGCTCTATGTAGTTCTTCATTAATAGGTGCAAAGTACATGATGCAAGAGCTTAAACATGATCTATTTGAGCAAAATAATTGCCAAGTATCAAATTATTCAAGACAATATACCAATTACCACATGAAGCATTCTCTGTTTCCAACCAAATAGCAATTAACGAAGCGGTTTTAAACCCCGCCATGAACATTAAAGATAGAACTAAGAACACCAGTGTTCATATGAAAAAGCGGAGCGTGTCTCTCTCCCACACAAGCATGAATTTATTCAGAGAATGAAAATAACAAAACGAAAATAAAAACAAACATACGCTTCAAGTAAAGTACATAAGATGTGACTGAATAAAAATATAGTTTCATTAGAGGTGACCTGATAAGTTGTCGATGAAGAAGGGGATGCCTTGGGCATCCCCAAGCTTAGACGCTTTGGTCTTCTTGAAATATGCAGGGATGAACCACGGGGGCATCCCCAAGCTTAGACTTTTCACTCTTCTTGATCATAGTATATCATTCTCCTCTCTTGACCCTTGAAAACTTCCTCCACACCAAACTCGAAACAAACTCATTAGAGGGTTAGTGCATAATCAAAAATTCACATGTTCAGAGGTAACACAATCATTCTTAACACTTCTGGACATTGCCCAAAGCTACTGGAAGTTAATGGAACAAAGAAATCCATTCAACATAGCAAAAGAGGCAATGCGAAATAAAAGGCAGAATCTGTCAAAACAGAACAGTCCATAAAGACGAATTTTTCTGGGGCACTTAACTTGCTCAGATGAAAAAGCTCAAATTGAATGAAAGTTGCGTACATATCTGAGGATCACGCACGTAAATTGGCAGATTTTTCTGAGTTACCTACATATAATTCTACTCAAATTCGTGACAGCAAGAAATCTGTTTCTGCGCAGTAATCCAAATCTAGTATTGACTTTACTATCAAAGACTTTACTTGGCACAACAATGCAATAAAATAAAGATAAGGAGAGGTTGCTACAGTAGTAACAACTTCCAAGACACAACAAAATAGTAGCAAAATAAAGACATGGGTTACCTCCCAAGAAGTGCTTTCTTTATAGCCATTAAGATGGGCTCAGTAATTTTAATGATGCTCACATAAGGATGAGAGTTGAAGCAAAAAGAGAGCATCAAAAAGCAAGTATGAAACACATTTAAGCCTAACCCACTTCCTATGAAAAGGAATCTTGTAAATAAACAAGTCAATGAAGAACAAAGTGAATAGCATAGGAAGACAAAACAAGTGTAACTTCAAGATTCTCAACATAAAGAGGGGAAACTTAATATTATTAAGATGCATATAACCATGTTTCCCCCTCTCATAATAACTTTCAGTAGCATCATTGATGAAATCCACAATATAACCATCACTTAAAACATTCTTATCATGATTCATATGCATAAAAGTATCATTAATTTTGGCATAAGAAGAATTCTTCTCATTAATAGTAATTAGAGCAGGATCATTATCAAGAATTTGAACATGGTAAACAAGTTGCATACTAAGGGAATTGTTTTTGGCAATCCAATCATAACTATGACAAGTTTCGTAAGGATAATTATAACCTATGTCATAGCATTCTTTATAATAATTATCAAAGATTGGAGGCATAGTGTCATCATAAGAAATAGAATAGTTATCTTCCACAGTATGTTCATCTGTAACCTTACCATCGTTGTTACTAGAAGGAGATGTATCAAGCATATAATCATCAGTAGCAAAAGGATTTTCAAACACCTCATCCCCAAGCTTAGAACTTTCTATATCATTATGGGAAGAAGCATGGATAATACTAATACTATGGCAATTATTAACATCATCATTTTCAGAATTAGTTTCCCAGAGATTTTCAATATCAAAAGTAGTGTACTCTTTCAAATCATGATCACTAATGTAGGTAAAGGGCGTAGGAAGATCATTGTACTCAGATTCCTTATCATAATAATCATTAGGAGCAACATACTTATGGTTACCTATCGTTATCTCATACACGCGGGGATATGCTGTTACCTCTTTTTTTTTATTCCCCCTCTTCTTCTTCTTCTTCTTCTTCTTCTTCTTCTTCTTCTTCTTCGTTCCCTTCTTCTTCTTCTTCTTCTTCTTCTTCTTCTTCTTCTTCTTCTTCTTCTTCTTCTTCTTCTTCTTCTTCTTCTTCTTCTTCTTCTTCTTCTTCTTCTCCTTCTCCTCGTTCCCTTCTTTAGGAGAGAGAGGCTTGATGGGAGGCTTCTCCACATAACCTGATTTATTTCCAGAAACAATAGAAGAAACTTGGGAGGATTCCTCCTTTTCATTAATAAGTTCAAAACACACAGCGGTCCTATCATATTTTGGCAAAGTGTCATCTTCTAAGATATTATGTATGTAATTATTTGTATGGCAATTATTAATGCAATAAGAAAGACACCCATGCAGGACATCATCAATATCAAGATCACTCATATGTAACAAAGAGATTTTTCTTGATAACTCTTCACACCCCAAAAATAAAGTAAGTTCATCATGCTGATTAGGAAGGATTTCATCATCACAATACAAATTTGCAGCACTCATGGGGTTCGAATTATCATTGGAGGAACATTGAAAATTAAAATGACCCACTCTATGGCAAAGTTCACAAATAAAAGGATAGAGGGCACAAACTTTTTTACCAAGATCATCTAGAGCCCTAAACCACTTTCTAGTCTTTTCATTCCTATGATCGATACAATATTCATCTTCGATTTGATTCATTCCACAAGGTCTATGCATTCCACAAAATTAACATGCTTATAAGAAACAGAAGTTTGGGCATGTCTATTGCAATCATTAATAACAGTTTAATCCTTCATGCAAGCGTCTTTAAAAGGTTCATGATACTTATCAAAATTCTTCCTAGGCAATTCAAAATGAGAGGCAAAAACTTTATAATGATTTGCAACAACTTGAGAGTCAAGACCATAAGTAGCACTCATATTTCGAATTTTATCAGTATCCATAAAAGTTTTAATGCATTCATAATCATAATTTATACCTGACTCTCTACCTTTGTTGTTCTCCCATCCTTCAGTATTCTCCTGAATCCGATCAAGAAGGTCCCTTTTAAACTCTTCTTCATTGCGTGTAAATGATCCAGAACAAGTAGTATCCAGCAAGGTTTTATCTTGAAAAGAAAGTCTTGCATAGAAATTATCAATGATGATATTACCAGGAAGCTCATGAATGGGGCATTTGAGCATTAAAGACTTCAATCTTCCCCATGCTTGGGCAATACTCTCTCCATCATGAGGCCAGAAATTATATATGCAGTTCCGGTCTTTGTGAATTTCACTTGGAGGATAAAATTTAGAGTAAAATAGAGGCACAATATCCTTCCAATCAAGAGAATTCCCATTCTTCAGCAATTTATACCAATGCGCCGCTTTACCAGACAGCGATATAGAGAATAGTTTCTTCCTAACTTCATCCATAGAGATACCTGCACACTTGAATAACCCGCATAATTCATGCAAAAACAGTAAATGATCTCTAGGATGGACAGTTCCATCCCCTTCATAGCGGTTATCCATAACACGTTCAATAATTTTCATAGGTATTTTATATGGAATACTTTCAGTAGGTGGATTTAAAATATCACAAGCATCATTAGAGTTATCGCATATGGGAGATAAAGTATTATCAGAGCAAATTTTCTCCCCTAAAGATGGGAAGCTAAAAAGATCACAAAAACTAGCTTCCCCAAGCTTAGACTTCTCCATAGCATTAGCAGTAATTGCATTCATACTAATAACATTGCTACTATCATGCAAATAAGGTTCCATAGGTTTTTTAATTTTCGCATCACACAATTCATATCTTAACTTAGGAAATAAATTAAAAAGCTCACAGTTGTTTTCCATTATGCCTTACTAGTGTAAAACAAGAAACAAAAAGATGCAATTGCAGGATCTAAAGGAAATAGCTTCGAGCACTCACACACCGGCAACAGTGCTAGGAAATAGCTTAGTAGTCGGAGGATGTGAATACCTTTTACCTTACCTCCCCGGCAACGGCGCCAGAAAATAGCTTGATGTCTACGCACGCTTCTATTCCTGTAGACAGTGTTGGGCCTCCAAGAGCAGAGGTTTGTAGAACAGCAGCAAGTTTCCCTTAAGTGAATCACCCAAGGTTTATCGAACTCAGGGAGGTAGAGGTCAAGGATATCCCTCTCAAGCAACCCTGCAATCACGATACAAGAAGTCTCTTGTGTCCCCAACACACCTAATACACTTGTCAGATGTATAGGGGCACTTGTTCGGCGAAGAGATAGTGAAATACAAGTAGTATGGATGTATATGAGTGATAATAGCAATCTGAATAAAATATGGCAGCGAGTAAACATGCAACAGAACAGTAAATAAACAGAGATTCGATGTTTGGAAACAAGGCCTAGGGATCATACTTTCACTAGTGGACACTCTCAACATTGATCACATAATAAAACCACTCTACACTCTCTTGTTGGATGACAAACACCATTAATTGTGTAGGGCTACAAGAGCACCTCAATGCCGGAGTTAACAAGCTCCACAACATTCGATGTTCATATTTAAATAACCTTAGAGTGCATGATAGACCAACGCAATTATACCGAGTACTAACATAGCATGCACACTGTCAACATCAGCTATGAAAGGGGGAATAGATCACATCAATACTATCATAGTAATAGTTAACTTCATAATCTACAAGAGATCACAATCATAACCTATACCAAGTACTTTATGATGCACACACTGTCAACATTACATCATGGAGGAGGAATAGACTACTTTAATAACATCACCAGAGTAACACATAGATGATATTCAACTAGATCACAAAGAGAGAGATGAACCACATAGCTACGGTAGAGCCTCAGCCTCGGGGGAGAATTACTCCCTCCTCATCATGGAGACAGCGATGGCGGTGAAGATGGCGGTGGAGATGCCTTCCGGGGGCACTTCCCCGTCTCGGCAGGGTGCCGGAACAGAGACTTCTGTCCCCCGAATTGGAGTTTCGCGATGGCGGCGGCTCTGGAAGGTTTTCTGGTGTTTCGTCAATCCGTCTCGAAGATTTAGGTCAGGACGGCTTAAATAGGCGAAGAGGCGGATTCGGAGGGGCCACGGGGGTCCCACACACTAGGGGGCGCCCCCCTGGGCCACGCCGCCACCTCGTGTGGGCCCCCCAGGGCTCCCCTCTGGTCCCTCTCTGGCTCTCTGGAAGCTTCCGGGAAAAATAAGGTTCTGGGCGTTGATTTCGTCCGATTCCGAGAATATTTCCTTTGTAGGATTTCTAAAACCAAAAACAGCAGAAAACAGCAATTGGCCCTTCGGCATCTCGTCAATAGGTTAGTTCCGGAAAACGCATCAAAATGATATAAAGTGTGAACAAAACATGTAGGAATTGTCATGAAACAAGCATGGAACATCAGAAATTATAGATACGTTGGAGACGTATCACGCCTATCCAAAGATCTCTCTGTGAAGGATTTGGAGAAGCTTGTTCGGCGTGTTTTGTCGTTAAGGAAAAATGATTCAGTTCCAACCTCCTGCCGCGTGGAACCATACAGTGGTGCCCACACTCTCCCCAAAGTAAGCAACCTGTCTCTCGAGTTTTTTGATTCTTATCTCGATTAACCTGCTTTCTCGACTGTGATTCAAATTTCGACTGCTATCTTGTTATTTTGCTGTTGACTTCCGTCTTCAACTATCCCTTGTTATTGTTTTTCCTGTTGCAGAAACACCAAGTCACCTCTTCTTTGCCTCCCTTACCTGAAGGTGGGGAGGTCGGTGATCGAGCCATCGTTGCCGAGGATGCGCAGGGTACTTCTCGCCCTGACAGTGAAATCGCGGGATCTCACAAATCCGCGGGTTCCTCTGAAAGAGAGTCTAAATCTGAGGCTTCCGAGTCAGCGCATTCTCTCCCTTCCGCTGTTCCCCCCCGGAGCAAAAGGAAGAGGGGTGATGTCGAAGACTCCGGCACCTCCAAAGACGGCGGATCACCTGCCGAGGAAACTTCTCCTGAAGAGGAGGATCCCTTCAACCCTTACAATGATGCCCTCGTCAGCTCGTAGGTTACTCTGCCGTCTTTTACTTTTTATATATTGTTTTTTTTTGAGTATTCTCATACTATCTTTTGTATAGAGTAGCGACGAAGAAGAAGAACACACTGCTAATGTGACGGCTCCTACGAGCACGTCACAAACTTTAGTTCTTTTGAAAACTCGCCATGCAACGGAGGAAACCTCGCCCCCTCAGCAAGACTTAGAAAAGTCGACTCCTGTCGCCAGCCCCCGTGCCCCCTCGCGAATAGAGCGAGAGTTGAGCTTGGCGGGGAACAAAGCCTCTTGGCCGGGACTTCGGCGACTCCTTCTTTGGACGATATAAGAACCCTTACTAGTATTTTGTCTTCTGTCGAGTTTTTCCCTTTTGACCTTCTCAACCAATTTTTTTTAGCCTCTGATGAAAGAATTCATTCACCTTGGTACTCAATTTATTGGGTACCGTGACACTGTTGACAGTTTGAAAGGTACTCCTTTCTATCATCCCTTTTTATCGAGTAAACTTTCCTTTGCTATTTTTATCTTGACATTGCCGTCCTTTCTTTTGTTAGAGGCTCTCGCCAAAGCTAACCAGCGTGCCGATGATCTTGCCCTTGAGCTGGAGCAAAGTGAAAAAGCTCGCGAAAAAGCCGAGCAAGACGCTGCCTCTGTTGGAAGTCTTCGAGAGAGACTCCATCAAGCTGAAACTGCTTTGAGTGACAAAATAACTTAGCAGATCGCTCGTGAGGAAGATGTCATCGCCCGCCTGGAGTCGCAGAATCGGCGTTTTGTCAGTAAGTTCGTAAATTACTTTGATCAAGTTTCCTCCAAAATTATCTTCTCCTTATACTTGTTGATAACCCGAAATTTGTTTCAGCAGGGAAGATGAGTCAGGATTTCGAACTTCAGAAGCCTGAAGATGACCGTCTTCTCGACGCTCTTTCCCTCCTCGAAATTCATGGGGATTTGGTGCGCCGCAGTATCTCTGATGCTAAGACGGCATTCTAGCGCCTTTTTCCCTACTTCTTCCCGAAGAAAGAGCAGCCAGATACCTTTGCTGCCCTTACCAAGCACTTCATTCCCGAAGAAGATCTTGGGCTGGCTCTCCGGTAGGAAAACTTGAAGATTGGCGTTGAAGGCACCATAGCTTTGGTTGCCGAAAGCCAGCAGAACGTTGACTGGGCGAAAGCCGGTGAGACGAAGAGGATGAAGACAGAGAAGTGACAATCCTTGATTAGAGCTGCCAAACCACACTCGAAGAAGATCCTCTCCTTCCTCGGATACAAGCCAGCTCCTTCCCCCAGTTCTGCCAAGCCAGAGGTCAAGTAGACCATCCTGTCTCTGTTTTTTCTTTTTCTTCTTCTTTTGATGCTGTCGCCTTAGTAGTGTCTTGCTGCAGCCTGCCATTAGTTCACTAGGAGCCAATTCTTGTAATGAACGTGTAAATATCCAAATGATTTAATGGAATGCTATTTTGCCAAATGATTGATGTCGGGATTTTCTTTCCAGTTGGTTTTTGACAACTATACTGCGACCCCTCGTTCTTCGGATTCTTTGCCCGCTTCCTCCTACTCGAGGAAAACTTCCGCTGATGATTACGTTGAAGATTCTTCGAACACTGATCCAGTACAGGATTTGAACGAACTTCGACAACAACTCCAGTCGATGAAGAAGCGAGCACTTGTGATAATGGAACAATCTCGAAAATCGTCCGAGAGGGAGAAAATTGCTCTTCGATAGGCCCAGGAAGCCTTAGCTTTCAAAGAGGCTGCAGTCACTGAAGCTGCGTAGGCTACTTCCCGAGAAGATTATATGCTTGAGTTGATGACTGACGCTAGCCTGGATATGGCGGGTATGCTTCATAAGTTTGGAATTCCTCTCTACTTTATTTACTTGTTTTTCATCTCTCACTATGATACTTCCGTCGATTAGGTTCCTTTTTGGATGCTGCCGCCGAAGACCAACGAGTTGACGCGAGATCAAATCTACCTGTCAAACTTGCTCTGGACCATGGCTCCAACTTTTGGGCTACACCGGATCGTACCCGACGAATCGTCAGATTTCAAGACCGCGCAGGCCAAGTCCGTGAGTATCTTGATTTCTGCACAAGGACACTGGCCCTAGTTTATAACACCATGTTTCCTCGAAACTCCTAGCCAAAAACCCTTCCTGACTTGATGAATAAATTCAAGGATGCTCCTCGAATCCATGATTTTGTGAAGGCCCAATTGACTGCTGGAGCTAGATTTGCTATGATCATGTTGCAGATCTGCTACCCGAAGTTAGATATGACCAAAATCGTTGAAATTTTCCATGCCAAACTGAAGAGACAGAGGAGGAATGTCGACAAAATCAACGATATTGTAACACCCGTGGCCAAGGAAATGATGGATGATTTACTTCGGATGGATGCTGAATTCTTCGTGAAGGGTAATTATGCTGATCACATGGGTACCACTGCTGACGATGAAAGAGTGAACATAGATGACCTGATAGGACATGACTGAAAGTCTTCTTCTTCTGTCGAAATTTTTTCTTGACAAAAGGAAACCTGTATATTGTAAGCACTATGTATATTTGAAAACAACTTGTATGTTTTTTCCTCCCTCTAGCCCCCGAGCGTTTCGGCGGCTAGTGTATTTATAATTATTAGTTTGCGAGGTGTTTTGGACCAAGGCAAATAACTTGTAACTTGTATATTGTGGAGATTTGTGTATATATATTGAATTTGCGGGTCGAAAGCCTCCGAGCCTATCGAAGAAAAAGATGTATATCATCAATATCTTTACTATATTGCAGCACCGCGAGTCCGCCTCATTAAAAACCTTCCAACCCTACTCGGTGCCCTGAAAGGAAAAGAGTGCGCCTGAAAACTCGCGGACGTTTCAGTACATTGTATGTTTACAGATATGACTATATTTCGGATTAAGCGTAAAAACGCCTAAGCTACGCCACGTTCCGGGGATTTGGCTCGGCAATCCCT
Organism: Lolium perenne; assembly: GCF_019359855.2. NCBI lineage: Eukaryota > Viridiplantae > Streptophyta > Magnoliopsida > Poales > Poaceae > Lolium > Lolium perenne. The sequence goes on from NC_067248.2 coordinate 192,569,908, forward strand.
ATCTTCTTATCTTTTATCATGTATGCTCCTCCTTCAGTTACTTTGGTGACGATGTACGGGCCTATCCATGGCGAATCGAATTTCTCATGGCTATCTTGCATAAGCCAAAGGACTAGGTCGCCTACTTGGAAAGACCTTGGTCGCAAACGTCGACTGTGGTAGTTTTTCATATCTTGCTGGTGACCCTGGACAATACCTTTTCTCGAGCTTCGTCGATTGCATCAACATCATCTTCCCGTGCCTTTCGCGAGGTTTCTTCAGCAAACTCCGCCACTCTCGGGGAATTGTGTTCTATCTCTGTCGGGAGCACTGCCTCAGCTCCATGATCTAGAAAGAACGGAGTTTCTTGTGTCGCTGTATTAGGTGTCGTCCGTATACTCCATAGCACGCTAGGCAACTCCTCTGGCCAGGTGTGTCGAGCTTTTTCCAATGGTGTTAGCAGACGCTTCTTGATGCCATTGCAGATGATGCCTGATAACCCACAAGTACAGGGGATCGCGTGTAGCCTTTTCGATAAGTAAGAGTGTCGAACCCAACGAGGAGCTAAAGGTAGGATAAACATTCTCTCAAGTTCTATCAACCACTGATACAACTCTACGCACACTAAGCGTTTGCAATATCTAGGAAATAAAACTAGAGCGATAACGGGTATGAGAGATGACTTTGCAGAACAATAAAATACACGGAATAAATGTTAGTGCTGCAGCAATAAAACAAACTAAACTAACAGTACCATGAGTGTGGAAAGACGGTGGTAATAGTGGTGGCTTTGTCCAAGATCAATTAGTGAAGATCTTGGGTTCAATGTCTTCGATGCAGCTTTCTATGTAGGAGAGGCTAAATATACATGCTCTCCCTCCGGGATTACAAGTACTATATGATTGGCTTGCTAGCAAACATCCGTAAATACTAGCAAGCATTAAGGTTTCCCCAACCATAGCCTTAAGTAAATGGTCCTCTTACTCCCATACATGCAACTATCCGGTTCGCGTCCTTAAGGTTTCTGTCACTCCGGCAGAACTTCCCCCTTCTAGTATACAAGTACTACCAACCCTATGGTGCTTGATCCATGCGCGCACAAATATAATGGGCACCAAGGACGGTAATATATCAACATACAACTCTAATGAACCAAAGAGAAACAACCAATCAATCAAAGAACAAATAAACTATGGCAACATGACATAGATCATAGGATTATAACTTATAGCATCAAACACCATGTTTACATAGGGTGGTACAGAGGTTTGTGAGAGGATGGACCACTGAATACAATGAGGAGTTGGTGATGGAGATGTCGGTGAAGACGTTGGAGGGTTCAGCGAGGAGCGCCGGGAGGCGGCGGCGTGGGCGGCGCCGGCGGCGGCACGGGGGACTCCTTCCCCGCCGTCGGCATCATGGGGGAGCGCCGCCCCTTAGCCTTCTTCTTCCTTGAGTTGGTGCTAGTGTAGATGAGTGTTTCCCCCTCCTTGGCTGCTGGAGGATTTTCGTGACAATGCTTGGGGGCCTCCAAAAATAGGGTTTCCCATCAATATATAGTGTTGGAGATGCAATCTAGGCAATGGGATGGATGCCCCTTTGATCCAAGGGCTCTTGGGCACCTCTACAACCTTCCTAGGACTCCCCTCTGTCCTTCATGAGCCTCACAACTCGTGGCTGGGCCGAAATATACAGGTATGGAAAGAGTTTGTGTCAAATACGTCACCAACTTTCGGGTCCCGAGACTGCACGAACCTCCGCAGTAATTCTGCTCTGTCTGATGCATCCGTTGTCCGTTCTGGACGAATAAGATATCCAAATTGTTCGGTTTGAAATTATCTACAACTTTGTAGTTGACGACTTTTCCATTGGACGTCGTTTTGATGGAGTTTTGAAGCGATCTTTGAAAAGTGTTCAGCAGGGACAGATTCCGGGAAATTCCAGATTTCATCATAATGAGCTATTTCCTTCCATATTTGCCTATTTCCTGCACAACAAAGTTGAAACCAAGAACTTGTGCACTTTTGCAACTATTAATAGGTTAGTCCCTTAAAACATATAGTAATTGGTGTAAAACAAGCATGGAACATCAAAAATTATAGATACGTTTGCGACGTATCAATGCCGTTCGCTTTCTCGACTTAACCATTGGTTTGCGGGTGCGCAACTGAGGCAAATTGTAATTTGATGCCTACCTCTGCGCAATACGCCTTGAATTCCTTGAAGATGAAGTTGCTACCATTGTCTGTGACGATACTATGAGGAACTCCAAATCGAAAAACGATACTTTTGATGAACTTGACCGTGCTGGCGTGTAGTTGACGTGGGAGTTAGAATTCTTTGTGGTGTAACTTTTCTTCAGTTCCTCGGCAACGGCGCCAGAAAAAGAGCTTGATGGCGTGTAACACACACGTTCGTTGGGAACCCCAAGAGGAAGGTATGATGCACACAGTAGCAAGTTTTCCCTCAGAAAGAAACCAAGGTTTATCGAACCAGGAGGAGCCAAGAAGCACGTTGAAAGTTGTTGGTGGCGGGATGTAGTGCGGCGCAACACCAGGGATTCCGGCGCCAACGTGGAACCTGCACAACACAACCAAAGTACTTTGCTCCAACGAAACAGTGAGGTTGTCAATCTCACCGGCTTGCTGTGAACAAAGGATTAACCGTATTGTGTGGAAGATGATTGTTTGCGAAGAACAGTAAAACAAGTATTACAGCAGATTGTATTTAATGTAAAAGAATGGACCGGGGTCCACAGTTCACTAGAGGTGTCTCTCCCATAAGATAAATAGCATGTTGGGTGAACAAATTACAGTCGGGCAATTGACAAATAGAGAGGGCATGACAATGCACATACATGATATGATAAGTATTATGAGATTTAATTGGGCATTACGACAAAGTACATAGACCGCTATCCAGCATGCATCTATGCCTAAAAAGTCCACCTTCAGGTTATCATCCGAACCCCTTCCGGTATTAAGTTGCAAACAACAGACAATTGCATTAAGTATGGTGCGTAATGTAATCAACAACTGCATCCTTGGACATAGCATCAATGTTTTATCCCTAGTGGCAACAGCACATCCACAACCTTAGAACTTTACATCCTTGTCCCAGATTTAATGGAGGCATGAACCCACTATCGAGCATAAATACTCCCTCTTGGAGTTAAGAGCAAAAACTTGGCCAGAGCCTCTACTAATAACGGAGAGCATGCAAGATCATAAACAACACATAGGTAATAGATTGATAATTAACATAATATAGTATTCTCTATCCATGAGATCCCGACAAACACAACATATAGAATTACAGATAGATGATCTTGATCATGTTAGGCAGCTCACAAGATCCAACAATGAAGCACATAAGGAGAAGACGACCATCTAGCTACTGCTATGGACCCATAGTCCAGGGGTGAACTACTCACTCATCACTCCGGAGGCGATCATGGCGGTGAAGAGTCCTCCGGGAGATGATTCCCCTCTCCGGCAGGGTGCCGGAGGTGATCTCCAGAATCCCCCGAGATGGGATTGGCGGCGGCGACGTCTCAGTAAGGTTTTCCGTATCGTGGCTCTCAGTACTGGGGGTTTCGCGACGAAGGCTTTAAGTAGGCGGAAGGGCAACGCGGGGGGCCACACGAGGGCCCCACACACTAGGGCCGCGCGGCCAAGACCTAGGCCGCGCCGCCCTGTTGTGGCGGCGCCTCGTGGCCCCACTTCCTTTCCCCCTCGGTTTTCTGGAAGCTTCGTGCAAAAATAGGACCCTGGGCGTTGATTTCGTCCAATTCCGAGAATATTTTCTTTGTAGGATTTCTGAAACCAAAAACAGCAGAAAACAGCAACTGGCTCTTCGGCATCTTGTTAATAGGTTAGTGCCGGAAAATGCATAAATACGACATATAATGTGTATAAAACATGTAGATATCATCAATAATGTGGCATGGAACATAAGAAATTATAGATACGTTTGGGACGTATCAAGCATCCCCAAGCTTAGTTCCTGCTCGTCCCGAGCAGGTAAACGATAACAAAGATAATTTCTGGAGTGACATGCCATCATAACCTTGATCATACTATTGTAAGCATATGTAATGAATGCAGTGATCAAAACAATGGTAATGACATGAGTAAACAAATGAATCATAAAGCAAAGACTTTTCATGAATAGTACTTCAAGACAAGCATCAATAAGTCTTGCATAAGAGTTAACTCATAAAGCAATAAATCAAAGTAAAGGTATTGAAGCAACACAAAAGAAGATTAAGTTTCAGCGGTTGCTTTCAACTTATAACATGTATATCTCATGGATATTGTCAATGTAAAGTAATATAACAAGTGCAATATGCAAGTATGTAGGAATCAATGCATAGTTCACACAAGTGTTTGCTTCTTGAGGTGGAGAGAGATAGGTGAACTGACTCAACATAAAAGTAAAAGAAAGGTCCTTCAAAGAGGAAAGCATCGATTGCTATATTTGTGCTAGAGCTTTTATTTTGAAAACATGAAATAATTTTGTCAACGGTAGTAATAAAGCATATGTATTATGTAAGTTATATCTTACAAGTTGCAAGCCTCATGCATAGTATACTAATAGTGCCCGCACCTTGTCCTAATTAGCTTGGACTACCGGGATCATCGCAATACACATGTTTTAACCAACTGTCACAAAGGGGTACCTCCATGCCGCCTGTACAAAGGTCTAAGGAGAAAGCTCGCATTTTGGATTTCTCGCTTTTGATTATTCTCAACTTAGACATCCATACCGGGACAACATGGACAACAGATAATGGACTCCTCTTTAATGCATAAGCATGTAGCAACAATTAGTGTTCTCATATGAGATTGAGGATATATGTCCAAAACTGAAACTTCCACCATGATTCATGGCTTTAGTTAGCGGCCCAATGTTCTTCTCTAACAATATGCATGCTCTAACCATTAAGTGGTAGATCTCCCTTACTTCAAACAAGACGGACATGCATAGCAACTCACATGATATTCAACAAAGAGTAGTTGATGGCGTCCCCAGGAACATGGTTATCGCACAACAAGCAACTTAATAAGAGATAAAGTGCATAAGTACATATTCAATACCACAATAGTTTTTAAGGCTATTTTGTCCCATGAGCTATATATTGCAAAGGCGAATGATGGAAATTTAAAGGTAGCACTCAAGCAATTTACTTTGGAATGGCGGAGAAATACCATGTAGTAGGTAGGTATGGTGGACACAAATGGCATAGTGGTTGGCTCAAGGATTTTGGATGCATGAGAAGTATTCCCTCTCGATACAAGGTTTAGGCTAGCAAGGTTATTTGAAACAAACACAAGGATGAACCGGTGCAGCAAAACTCACATAAAAGACATATTGTAAACATTATAAGACTCTACACCGTCTTCCTTGTTGTTCGAAACTCAATACTAGAAATTATCTAGACATTAGAGAGACCAAATATGCAAACCAAATTTAGCAAGCTCTAGGTGTTTCTTCATTAATGGGTGCAAAGTATATGATGCAAGAGCTTAAACATGAGCACAACAATTGCCAAGTATCAAATTATTCAAGACATTTTAGAATTACTACATGTAGCATTTCCCGATTCCAACCATATAACAATTTAACGAAGAAGATTCAACCTTCGCCATGAATACTATGAGTAAAGCCTAAGGACATATTTGTCCATATGCAACAGCGGAGCGTGTCTCTCTCCCACACAATGAATGCTAGGATCCATTTTATTCAAACAAAAACAAAAACAATAACAAACCGACGCTCCAAGCAAAGTACATAAGATGTGACTGAATAAAAATATAGTTTCAGGGGAGGAACCTGATGATGTTGTCGATGAAGAAGGGGATGCCTTGGGCATCCCCAAGCTTAGACGCTTGAGTCTTCTTAGAATATGCAGGGGTGAACCACCGGGGCATCCCCAAGCTTAGAGCTTTCACTCTCCTTGATCATATTGCATCATTTCCCTCTCTTGATCCTTGAAAACTTCCTCCACACCAAACTCGAAACAACTCATTAGAGGGTTAGTGCACAATAAAAATTAACATGTTCAGAGGTGAAATAATCATTCTTAACACTTCTGGACATTGCATAAAGCTACTGGACATTAATGGATCAAAGAAATTCATCCAACATAGCAAAAGAGGCAATGCGAAATAAAAGGCAGAATCTGTCAAAACAGAACAGTTCATAAAGACGAATTTTAAAATGGCACCAGACTTGCTCAAATGAAAATGCCCAAATTGAATGAAAGTTGCGTACATATCTGGGGATCACGCACGTAAATTGGCATATTTTTCTGAGCTACCTACAGAGAGGCAGGTCGAAATTCGTGACAGCAAAGAAATCTGTAACTGCGCAGTAATCCAAATCTAGTATGAACCTTACTATCAAAGACTTTACTTGGCACAACAAAACACAAAACTATGATAAGGAGAGGTTGCTACAGTAGTAAACAACTTCCAAGACTCAAATATAAAACAAAAATACTGTAGTAAAAACATGGGTTGTCTCCCAAGAAGTGCTTTCTTTATAGCCATTAAGATGGGCTCAGCAGTTTTAATGATGCACTCGCAAGAAATAGGAGTTGAAGCAAAAGAGAGCATCAAAAGGCAAATTCAAAACAAATTTAAGTCTAACATGCTTCCTATGAAAAGGAATCTTGTAAATAAACAAGTTCATGAAGAGCAAAGTAACAAGCATAGGAAGATAGAACAAGTGTAGCTTCAAAAATTTCAGCACATAGAGAGGTGTTTTAGTAACATGAAAATTTCTACAACCATATTTTCCTCTCTCATAATAATTTTCAGAGGCATCATGAACAAACTCAACAATATAAGTATCACATAAAGCATTCTTATTCACATGCATAAAAGTGTCATTACTCTCCACATAAGCATAATCAATTTTATTAGTTGTAGTGGGAGCAAATTCAACAAAGTAGCTATCATTATTATTCTCATTATCAAATATAGGAGGCATATTGTAATCATAATCAAATTTATCCTCCATAACAAAGTGTACTAAAAGACCAATATCATTATAATCATCATAAATAGGAGGCAAAGTATCATCAAAGTAAATTTTCTCCTCAATGCTTGGGGGACTAAAAATATCATGCTCATCAAAGCCAGCTTCCCCAAGCTTAGAATTTTCCATATCATTAGCAACAATGGTGTTCAAAGCGTTCATACTAATATGTTCCATAGGTTTTTTAATTTTCGCATCAAACCATCCATGTCTTAAATCAGGAAATAGAATAAGAAGCTCATTGTTGTCCATTATGCCTAACTAGTGTAGTCACACAACTTAGTATTTTCAGGAGTATTCATTTTAACAGTAGTAAATAAAGCAAACTAAATAAAGTAAATGCAAGTAACTAAATTTTTTGTGTTTTTAATATAGAGAACAAGACAGTAAATAAAGTAAAGCTAGCAACTAAATTTTGTGTTTGTTTTGTTTAAGTGCAGCAAACAAAATAGTAAATAAATAAAGCAAGACAAAAACAAAGTAAAGAGATTGGATTGTGGAGACTCCCCTTGCAGCGTGTCTTGATCTCCCCGGCAACGGCGCCAGAAAATATGCTGCTGGCGTGTAGTTGACGTGGGAGTTAGAAGTCTTTGTGGTGTAACTTTTCTTCAGTTCCCCGGCAACGGCGCCAGAAAAAGAGCTTGATGGCGTGTAACACACACGTTCGTTGGGAACCCCAAGAGGAAGGTATGATGCACACAGTAGCAAGTTTTCCCTCAGAAAGAAACCAAGGTTTATCGAACCAGGAGGAGCCAAGAAGCACGTTGAAGGTTGTTGGTGGCGGGATGTAGTGCGGCGCAATACCAGGGATTCCGGCGCCAACGTGGAACCTGCACAACACAACCAAAGTACTTTGCCCCAACGAAACAGTGAGGTTGTCAATCTCACCGGCTTGCTGTGAACAAAGGATTAACCGTATTGTGTGGAAGATGATTGTTTGCGAAGAACAGTAAAACAAGTATTACAGCAGATTGTATTTAATGTAAAAGAATGGACCGGGGTCCACAGTTCACTAGAGGTGTCTCTCCCATAAGATAAATAGCATGTTGGGTGAACAAATTACAGTCGGGCAATTGACAAATAGAGAGGGCATGACAATGCACATACATGATATGATAAGTATTGTGAGATTTAATTGGGCATTACGACAAAGTACATAGACCGCTATCCAGCATGCATCTATGCCTAAAAAGTCCACCTTCAGGTTATCATCCGAACCCCTTCCGGCATTAAGTTGCAAACAACAGACAATTGCATTAAGTATGGTGCGTAATGTAATCAACAACTGCATCCTTGGACATAGCATGAATGTTCTATCCCTAGTGGCAACAGCACATCCACAACCTTAGAACTTTCTGTCACTGTCCCAGATTTAATGGAGGCATGAACCCACTATCGAGCATAAATACTCCCTCTTGGAGTTAAGAGCAAAAACTTGGCCAGAGCCTCTACTAATAACGGAGAGCATGCAAGATCATAAACAACACATAGGTAATAGATTGATAATTAACATAACATAGTATTCTCTATCCATCGGATCCCGACAAACACAACATATAGAATTACAGATAGATGATCTTGATCATGTTAGGCAGCTCACAAGATCCAACAATGAAGCACATAAGGAGAAGACGACCATCTAGCTACTGCTATGGACCCATAGTCCAGGGGTGAACTACTCACTCATCACTCCGGAGGCGATCATGGCGGTGAAGAGTCCTCCGGGAGATGATTCCCCTCTCCGGCAGGGTGCCGGAGGTGATCTCCAGAATCCCCCGAGATGGGATTGGCGGCGGCGGCGTCTCAGTAAGGTTTTCCGTATCGTGGCTCTCGGTACTGGGGGTTTCGCGACGAAGGCTTTAAGTAGGCAGAAGGGCAACGCGGGGGGCCACACGAGGGCCCCACACACCAGGGCCGCGCGGCCAAGACCTAGGCCGCGCCGCCCTGTTGTGGCGGCGCCTCGTGGCCCCACTTCCTTTCCCCCTCGGTCTTCTGGAAGCTTCGTGCAAAAATAGGACCCTGGGCGTTGATTTCGTCCAATTCCGAGAATATTTCCTTTGTAGGATTTCTGAAACCAAAAACAGCAGAAAATAACAACTGGCTCTTCGGCATCTCGTTAATAGGTTAGTGCCGGAAAATGCATAAATACGACATATAATGTGTATAAAACATGTAGATATCATCAATAATGTGGCATGGAACATAAGAAATTATAGATACGTTTGGGACGTATCAGACCGCTGATGCTGCATCTGGCGAGTTTATCGGCTTTGCCTCAATCCACTTGGTAAACTTGTCGACGGCTACAAGCATATACCCGTATCCTCCTGGCCACGCCTTATGCGATTTTCCCACCATATCAAGGCCCCATTGAGCGAAAGGCCATGACAATGGTATTGGCATCAACTCTGCTGCCGGAGAATGAGGTTTTGCGGCAAACCTTTGGCATGCATCACAGGTACGCACTATGTCCTTTGCGTCTTCGATTGCTGTTAGCCAGTAGAATCCTGCTCTAAAAACCTTGGCTGCTATAGCTCGACTGCTTGCATGGTGTCCGCACACTCTCTCATGCACATCTTTTAGGAGTACTCGTCCTTCTTCGGGTGTAACGCATCGTTGCAATACTCCCGATATACTTCATTTATACAGCTCGCCCTTAACCACAGACAAAGAATAACTCTCCTTGCTTCTACTGGGTCTTCGGATATTTCTTTCCTTAAGATATATGCGATGTAAACCTGCATCCAAGGAACTTGCACCACCATCACCTCGTGTGATTCTTCTTTATCTCCCGATGCGTTTGTTTCTGATGTTGCTGGAGTCCCCGAGCCTTTCTCGACCTTCTCCTTTTTCTTTGTCTGTTTCTTTGCCTTAGTCGACCTTTTACTTATGTCTTCCCAAAATACACCGGGTGGTATTGCTAAGCATTGCGATCCGATGTTTGCCAAAAGATCGGCTTCATCGTTGCTGAGTCTGCTGATATGATTTACTTCGCACCCGTCAAAAAGCTTCTCGAGTTCATTATATACCTCCTTGTATGCTATCATACTGTCGTTGACTGCGTCGCATTGCTTCATCACCTGTTGAGCCACCAATTGGGAGTCGCCGAATATTTTCAGTCGGGTTGCACCACAAGCTTTTGCCATCTTCATCCCATGTATCAGTGCTTCATATTTTGCCTCGTTATTAGACGCGTTAGGGAACGTCATCCGCAGTACATACTTCATCTTATCTCCTTGAGGTGATACTAATATCACGCCGGCTCCAGCTCCTTCTAGCCTTTTGGACCCATCAAAATTCATAGTCCAGGTTCTCGACAAATCTGGGGGTCCAGTATTTTGCAGCTCCATCCACTCTGCGACGAAGTCTGGTAAAATCTGCGACTTTTTTGCTTTTCTTTTCTCATACGTGATGCCCTGAGGGGAAAGCTCTATTCCTCAAAGGGAGACACGACCCGTAGCTTCCGGGTTGTATAATATATTGGATAAAGGCGCCTCATTAACCACTATTATCGGATGTGCCAAGAAATAGTGTCGCAGTTTTCTTGCGGTTGTGAATACTCCATATGCTAACTTTTGGTACTGCGGGTACCGCTGTTTTGAAGGCGATAAAACTTCGCTGATGAAGTATACCGGTCGCTGGACTCCATGGAGTTTTCCTTCTTCTTCTCGCTCAACCACAAGTACTGTGCTGACCACCTGAGGCGTGGCCGCGATATATAACAGAAGAGGTTCCTTTTCCTTGGGCGCCACCAATATTGGTGGTGTCGAGATTGTGCGCTTGATATCCTCAAAGGCTCTATCCGCTTATTCGTTCCACTCGAACTTTTCTCTCTGTTTGATCAAGGCGTAGAACGGCAACGCCTTTTCTCCCAGCCTGGCGACGAATCTGCTCAAAGCTGCGACTCGCCCGGTTAGCTGTTGTATTTCCTTTAACTTTGTTGGCTTCTGCGTCATCACGATAGCTTGAATTTTCTCCGGGTTAGCCTCGATTCCTCTTGCTGACACCAGAAACCCGAGAAGTTCTCCCGCAGGAACGCCGAAAGAGCATTTCGTCGGGTTCAGCTTGAGGCAGAATTTATCGAGGTTGTCAAAAGTTTCCTTGAGATCATCGATCAAGGTTGACCCTTTCTTTGTTGTTATGACAACATTGTCAATATACACTTGAACGTTCTTGCCAATCTGAGTGGCAAGGCATTTCTGCATCATCCGCTGATATGTTGCTCCCGCGTTTTTCAACCCGAAGGGCATTGTTCTATAGCAGAACACGCCATAGGGTGTTATAAAAACTGTTTTGACCTCATCTTCTTCGTTTAGTCGAATCTGGTTGTAACCAGAATATGCGTCCAGGAAGGAAAGATGTTCACAGCATGCCGTGGAGTCGATAATTTGATCGATCCTTGGGAGGGGGAAGTGATCCTTTGGACAATGTTTATTCAGACACGTGAAGTCGACGCACATGCGAAGGACCTCTGTGTTTTTCTTCGGGACCAGCACTGGGTTAGCTACCCACGTGGCCTCTGTGTGCAGCTCTTTGATGAATCCAGCTTCTCTGGGTCGATTAATTTCTGACAGCATAGCTTTGCGGTTTGGTTCCGAAAAACACCGTAAAGGTTGTTTGATTGGCCTAGCCAATGGATCCAAGTTAAGGGGGTGCTCGGCAAGTTCCCTGGGTACTCCTGGCATGTCTGCTGGACACCATGCGAAGATTTCCCAGCGCTCACGGAGGAACTCGACAAGCGCGCTTTCCTATGCGAGATGCATATTTGTTATGATAGCTGTCATCTTCTTGGGATCTGTCGGGTGGATCTGCACTTCCTTTGAATTTTTGGTCGTGTTGAAGGTTGGCTCCTTTAGCATCCTCCCTCCATCAGGCAACACGTCATAATCAGTTGTTAGCATAGACGCCATGTACTCTGCTTGCATCCCAAAGGTTTCTGATAGTCGATAGAAGTCCTTGTCGCACTTATCCGCTAGCGCAAAACTGCATTTTACTATGATTGGGCCTTTGGGTCCAGAGAGTCTCCACAACAGGTATGTATAATGTGGTACCGCCATAAACCTGGCATACGCGGGTCGTCCCAGTAGAGCATGGTACTATGATGGAAAATCCACGACTTCGAACTCCAGCCTTTCTATCCTGTAGTTCTCTTGGGTTCCAAACTGAACGTCGAGATTAATCTTTCCCAGTGGATAACTTGGCTTGTCTGGTGTGATACCATGGAAACATGTGTCGGTTGGTTTTAATTTCTCCAAGGATATATTCATCTTCCTCAATGTATCTGCATACATGAGGTTTAAACTGCTGCCTCTATCTATGAATACTCGTGAAACGTCGAATCCTGCGATCACCGCTGGTAAAATCAAAGCTGATTGCCCTGGTCAAGGGACTTGCTGTGGATGGTCCGCTATAGTGAAGCCAATGTCCTGTCCCGACCAATTCAAGTACTCGATTGTTGGTGGAGGCATCTTTTCTGCCATGAAGACTTGTCGCGAAATTACTTTTTGAGCTCTGTTGGATGCCTGGCCTTCTGAATCATCGAGACCGCACCATTGGTGTCGATATAAGGAGGCGGGTGTGGAGCTGCCGCCAATTGCAGCTGGTGTTGATTTTCGTCCGTGATTGCGGGAGGAGGTGGAAGGTGGATCTCACTCCTTGGCCCCTGAGGGTTTCTATTTGCTGCCTATGCGTTGGCATGCCCCGCGTACCTGTTCAGCGCCTGGAAAGTTCGGCAATCCTTCTGTAAATGCCCCAACTGCCTCTTCCCATTGTTGTCGAGATAGAAGTGCATCTGGCATGGTCCGTTCATCATATCTTCGGGAGATATGTACGGCCTCTGGAACCTTGGTCCATTATTTTGCCTGTTGGGACGTGGACTATCCCTATAGTCGTTACGCCGTTCACCACTCTTTTGATAATCATCTCGATTATTATTTCCGCTATTTCCTCGGAAGCCAGCCGATATTTGGCCGGGACCGTCATAGTCGGAGAATTGGCGAGAAAATCATCGTCTATTTTGAATATTTCGATTACGATCATCCTCAGGCGACCTATGCCGCTTGTTGTGAACAACATCTTCTCCATCTGCCCAACGATTCGCTATTTCCATCAGTGCCGCTATTGTTTTTGGATTAGTCCTTCCCAAATCCTCGACTAGGTCCTTCCTTTGAATCCCGACGACAAACACATCTATCGCTCTTTCATCAGATATGTTTTCTGCCGAGTTTTTGATAATGTTCCACCTCTGAATGTACATCCTCATCAACTCATCATACTTTTGTCTACAGGCTCGTAACTGCTCTATTGACGCAGGTTTCTTGCATGTAGATAATAATTTTTTCACAAAGATGTCCTCGAAAGTTTCCCAACTGTCGATGGACCCAAGTGGTAACTTTTTTATCCATGATCACGCTGCTCCACTCAGGTGCACTTGGATGCTATGCATGGCAGTTGCTTTGGTTCCTCCCATCAATTTCACTGTTTCCAGATAATAGACTAGCCAATCCTCTAGATCTTGCAGGCCATCGAACTTCTTGTAATTATTGGGTAACTTGAAACCAGATGGAACTCGCATTTTGCGAACTCTTCGAGTGAAACAGGGGAGACCGCACATCTCCTCCTCGTCGAATTCTGGTGACTATCGACGTTCTCTCCTTTCTTGCCGCGCCCTATCAACTCGCGCCTGTGTCGATGTATCTCTTGCCGCGCTTGTTCTTGGCGGGTCCTGTACTACCCCTGTGGGTTGTGGACTATTTTGCCTTGGAGCACCTTCGGGAGGTGTACCTGTGTTTGCGAATACTGTTCCCATGACTCCAACTCCTACTATAGCCATGTTGTACAATGCTTCCCACGGATCTCCGGGAGGTGGTCTATTTGCCAGTATGAAGGCCTGAGTCGCCATATATCTAGCTTCCGGTGTTTTGGGAATAATGTTTCCCCTTGTATCTATTGACATAAAGGACATATCGAGATTTTGGATCAGATTGTCCCTCTCGCCTTCGGGCACGTTCTGCAGCCTAGACCTTGTTCTATTACGGGCTGCTCTGTGGTTGGACTCCGAAGTTCCTGAATGTCGGCTAAGCTCTGCCCTTCTTCGGCTTGACACAGAAGCTGCGTCTCTCCTCCTATTAAGCTCAGTTGTTTGCTTTTCGAGTTCTCGTCCAGCACGGGCGAGTCTATATTGGTATGCTTGCAGTTCTTCGGTTGTGGCAGTTGTAGTCATCGGTTCTGTACCGTTCATGGCTCTTGTAGCTCTGTCCCAAGCCGCTTACGGAAGTTGCACCCTCTGTCGTTTCGTAGGCCCGACGTACTTGGTGCCCAAACCTCGCATAAGATCAGCGGGATCGACGTATGGATTTCCCACATCATCGAAAGCTTCTGATGTCTCCTCCTGTGGGCGACTTGGTTCTCCAATTGCATAGACTTGATGATATTTTGGAGCTTGAATTTCGTTGGGGTTGGTGACACCGTCGTATAGATCGGTGAAAACCTCCCGAACAGAAGTAGATTTGTCGATGAAGTCGAAGCTGTCGATGCTATCTGAGTCGCTGCTTATATTGGAGTCCGCAGACGACCCGACGAACATGCTTCCGAAGACCTTGACGAGCGTTCCGCTTGTCGCAGACTTGGCGAAGCGTGGCGACGAGATTTCCTCGGCGCCACTCTCGAATGACGACGACGATTCCGAAGTATCGGAGTTGGCCGCCGACGATCCCGACAAAATCGGAACCTCGAGACGATGCGATCCTTCTTTTCCGACGCGGAAGTGGAACCTCCCGACCGTCATCTCCATGGGCTCCTCCAGATACGCATATGCATCCACACGGGAGGGTGGGTGAGGAACAAAATCGACTAGATCAGTTTCGATCTGTTTACCTCCGTCCATCGTGTTGCTTGCCACCGAAGATGTCGACTATGTTGAGCGTGCCATCGAGATCATCTCCTTGTCGCCTTCAGTTCCCACAGACAATGCCAATTGACAAGGTATCGACTTGTCAATGCCTATAGATTGTAGACTAGGATTTTCAGGGAAGTAAAGGGCAAGTAGATCTCAAAGGTTCAGCCAGAAAAGTACTCGACTGCTAAGAAACTAGGGTTGTGTTGACAATGAAATCGATCCTCTCTTTGTCCCTCGACTCCCCTTTATATAGGAGGCGGAGCCGAGGGTTTCGTGATGCACAAGTTACAAAGTCCGGGAGACTCTTTGAGTTTGTCCCGTAATAGTTACAAGTCAGTATTCCTAATACAACTCTATCTTTCCAAACTATCTCTTGATTGGGCTTCCGAGCTTCATAAACTTCGGGTCGTGGGCCTTCAATAAACCCCGGGTACCATCTTTCGCAGCCCCATTGGGGATGCCTATGTTAGGGAGTTTGCACCAGTGTGAGATCTCTATGTCTTTTAGATTTTGCATCGTATTTTACTTGTCTTGTTTTTACACTTTGCTTTTCAGTTCTTTTGCATAAAAATTCAAAAACACATAAAAGTTAGTAGTAATTATCTTCTCAAAATCATGGGGAAAAGAAATACTAAGTTGTGTGATTACACAAACACTCGTAATGATCATTTTATTGCTAAACCTATCACTACACCTAAGATAACTGCTGAATGCTTTGAAGTAAGTCCTAAGTTATTAAATCTTATAACTAGGGAACAATTTGGTGGTAGTGCTAGTGAAGATGCCTCTATGCATTTACATGATTTCTGTGAAATTTGTGATATGCAAAAGTTTAAAAATGTGTAAAACAATATTATTGTCAAACTTAAATTATTCCCATTTTCGCTTAGAGGAAAGGCTAAAGAGTGGCTATTATCATTACCTACTGCTAGTATCAACTCTTGGGATGATCTTAAAGAAGCTTTCATTAAAAAGTATTACCCACCTGTTAAGATCTTAAAAAATAGAAATATCATCCTATAATTTAGACAAAATGATAATGAACATGTAGCAACAACCTGAGAAAGAATTAAAAACATGCTTAGAACTTGCCCATCACATGGAGTTAATGAATTGACTATCTTACACTCTTTTTTAAATAATGGGTTAAATATGATGTCTCAAAGCATGATAGATTCCGCTCCTGGGGAGGTGCTTTTATGGGTAAAACTGTGTCTGAAGCTAAAGCAATATTAGAAAGCATGCTACATATATATCCATTGTCAATGGCACACTGAGACAACACCTAATCATACTAAGAAAGTGCATTCAACTGAAGAAAAAAATCATATATCTAATAAAATTGATGCCATACTTTCCTACATAGCCAAGCAAAATAATGATAATGCCCCTCTACAAGAATTAGTTGGAAACAAAAATAAAATTTTGGATGTTAATTTTATAAGAAACTTTGGCAACAGTGGGTATGGGAACAATTATAATAACTCATATGGCCAGCCTCCTTATGTACCCAACAATATGCTAGCTAGTGGCAGTAACTCTAATGAATTAGAAAGCACCATTAGATATTTATTGCAACACAAAAAGAGTTAAATAAAGAATTCATAGCAAAATTTGAAAGGCAAGATGCTTTGAATAATAAAATTGATCACTTAACACAAGAAGTTGTGTCTTTCAAAAACCTCTTACAACAAAATATCCATGAAGAAACAATTAAATATGTGCAAGAAGTTATAGATAAACCTTGGGAAGCTTTAAATGCTACGGATGAAAAAGAAACACTTATACTTGCTAATGATAAACAATTTGAAGAAGTGAAATGCTTAGTTAAGTAAGGGAACCACTTTTGGATCTTTATAGATGTAGCTTGCATGAATTAATTGCTATACTTCAGAAAATTTCTAAAGATCCCACTATTAATGTCAATCAAGCTGGTTTTGGTTCCTATATTGCTAACTATGTCATTAAATAAAATATACAAAGATCCAATATTAAGTCTATGATACCACCTAAGCTTTGGGATGCTTGGATCCCCAAGATTTTAATTTCTATTATATTGATAAAGAAACACACCATGCAATTCTAGATTTAGGATCTAGTGTTTCTATCATATCTAAAAAGCTATTTGAATTACTTAATCTAAAATATATGAAAATTGCTCTATTGATTTATTACTTGTTGATGATTCAACCAAAAAGGCTTTTGAAAGAGTTAATGATGTAATGGTTGAATTTCATATGACATATGTGCCTGTTGATTGTAGAAATACCTCTAGTCCTATAATCTTTGGGATACCTTTTCTGAGAACAACATGAGCTATCATTTATTATAAAGAAGGGAATGTAAAATTCCAATTTCCACACAAGAAATTTATGGAGCACTTTCCAAGGAATAAGTAGGTAGCACCATTTAATCTACCACATAATTTCCATGACACTTGAAACAAGTAAGTAAGCCTAACTATATGACTATAAACAAAGCGCTTTACGGGAGGCAACCCAAGATGTTTTTATATATGGTTTTTTATACATACTTGATGTAGCATGTTAGTTTATTTTAGTTTACTTTCTAGTTTCTAAATAAAGTATCAAGTTTTTACCCATTTAGATGTTTAAACTTGCAAACATAATATGGACTTGTCGTTTTCTGCGCTACACTTATTAGTGGACGATTTTTATGATTTTTTTGGTAAATTTTAAAATCTTCATAAATTCACAGTAGCTGATACTTTTCATCCTATATATTCACGTAAATTTTCTAAAATTCTTGACATGTCTAAGTCGCATTAAAAATTCAGTTTTGTTGCAGCAAAAATTCTGGACATATTCTGTCTTTCAATGTTAGATCCATTATTTTGAGTATCAAAATGATTGTTTGCTTGGGAATTTTGATATGATATAATGAGTAGAATATTATATGCTCTCTGGTTCATGAATATATAATTTTATTTTTGATACAAACAATAACAAACATGATTTCTTTGTACCTCTAATGTCACCCCATAGAAAAGAATGAGAAGAAAAGTTTGTGTTGAAGTTTTTTCAGAGGGAATGGAGGAATATCACACTAAGATAAATTCAATTATGGTGAATATCATAAGATTGGGGATACCCATGACACCCCACTGGCCTCATTTGAAAACTCCTAGTTTGAGCATCTCTAAACTCTATTTTTTAAGTAACATAGAATTTTCGCAAAAGCTTGAAGCGTCATTGTTTTATTTGTGTCTAGTTTTGCTTTTGAAATGAAAGGACCATAATATTAGATGTTCATAATGCATATGAATGATCCAAACTCTATTATCTCTTAATGATCAAATAAAATTAAGTTGCATGATTATAAAAGAAAAGGAGGAATGCCTAAAGTTGAAATTTATTTTGTGTATGGTATTCTAGTTTCACATGCTCTATTGAGTGATGATTTGCTATGTGCCTTATTCACTTCTACTTATTACTAGTATACATAGATGTTTAATTTTAAGTATCATTGTTTGATGATGAATGAATAGCTGTATGGATACTATTGCATGCTTTTAGACCTCTTGCTAGCCAAAAAAATTGAATTCTTACACAAGCATAGGCTTGTTTCCAAGCTCAACTCAAATCCAATGTCTATCATACCTACCTATATATCTCTTGCTATTCCAAGTATAATGTGTTTTTTATGCCTCCAACCTTTTCAAAATATCATTTTTTGTAATTTAAAGCTCATAAGAAAGTAGGGTTTGGAAGGAAAATACCGCTATGCATGTTGTGGGTTTGAATAATTATGGGTAATGAGCCTGACCATAACCACGCTTACTGGGGAAGTCTTTCAATATTGCACCATCAGGGTATTGCACCCTGCGTTGATCATCATTTTTTTGTTGACGTTTATCTCTTGTGAAATAAGTGGAGGTTATAAAGAGTAAGTATGCATGCATGTTAGAGAAGAGCAATGGGCCGCTAATGGAAGCCATGCCTAATCAAGGTGAAAATTTCGGCAAAGAGCATCCTCAATAGGAAGAGTGAAAAAAAGAAAGAAAAAGAGTTACTGAAAAGAGAGAGAGAGAGAGAGAGAGTGGAAAAAGAAAACAAAAGAAAAGAAAGAAAAAAGAGTTAGATAAAAAAGTGAGAGAGAGTTAGAGAGGATGCTCAACGTCTGTTGTTCATGTTGTCCCGGTATGGATGGGCTATAGTTGAGATATCCATCTCCTTTGGTCTTTTCTACAGGCGGCATGAAGGCACACCGTTGCGATACTTGGTTGAAACATGTGTGTTGAAAATCACTATATATGGCCCTGAAGAGTTCTCGGGAGGAGAGCGCCGCAGAAGACAGAAACACGAAAACAGTGGCTGCAGATGCGAAGATTGGAGGGGTTAACTCCGCCGGGATCACCGCCGGAGGGATCTCCACCTTCTCCAACGTCTTCATCGTCATCAACATGATCACGGGGAGTAGTACACCTCTGGACTACAGTTTGTGGCAGTAGCTTCATCTATTTGTCTCATGTTCTTCATAGTGTTCTTAGTGCCATATGAGCTGCCCTACATGATTATGGCCATATTTGTAATACCTATGTGGTGGATCCTTATTCTATTATATTGTGCTATGAGATATGATCATATTATGTGCAAGATGTATTGATAGATGCATATTATGTACCACGTTCTTAAGTATTTGTTTTGAACCAACTTTTATAAAAGAGCGTGTATGGGGTGATGTCTGTATTAGATGGAGTAGCATGGTTTTAGTGATTGAATAGTGACAACAAATTCATAATGTAGTATGGTTTTTTCCTTTTCTATTGCTACCTCACTAGGGATAAAGTGAATGCATGTGTTATGTTCACCATGTGACAAAAGTGATGATCGTGTTTGTTCAACGTAGCATATTTGATATTCAAACATCATGTCAAAATAATTATGACTATGCTCTGTTAATTCTTAATACAAGATTGCATGGAGTTTCCCTTTCTTGTGGAGTATAAGAGAGATGTGTTGCATCATCTCTATGGTACGACATGATGCACATATGAATGTGTATCTTTCACATGTTATTATTTTGCATCTTCATATCTTATTGATAAATTATTATTCTCTACAGCAACTTAAAAGAGAGAATAGTCAAGTGAACCTATGAACCCGGTCCACTTTTGATCATAAGAAACACCTTTATATTGCTTTTATCTTGTTTTCTATTTGATGTATTATTTTAATCTGAAAATACAAAAATATTTACTTTTCCTATTTGCATCCAAAACCCCAAAAATAATCAACCCTTTTACTATCTTTACTTTGTTACTTTATTTTATATAGTTTTACTTGTTTTATTATTACTTATGTTTTATTTACATACGCGAAACCTTGTGCTTGACAACCACGCGGTGGAGTTGGAGACACAAGGCTTTATTTTACTTTGTAGGATTGCTAGAAGAAGAGAGGGAGAGACAACTCTTTGCTCAGTTCCCCGAGAGTTTGATATAAATCCTCGAGTCACCCAGGACCGTACCGCATGCATGTGCAGCCTGTTCGACTGCACAGGGCCTCCCGATTTAGAGGGCCTCCAAATTAATATGTCAAACTAGTACTCTAATGACCGATTTTGTTTAATTGGACCTTAATGAATTCGATGAGAGATTCTACAGAGTACTATACTCCATTAAGGTAGTACTAGTGCTTAGAAAATTTGCAATCGCATTAACTCCAAAGGCCCCCAAGCCACCCACGCCTCTTGACCCGTATCTTTTCTTTCTCTTCCATCGCGAGTGCAGCTAATTCAGTTAGTCTTCCAATAAATATTAAGATTTTGTCTCAAGAATTTTTATGAAGAACTAATTGAAGATTCATTTTAGAAAGATGTCACGTTTTGACAAAAAAATAGCACTTTTGAATTCTTAGATTTTTTTTCACATGATGCACTTCTTTTAATCTATTTTACCACATACTATGTCCATTCCTATAAATAAGACACACACATATTTCAATGTGAACCTTGACCAAATAAATATGACAACAATATCACGATCATATAATACATAAGGAACATTGTTAGAATCGTGTTGGAAAATACTTTCTAATGATATCAGTTTTATATCAAATATTTTTTATATACTTCATCCTGAAAAATATGTTTCAACTTCATCAAAACTTGCATGTATCTACAAACTAAACTCATCTAAATACATGTATATCTAGATAAAATTGAAACATCATTTTTAAATAGAGAGACATAGATTAATATTTTGTCGAAGATAAAATACGAAAAACAAGGGCGCATTGTTTATTGAAATGGAGTGAGTAGTATATATAAAATCATCTTAGTTTCCAATGATCATGTTGAGGGCGTCTATTTCTTGTTTTGCTCAGGGCCTCCGTATTATCAGGTACGGCCCTGGAGTCACCCTTGGGGGGAAATTGCTTCCTGGACTACACACTCTGCACTTAGAGTCCCAACGTTTCAAGAGTTTTTGCTTGTGTTGTAAAGCTCCATCAACGGGTTGAGCAACCCTCGAAAGACTCTTTCTGCTAATTCTACTGGTAAGAGGAATATGACCTGGGCAAATCGCCGAGTGAAGTAATGCAAGCTCTCGCGCGTTCTCTAACGGACTTCGAGAAGGTTGCTATAGTTGACCCTTCACTGCTGCTCCCCTTGTCATGGCGCACCCCTCGGCGCCTATCTTGGACGGGATGATGACATGATATTCCCACACACCAAGGTAAAGTGGTTTGAGCATGGATATGATGGCGAACAGAGTTTGCGTAGCTTGCGCCGCCTACCTGGGGCGCTAGATGTCATGTCGTGAATTTCGACACCGGGTAATAGATCTCCCCTTTAATTTAGGGGGGAGGAGGGCACGCAGAGCTGAGCGAGCTCGACCGACGGGCGATACGATGCACACAGTCACACAAATACATGTGTTTTACCCAGGTTTACGCCGTTGTGCGAAATCCTACCTCTTGCAACTATGATGTTGATGGTGGATCTCAACTGATACATGGTTTGTTTTTAGGCAAGGAGTAGCTAGTTTCTTCCCTCATAAGCCTTCTTCTCCCCTCCCTTCCTTCGGTGTGGCCCTCCTTTTATAATGGAAAGAAGCAACCACATGTGTCATTTCCACGTGGCGATGCGCCTTGTGCATGGATTCAACATAGCAGTGCCGAGCAGTAGTCTGGGTGAGTAGACTGCACATGGTGCATCGCTTTTCCTCGGAGGAGGTTTTGTCCCATCACTCCGACTTATCTCTCAAAGTCGAGTGTCGGGTGGGATTGCTACTTTCCACGGGCTCTGCTACCGGGGGAGAGGCCTCACGATTACCGCCGGAGTCATCCGGGCCTCCTTGGAGACGAAGAAAGCCCCACGTACTAGCCCTCCTAACCACAGAAGGAGTTGTCTTCTCTTTGTCCTTCATGCTGCCCGGGCAGGTATCCGGGCCTTCCAACTCAATCTGCCGTGCTACACCGGGGGGGGGGGGGGGGGGGGGTTCCGCTGGAGGCAGCACCATGGAAGGGGTTGTCTTCACTTGGTCGTTCTTGGTGCCTGGGCCAGGTATCTGGGCCTTCCAAATCAAACCGTCATGTCGTTCCACTGCCCACGCGGCGTACATGGGCAGCCTAGATCGCCACCCTACTTGGGTGTCTTTACAGGGACCCCATTTTCCCTGGAGACGACAAATTCTGTAAGGGCAACACAAGCAAAAAAACATTCAGAACCACCACAGTTTGTCTACGAACAGGGAAGAAGACCTCATCCTTCGATCTTTGCCGCGATCCTTCTCCTCGTGATCCTTCATTCCACCATCAGCATCACCACAGAGAGAGAGGGAGAGAGAAAGATTCATCTTTATAAGAACTAGGGTTGTAAACACTATTCAAATTCGAGACTCGAGATTGGATTTGGTTTGATCTTATTTGTGCCCCGCTATGGTAATATTGAGATGAACTCCTTTAAAAATATTATTATGTCTTTGTACAATTCTCCTCTCATGTGCAAGCACATCTTCTTGGAGTGGGAGATGTAGGGGATTGGTGAGATGTGATGTGCCTATTACTATTTTCATCCATTTGTGAAAGCTATATTTATTATTACTTATGATATTGATTATCTATGGTTTTCTTAATGCATGTTATCTAAATAAGGGCCCAGACAACATGATCTAGGGATATGCATAGATGAACATTTATTGTCTAGAAACTCCACGACCTCTTAGTGATAGTGGAGATATCAAAGAGAAGTGAACCCAACTTGAGAAGAATGAGGAACCATTAACCTTAATTTGTTGGTCTGGTCATATGACCTTAATAATTATGTTGGCTATTGCTTATGGCAGCTGCTAATTGGACAATAGTGTTTATATATAGATCCCAACATGAAGGAGATAGATGACTTAAGGGTTGCTCACCTACTTGTATCCTAATATACAAACATAACTTTCACATACTAACTGCATTGATATATCGTCCGTATGGCACACTCACTATCACCATGAACTGAATCTCTCCCCACCTGACCTCTCATCTGCAGGAAACTCCAAACAAAATCGGTTACTTCATTTTCGATACTATTTACTCTTTATATTTATGCTCAATAAGTTTTCAACCTACTCACCACCTCTACCTTCACACTTTCAGTAAATTCACTTAGGACAACGTGACACCTTGGGTGCGGCAGAAACGTCAAAAAACAATATTTGGCCTTCTTTCTCTCAGTGGGTTCGATATAAAACTAGAAAAATACTTCTATGGATTTATGCTCTGACGAACCTGTGTTCTTGAACGCCATGAAGCTATTTTCTAGCACCGTTTATAGGGAGGTAAAGTGCCAATTATTGTTTCTTACATGGTAAGTGTTGAATCACAAATGATCTATTTTCAAGACAGAGGCTCTGGAAAAACTATTTACCTAGATATCTTGAGCGTATACCCAACACTAAACCTGACCAAACCATAACAAGTCTATTTAGATCAAACACTTTTGATATAAATTCTTGATGTCGAGGTTAAATATCACCCAGGAAAAGGAGAAAACTTTTAGGGAGTATGGAGCTCCATCTGCACATGTTATTAAAGCCCCTATAGCTATTCTTGAGATACGTGCTAGTGAATTCAGTATTAGTGTAAAACTTATCTGCCAAGCGTAGGAAACAACCTTTTCAGTGAAGATCTAAGTTTGCATCTAGACATGTTCTACCTTTTATGCCATACTTTTAAGCCTAAATAAATCCCAATAGATGCCATGTTATTAAGACTTTTCCGATGGTCATTGAAAGGTAAGGATTATGATTGGTTACGGTCATTGCCTCATAATTACATCAGAAGTTAGGAACAATGTTGTAATGCATTCATGTTAGGATTCACTTCTATGGCTAAGAAAATGTAGGCAAGGAAAGATATAACCGACTTTAGCCAACAAGATGGGGAGAGGTTTTCGCGAGCTTGGGGGGAGATTTTCCATAATTCTCGAGTTCACACCCAATCATGGATTTCATAATCACGTGATTTATCATTCTTTCGATTTGGGATGAATAGTGAATCTATACAAAAGTTTGACGGAAGCGCACAAGGAGTATTCAAGAATTTGAATCTTGAAGAAGGGAAATCACTCATGCAAGCCATAGCTCTCAATGAAGAACAATATTACAATGCGCCTCCAAGGTAAAACAAAGAGGTATCTATCCTTTAAGTTTCGAAGATATGAATGATGCAAGAAATGATATGATTACTCTTGGTAAAACTGTTGATGAAATAAAAGGTAAAATCATGAACCTCGCAGAGCAATATGAAGAAGAATATATGATTAATTCTCCTAGATTTGCACCATTTTAAGTTTGCACAAGAAACATGGCAAAATGGTGTTCATGAATGGTTAGAACGTCAGGATAAATCTATAACACAGCTTGTAATTGAAATAGATGAGACTGGGCATACTACTATACAATAAAAAGTGCATTCTCAAATGTTTAACACCCAATATGAACAAATAGCTAAAACTCAATCTCTTTTGCTCGACAAAGCATATCGAATTGTATCTACTAACATTGTTACTAGAGCAAGTTCTCAGGTACACAAACCGCCAGGATAAAAATGGTGGGATGAAGATCAGGCACAAAAAGAGAAAGATACACAAGAAATGAGTGAAGAAGAGGAGAACCTATTCGATCCTCAATATGATATCCAGCTTCAGGCTCGTGAAAAATAAAATCTACAAGCCAAGGAGGGGTAAGAAAAAGAAATTGGGGAAGAAGAACTAAATGACTCTGACGCTGAGACAATTGATGAAAATCAAAAGGAAGATAAGCCCAACCAACAAAGGGAAGAAGTGGCTTCCGTGAAGGAAAAGCGAGGCAAGCAGCCTCAGAAAGAAGAAAAAGGGCCTTCATTTTGCCCAGGACGTTTAGAGAATCGTAAAGAGGAAGACTTGTATAAATATTTGGTAAAGAATTACAAAACCTTAATTTACTATTTCATTTAACTGATTCTATTAGAGTTCCTACTTATCAAAAGTTTTTACGAGACATCCTTAACAAGAACACTCTATCTATAAATTCTTTTAGCATTGCATGGCTATGTACTGATACGTGGATTTTGTATCATCATATTAGCACCATATAGGACTAGTTATTATGGTTATTTGCATTGTCTTAGCATTATTCATGCATTTTTAGATGACTTCCGGGACTTCCCTATAAAGTCTATTTTATTGGTATTTAATTTCTGGGAGGCAGAAACCTCCTTTTTCATATTTTGTTGTTTTAGGGACCTTCCAGACATCAATTAATTTGAGGAAAAACCTCACGGAAGTATTTTCGCGAGGAGAAGGACACTCATCTTTGAAAGCACGCAAGGGGGGCCATCAAGACCAAGAGGCACCATACGGCGCCACCCCACCTATAGGCCGCGCCACCCAGGCACTTGGGGCCCTCGAGCATCGTATCGGCCCTCCTTTTTATGGACGCCTCCATTTTGCTAGAAAACATACGCCATATTTTTCACACGATTTGTTGAGGCGACGGTAGAGGTGAAAGTCCTCTCCTACTCCGGGAGAGGGCAGATCCTACTGCTCTGAGCACTCCGGAGTGGGGGAAATCGAAGCCATCGTCATCACCACTCCCCTGGCCCTTGGCGTGTGGGAGTCATGTACATTAACATCTACATCAACACCATCTGCATCTCCAGGATCCACCTTATTCCCCTCATAGTTTGTTGTAGATTGAACCCTAGATATTGTGTAAGTGCTATTTGTTTGATTGTGATTGACAACTTGTCTCTATTTATAGGTGAAGTTATATTCTCAGATTGTGTTGTAACCCATATGCCACTGATCCGTATGTCGTTTCACCGCTGTGAGTAGTCCTCCATGTTTCTCAGGGCATAGGATGAATTGGTTATGATTTCTATATAGTATGCAATGAGTATTTGGTCAAGTTTTAATCTTTATATGTGGTTATTATGGTAATGTGCGAACATCGACTACATGTTACTTCACTTTTATGGGATCATGGGGCCGCACCTTAGAGTGATGAGAGGGGGAGGAAGGGACGGAAGGACAGAAACCGTTTTCCAATTCTTTGAGTTGTAATAGGGAGATTTATATCAAGGACATTAGAACTTACTGCTGTGGTCGGACATTTATGTCTTAATGATTCCTGAGTTAGTTCATTAATTTGAGGTACCAATCACAAGGGGTGTGTTTGATCATACATATGGCTGCACCCAATTTAGGCTCCATCCGGCGAGAATGAAACTTGACGAGATGCTTACCATGCTGTTTAGAAATCTAAATGCTGAGTAAATCCATGTCTTCCTTGGGAACATTTGTCTTATATAAGTACACACACATTCAATTGAGCTTGCCCTCTGCTGAATACAGGATTAGACTTTCTCTGAAAAGAGCATTTATTTTGTCGCTATTTTCTTTCAGTAATTTACTTTTCCTGCAAATTTTATACCCCAAATACAAAACCTTTGCAACTTTCATTATTTTCCTGCACGTTTACTAATAAATACCTTAAGCTCCATGTGGGTTCAACAACCTTTTCTTATTTAAAGTTAATACAATTGATCTCCTACACTTGGGAGACATAATGTACACACTTGTGTATCTTTGCAAATGGCTAACAAATCAATGAAACAACCCATTAAAATGGTAGAAGATGTTCTGATAAGAATAGGAAAACATATGATTTCCACTTAGTTTATTATACTTGATATGCCTGAAAATGTTAACCTAGCAATTATTTTGGGAAGACCTTTCCTTAGCACTGCATGAACCTATGTTGACTGCACAGAAGGAAAGATCGTCTTCAAAATATATGATGAAGAATCGTAAGGTATTTTCCTAAGAAGAACGGGAATAATGGAAGGTACATACCACCAGGCAAGAGAACAAATATGTCCAGTGTTCACAATGAAGGACACTCCAAGGTATGTTTACCAGCTTGAGAAATTTCAAATAGTTGAGCTATGCAACTTTAAAGGAAGCGCTTAATGGGAGGAGCCCCATCATTTATATTTATATATAATAATAATAAGAGAATAATTTCCAATGTGCTGGAAGAAATTACTGTTTTAGAGTGAAGAATATACCAACGAGGATGATTATTGGAAAAAGTGAAGAAAGAAAGAATTAAAAGACAAGCAACACGAGTTCTAACGAGCAGAGGTATGGTCATCATGACCGTACGACATGAATGTACCGATGTTGTAATGAGACTCCTGTAAATTCGTCGATTTCACATAACAGAAAACGACCGCTGGTACGGCGAGGTGCCCCCACACACCACGCGACCATACCATACCCATAAGGGGCGGCAAAAATTCTAAGTGAAAACTCACTGGAAGCTCACGAGCAGAAGTAACTGTACCGTCCAACCGTACAGAAGTCGTGGATAAAACAACATTTTTCGGAGAAAATTTAACGAGCCATGGGACGGGCATGTTCTGTGTACCACGTGCTCGTAACACAGACCGACTCAGGTAAGTAACTCTAGATCGATTCCCAGTTACCTCTTAACAAGAGATGGTACGGGCGAGCGTGATCGTACCTCGCGCTCGTACCACCCCTATTGTGCTTTAAGAAGACATGGTGGTTGGTTTGGGTCTCAAACCGGCCGCCATTCTCTGT
The DNA here is from genome assembly GCF_019359855.2 of Lolium perenne. NCBI lineage: Eukaryota > Viridiplantae > Streptophyta > Magnoliopsida > Poales > Poaceae > Lolium > Lolium perenne. The sequence goes on from NC_067248.2 coordinate 192,597,929, forward strand.
GTTTCTCTCTCAACTCTGAAACCGTAATCCCTATATCCACCTAGACGTCATCGATTTCGTTCGTTCAAGTTGGGGAATCTTCACATCAGTGCATTTCTCACCCGATTCTTGTGCTATTTTCTTCGATCCATGGTGAAATATCTCACATTGATCTCCTAGATGAACTATTATTATTTGTCGATTCCCGTTGGTTATGAACGTTACGATTAAAATTTTTTTTTTGCATGGAACCGTTTTTGAATCAAATAAGACTCACATGCCCAAAAAAATCTATCAAAGTTTTGTAGAATTTGCACAATGAGCTCATTGTTGAAAAAGACCTTCGAGGGCGGCTGATGCCCACAAGTATAGGGGGTCACTTAAAGCTTCGATGGGAAGTATTATCTGAATTTATAGTTCGACTCAAGGAAAACACAACAATACTTGTAGGAATTTAGCAATTGAGGCATCACTCTCAATCACACATGTGTATCAATCAATATTCTCAAAAATGAAATGGTGATTGCAACAGTTGAATCAGAGCAGTAAAACAAAACAGTAAACAATAGCAGCATATTTCCAGTGTTTATCGGAAATAGTGAACTTGTAACTTCAGTGGCTAAAAGTGTAGGCATGAGGTGATAGTGGAGTGTTGCATGAATAAAACTGATCATATAATAAATATGAATGGTGATTGCAACAGTTGAATCAGAGCAGTAAAACAAAACAGTAAACAATAGCAACATATTTCCAGTGTTTATCGGAAATAGTGAACTTGTAACTTCAGTGGCTAAAAGTGTAGGCATGAGGTGATAGTGGAGTGTTGCATGAATAAAACTGATCATATAATAAATATGATAAATAGGAAAAAACCCTAATGCTCTCGCGCCGCTCCCGCGAGCGGCCGGGAGCCCGTGGCGGCGCTCTTCCCCGACCCCCCTCCCCTCCCCCTCCGTCTCGCCGCCGCCAGAGGGCGTCGCCGGGCGAAGCCCGCGCGGCGCCGGGGCCCCCTCTCCTCGCGCGGTGGTGGCGGCGCGGGCCGTCCGCTGCCGGTGAGGGCGCCGCGGCGGGCGTCGGGCGTGGCTGCGCGGAGCTCCGGCGTCGGCGTGGAGACGGCGCATCCCTTGGCGTGCTCGCGGCGGTGGTACCTCCCCGGAGCGACCTCGACGGCGGGCGGCGCGGCCTCTGCCCTGGTGGTCTGGTGGAGACGACGGCGGCGCGGATGACGACCGGCTCGGCGGGATGTATGGCCGGCGGCGGAGCGCCTGCTCGGGCTCGACGTGGAGGCCGCCTGGTGCGGTGGTGGCGGCTCCTTGGGCCTCCGCGGGTGCGGACCAAGGCAGGGGCCTGATCCCCTTCGAGCCGTCTTCGTCCCAGATCTGCTGGCGCCGACAGCCATGGGGGCTGAAGGTGGCCTCTTTCGCAGGTTCGGCTCGGATCTCCTCGCGTCTTGCTTCGGTGGTGCTGGTTGCGGCGGCCGGCCTGCGCCTTGGTTGGTGGTCGATGGCCACTCGACGTTGACCTTTGCTCTCCCCTAGGTTGCCAGTTTGCAGAGGTGGGACGCCGGGGCAGTGGCCCCGGACGGTGGGAGTTCTGCTGGTTGGCGGGCGAGCCAGAGACTCGGGTGCTGGTCGGGAGCCTCGGCCGTGTGGACGGCGTGGTTCCGGCGAGCCACATGCTGTGTCAGCGGGGCGGATGTTGCTACGGCGGCGACCGCTCCCCTGTGTGGATGGGCAGAGTGCTAGTGCCGGGGGAAACCCTTGCCCGTTTGGGCCACGACGGCGACGTCCGTGGACGTCGTTCCCTTGTTGAAGGCGTCGGTGGGGCGGCGCTCGGTTCAGCCACGACCTCCGGGTGAAAACCCAAGATCTTTGGATCGGGCGGTAGTGACGCTTTGGCGCCGTGCTCTTCTTTAAGATGCCGCCTTGGAGTTCATGGCGTGTGGCTCTCCGTTGGTTGTGCGGCGGAGGTGCGGTGCCTCTTGGTGTTGGCTCTTCGTCTAGCGATCCTCGGCAAAGCTTGCTTCGTGCCCTTCCCTTGTCGAGCTTCCTTGGCGCTGCTGTTTGGTTTGTGAGCATCGAGGGTTGGCCCCCGGTGGTGGTCGGCTTCCGGTGGCGTTTCTGCGTCGGAGGAGTGTTGTTGAGGCGCGCGTGAAAATGGCTCGCTCTCGGGTGAGCTCCGGCCCGACACTGTAGACTCCTGCTCTTCTCCGAGTCTCGTAGGCGCTTTGGCTAATTTCGTTGATCACGCCTCCGGCTGTAGCTTCTTCGGTAGTTCGTGTGGGTGTGTGGTGTCATTTTGTAAGCTGGGTTCAGCACTATGTATCTTTCTCGCCGTTGGTGGCTTTGTTAATTCAAAGTTGGGCACTTGAGTGCCTTTTATCTAAAAAAAATCATATAATAAATAATATGGTGTTCATCTCTCACTCCATTGTGTGTAGGTATGCGCTCCAAATATAGTTATGCGTAGTAACCAAGAGAATTTGCACAATATCTATAGTCATACCTGCCCATTTCACCGGGGCCAACTTGAAACTACAGGTAATTAAGGTCTACCCTTTCGAATATCCCGAAATAATTTATTAGCACTCCATGAACACACAATATACTCAAACTACCACATATTCCCCTCGTTTTCCCTAACTGTCACTTTAGGGTTCGTAGGTTAATGAAAATAGTAGGTAATACCCTTTGCAGATAAAAACCAAACACATATATGATAGATCAATAAAAGTTTGGCACTCAAATCATGTCTCACGGGCCCTATTAATAAGCAATGAACATAGCACAAGTGCATCAACATAATACGAGAATATCATCAAGATAAACACCTCAAATCTAGATACATATGCATGATTACATGATCAATCTCATCCGATCCCCATCCACCTCACATGCCTAAAGAGAACTACTCACCATGGTGTTGTAGAGTGAACACATGGTTGATGGAGACGGTGTTGAAGATGGCGTCGAAATCCCCCTCTCCGACGTGGAGAGCAAGATCAATCAGATTCTCGAAACAAAGATCGTGGTGGTGGCAGTGCTCTATTTCGTGAAAATCTCAATGTTTCTAGCCAGATAGTTTTTTAGGGTATATAAGGGGGTACGTGAAAGGAGGCGTCAAGGCGACGTCCGAGGCCCAAATAGGCATAGGTGGCGTGCCCTACATAGGGGCCCGCTCCACCAGCCCTAGTTCCGTCCTATTGATCTCCTTGTGACCCACTTCAGTTCATTTTGTTCATCTCGGAAATTCTGAAGCGTGGCCTCTGACCTTGCCCTTTTTTGATTACCTTAGCTCCTATAATGTCCAAAATACTAACATAATGTTTTGTTTGCCAAACAGAGTTAAACCAAAATAAAGACTTTATAGGAAATTCTCATAAATCATCTAAAAATGCACAAGTAATAATATATTAATGCAAATAACAGTGTAAACTAATTTTATAAGTTGCTATTATGATGATACAAAATGCACGTATCAGCGGCTCAAAGAAGAGGAGGGCCAGCGATGCTAGGGATCTCACCAATCAGCATGTACTACGCCAAGGTCTTGGCGAGAGATGTCATACTTACGAAGTGGGTTGACGCGACCTTCCTATCAAGGACGGGTCTCGCCATCGACTTCAAGATGATGGTCAATCGCTCAGGGCTTTGGGCATTCTCGAAGCTCCGCTAGGACACCTACGCTAGCATCACCCACGAGTTCATATCCAACTTCGAGGACAACATCCGTGAAGCTTCTGTTAACTAATGGGTCAACTTTTCTATCGCCAAGGAACGTTGAAAAGTATATTCGCATGAGTTTTGCGACATGTTGGACTTTCCTCATGATGGGTAAGTTGGACAAAATATTTATAGTGAATTGTAGTGGATGCCTAACACCTGGGATAGAGTTTCAGTCCACCGGGAGAGGGAGTATCTTCGTAGGAAGATCATTACAATTATAACCCCACCATTCGTTATTTGGCATATTTTCTTAGCAACTCCATATTTGGGCAGGGTGACACGGGATGCATGATCAGCCCTGACGTTTGCGTTATTCACCAAGCTTTGTTTTGGAATAACCAAATACCAAAGACAAACCTTGGTTCACTTTTGTACTCACACTTTCGCCGGTGAGGTCGGCTCCCAATGGTGCTATTCGTTGTGGTGGGTTGGTCACCTACATTTATTACATCGAGAACATCCACTTGCCCCAAATGACCGCCGTTGCAGGTGCTACGATCATGGACGAACCTTACATGACCTCTTGTCGCTTTTGGGGGTTTATAAGTTCGACCGTAATATTCATTTTTAATTCTATTTATGAGCCTATCCAATTGCCTCAAGAGAAAGAAGTGCTCCCGTTTTCGCAAGTTTTTTGTGCGGCTGGCAGGATTACCTGGGTTTTAACCCCATAGGAGATGCATGTGGCAAGGATTGCGATAGGTAGAGAGCTATCTTCCACGGAAGAAGGGGAATTAAGAGGACAACTCCTAGGAGCAACAAGCAGGAACCAGGATTGGTCACAGTCTGGGCATGCGTGGGGGTGAGTGGCAACTTCATCCAATCCCACCACACTACCAGGCCCCTGATCATGGCCACCAATACGCCCCCTATGCGCAGTTCGAGGCGTTCGTGCATGAAGTTAGGAATGTTAGGGAGACTCTACAGTAAGTGGTCACCAATGTCGATGTCCTCTCCCATAATTCCTCCAAATTCATGACCAAGTTCAACCCCAACTTTTAGTATGCGCCACCATCACACAGCCCGGATACGACCAATAGACCAAGTTAGGACAAAAACGTAAGCGTCGGTGAGGTTAATGTTAGCACCCATTTTTGTCCTCCCGTCGACCAAAGCAAGCTAGAACCGTTGAAGCTGAAGAAGCCGCATGGAGTAGTCGGATTAGTAAGATGCTTCAGTCCTTAGGCGGATCCATGGTATCTTTCATCCCAAGGCGAATACATCATCTTATGCTCATGAAGGATGAAGACCAAATTATATAAGTTAGAATTTGGTCACTCAAGATCAAAGGTGGAATTTTGCCAACTTAGCTCACATGGAATATCCTCAAGATGATCTCATATGAAAAAGTGGCCAACACTTTAGTCCCAAGAAAGGCTTCCTTAGGGTAGTCCCGGTTGGTATTACCAACCGGGACTAAAGATTCCAAACGAACCGGGACTAAAGGTTGCGCTGTTTAAACCGGGACTAAAGGTTGCGCTGTTTAAACCGGGACTAATGTGACCCATTAGCTCCCATGGGTGCTGGAAGAAAGCCCTATTTTCTACTAGTGCATGTTTGCCGTAGAGGATAACAGTTAATTGATACAATTTTAATGGCATAAATACTATAGGTGCACCATTCGAGTTATACCAATTTGTTAGTTTAAATAACAATGATCATGTGTTTTGCGCAAATTTTGTAGTTTATGGTATACCATGATATTTTCAAATGCATACAAGATTGAATGTTGAAAAGTGCATTCGAAACACGGCTTGGTGCAGCAGTATACGATACATGGTCTAATTAAATGATTAAATTATTTTTTCAATAATAGATGTTTTTATTACTTAAAAAGTTTAAGCATTATACGTGGCCTCTGCACAACTAAAATGCACACAGCTGATCGAATCCAAAGTAACAAAAGCGAAAAAAAGGAATAACACACTACAAAAGATTCTCCAAGAGATAATGTAGGCACCTATGTTGACGGTGCTCCAATCTGGAGATTAGTTGCCAACCATGTTGGATAAAAATAACCCTCACCGTGTCCTCTAACAGTGCAGATATCTTCATAAATAGGTCACAATTTCCGCACGCTATAAAGACGACCATGAATGGAGCAAAGTCGTCCACCAGTAAATAACCTGCATGAGAGAAATATTTTTATCATTGAAAATATTGTCCTTTAAAATGTCCATATCGACCAGATAACGGAAAGCACTCCCGCCATCATGAGTAATTTAAATCTGTGATCCTCAATATTTAGCTAGTTGCTGAATATATTTGCAACACTGGTTGGCGGGTATAAGGTCGAACCAAGTTGAATGACTAGCCATATAGATCTAGCAAATATACATTAGAAGAGTAAGTGTTTAGTGGTGTCGTCATTATGAAAGAACACACATTTTTTTTACTTGTGTGCCAATTATTTTTTACAAGGTTATCTTTGGTGAATATAACACCTTTATGAAGATACCATGTGAAAATTTTAGTCTTCAACGGTATTTTCACTTTACAGACTTTGTTGATGTTATCGACTGTCACATCCAGATTTACTAAAGCTCCATACATAGAGTATATGGATAATTTTCCACTCTCATATTGATTCCATTGAAATTCGTTAGCCCCTTGCGTTAATTAGATCAAAACCAAGTGCTGCAGCAAGGCGTTCCATGAAGCAAGTCTAGGTCCAACAAGATCTCTTCTGAACATCACATTCTGTGGGAAAGATGCCAACACCTTAGCAATTGTAGCTCCCTTATGACGGGCAATTAATGTTGTACAGAGTTGGATATTGTTCTCGAACCGTAGGATTACCAAGCCACTCATCCTCCTAAAATCTAATTTTCAAACCATTTTTAATTGTGAAGGAACCATATAGAAAGAAGTGAGCTTTGTCGCCATAAGACTAGGCTAGAAGTATGAGTCACCAGGTTTCGGGAGAAAACACTAGAGCCAATATATTTTCCCCTTAGGAGATTCTGCCAAACCCCTTCTTCTATCAATAACTTGAAAAATCATTTAGCCAGGATAGCTCTATTCTTGACCTCAAGGTCATGTATTCCGAGCCCTCCCTGATCTTTAGGATGGCATACTAAATTATATTTAGCTTGTTGATATTAGTTTTTCTCACTATCACATTGCCAAAAGAATCTTGATCGAAAATAGTCTAACTTTTGATTAACTTACGATGGCATATGAGTTTTTTTTTTCGATAAAGGGAATATATTAATATCGAAGGATATCACCCAGCCTCTGCAACAACACTATACCCTATTGGTAGTACAGATGACACAAAAAAAGGAAAATAAAACTAAGAGAAGAAAAAATCCTGCTACGGTATTCTAGCCCTAGCAGCAACAGTACATCAACCACCAAGACAATACCTGAATTGCAGGCTCTCCAAAAGCGATACCTTCAAGAAGGGCACAGTGCACAAGCGCCATCGTCGCCCCGATCGAAAGATCTTAAGTTTTCACCCTGAAGATAGTCCCCACTCTCAAAACAATATCTTCAACAAGGCCATTGCCAGGCACAACCAATTAAGGTCAGACCATAGATTTTCACCATGAGAGGTAAGACTCTGTACTTCACTTGTGATGCCGCCCACACTTGCATACTGATGCTGCGAAACCCAGAATGCCAAGCAAGTTCCTGAACAACATAGAGACTCGAACCTCCATCGCTAGTCCTCGAATTCGGCCTTCATAATATTATTTGCCTCTCATTTCACCATGGACCAGAAAGTTATGATGGCAACATAGAACAGAGCTTCGCGCCGCTCCCTCCAGAACCAAACGGTCGACATAAAAGCACGGGTGCGCATGACCGAATACCACCCGATCCAGCAAACTCCAGGCATATGTGCACTGTTACATTTGGCGGCGGAGCCTTCCGAAACTCAACACTCCAGCCAAAACCAAAGGACCTGCATCAATTAGATCTTCGTCTTGGCGCGAGAGGAACCCTAGGACAGCCACCTTTATTCAACCCATGCGAGCAGCCCCCACTCTACCCGCCAACACCCTTCTCGAACTTCCGCACCAAACCCAACCGGCGGCCATGGGCCATCAGCAGGAAAGGAGGTGGCAGCACAGTGACGACCCTCGACCGGATCCGGCCCTACCACGCAGCGAAGAAGATCTGGGAAGCCGGCACGGGAGATCCACCCAGGTCAGATCTAGGTTTCGTCCAAACACCACCCGCCCCAGCCCTACATCCGCCGCCGTCCATGGCGCCGCCGGAGAAGGTCTCCACCACCACCCCGACGGAGGGTCGCCGCCCTGGTCACAGATCAGCGACTCGCTGACTCTCGCCGTCCCAGCAGCTCCAGCGATGTACTCCATCTTCCACCGCCCCAAGTCACCTTCGGCGACGAGGAGAGCTGCCACCGCCTCGAAGAGGGGATCCGGCGGCAGCGGCGCCGGCAGGGGAATCCGGCGGCGGGGGTGTTGCTAGGCGGCGGTAGGAGTGCCCCTGGCGCCTCCCTGGGGAGAGACGCGAGGGATACGTGGTGGTAGGAGTAACTGCTGTTGGCTCTCGAGTACATGGACCTAAACCATGGCATATGAGTTTATATACAAATTCATACATGTATGCATCAATACACGCACACACTGCATACGGGGAGACCCTGTACAGATTATATGTTTACATAGTCGCCTGCATGCCCACGTGTCCCTACAGTCCAGAACTGTAGCCGTCGATCGACCGCAATAATGCCCTCATCATTCCCTCGCTAACTCCCGTTACTACGCACACCAACACCAGACAGCTACGTACCTACCTGCCTACGGGTCGAGTTTGATCTATGATTATATTAGCTCCGTCTGCTGCCTGCACGTACATCCGCAGTAGTGACGCAACAGTTGATGCCCAGACCCAGACAGCGCGCCACTACCCACAGCGACGGACGCCATTGCTCAAACTCTCAAATGCCCTCTGTAAACCTAGCATAGCATGCAGCAAAATCGCTGCCGAAAACAAACAAGACTCGCGCGTACACATCACACCCACACCCTATATGCTGGCTCCACTAATACCTAGCTTCCTAGGTCACTACTCCCATCTTTCAGCTTCCTGTACACACCCCTTTCTCCATCTCCGATCTTTCTCTCCCTCCTTTATCTGTCCAGCCTTCCCTTCGAGCTAATTGATCCATCGATGAAGATGGAGAGACCATGCTGAGCTAAACTCATCGTACCTAGTAACTTCCAATATAGTCGATCTCATGTGAAGGTGAGGAAGAAAGAGCGAGTAGAGGCAACTGTAGTACTAGATCGAGAGCTAGATCTTGCTTGGAAGATATATAGTACTACCTGCGGTGCAGGCAGCTGGTAGCGACCACACTTGTTGCCAATGTTGCCTTACCCTAACCCTCACAGTTTCTGGATCTCCCGGGAACCCCCCGTGCAGGCGCCAAACCCTGCCGGCAGCTTCACTATGGCGCCCCAAGCGTATCTGGATCATCAGATGCAGCACTACGACCACTTCTTCCCCGGCAACGCCAACCAGTTCAACAACTCCGAGACGCTGGAGGCCGTACTCAGGCCGCGCCCGTCGGCTGCTACTCCGGCGGCGACGGCGGCCGCGCATGACGCGGCAAGAAACGGTGCCACCATGGCCGTCACAGGGGCCGGCCACGCGAGGGCGCGGAAGCGTCCGTTCAGGACGGACCGGCACAGCAAGATCCGGACGGCGCAGGGCGTCCGCGACCGCCGGATGCGGCTCTCCCTCGACGTGGCGCGCGACTTCTTCGCGCTGCAGGACCAGCTCGGTTTCGACAAGGCCAGCAAGACGGTGGACTGGCTGCTCACTCAGTCCAAACCGGCCATTGAACGCCTCTCCGCTGAGTCCTCTCGGCGGCCTAGCGTCGCCGGCGGCGGAGAAAACGGCGTGTCGTCGTCCCTCTCGTCGGCGGAGCGCGGGGGGCGCCGGCTCAAGGAGACGGAGACTGCTGGTGCCGGGTCAGGTAAGGGGGAAGTGGATCATATGGAGAGGGTGATGATGATGAGGGCCAGAGGTGGCGGGACGACGACGTCGGTTCTCATGGAGCAGATGAACGGGGGGCTCATGTCGTCCCCGATGGCTGTCAGCGGGGAGTACTGCTATGACCTCGGCGACATGGTGTACAACAATGGAGGAGAATGCGATGACGATGGCGAGTACGAGGAAGACGGTGATTTCTTGGACGGTATGCAATACTAAGCTGGTTCGTTCGAGCTGCTTGCATGATTTCTCTATATAGTAGCTAGCTAGTAGCAACTTCATTAGATCTTGGTCGATCTGCGGACTACTTCAATCGTCTTACTTAATTATTGCATGTGTACGGAACTATGCATCTTAGTAGTACTATTTGCAAACCTTCATTTGGCTTGACGGTGTTATTTGTGATTTGCTTTGAGAGTCTGACCAGGTTGTGAGGTTTGGCTTTTTTTCATGTCAATTTGGACATTAATTTTCAAGCTTTTCTTCAAGGTGGTTGTATGCTAGGGAGAAAGACGATTTATAGTTGTGCTGAGGGCACACTCTTGAGATCAAAGAGTGTAGATCGGCAAAGATATGTAGTACTATTTTAGGTATTGGAAACACAGTCTGGGTTGACACACATAGATCACCGTTTATGATCAAACACAAAAAAATAAGGAAATTCTATGCAAATACAGAATTCCATTTTTTGGGCGGGTAAAATACAGAGTTCCATGTTTAGGTTCATCAGTACTTTTGTATCTGCACCTACGGATTGTCTAATTTGCTAGCTTGCATTTGTTTACCTAAAACAACAGCTTGCATCAGTACGATCAAATAATAAGTACAATGTCTAACTCACTATCTCAGTGCCTATGAAGCTAGATGACATCATCACATATACAGTGGCTAGTGTATATATGAGATAGTTCCACACCACCAGGTACATGGTTATCTCGAATACCTTTCCAAAAGCAATCATTTGCAAGTACACTTCTTGTTTTGGGTGGTTAGCTGAATTCCGCAAGAACTTCCAAAACAGGACAAAATGATAAAATCAGAAATTGACTTCCAAAGTTTAGGTGTGAAAGAAACTAGAAAGGCCTTAGCAACTACTAATTTATGCAGTTTATATTCTTCTTGATTAGTTTCATTGATGGATCTACAATCATGTTATCCAAAAGTAATGATGATAATAAAGTAAATAACCTACATATGTTTGCCTTGAGATGGATGGTATTTACCTGTTAACATCCGATCCAAGATAATAACACTAAAATGGTAACGATCTAGCAAACATTTTGCATACACTATTCTTACCCCGCAGATTAATTCAGTATGTATTCTATTAAATGATGGGGCGATAACACCGAACATGGTAACTATTGTGTTCAGTTTATGAAATGGAGAGAGATCGAAGATTTGTAGCAACTTTGTTAATTGATGATACAGACATAAACTAATAAAGCATTGTGAAGATTGAATGGTCCACGTAAGTTAAATGATGGCACATATAATTGGCAAAATAATAATACAAATGGATCAAGTGTCCCTGTATTTATTTAAATTTATAAAAAACTTACATATATATGTTTATTGTATATAACTTGCAGATCAATTAGTGTCAGCAAGTTAATTTAACCCAGGAGATAATGATTTCTATCTAAGGATAATTGTAGCTAGTGAGCCTAGCTTCATTGGTTAGGGAAGTGGATGTACAACAAAGTGGCCTAGGTTAATCCTCATAGACACAAATTTTGGTTCTTATTATTAAACAAATATTGTAGGGTCTTCCCCACCACATTCTTTTAGAAAAAATGTAAGGATAGTTTTTATATAGTGGAGCTATATCTCTTATTTTCTTAAAAAAATCTCATGCATTCGTATCACCAGACCTAGCTAGTCGTTTTTGACCATTCTCCTTACCAAATTTTAGAAACAAATAGATGATATAATCCTTGCTATATGTAAATGTATAAGGCCGCATGCATTCGTATAGGAAACAACATCTTTGCCTACACACAAAAATAATCGGCGAAGGCTAAAAATACTCGGCAAAACCTTTGCCGAGTATTATACTTGGCAATGCCTCATAGGAGAAGTCTTCGTTGTGAAAGAATCTTTGCCGAGTGCAATTCTATAGGTACTAGGCAAAGGCCCTTTTCCATGTGTCCAGGGACGATACTCGGCAAAGAAAAGCAGATGGATGTTCTCCCCACGTTAATAGCACTATGTCTTTGCCGAGTGCCTCAGCTAGACAACATATTTTTTTTGGTCATCGACGAAAATCTGACATCCGTTGAGTGGTGTGTGGCCGAGTATAGAGTTGGTGATAGTAAGATCTGGTTCTCTCAAGTTTCGAAAATCTTTCTTTAAAAATTCTAGATTTCTAAAAACAATTGGTGATATAGTCTCAACATATACAGTTAATCATAAAGCTTCAAATCCGAACTTGAAACATAGATCTAGACAAAAACATATACTAGTAGCTAATTCAATTTGGGTTGTGAAATCTGCCCAGTAGCAATATTAACGCTGTTTTTCTTAATATTTGTGGTTGCACCTTTTCCCATACAAAAAGAAGTACTTATTCTGACCAAAATGCAGTAGCCGAGATTGAGATTGTGTTCGAAATTATAATTTGAAAATTAATATTCAGCAAATTTATTCCAATGAGGACGCATGGAGTTGTTAGGATTCACCCACGGACCGATCACATCAAATAAAAGATAAAAAGAACGAGACAAATTCTAACACGTAGTGATTAGGACAAGAACTAGTACTACCTCAGCATGCAAGCTGACTGGCTATCTAGTACATGTGCTAATCACCTAATCTAATCAGAGACAAGATTATTACTTCTAACATGAGTCGCCACATGTCAACCTAAATTAAAATTTTGGCCGTGTGTATCGATTGATGCAGAGGCTGGAGCGCTGCTCCCATATCAAAAAAAACATGTCAACCTAAATTAATGACGGCTGCCATCCATTGTCGGTCAAAAAGTTAAACGGCTGGCAACTCGTTCTCTCATGTTCTAAAATCAAGGTTTTGCACTTTAGTGGATATAGCAACCCTTTAGCGGGCTAATGCACTTAATCGCACCCTTCCGAAAGGCTATAGCGGGCTATTTAATACTATGTGAATTCGAAAATTTGCTCCTTATAAATTTCCTACTTTTAATTTACAACCCAAGTATATATTAATAGTTTAAATAGCTATGGAGAAATAATACTAGCACAAATACACCAACTAACATTGCTAGATTAATGAGTGGTATGTAAGTGAGGCAACATGTTTGTACCGATATGTAGCACCAAACGTGCATAAACGAATCACACTGCAATTCTAGCTTCTTTCTTTTTCTGGCACAGCGCACACTGCATTTACGCCGCTAGAACAAAACTTTGCAATGTGATCATGATGAGGAGTAGTATAGCCTGTTTAATTTGATATGCATGGCTGCCGCCGAAGTGCAGTACTTGCCGCGAGGATTGCTCTCTCCGAGACTCTGAGCAGATTGCTTACGTGCATGTCCGTGTCTCTGAGACACCGCTCGAGAGTCGAGACGCCGGAATTGCAATATTTGTATATGCGTATGCTCTTTGGCCTACGCAAGCTACGCCCACTGTTCCGGCACGTCGTGGAGTTCACTTAAATGTAGCAGCGTAGTACTGCGTCAATGCGATGCTCTTCATTTCTTCTTGGCTTCTGGTACAGATTGATTTGAGTTCAAAATTACCATGTAGTAATTCATGCTGGTGTGAAGAGACGGAGGAGTGTGGCGACGAAAAGCCAGGTCTCTCGCCGACCGATCGGTCATGGCGTGCGGGAGCGGAGAAGATCTCTGGGCGTCGGGCACGCCGTGTCCTGTCAGCGCTCCGCCCTGGCTATATAACAGCTGCGGCCTGCGGAGCAAACCGTAGCTAAAACAGCACGACGTGCGTAGGCCTGCCCGCCGGGACCGTACACGTTTCGGGAGCGGCTAGCCATACATCCGTTAGAGCAACTCTTGCCAAAAAGACGAAACCACCATAAAATAATGTTTTGCCTCTTAAGTTCTGAGTAGAAAGTGTCTACTTAGTACTGTTAGACTTCTGCAACATCAAATTTGCATCGTGATTCATGTACTTGAATTGCAGGTTGTGTTGTAACTGAGAGTTTTTTAGTGGTAAGTGGGGTTGCAATTGAAAAATTTCACTTACAAGTGAGTTTGGAACTATTCTATTGAGAACTATGTTCTGAGAACTGCTCTCACCCTTTTAAAATACCTATTTTTCGATCACGCAAACTAAGTCAACCCATAGTTATAATTTACGGTTAATGACAAACCGAGGGCCTGGTACCGCATATCTGAGGTTAGAGGGACAAAATATACGGTAAAATACACTAGAAGAAACCGTGGCGAGAGTGAACTTTCACCTCAATCATCGCTGGACCGGCAACTATTTCGGCCAAATTCTAGTGTGTCATCTCGATTCCGGTCAAATCTCTGCCATATTCCACTACGGCGCCTGATTTGGACCGACTGTCAACAAAATCTCACATTAATTGTTTGAGAGGGGAGCAGTTGCAGGGGAGGGGAGCACGACAGAGGGCGAAGCTACATGTTGTGGGCTTAGCGTTGCCCGATCAGGAGCTCTTATGTGGACTAGGGGCGCAGGCCGCTGGAGCTGGAGCCACTCGAGATGGAGGAGGGACGATGGTGTCGACCGGAGCAAAAGCCTGCAATGTCCATGCAACACTAGTACACACGGATGATAGGGCCGATCCACACGATTTATCAAACCAGTCCTACGTATGGATGGGCGATAGGCCTCAATATCGCATACGGTTTAGTTAGCCATGTGCGAAAAGGTAAAGTTTTGCACAAGATTCACTAAGACGGATCATTTACGAATAGGAGGGCTTCGCAAATGATTTTTTCTACTGGATCATCAGCGAGATTGGAAGATCGGATGAATGTTAAGCAAACCGTATGTGTTAAAAGTGATTTCGCACACGTTTAGTTTAATCCTAGTCGTATGCTTACAAACATTGCAAAAGTTTTTTACTTACACCAGCTAGCGGTACCAACAGAACCATGTAGGAGATGTATGTCCAAGTGTACTAGCAACTAATATCTCAACACTGCACGTAAATAATGTAGCAAATTTTAATTATATTTGATTTTATATTTCATACACCACATATATACATGGCTTTCTACATGGCATCAATTTTTAGTTATGCAAAGGTAAGAGCATCTCTAGCAAAGCCCGTAAAAACGTAAACTGAAAACCCGGAGTTCAGTTCATCGAACTCGTGTTTACGGATCGTAAAATGGCTTCTGTTTTACAGTTTTGGTTTACGGGCTCTGTTTTGCGCAAGCGGCTTCCGAACCCATAAAGGCAAGGTTTTTCATAGAATTCATATGCAATACATACGACAATCAATCATAATTAATCAAATAATCATCCAAATTATTACAACACATAAACAATAGTCTGAACCAAATTATTAAAACAGTTTTGGAAAAATTGAACAAATGAAAAATATCTCAACCAAATTACAACAATTCTCGGAAAATTGGACAAATGAACAAATGTCTCAACAATGATACATGTGACACATTTTTTTCGAAATGGGGTGTGCCCCGGCCTCTGCATCGGTTGATGCACACAGCCTTTTATTAAAACATTCCAAATTCAAAGTTTACAACTCATGGATCAGCGAGGGTCGATACATGTGACACATAAATGAATGGAATGGGAGGATCAAAGGAGACAATCATGTCGCTGCAAGTGGTGCATTTTCAGATCATAAACGAGCTAGGCATGGGTACTGGCATGCTCAATCTACCGATGAGTTCCAAGAAAAGCTTCAATGCGATCCAGATTGCATTGGGGTTCCACTCGGGTGCCAACGTTGTCATAGAAGCAGGGCAAGCTCAACTCTCTTTCATCCACCATGATCATGTTGTGAAGAATCACACAACATATCATGATGTTGACAAGGGTTTTTTTATCCCAAAATCGGACTGGGCCACGAATAATGGCAAACATTGCTTGCAAAGCACCGAAAGCTCTCTCTCAATGTCCCTGCGAGCTGCTTCTTGAGATTTGGCAAATTCAGCTTCTATTCTATCTTGGAGATCCTTGAAAGACTTGCAGCACGAATAGATAACATCGGCTAGGTAATATCCCATTGTGTACTCATTGTTCATGACCTTGTAGTTCCAAGTGGGTGCTTCCCCATTTGCTAATTTGGCAAATAAAGGGGATCTTTGCAGCACGTTGATGTCAATGAGTGTTCCCGGAACCAAAAAAAAAACAATGCCAAATCCACAAATTTTGTGATGCAACGGCCTCAAGTACAATGATTGCATCTTTTCTCTTGCCGCAGTACTGTCCGTGCCATGCCTTTAGACAATTCTTCCATGTCCAATACATACAATCAAAACTACCAAGCATGCCCGGCCAACCTCTTTTCTTATTTATCTCCATCAATCTTTTGGTGTCATCCTCATTGGGAGCTCGGAGATAGGTTGACCCAAACAACTTGATAATCAGGCGAGCAAACCTACGCACCGACTCCGATGTAGTATCTTCGCCAATTCAAAGATACTCGTCGGTGTAATCACTAGTAGGAAAAGCCTTATAGGTGAGATCTTATTTTTATGGCGCACTAGCCAAATATGCGCCACAGAAAGTGGTTTTGTGGCGCACCTGGCACGGTGCGCCACAAAAATCAACATATGCGCCACAGAAACAAGGTAGGGCCCACACCCTGCCACCCCCAATCATAGGTTCCACTATTTCTTTGGCGCATAGGACGGGTTGCGCCACAGAAATAAGTATTTATGTCGCGCATATGCGGGTTGCGCCACAGAAATAACTATTTATGTGGCGCACTGGGGCTGGTGCGCCACAGAAATAATTGGTTCAGTGACGCACTTGTTCTGGTGCGCCACAGAAATAGTGGAACTTATATCATGTCGTACCCCCTCACCTCTCCCTACCGCGCGCGCCCGTACCCCTCTCCCCTCTCCCCTCTGATCCCTACCGCTGCACGCCGCCATGGTGAGCGCTGGCGTCACCATCGCCGTCGCCGCCGCCTTCCTCCGCGAGGGCTGCATGCCGCCACGCTCCTCCCATCCCCGCCACCTGCAGCACAAGCTGCCGCTACGGCGAAGAGGGACCGCCGCATCAAGGTGGAGGAGGGCCCGGCATCGCGTCAAGGTGGAGGAGCCGCCGCGTCCTCCTCCTCCTCCACCCCTGCCATCGTCGTCAACCTCCTCCTCCACCCCTATCGTCGGTGAACTCTCTCCCCTCCCTCCCCTCCCTCTTCCTCTCCCGCGTGAGCACAAAATGCTCGACGAAATGCTCGTGTGTTGCTCTGGTTGTGCTGTTGTTGCTGTTGCTGTGCTACTGGCTGCTGTTGCTGTTGATGTGCTACTGGATGCAATCTATCTATCTATCCTAGCTTGCTGTCATTGTTGTTGCAGCTAGATGCATGCTCTGGTTGTGCTGCTGTTGTTGTTGCTGTGCTACTGGCTGCTGTTGCTGTTGATGTGCTACTGGAAGCAATCTATCTATCTATCCTATCTTGTTGTCATTGTTGCTGCAGCTAGATGCATGCTCTTGCAGCTTCTCACCATTCCTGGTGAACTATATTGTTGCTATTGCTTGTGTGTGCATGCTCTAAATGGTCAAATGATCATCATGTGCTAGTGATTTACTTACTGACTCATTGCTTATGCCTTTAACTTAATGTCCTATGCTATTGCTATGTCTCTGTAGCTTCTCACCATGCATTGGTGACCCTCATGCTTGTAAAAGCATGCTGGAGGGTTTTGGTGATGTGCCTGATGCTTCCATAGCATCCTGGTATGATTGTTGTTGCCTAATTCAATTATCTGAAAAGGTTTTCTTTATTGATGTCAGATAATTGGATGAACTGCTTATGCAGTAATGATTCCTTTGATGTGTTATTGAAGCTTGGATGGAAGCCAACTAGTGTTGGGTACCCTAGCTTTGTTTTTAACTCAACTGAGTAATGATAAATTTTTATTTCTTGTTGGCTTGGATGAATTTCTGGTTGATGTAACCTCAGCAGTGGTGATGGGATTCGTAGCATAGAAAACAAAAAATTTCTTACCGCGAGAACGCAATCCAAGCCAAGATGCAATCTAGAAGATGGTAGCAACGAGGGGATGAACGAGACAAATCCTTGAAGATTTCCGAAGCCTACGAGATTAGATCTCGTTGTTGCAGAAGATGATCATTTGCCGCTTTCAAAAACGCGTAGAAGATCTTGACGGTGCCACAATCGGGTAGCACCTCCGTACTCGGTCACACGTTCGGTGTTGATGACGACGTCCTTCTCCCCGTTCCAGCGGGCAGCGGAAGTAGTAGATCCTCCTCGGAATCCCGGCAGCACGACGGCGTGGTGGCGGTGGTGATGGAGAACTCCGGCAGGGCTTCGCCTAAGCGTATGCGAGAGTTGTATGTGGAGGAGAGGTAGCTAGGGTTTGGGGAGAGGGGGTTTGGGCGCCGGCCAACTAGGGTTGCGGCCAAGGTGGAGGCAAGAGTGGCCGGCCACCCTCCCCTTGTCCCTCTTTTTATAGGTGGAACCCCCAAGAGTTAGACTCCAAGTCTTCGAATAAGACCCCAACTCAATAACTTGCCATAAGGTGGGAAACCTACCCAAGGGGGGAATCCCACTCAAGGTGGGACTCCCACCCCTTCCTTGGGGGGTGGCCGGCCACCATGAGGTGGAGTCCACCTGGGATTCCTCCTCCTTAGGCTGGCCGGCCAAGCTATGTGGAGTCCCTCCGGGACTCCACTTTCCATGGTGATTTCTTCCGGATTTTTCTAGAACCTTCTAGAACCTTCCATAAATGCACCGGATCATTTCCAAACTTGGAAAGTGACTTCCTATACATGAATCTTATTCTCCGGACCATTCCGGAACTCCTCGTGATGTCCTGGATCCCATCCGAGACTCCGAACAAAACTTCGAACTCCATTCCTTATTCCATATCTACTTAAACGACATCAAACCTTAAGTGTGTCACCCTACGGTTCGCGAACTATGTAGACATGGTTGAGACCTCTCTCTGACCAATAACCAATAGCGGGATCTGGAGATCCATAATGGCTCCCACATATTCAATGATGACTTTAGTGATCGACTGAACCATTTACATACGATACCGATTCCCTTTGTCACGCGATATTTTACTTGTCCGAGGTTTGATCATCGGTATCTCTATACCTCGTTCAACCTCGTCTCCTGACAAGTACTCTTTACTCGTACCGTGATATGTCATCCCTTATGAACCATCCATATGCTTGCAAGCTAATTTAGACGACATTCCACCGAGAGGGCCCAGAGTATATCTATCTGTCATCGGGATGGACAAATCCCGCTGTTGATCCATATGCCTCAACTCATACTTTCCGGATACTTAATCCCACCTTTATAACTACCCATTTACGCAGTGGCATTTGATGTAATCAAAGTACCCTTCCGGTATAAGTGATTTATATGATCTCATGGTCGAAAGGACTAGGTAACTATGTATCGAAAGCTTATAGCAAATAACTTAATGACGTGATCTTATGCTACGCTTAATTGGGTGTGTCCATTACATCATTCACATAATGACATAACCTTGTTATTAATAACATCCAATGTTCATGATCATGAAACTATGATCATCTATTAATCAACAAGCTAGTTATACAAGAGGCTTACTAGGGACTCCTTGTTGTTCACATAACACACATGTATCAATGTTTCGGTTAATACAATTATAGCATGGTATGTAAACATTATCATAAACACAAAGATATATTATAATAACCATTTTATTATTGCCTCTTGGGCATATCTCCAACAGTCTCTCACTTGCACTAGAGTCAATAATCTAGTTTACATATGTAAAGATATAACACCTTGGCCTTCCGGTGCTTTATCATGTTTTGCTCACGGGAGAAGTTTTAGTCAACGGACCTGACATGCTCAGAAACGTATGTATTTTGCAATTCATTTGCGTCTCAACGCATCACTCATTTTCCAAATGAGTCGGCATTAAATATGTTTGATCTTCTGGTGGAACCTTAATTCCGCGGTCTAAAATATGTCACTAATATTGTCACACACAATATAGCTTCAAAGTTTTGACACTATCGGAACTACACCAAGTTCTCAAAGAACCTCTTGACTTAACATCCTCAGTCATTGTCAAAACAATGACATACTCTGCCTTCATTTGTAGAATTCGTCACAATATTTAGAAATCATCTAAATCTAGCATAGACAACTTCTATCTCATTGTGCTACCTTTTAAACAACACTTAGCCTAATTTGAGATAGAAATTTATTTTTATATGTGATCAAACTAATATCGGTGCAACACTTTACAGCGATTTGTTTGTCATTACCCCATACAAAACTATATATATATATATATCCTTAGTTCTTCTAAAGTACTCAAGGATATTCTTACTGTCGTCCAATGATCATCATATGAATCATTCTGGTACATGCTCATAACATTTTAGAGCACATGACATCTGATTGTGTACATATTATTCGTGATCTATAATCACTCATGTGTTTTTACTCATTGAGTGTCACATACACTCAAATCTGTTAAATCTTCACATAACAAGAACATTTTCTTAATATTTCTATATTGAACTACTTCAATATCCATTCTATGTACTTTGACTTAAACTTATTATGTGTTTCAATCTATCTTCATAGATCTTGACACTAAATTTGCTTCAGTCCATATCCTTTCATTGAAGTTAATTTCTCAATGAAACCTTTTAATCAAGTATATAATTACATCATTTATAACCAACTATATGTCATCTACATAAAGTATTATAAATATGTCTCAGCGCTCCCACTTAATTTCTTGCAAATGCAAGCCTCTTCATTGTCTCTGATGAAATCAAAAACTCTTTGACTATTTCATCTGGTGAAGATTCCAACTCCGTGATACTCACTTCATCTAATTGAAATTCGTATACCTATCTAGTATTCCATGGACTAGCAAAACTCTTGGTTGTATCTTGTATACACCTTTAATACACACTTTTGATAAGCAATGTATTTTGCCATCCTACTAGCATATCTCATAAAAGAAATATGTAGTGATTACTAGAATAATCCACATAGACTATAAGCATTGCTACGGAAGATCTAATCTTATCGTAGTCAACTCTTTGAACTTTGTCGTAAACAACTTTTCGACAAGTCGAGCTTCTTCAAGGATATTTCATCCAAGTCCATTAATTTTATAGATCCATTTACTTTCAAAAAGTATTCATCTATTTTGGATTTCATGGCGCATAGCCATTTTAATGGAGTCAGGGCCCATCATAACTTCTTTGTTTGTAGTTGGTTTATCATTGTTCAAAATCAATCCTTTGTGCACAAAATCATTTATTTGATAACAAAGTAAACCATACCTACAAGGTTCAATATGTACTTTGATCTCCATGGCTAAAACACTTTGTAGTCATGGGAGCCATGATCGTCGTGGCCGCTTCCGGAACCAATTCCAATGCTGCGCTACTCTGATCGTTATGCTCAGTTTTATAAACCTTATCAAAATCTATTGTCCTCCCACTCAAATACTTTGCTAGAAACAATTTCTCGGAAATAAGAAACATTGACAACCACTTTTGACTTTGTCTCCATAGTGGAAAGAATTCCCAATCAATTCTTTGAGATAACCAACAAAGACATTCATCCGATTTTGGTTGTAAACTCTTAGACCAAATTTTAAAGAAAGGACTATTAAGATTTATACCCATGCCATAACTCGTATGGTGTCATTTCAACGGATCATGATGATGCTCTATTTAGTGTAAAAGCGGTAGTCACTAAAGCATAATCCACAAAAATATAATGGCATCATTTTATTTTTATCTCATCATTAACCCAACAAGGTTTGGATACATTTCTCGGATACTATATCATCACTATGATACTCCAAGAAATGTGAGTTGTAGAACAATTTCATAACTCTCTTAGATGTTCGCTAAAACTCGTAATTCAAATATTTTCCCAATGATCCAATCATAGATATTTGACTTTTCTATTACGATGATTTCCACTTCATGCTGAAATTTATTTGAATCCATTCAAATGTTTCAAACTTCTTCCTTATCGAATATATCCACATATGTATACTCAATTCATTGTTGGAAGTTTTCATGAAGTAGAAGAATCTCCCGCACACAACTATGCCCAGTGAACCACATACATCATCATGTATGTTTTCACTAAGTTAGTTGCCCGTTCAACTCTTGGCCTATGAACGGTATTTTACTCATTCTCTTTAGAAAAGATTTGCAAGCGCCAGACGATTCAAAAATCGAATGACTCCAAAAATCCATTTGCATGGAGTTCCTTCATGCGTTCCTTTCTAACATGACCTAAATGGCGGTTCTACAAATAAGTGGAATTCAATTCATTTGCCTTATGGCATTTTAGCGTCAGTGTTATGTATGTGTGTTTCACCATTAAGATTTATAATAACTTATCCATCGTACATGGAGTAATGTCATAATTTGAACAACTTATTATTTTTATTTGACTAGAGCAAAATAACAATTATTAAGTTCTTTATTATAAATTCTAAGGGCTAGATAGAATGCCAACGATGAACATAATAACACTTTATTTTTTGTTCCAGACGTTTATTCCTATCATATTCCTTGTCAGTCACTTAGGCCATCGTATTCTTGTATTGTGTTGTATTGTATGACATCTCATACCAACCAACCTGGTACAAGTACCCAAGAATTTCATTATGTGACCAAACAAGGAATACATCCATAACATGTATATCATTTATATACACCTGAGCTAGACTTTCTAGTCTTTTCTTTTCTTTCTGCCAAAATATCTTTTGTAGTTTCTCTTTTAGCTTTCCTCATTATTCAGAAAACACTTCATCTTTAATAACTTCTAGGTTTGTTGGTCAAATACCAATAACCTTGAGGTTCTTACTTTGAAGTTGATCATCATATGACAAGTGTTCTAGATTTCGCTATTAGTAACTTTGTAATATGATGAACGATTTCACTCATAATTTTATCCATCAATTCATGACGACTTTCTGAGACCATGTCTGTACATGCTAGGCTCATAAAGTTTAACCTTAGTATTCGCATGTGCAAATCTGGCTTGCACCCGTTGCATGCACACGTAGAATCTATAACATCCGATCATCACGTGATGCTTTGAAACTACGAGTCTTAGCAACGGTGCATACTAATGACGATCACTTCATGGATATGCGAATATCATTAGTGTCCAACTTAGTTGGAGGATTGGGACGCCGGGCGTCTTCAACCTTCGTACATTCCCCTAAAACTTATGAGTTTATGTAGTCTCACTAGATTATATTCTATCATCTTGCAATAAGGTCTTAGATATCACATATATCCCATACCTTGCTTATTTCTGAAAACTAAATTTTCAGCTCCTTACTTTTTCAAACAGATTTGAAATTCAAGTTTCATGGAGACAAGATAACTTTAGGTACTAATTGAAACCACAACTCTTTGAATCAACAATGTGAGGTTTACTAAAAGTTCGCAATAGGACTTAATCATTTCTTGATTCTTTAACAATACGGTACCAGTCCATAAAGTTTCTTGTCAGACTTAACAGTATTTCTATCTCAATTTCAAGACTAGCGCATGGTAGAAAACGCATGCCAATACTACAAAATTAATTCAAAATACTACTCAGACTATGTTCATGATAATTAGTTCATGTTTTAATCTAATTACTAATGAACTCCCACTTAATACAACATCCCTCATAGTTGTTAAGTGGTATACGATCCAAATCCACTACACCAAAACCGATCATCACGTGAGATGATGTAGCTTCAATGGTGAACATCAACATTTTGATCATATCATCCATATGACTCGTGTTCAACCTTTCGGTTTCCGTTGTCCCGAGGCCATGTCTGTACATGCTAGGATCGTCAAGCAAACCCAAGTATTCCGCGTGTGCAACATGGCTTACACTCATTGTATGTGAATCGTTGAATCTATCACATCCGATCATCACGAGATGCTTTGAAACGACGAACTATAACAACGGTGCATACGAGGGGAGAACACTTTATTATCTTGATATTAATGTGAGGGATCATCTTATAATGCTACCGTCGCGTTCTAAGCAAAATAAGATGCATAAAGGATTAACATCACATGCAATTCATATGTGATATGATATGGCCCTTTAGTCTTTGCGCCTTCGATCTTCATCTCCAAAGCACGGACATGATCTCCATCATCAACGGGCATGATCTCCATCATCGTCGGCGTAGCATCAAGGTCCATGGCGCCGTCTTCATGGTTGTTCACCTCATGTAGCAACTATTACAACTACTTTGAAATACTACTCAACATGAAATTTAAAGACAACCATAAGGCTCCTGCCGGTTGCCACAATACAATAATGATCATCTCATACATATTCATCATCACATCATGGCCATATCACATCACCAAAACCCTGCAAAAACAAGTTAGACGTCTCTAATTTGGTTTGCATATTTTACGTGATTTAGGGTTTTCGAGTAAGATCCAATCTACCTTCGAACATGAACCACAACGGTGATACTAGTGTTGTCAATAGAAAGAGTAAGTTAAATCTTTACTATGGTGGGAGAGACAGACACCCACAAAGCCACTTATGCAATACAAGTTGCATGTCAAACGTGGAGCAAGTCTCATGAACGCGGTCATGTAAAGTTAGCCCGAGCCGCTTCATCCCACCATGCCACAAAGATGCAAAGTACACGAACTAAAGACAACAAAGCATCAACGCCCACAAAACAATTGTGTTCTACTCGTGCAACTAATCTATGCATAGACACGGCTCTGATACCACTGATGGGATTCGTAGCATAGAAAACAAAAAAATTCCTACCGCGAGAACGCAATCCAAGCCAAGATGCAATCTAGAAGATGGTAGCAACGAGGGGATGAACGAGACTAACCCTTGAAGATTTCCAAAGCCTACAAGATTAGATCTTGTTGTTGCAGAAGATGATCACTTGCCGCTTTCAAAAGCGCGTAGAAGATCTTGACGGTGCCACAATCGGGCAGCACCTCCGTACTCGGTCACACGTTCGGTGTTGATGACGACGTCCTTCTCCCCATTCCAGCGGGCAGCGGAAGTAGTAGATCCTCCTCGGAATCCCGGCAGCACGACGGCGTGGTGGCGGTGGTGATGGAGAACTCCGGCAGGGCTTCGCCTAAGCGTATGCGGGAGTTGTATGTGGAGGAGAGGTAGCTAGGGTTTGGGGAGAGGCGGTTTGGGCGCCGGCCAACTAGGGGTGCGACCAAGGTGGAGGCAAGAGTGGACGGCCACCCTCCCCTTGTCCCTCTTTTTATAGGTGGAACCCCCAAGAGTTAGACTCCAAGTCTTCGAATAAGACCCCAACTCAAGAACTTGCCATAAGGTGGGAAACCTACCCAAGGGGGGAATCCCACTCAAGGTGGGACTCCCACCCCTTCCTTGGGAGGGTGGCCGGCCACCATGAGGTGGAGTCCACCTAGGATTCCTCCTTCTTAGGCTGGCCGGCCAAGCTATGTGGAGTCCCTCCGGGACTCCACTTTCCATGGTGATTTCTTCCGGACTTTTCTAGAACCTTCCATAAATGCACCGGATCATTTCCAAACTTGGAAAGTGACTTCCTATACATGAATCTTATTCTCCGGACCATTCCAGAACTCCTCGTGATGTCCTGGATCCCATCCGAGACTCCGAACAAAACTTCGAACTCCATTCCATATTCCATATCTACTTAAACGACATCAAACCTTAAGTGTGTCACCCTACGGTTCGCGAATTATGTAGACATGGTTGAGACCTCTCTCTCACCAATAACCAATAGAGGGATCTGGAGATCCATAATGGCTCCCACATATTCAATGATGACTTTAGTGATCGACTGAACCGTTTACATACGATACCGATTCCCTTTGTCACGCGATATTTTACTTGTCCGAGGTTTGATCATCGGCATCTCTATACCTCGTTCAACCTCGTCTCCTGACAAGTACTCTTTCCTCGTACCGTGATATGTCATCTCTTATGAACCATTCATATGCTTGCAAGCTAATTTAGACGACATTCCACCGAGAGGCCCCAGAGTATATCTATCCGTCATCGGGATGGACAAATCCCACTGTTGATCCATATGCCTCAACTCATACTCACTACAAGAAAAGTTCTGATAGACAACGTCTCAAAATCGTCCGCTAAGGGGTATTTTTCGTCGCCTATGGGCCTAACCCGACGATATGGGTTCTGTTGTGGAAACTGCGTCAGGCAAAGTCCTACGACGATTTTTTCGGTCCGTCGCGCTTGGGCGCCCTTCCGCCACGGAAAATCGGACCGTTGCCCAAGTGTTTCCGGGAGCCCGTTGACTGCTGACGTCATGCAAACTGACACGTGGTAGACGCCGTTAACTGGCAGTTAACGGCGTTAGCCGGCTGAAACCCCGTGGTAGATGGTAGGCCCACACGAGGCCTGCCACGTCTTAAGCGGGCCGGCCCATTAAGTTTACGGGCCGGGCCAGCTGACTTAGTTTGACCGGTCAACTATATAGCTGGGCTGGTCCATTAGTTACGTGGGCCGGGCCTAACCTCTAAAGTTGACTGGTCAAAACTTTAATGGGCCGGCCCACTAAGCATGTGGGCCGGGCCGAATGCACTCGTTTGACCGGTCAACAGGCAAAAGGGCCGGCCCACAAGACATGTGGGACCCACTTTCCTGGTATCGGGCCGGCCCATTTACAAAGTGGGGTCCACATTAAAGCAAGTGGGCCGGCCCAAAAAATTATTGGGCCGGCCCAATTAGCATGTGGGTCCCACTTTCCTGCTATCGGGCCGGCCCATTTAGTACGTGGGGTCCACATTAGATCAACTGGGCTGGCCCAACAAGCCAGTGGGCCGGGCCAAAAGCACAAGTGGGTCCCACTTTCCTGTTAAAGGGCCAGCCCATTTAGTATGTGGGGTCCACCATATAGCAAGTGGGCCGGCCCAACAAGATAGTGGGCTGGGCCAAAAACACAGGTGGGTCCCACTTTCCAGTTAAAGGGCGGGCCCATTTAGTATGTGGGGTCCACCATATAGCAAGTGGGCCGGCCCAACAAGATAGTGGGCCGGGCTAAAAACACAGGTGGGTCCCACTTTCCAGTTAAAGGGCCGGCCCATTTAGTATGTGGGGTCCACCATATAGCAAGTGGGCCGGCCCAACAAGATAGTGGGCCGGGCCAAAAACACAGGTGGGTCCCACTTTCCTGTTAAAGGGCCGGCCCATTTAGTATGTGGGGTCGACCATATAGCAAGTGGGCCGGCCCAACACGCTAGTGGGCCGGGCCAAAAACACAGGTGGGTCCCACTTTCCTCTTAAAAGGCCGGCCCGTTTAGTATGTGGGGTCCACCATATAGCAAGTGGGCCGGCCCAACAAGAGAGTGGGCCGGGCCAAAAACACAGGTGGGTCCCACTTTGGTCTTAAAGGGCTGGCCCGTTTAGTATGTGGGGTCCACCACAAAAGCAATTGGGCTGGCCCAACTAGTTAGTGGGCCGGCCCAGTTGTGGGTGGGGTCCACCTTAAAGCAAGTGGGCCGGCCCACTTAGAGTGTGGGGTCCACAGTAAATCAAGTGGGCTGGCCCAATAAGTAAGTGGGCCAGCCCGTTTAGTTGCTGTTTATATGCCGGCGTAATAGGCGCTTTAGGATTTTGCGAGCCGGCACATATGTGATTTCGCTTAATTGGGCCGTTTAAGGGATGGGAATTCGTGATTTAGATACTGAGAATATTTACGCAGCATTGATTTCTGTCGGATAGCCTCACTTACCACAAGCACCAAAGAAAAAATGCGCGAAAGAACTATAAAAACTAACTAAATATTACATCAGCTGCAAGGCTTTGAAAAAATATTACAGAACCCAGAGAAATTGAATGGTAATTAAACCTATAATACAATGAAGCGATCCAGCAATCTTTTAAGTTGTCCATGCAGCACCTATATCTGAAACAAAGACATTACAAGTTAAGACAAAGAACAATGGAAACGCAAAGACACCGCAATATTGTTTGCCAAAGAATTTGGAACTCATCATTTCGTCGTTATAACAAGATCATTGTAATGCGCACAATAAGCAAACAAAGAGTGCATGCCGCATACCAACACCAATATAACAGAGCATGTTAGAATGAAACAATGAGACTTACTACTGTCAAGTCCCATGCAAACCAACATGTTCGGGAGTACAAAATTGGCATGAACAACATAGTAGCAGGCTATAAATTTTGTAACAACGATCGAGCAAGATGAAGTTATGATGGCTACATCTACAGAAAGGGAATGTAAACCAAAAATAGAAGTTACGATGGCAAAAGCTAAAGAGGAGGGAATGTGAACCAACATGTGCCAAGTGCAATTACTTCATTTTGGCCGTGAACTAAATAATACTCCTGAACTTATAGTGAAGGGGATGCAAATCAAGATGTTTCGGGATATAAACTTGTAATGAGCAACACATAGAGGATAGTTAATGCTGGAGCTTAGGATGGACCAGATACGAGAATATAGTGGGATCACTGTGAACTTGTATAAGAGGGAATGCAAACCAATATGTTCAGCTTTCCATATGTGAGCGTCATGCCAAGTCAGAGAAACAAGTCAATAATGCAGCTTTTGAAGAACAAGATGGCACGCAAAATTATTATCTAGTAGTATGACAAGTTTATTTGTACTACAGGCTAGATAGCAGAGTGATAGCATGCCAAACTAAGTCCTTACTTTGTTAGCTTACAATGAACTAGATACAAAACAATGGCATCACCTGTAGTACAGGGAATGCAAGCCAACATGTTCATGGAGTAAAAAATTGGCACAAACAACATAGTAGCAGGCCATAATTTTTGTAACAACGACTGAGTAAGATAAAGTTATGATGGCTAGATCTACAGAGCAGGGAATGTAAACCAAATATAGAAGTTACGATGCCAAAAGCTATAGAGCAGGGAATGCGAACCAACATGTGCAATTACTTAAAATTGGCCGTGAACTAAATAATAGCAGGATGTTACTATAATACCTATAATTTTTGTAACAACGACTGAGCAAGATAGAAGTTATGATGGCTACATCTATAGAGCAGGGAATGCAAACCAAAATGTTCAATCGCTTAAAGTTAGCAATGAAGTAGAAAATAGCAACGTGTTACGATCATAGCTAGGAATGAACTAAAAGAGCTTCAGACAAACAAGCATCTGAACCCAGAACATGGCGCTAAAACAAGGGACTTACATTAGGAGAAGCACTCTGTGGGAGTCACAGCAGATCTTCCTGGGGTTGATAGATCCGGTGATGAAGTACGCTACATGTGCTACTTGGGGTTGGAGAGACGGCCATTACACTTCATGATTACTCATCTCATCTGCAAAAACGTAACGGCGTGTCGTTAGCACAAACAGGTTCCCCCAAGATTAAACAAGAACTTGCAGGCAAGCAATATAAAAGCAACAGTAGAAGAGTTTAGATCATGCACGGTGCGGGTGAAGCAGATCCGGTTCATGCACAGCGGTGTCGGTGAGCAAGATCCGATGCGGTGGACGACGGATCCGGCGAAGCGGCTCCGGTGGGGTGGACGATACCGCAGCTGAAGCGACTGCGGTAGACTGCTGGATGAGCATATGGTTTCGAGGTTCGGCGGGGATGATCCGGTCCGGTTGATGACGGCGTCGATGAAGCGGCTCCGGCAGGCAGCCAGATGACGAGGATCGCGGGGGCTCGGGTAGGCCAGGGAAGTCCGGCGGGGATGTTCCGGTGCGGTGGTCGTGGATGTGGTAGAGAGAGGGACTTGAGAAGTTCCGGTGGGTGGTCTCAGATGAGAGACTGAGGGAAATGAATTTTTTTGGGAGGGTATCCGGGGCTAGGGAGGTGGTGATCCAAAAAATGACGGCCAGACCCCCCACCAACCGACTTTGCTGTCATCTCCACAGGGGTAGAATCGGAATTTGGAAGCGTGTGAAATTTTTGTATTTTGTGGGCGGGAAGTTTTGCCGCTATGAGATTTTGAATTTCGCTAAGGTCCAAGTATAATGATAAAAAATTGTGAGACCGTACTAGTACCTCTGTTCAAGGCCGACTGTAAAATGAAATCATCATCAAGTTGAACATCGGTTACTACCATGATCATCATCGGACGCAGATCTGGTGACATGCACCTGAAATTGGTGCATCCGTTGCAAAGTATAATGCTAAAATTTTGAGTGACCGTACTAGTACTTATGTTCAAGCCCGAGTGCAACATCAAATCATCATCACGTTGAAAATTTGTTACCATGATCATGATCTATCTCTAAATTTGGCGAATCCGCTAAATCTGGCAAAGTATAATGATAAAGAAATTGTGAGACAGTAGTAGTACTTCTGTTCAAGGTCGAGTGCAACATCAAATCAACATCACGTTTAAAATTTGTTACCATGATCATGATCTACCTCTGAAAATGGGCGCATCCGCTAAAACTTGCAAAGTATAATGATAAAAAAATTGTGAGACCGTACTAGGACCTATGTTCAAGGTCGAGTGCAACATCAAATCATCATTACATTGAAAAGTGTGTTACCATGATCATGATCTATCTCTGAATTTGGCGCATCCGCTAAATCTTGCAAAGTATAATGATAAAAAAATTGTGAGAATGTACTAGTACTTATGTTCAAGGCCGAGTGCAGGATCAAATCATCATCACGTTGAAATTCGTTACAACGATCATGACATATCTCTAAAATTGGCGCATCCGCTAAATCTCGCAAAGTATAATGATAAAAAAATTGTGAGACTGTACTAGTACTTGTGTTCAAGGCCGAGTGCAGGATCAAATCATCATCACGGTGAAATTTGTTACAACGATCATGACATATCTCTGAAATTGGCGCATCCGCTAAATCTTGCATGTGGCGCATCTCAGTGCGGAGCAACAGGCCGGTGCTATCAAGGTTGAGGCGTCAGTAGCGTCATCGGGCTCTCCTCTTTTGATAGATCTTCTACATGGCGCGGCGCACCGCCCGTCGAAGCGATCACATGTGATACCGAGGTGGAGACGTCGCCGGCATCCTCGAGGCGCGGCCGCCCTTCTACGAGCCAGCGTCGACTCAAGGTATGAATCCATGCGTTGTCGCGCCCCTTCTTCCGATGAAGTGGGGTGCCTTAGATTTATTGTTCTTCTCTTACGATTATTTCGAGCCGATCATGTGTGCTCTTTCTCTGAATATATTGCTTGAAAAGCTAACCAAGTTAATTAAATTCACTTCGTTCTTAATCTTGCGTGCTAATTTTGTTATTTTTGCTGACAGTGGTGCGCGCAAGGAGATTTATTTGTGGGTGTGCTGAGCTGTTAGGCCTAAGTCGAAATCCTCAGCTAAACGAGGCCTCAGCTTAACACATAAAAAAGGTGTTCAATCTCGCCCACAATGTCCTTTTCTTTCCTCTTCCTTTATTGGAACTTGTTTTGCAGACAAGGAAAGTGGCACGTGTAATCTGAGTAAAACCCTCTTAGCCAAAATCAGCTACAAGCAAGATTTTCTGTATTGTAGATGCCCCAATTGACTCTAATCCCCAATGTAGTCTTTTTTTATGTCAGTATAGACTTCTTTACATGGCATGCATTTGCCTAATGAGCAGCATTGTATTGCCATTCTAGCCAACCTGGTCGATATGTCAAGCTTCATGCACGAGATGCCATGTTTAATTTACTCCCTCACTCCGATCCATATTTCTTGGTGTAAAATGAATGTGAATCGAAGGGAGTACTTTTCTTAGATAGTACTATACCATTTCAAAAAAAAAATACTAGTACTTCGTACTACTACATCATAAATGCATCAAAAGAGTACTACCATCACAAGACCACCACGGTTGTACTAGTAGAGTTTAATACTGAACTTCCAAAGGGAATAAGATTACACATATGAACTTTAAACAGGACCAGGAGCATGAGGGCCAGCAGCAGGGGCGTTGGACTGGGAACAAGCCAGGCAAGACGTAATTACGGAGGAAGAGGCCATATGCTGCGTGTTTGGCCTTGGTTGCGGGCGGTGCTTCCCGATGTACTTAGGCCTACACCCGTCGCATGTCGGATCAGGCTGCGGATGTCCTTACGGAGGATTTTGCCACGAGAATGGGCAAAATAGCTCCCAGCGCATGCGGAAACGAATTTCACCACCCTTCACCGCTTGAACGTAGCGGCTCTTCTGGTCCCTGCGCTCCTTGTTGTCGTCCATGTCATCAGAATATTCCTGTGAATTATAAAGTACATAATAATCAGGTGCTTAATGAAAGATCGAATAAATACTGCACTATCATAAGCAAACCTTAGAAACTCTAAAATTAAATGTGTAGAACAAGTAAATGGCAGAAGAAATCATACTAAATCATGAGAAAACCCTATGAACAGCAATGAACATAAGCCACAACAATTGCAAGTCCACTAAGTATGAACACATAAATTAATTATATGACAAATCAAGCCAACTACATGGCAGATTAGTCGAAATTAAACTAGAATCTGACCGTACGAACCGTAGAATCAAGTACGTCTACAAGACAAGGTAGGGGATCAAATCAATCAAGAACCAGGTTCGTGCAAACCACGCGAACAGTAATATGAAACAAAAAGGATCGGGACAGTTTCGGTAAAAGAGCAGTACCTCCTCGTCGTCACCCTCGACATCCTCCTGGAACTGAACGTTTGGGCCAAAATCGTCGAAGGGGTCGAGGTCCGCGTCCAGCACCGGGTCTAGGAAGACCTCGCCGTGGTGGCCTGCAACGCCTTGCGGATCTTCGGCGGGAGCAACGGCGTTGCTATCCACCTTCTCCTCGACGGCCAGGACGCCCGTTTCGACCGAGGTCGAAGAATCAGACAAGCAGAGGAGACGAGCGGCCTGGGTGCCCGGTGAAGCCTCACCCGCCGCGACGGCCACTACCGCAGAGGCATCCTCTGCGCGAGCGGCTGCCGATTGCTCCGCCTCGTACGCAAGACCTGTCTTCATGCTGCTGCGGTTGGAAACGAGGAAGTCGATGCCTCGGAGGTGCGGTGAGTTGATGGGAGGGGAGAGGACGAGCTCGCGAGAGACGATGAGGCCAATTATTTTATAGCCTCTGACTCTCTGTATCAGAATGGCATTAGTTGTGGACGCGACAGACGATGAGGCCGATTAGTTGTGGACGCGTGAAGTCATGCATGTACTCGATTCTCACGTATACCAATACTTCCAAACATCATAAGTAATTCACAATCATTCAGAATAATATGAGACCTTAACATTTTATTGTTTGTGTCAGATATTGTCCATGAAAAATAACATCCTTCAAAAAATAAATCCCCTATGCCAATCCGGTCATGCCCGTCTACTCCAACTAGCTTCCTCGAGTAATTTGTCACCTTACATTCTTAAAATGAACCAAAATTTGGCACAGGGGCATCACATGGAAAATGATGTTACCATTCTCTCTTCCCATTTTTGTTTGAATTTTTCAAAATTGTCATGCCCTAACAGAAAAAATGTATGTTCCTTCTATGAAGCATGTATCAGAATGGCATTACCAAAACCTGGGGGTGGCGGGGCACATGGTGGTGTGATGATACATCACATTTGGACCACACAACACAATTTGGACCAACCAAAAAAATTCAACCACCCTACACAAACCCTGGTCAAAACTAGTTTGACCAATATTACAAAAGTTGTACATAATTCAGAAACCGTCAGAAATATACGAATCATTCAGAGTCAATACGAAGACAAAGCAATTATGCCAAAAGACGAAGGCGAGAGGAGGAACAGGTCTTGCTATATTGCACAACAAAGCCAAATTCAACTTTTCATCGATTCCAAAATTCTGGCTGCAATTAGCACACCCTGGTCTCCTGATGTCGCAATAGTTGGCTGCTGGGAGCGGAGACACTCGACTTCCTTCTTCAACTTATCGCACTCTGTGCGAACTTTCAAGTACTTTGTCTCGAAATATTGCGCATGTTCAGCATGCAACTCCACTTCCTGTTGAAAACTTTCACAGTCACAGTTGCAATCACACTGACCAGCCTTGTCAGTGACCACACTCATCGGTGGCTGGGCGCGTAGTTCCTCGACTTCCTTCTTCAACTTCTTACACTCCGCGAGAACATCTGAGTACCGTTTATCAAAAGAAGATTGCTCGGAACGGGCATTCTCCGCCGATATGGCACGATTTAAAATGCCCCTGCCCACGAGGTGGCGGATTTTCTTATGAAGGATGGTGTTGTGGCCCTTGATCTGGTCCAGTTTCGCGGAGAATCGTGTTATCACATCCTGCATTGCAAATTCAACAGCAATGAAGTATGCAGAGTGCAGATGAGGGGGGAGAAATAAACAAATGGAGTGCCAACCTCTTCAATATGCCTGAGAGCTGCAAAGTCCTTGTCCATAGGAACCTCTTCAACTATGGAACCGCCATCCCTGGAAGAAAGACGGTTAAGTAGTTGGATCGGCAGCCGGCAAGGAGGCGATGAAAGCTGCGGCACGGCAATGGAAACATACACGGCCGAAGATGCACACACGTGCACTGGCTGCTCCTCTCCCGGAGGCGAGCATTCGTCTCTGATTCTGCATTCAGGATACCAAACCTA
Organism: Lolium perenne; assembly: GCF_019359855.2. Classification (NCBI taxonomy): domain Eukaryota; kingdom Viridiplantae; phylum Streptophyta; class Magnoliopsida; order Poales; family Poaceae; genus Lolium; species Lolium perenne. The sequence goes on from NC_067248.2 coordinate 192,632,305, forward strand.
TGCAAGAGTTTGAGGTTTATGTTCTGAAGGGTGGTGTTGTGGCCCTTTAATCTCATAATCCCTTCCTGCATGGAAAAATTCACCAGTAACGAATCAGGGATCCTTTTTCATTCACAGGATATGAAAATCATAAGATTAGGAAAAGCATAGGATTTTGTATACATTAGAGAGGGTGTATGCGCTATTTTATGGGCTATTTTGGAATGTACAAAATGAAGTCGTGTTTAATAAACCCAAATCTCATCCCTTCTTGCAGGTTATCCCTATGATTATTCACTAGATCCGTATGTTTCTTATCTCCAGCCCGAGGATCAGCAGGATATCAGAGTCCGGGTGCAACCGACTAGAGACAGCCGCACGGGATTTTTACAGCCAGGGTGGCTGGCAGTTTCCTCATAGAATTACTTACTGATGTGTTTTTGCCTTTTTGGCACCTGCTGTTTTCTATGTTTTGTTGGTGGATCTTTGTGTCGACTCTAGCTGATCCATGAGAAGTTGTCATAATTTGTGTATGAACTGAAGAAAGCAATAAAGCAGCCATATACATCATTTTGATGCAGAGGCTGTGATATGTCCCCCATTTCGAAAAAAGGAACAAACATAGGATATATTTCTATAAATCAAACAACTAATGTAGGGAAGAACCCATAGGATCTAAATGCTACACAATTCTTATAGAAGTCCTACGAATTAAAGAAGCCCTCATGCAATACGGAGATGAAGAGGAAGAAAAAAAAAGCAACGGATATACTTCGTATATTATAGTGCATACATTATTAATGCTCTTGAGAGCTAACAAGTGCTCATCAAACAGCGGGTCCTCGATAGCTAAGTACGAAGTGGATCCTGCGGTAGAAAGCACGAGCCTGGAACCGTCGGCCCTGGAAGATGATAGCCGGTTTAGTTGGCACCGCCTGCCAGCAAGGACTCAACGAAAATCCGGCATGGCGATGGAAACATACCCAGGAGCTTCGTACCCACCAGGTTGGCGAGAAACGAGCGATTTCTCAACTTGGGTAGGAATGGCGCTGAAACCAGCCGCCATGGAAGAAAGACGGTTAAATTGTTTGATCCGCTAGCCAGCCAGAAGGCAGAGAAACTTCGGCATGGAAACATACCGGGGAGCTACGTACCCACCATCTTGGCGAAACACGGTCGATTTCTCGGCATCGGTAGGAAGGGCGACACTTGAACGGGCGGCCCTGGAAGAAAGACGGTCAAATAGCTGGTTCTCCCGGGTAAAAAAAATAGTTGGATCTGTTTGCCTTGCTGTAATCTGCGTTCATGGGGGCAAAGAAAGCACATGGCGATAAAAACCTACCAGGACTCTTGCTGGATTACTCTGCCCTGACCCAACAAGCCCGAAGCAGACTGAGCTTGCGATGGAAGCGCAGACTGAGCTTGCGATGGAAGCACAGATATGCCTGTCCGCCGGCACCGCTGGTACACTTTCAAAGTCGGAGTTTGCAGGACTTTCAGCGGGATGGATTTCACCGCGGATTTAGTCTCAGACAACAACGCCTCCTTCCTCTTCTTACACTTCTTCATGTTCTTCTTAGACAACTTGTTGAACGATGGATGAATCGCTGGAGGAAGAAGGAAGGGACAAGCAGGTGGGGATAGAAGGGGTCGGTGTAGAGCTCTCCGGGGAGGGTTCCCCGGGGAGGAGGATGAAAACTGGAACGAACAGGACAGGGATGGGACTGGGCAATCTTGTCCGTCCATCCAAAATCAAAGGGCGGGAGCACATAAGACTTTGGGCCATTGACAGGCTGGTCCTGCCACAGGCGGACCCCAAGTTTCAGCGATTCAATGTCAGTGAAAAGATGGGCAATGTAAAAGAATCTTGTTCGGGGTCGGCCGCGGAAGCCAAATCTCTGTGTCCCAAAGTCTACTAGTAGTCTACTCCTATATAGGTATAGCTGCATAGCCATCATACCATTGCATTGATCGAGCTGTACGCCTTTACCACTCTGATTCAGGTCCAAAATATTAGTGTTCTCTTGTCAAATCAAAGGCCTTGTCAGTTTGACGAAATGGACGTTCTTTAACTCACAAACTACTCCAAGGACATCATTTACGGACTACTCAGTTCGGCAAAAAGATTCTTGAAGCCATGTACATATTTTCTGGATCGATTTAGTAATTTGCTACAACTGTAATATTATTTCCAATTTTCAGCAATTTATTAGAATTTTAGGATTTTACTTATAAATTTCGCTAATTGACATGTGTAGGAAAGATAGAAAACAACTAGTGTATGCATGACCAATTAATCTGACTAAATAAATCTTATAGTGGCCACTTTGCATCACTCAAACTGAGAGTGCATGTTAGATTCATATGATAGAATAATGGAGAATCGCTATGACATATGCCTCCTTGAATCCTACGGGAAAGAAATCTACGGGAATTGGTAGAGCTAGGTGCGTGATGGTATCATAGGAAAGACAAAGGAAATTTCTATATAGATTGAGAGTGCATAGCATAGTTGTCACAGATGCATATGAATTTTTCCAAGAGGTCTAACCTCTTATTAGAAAACCCATAGGGTTGTACTAGTATAAGAAAACAATACATAGAAATTTTGGAGGATTCAATTCTTCAAATCAAACAAGCTATATAGGGGGAAAATCATATCCTTTGATTCGTACAATTTGTATAGGAGTTATGTAGGATTTGACTATAGGAGTTATGTAGGATTTGACTATAGGATTTGAATATTTGTACGGTTGTGTAATATTTCTACCCAGATCAATTCACATACCACCGGTTATGTATTTTTTTTGGGCTATAAAAATAGGAGGTGTGGTATATTTGATGTGTGTAGAGATAATCTCACCATCTTATAGTCACCCCTAACATTTCGAGCAAAAAAAAAAATCTATACCACTACCCACCTCTCGTCCTACACTCAATTCCTACACAACCAAACAACAAAAATTGGCTATCCCTAGCCAGGTGGTTGGGGATACTCTCACCCCATAAACCTATCTCCTAAACCAAACAACCCCTAATATGGAGGGAAGGAAAACCTAGTATCTGATACTGTACAAAAACACATAAAGCAATCTGGAACCATCCACATAGAATCAACGGGCCAGAGCAGATGCCTTCTTTGGGAAGGGTCTTGCGCGGAAGCCAAGGAATCCTCTGCGTCGACAATCTGGTGTAGCAGTAAAATACACCATCATAGCGGAACATTGATGGAGTCACTACAATGCGTCCGAATCCGGGTATAGTCTTGTCATATCAATGGCCATGTCAGTTTCTCCAGATATAATCTATCCGTTAGCTAGTACTACTACTCTAGAGGCTGACGCCACATGCAGAAGTTGTACAGTACTACGACTACTATCGAGTATCGACTAGTCCGATCACGTCCAGGTCCCAACTACTCAAAAATGGCCGTAAAGAAAATGCAGAAGTAGGATGGGGCCACGACAAAAGGCATACATCTATTTATGGACAGAGGTAGTATCATATCAGCATGCATTAGCATCTCATTTGCAACTAGTTGCACTCGCATCCTATTATCGGATATCACACTTCTGCACTTTTAAAAAATATGAAGAAAAACAAAACTGGGATACATATTATGTTGTGTATTGCTCCACAGGTCACAGATGAGTATGTAAAAAAAAATTCTAGCTTGCACAAAAAAGACAAATGACATGTGAATAGTTAAGGAATATTATTCACTTTGGTCTTTTCTTTTTTCCACAGCTCACATATGGTCACTTTTTGAAACAAATGTTTAGATGTGCGCAAGATACAACATAACCCGTGACTATGATTTGAATTTACATTTTTTTACAAACTCGAAATGTGACATCCGACAATAAGATGAGGGATCAATTAGTTGCGAAATGTTTGCACTCCTGACCATGCATCTGAATCTATCTACTAGACTACTACAACAACATACAAAATGCACCAGTTTTGAACTAGACATGTAACAGCAGTACTAACCGTTGGTTTCCAAAATCTAACGCTTGTGATTAGAGGGATTCACGTCAAGAGATACCACAACAGCATACACTTCTTTCTAGAACCATCATGTAGCCATTATGTAGAAGAAGAAAAAAGCAGGGTCACACCAATATCACACGTCCCACTCGATAGTAAGAAAGGTTCCAAGTTATTGTTCCCATTTCTCAACTGGTCATACCTTTTTCGATGGTGTAACCTACGTAGTATAAGTTATATATTAGTTGTATGGAAAGTTTGAGCAACATTTAGAACATAATTTTGTACTCCTAATTGGTCCAACATGCATGCTAAGATTGGGGTCTTCACCTTGAAACGGCGAGCGCCGAAAAGCGGGTCAAAATCGCCCAGATCCTCGAAGATATCTATAGGCGCAGCCGCTGTATGAGAGACGGAGTGGGAAACGAGTGGGGCGATGTATGAGAGACGGAGTGGGGGTGTAGTATATACTATAGTAAGACGGCGAGACGGCGAGGTCAGAGTGATTAAGACTAGTCACAATGGGAAGTACGTAGTACGTAGTATCATACACTACTAGTTTGTGATACTACCTCCACAATGCATAGTATCATAATATGGTTCATACTTATGTCATATTTAAAGTTTTGTAGAATCTCAATGCAAATGTGTGTACATGATGTATTTGTCATGAAGTTTTCTAAGTTTTCTAGGTTTATGTGTTATAATACTACTCTCATCTCTCACCTGATAATTGATGTGACACATTAGATTTTTGCCAACATGGCATGTATGATACTACTTACGAGCCTTAAAAGCACTTTTTCGTGATGTTGATCAAATTGTACTCTAAAATTGTCACTGGACAACAGGTCGGCCTATTGCAAACTTGTTTGAATGAGCTAAAATAGTTAGAAATCTAGAAAATTTGTCACTTCAATGAATTTTCATCCTATAACGTTTACTTAATTTGAAAAACGAATGGGGACGTTTGCCATAATGGGACAATCATTTCTACAAAAAAGAATAAGATGGAAAGTCTCGCAATGTTATTTATCATGACAACATTGACAATGTCACAACCGTGGGGTGATTAGGGAATCCACTCCGCTAGAAAAAACAAACTTATATAAGGCATGTGTGGCAATGCAGTTTGTCTACCTTATACACATATCTCGATGTGTAGCTATATATGGATTTTATTTTCCAATTTTAGATGATTAGTTTATAGTTCACCATTTAATTAGATTCATAATTTTTGGGAATAAAATACTTGGAGGTACCCTGCAAGTGTGGTACCACAAACAAAGCCCAAACATGGGTCCCAATAGTACAACATTGCGCGCATATATAGGAAGTTTGAGCAAATTTGAAACCAACCAAATGAGGTAGAAACAAATCAAAAAAAAGTTGTGAAACATGTGCATGGAGCCATCACATGACATGTACTTACTACTAACAAGTAAAAAATATAAAACCCTATCATACATAGAGGTTTGGGGTGAAGAGTTATTATTCACACACATATAGAATAAATATGGACTACTTTTGGCTTTCTACCCATTAATTTGAGCAAGCTTCATGCAGTGTCCACTTCAAACTTGACAACATTGGAACCATAGCTGCTTGAGTTTGCCTCGCTAGCCTCTTCCCATATGTAAGCTTAATTAATTGGTTACACTACGAAAACCACAGTCAACTTCTGAATAATACATGCATTGCCCCCCTTTTGCACATATGCAACTTTGCAAAGTAGGGATTTTTGGTTTACCACACATTAGTGTGTTGTTTTCTTTTTATTAGGACCCATGTTTGGTAGCCACATTTTTCCAAAGCCAAAGTGTGGTTAGCAACAAAAAAAAAAGCTAGTATGGTTAGCCACCAAATTGTGGCTTAAAATATTAAAGCCAAACTTTGTCAAAACTTTGTAAAAAAAAGTTGAGTCTATGACAAATGGACCATATATACATGCAATGAAGTGTGATAAGCCAAATTGTGGCAAAAACCAAACACATGCCAAATAAACTATATGCATGGCTGCCAAATTTTGGCTTCTTGACAAATTGTGGCTAGGAACCAAACATGCCCTTGCTGGCCAAAGGGGTCCAAATATGTGTTTTGTTTATTCGCTATCATGTGCAGTGTGTGCACAATATCACAAATTAAAATTTCACGGGTAGGCCAAACATGCATGCATGGTAGGCGAATCGCCATTTCGAAGGCTAATTTGTCAAACTAGCTTACCATGAAACCATCATTTGTACTCCAATTAATTAAGTTCGGATATGAATGGTGGTCATCAACCAAACTAATAAGAATTCAAAATTTGGGATGATATAGGGATGTGCCCTATTGTTGTGGAATCAAAAAACATTAATTAGCCAACGAAAATGTGGGTTGCATCCAAGTATAGTAACTCACAAAGTCGATTGCCAAGAAGTTTTTGCCTAAATTTGAAAAAAAGCCAAAAATGAGGTTCAAACTTATTGAAATCAGCAAGCAAGGCAATCACGAAGTCACCAATTACTACTTTTATCTAGGAAAAATAACAAACATGATGGCATGCAAATATTCTTGAGAAGCAGAATCATTCTGTAAATATATTTTTTTGGAACCATGCATGTTGGACATTGATTCTCTTCTTGCCACATGGGTGAGCTAGCTTGGTTACCGCAAGAACCATGCATGGCGAACTTTCGAATCATGACCCCTTTTTTAAGAGATCAATGAAAAACTTCTTATTTTCGACTATACTTTGCCAAATACAGTTTTTTTGGTTTTCCACATAAAGTCTTTTCATTTTTATTGGCCGAATTAAGGGGGGCAAAATTAAAAGGATGTATTTGTGAAGTGGCTACCGCGTGTATTGCGCACACTACCACCTATACAATTTTCACAAGCGGGTGACATGGTTGGATGGCCATGCATTTCCATGGTTTGTTGGATTATCTCATCATGTAGTATATAATAAATTTATTTTGTAAATATTTTTCAATTCAAGTATTAACGATGGTTATATTACAACTCAAATAAATTGGGAAAATACTGGGATTCGCCTCCCTATAATCAATCTTGCCCGTCCATTTCCTATCACCTGTCTATAGGGAGTACTAGATTTAAATGGCGGTTGGAGTTAATTCCTCAACCTCATCGCATTATTATTCCCATCTGTCCCCACTAAACAACCCCTGGCGGTTCGTTCTCCCCTGCATTTCGGCAAGTTCCAAAAAACCCCATTGTTTGCAGTTGCTCTCCCTCCCTCCCCCTCAATCCCTCCGATCAGTTTGACGTGCTTCAGCGCTGCCATGGCCGACGGCGGCCTGTTTACGCTGAAGAGGAGCGTCGTTCCCCATGGGACGACCAAGGTGAACGTGGTCTACACGAATGACCCTTCCGTTCTCGAGCACACCCTCAAAATGTACGAACAAAAGCTACTAGAGGACAGGCCCAGGTTCGTCGGCCTCGACCTAGAATACACTGCGGACCAAGTAAGTACCGCCGTCGTTCAGTTGGCCATGGACGACCACGTCCTGGTGTACCATTTCTGCAGGTATGTTCTTCACATGCCTTCCTTTATCCTTTTGTTTTTTAATATAAAAACTCTTCCTTTATCTTGGATCTGCTTTTTTATTTCTAAATAGACTAGGTTCTAACTTGTATGAAAACACGAACAAACTAACTTGTATGAAAAATGTGGTCTGGAACGTAATATCCAACATACTTGTATAATTTTTTTGGATTGACCACGATATCTAGTTTCATGATTTTGGTACTCAAAATTTGCACAAATTTCATGTACTCATACTCACCGATAATCGGCATGGATGTCAAGATATTAACATATAGTAACTGAATCTTAACTTGACACTTAAATAATTAGATCATATAGTCGCAACAATAATTCATGTTATTTTGATGTGTATCAACGATGCAAAATCATTGTTTCACCGCAACAAGTATACAGTTCTTGGAAGAAAAATATGTTTACTATTTCAGCATATACGATCTTACAAGATTGATTTGTGTTAACATGCAGGAGTCCTGATAATCTGGCACTGCAAGAATTCCTTCAACATAAAGGAATTTGTTTCACAACTGTTGACATCAGGGGTGACTCTAGCAGGTTTGCTAGAGATGGCATTAAAATTCCTAAACATAATTGGATTGACATTCAGGATATGATCAATTTCAATGGTCCTGGCAATAGGACTGGCATGGGTGATTTGGCAGCCGCCATCATTGACCCATCTTACAAAGACATGAAGACCAAGTTCCCTACTAGCAGCCACGATCAATGGGAGTGCATGCCATTGCCTGAACTAAACTTGAGGTATGCTGCGATTGATGGGTATGTCAGTTTTGAGTTGTACAGGCGACTCAAAAAAATCAATGATGGGCAGCGTCAAGCACAACCAATTCCAAGGGAAGTGGTTTGCCGGATTGCAAGGAAGCGGCTAGGTTGGCCGCTCTTCCCCCTGCCTGGCGCGACGAGAAGAAGCGGTGTGTCGGGACAACCTCATCGGGAATTTGTATCTTATTGCTTTAGGCACAACATACCATTTGATCCGAAGAATATGCCACCATGGATAAAGGACCCGTGCGAGCCTACTTCGGGGTCTCCGTGGGATGGCGGTTCACATGGTGAGCAAGCTAGGGCAACGGCTGGATGTGGTGAGCTAGCAAGGGCAGGGCCTGTATCTGGTTGGGAAGCTCCAACAAGGATTCCCGACACACGAAGTGCGAACGAGTGCAGAACTTGGACTGCCAACCCATGGGAGGCAGGTACAAGCGGCACCGGCAAGCGCATCAAGAGGGATGATGATAATTGGTGAACTAGGCTGGCGTTATATGTTTCCAAGATTGTACATAAGTTTAGAATTATGAACTGGTAGTATTGTTTAGGTGATGTAATTACTTTTGCAACAATGTGTATGAGGTTTCAGAACCACGCATCCTTATTTAAACATGTTTAAAACATGAAAATGAAAAGGTAAGCCTGCATCCTTCTTAGTCACTCCAAAATGAAGCTTTTCGGAAGGTATTTGAAATTTCCATGTTTGAAACCCAAAACGACTTCTCTTCGTGATTGACTTCATAAGACAAAGTTCAAGCTTAGGGGTAGATACATGATTTTTCTGGTTTGAATATGACTAGACCTTGTTTATCAACTTGAGTGCTTACTATATGACATAAGAAGGCTATGTGCTTTGGTTTTTCTTTTTTTTTTTTGAAATTTTATGCCCATTTGAATCTTGGTCAAATCTTAGGTACGGTTTGACCAAGATTTGAACAAGTTTAAAATATGAAAATAAAATGTAAGCCAGTCCTGGATCCTTCTTAGTCACTCTGAAATGAAGCTTTTGGGAGGTTTTTGAAATTTCCATGTTTGAAACCCAAAACCACTTCTCTTCATGCTTGACTTCGTAAGATAGAGTTTAGGGTTAGGGGTAGATAAGTACATGATTTTTCTAACTATTTTTATGCCCATTTGAATCTTGGTCAAATCATAGGTTTGACCAAGATTTAAACATGTTTAAAATATGAAAATGAAAAGGTAAGCCTGCATCCTTCTTAGTCACTCCAAAATGAAGTTTTTGGGAAGGTTTTTGAAATTTCCATGTTTGAAACCCAAAAACGACTTCTCTTCGTGCTTGACTTCATAAGACAAAGTTTAGGGTTAGGGGTAGATACATGATTTTTCTGGTTTGAATATGTCTAGACCTTGTTTATCAACTTGAGTGCTTATTATATGACATAAAAAGGCTATGTGCTTTGGTTTTTCATTTTTTATACCCATTTGAATCTTGGTCAAATCCTAGGTTTGACCAAGATTTGAACAAGTTTAAAACATAAAAATAAAAGGTAAGCTCGACCTGGATCCTTCTTAGTCACTCTAAAATGAAGCTTTTGGGAGGTTTTTGAAATTTCCATGTTTGAAACCCAAAACCACGTCTCTTCATGCTTGAATTCATAAGACAGAGTTTAGGGTTAGGGTAGATACATGATTTGTCTGGTTTGAATATGTCTTGACCTTGTTTATCAACTTGAATGCTTAATATATGACATAAGAATACTATGTGCTTTGGTTTTCATTTTTTGATTTTTTCTGAATTTTTATGCCCATTTGATCTTGGTCAAATCCTAGGTTTAACCAAGGTTTAAACAAGTTTAAAACATGAAAATGAAAAGGTAAGCTTCATCCTTCTTAGTCACTCCAAAATGAGGCTTTTGGGAAGGTTTTTGTAATTTCCATGTTTGAAACCCAAAACGACTTCTCTTCGTGCTTGACTTCATAAGACAAAGTTTAGGGTTAGGGGTAGATACAAGATTTTTCTGGTTTGAATATCTCTAGACCTTGTTTACCAACTTGAGTGCTTACTATATATGACATAAGAAGGCTATGTGCTTTGGTTTTTCAGTTTTTTTGAATTTTTATACCCATTTGAATCTTGGTCAAATCCTAGGTACGGTTTGACCAAGATTTGAACATGTTTAAAACATGAAAATAAAAGGTAAGCATGGATCCTTCTTAGTAACTCTAAAATGAAGCTTTTGGGAGGTTTTTGAAATTTCCATGTTTGAAACCCAAAACCACTTCTCTTCATGCTTGATCGACTTCATAAGACATAATTTAGGGTTAGTGGGTAGATACATGATTTGTCTGGTTTGAATATGTTTAGACCTTGTTTATCAAATTGAATGCTTACTATATGACATAAGAATACTATGTGCTTTAGTTTTCATTTTTTTGATTTTTTCTAATTTTTTTGCCCATTTGATCTTGGTCAAATCCTAGGTTTAACCAAGATTTAAACAAGTTTAAGACATGAAAATGAAAAGGTAAGCCTGCATCCTTCTTAGTCACTCCAAAATGAAGCTTTTCGGAAGGTTTTTGAAATTTCCATGTTTGAAACCCAAAACCACTTCTCTTCATGCTTTACTTCATAAGACAGAGTTTAGGGTTAGGGGTAATATACGTGATTTGTCTAGTTTGAATATGTCTAGACCTTATTTTATCAACTTGAATTCTTACTATATGACATAAAAAAAACTATGTGGTTTGGTTTGATAGTTCATTGTTCATAATTCATAGTTGATCATACATACGAATCATACATACAGAATTGCGCGATCCTTATCGCGACTTCTAACCTATCTAGTCGTCGAGGAAGATGATGGTCGCGTTCTCCTCCGCATCCCGCGCCTCCTTCTCCTTCATGGCGGCGATGGCCGCCGCCTTGTCTTCTTCCTCCGCCCTCTTCTTGTCGGCATCGTCCTTGAGGGACGCGGCCAGCGCCTTCAAGAAGAGGGGGTCTTCCCCTTCCTCCGCCTCCTCCGCCTCCTCGCCGGCTGGCGGCGCGAATCCGCCGCTGGTGCTCGCCTCCCACGCCGCCTTCGACCGGAGGTTCCTCTCCCGGTCGGCGCGCCATTTGTTGAAGACGGGGCCGCTCATCGGTTTGAGCGGCGGATCCGCCTTGTACCAGAGCCCGCCCGGGGCGAACTCGCAGAGTGATGACGGCATGTACAGGGAGCCTCTGTACCTGCACGCCGCGCGCCGACTCCCGGCGGCGGACTGCTTGCACTGGAGCCGCCACGCCTCCTCGAGCGTGTCCGGCGCGCGGGATCGCTTCGATCCGCTCGCGGGCGACGCGGAACTGGTACGGCGTGAATACATGGCGAGCGGCGAAGAATCACCACCCTGCAATCAAGGCCAAGCACGCAGCATATGGCCTCTTCCTTACGTCTTTTGACTGGTTTGTTGCCGGTCAACGCCCCTGCTGCTGGCCCTGATGCTCCTGGTCCTGTTTAAAGTTCAGCATTAAACTCTACTATACAACTGTCGTGGTCTTGTGATGTACAGTACTAGTACTCTTTTGTAGCATTTGTGATGTAGTAGTACTATACTTTTTTTTGAACTGATATAGTACTATCTAAGAAAAGTACTCCCTCCGATTCACATTCTTTTTAGCACCAAGAAATATGGATCGGAGCGAGGGAGTAAATTGGCATCTCGTGCATGAAGCTTGACAGATTGATCGGGTTGGCTAGAACGGCTAAACAATGCTGCTCATTAGGCAAATGCATGCCATGTACGATAGTATACATCTAGTAAAGAAGTCTATACTGACATAAAAAAAGACTACATTGGGGATGAGATTCAATTGGGGCATCTACAATACAGAAAATCTTGCTCGTAGTTGATTTTGGCTAAGAGGGTTTTGTGCCCATACTTATCTTGGTCAAATCCTAGGTTTGACAATGATTTAAACAAGTTTAAAATATGAAAATGAAAAGGTAAGCATGGATACTTCTTAGTCACTCTAAAATGAAGCTTTTGGGAGGTTTTTGATATTTCCATGTTTGAAACCAAGAACCACTTCTCTTCATGCTTGGCTTCATAAGATAAAGTTTAGGGGTTAGGGGGTAGATACATGATTTGTTTGGTTTGAATATGTCTAGACCTTGTTTATCAGCTTGAATGCTTACTATATGACATAAGAAGACTATGTACTTTGGTTTTTCATTTTTTTGTTTTTTTAATTTTATGCCCATTTGAATCTTGGTCAAATACACTAGCTATGACCAAGATGTAAACAAGTTTAAAACATGAAAATGAAAAGGTAAGCATGGATCCTTCTTAGTCACTCTAAAATGAAGCTTTTGGGGGGTTCTTGAAATTTCCAAGTTTGAAACCCAAAACCACTTCTCTTCATGCTTGACTACATAAGACAGAGTTTAGGGTTAGGGGTAGATACATGATTTTTCTTGTTTGAATATATCTAGACCTTGTTTGTCAACTTTAATGCTAACTATATGACATAAGAAAACTATGTGCTTTGGTTTTTAATTTTTCTGATTTTTTTATTTTGATGCACATTTGAATCTTTGTCAAATCCTAGGTTTGACCAAGATTTAAACAAGTATAAAACATGAAAATGAAAAGGGGAAGCCTGTATCCTTCTTAGTCACTCTAAAATGAAGTTTTTGGGATGTTCTTGAAATTTTCATGTTTGAAACCCAAAACCACTTCTCTTCATGCTTGACTTCATAAGATATAGTTTAGGGGCTAGGGGATAGATACATGATTTGCCTAGGTTTGAATATGCATGTCCAAACCTTGTTTATCAACTTGAATGCTTAGTATATGACATAAGAAGACTATATGCTTTTGTTTTTCATTTTTCTGGTTATTTTTAAATTTTATGCCCATTTGAATCTTTTGGTCAAATCCTTGGTTTAATTTGACATGGATTTAAACAAGTTTAAAATATGAAAATGAAAAGCTGGTAAGCAGGCATGGATCCTTCTTATATATATTAGTCACTCTAAAATGAAGCTTTTGGGAGGTTTTTGAAATTTCCATGTTTGAAACCCAAAACCACTTCTCTTCATGTTGTTGACTTCATAAGATAGAGTTTAGGGGTTAGGGGTATAGATACATGATTTGTCTTGTTTGAATATGTGTCTAGACCTTGTTTATCAACTTTAATGCTTACTATATGACATAAGAACACTATGTGCTTTAATTTGGTTTTTAATTTTTATAATTTTTTTGAATTTTGGTGCACATTTTGAATCTTGGTCAAATCCTAGGTTTGACCGAGATTTGAACAAGTTTAGAACAAGAAAATAAAAGGTAAGCCCGCCAGACTGGATCCTTCTTAGTCACTCTATAATGAAGCTTTTAGGGGGGTTGTTGAAAATGTAAGCATGTATCCTTCTTAGTACGTCACACCACAATGAAGCTTTTGGGAGGGTTTTTGAAATGTCCATGTTTGAAACCCAAAACGACTTCTCTTCGTGCTTGACTTCATAATTAAGACAAAGTTTAGGGTTAGGGGTAGATACATGATTTTTCTGGTTTGAATATGTCTAGACTTTGTTTATCAACTTGAGTGCTTACTATATGGCATATATAAGAAGCTAGGCTATGTGCTTTGGTTTTTCATTTTTTTTTTAAATTTTTATGCCCATTTGAATCTTGGTCAAATCCTAGGTACGTACGGTTTGACCAAGATTTGAACATGTTTAAAACATGAAAATAAAAGGTAAGCATGGATCCTTCTTAGTCACTCTAAAATGAAGCTTTTGGGAGGTTTTTGAAATTTCCATGTTTGAAACCCAAAACCACTTCTCTTCATGCTTGGCTTCGTAAGATAGAGTTTAGGGTTTGGGGTAGATACGTACATGATTTTTCTAAGTATTTTTACGCCCATTTGAATCTTCGTCAAATCCTAAGTTTGACCAAGATTTGAACAAGTTTAAAACATGAAAATGAAAAGGGTAAGCCTGGATCCTTGTTTAGGGTTAGGGGGTAGATACATGATTTTTGTGGTTTGAATATGCCAGACCTTGTTTATCACCTTGAATGCTTACTATATGACATAGGAAGACGGCGTGCTTTTGTTTTTTCTTTTTTTTTTGATTTTTTTTGAATTTTATGCCCATTTGAATCTTGGTCAAGTCATAGGTTTGACCAAGATTTAAACATGTTTAAAACATGAAAATGAAAAAGTAACCCTGGATCCTTCTTAGTCACTCCAAAATGTACCAATTGATAAATGAGTTAACTTGGCTTCATGGAAAAAATAATGTCATGTAAATGATTTAACTTGGCTTTCGTACCCTTGAATCCATAGGAAACTTTGTATAAATGTAGTAGTATAATAATCAACCGAGTTTTTACATCAACAGGTCTGTCACTTACGTGTGGTGCCCATGCGTGAGGTCCCACACTTGATGAGCACAAGTCACGTGCAATAGGTACGCAAACTCCCAGCCATTTTCTTTGTCAAGAGAAGACGCATCAGGATGCGTATCGGAAGTATGTGGGTCCTTCTGGATCCTTCGGTTGTCCCTCTCACAAAAAAAACAAATCTCTCTCATTCTCGGCCTCGCTCGACTCGCTCGCTCGCTCGCTCGCTCCTGCTCACTGACAAACCCTGCACAAAAGTCAACATCATCACACGAAAAAGGGGAGACACCATAATTCTCTCCCTTCTTCTCTCCTTCCGAGTGATCCCTCTTCCTCCGAGTTTCACTCGACGGTCAATCACACATGTGCTGCATAGTAATAATAAAAAAGTAGAAAAATCGACCTACGAATCTATGATTAAATATGTTAAACTAGGGTTTTGCCCACTACTACAGATCAAGTTCAAAAATATCCAACTACTACTTCGATTTTGGGCTACTAATATAAAACTAAAATAAGTTGAACTA
The DNA here is from genome assembly GCF_019359855.2 of Lolium perenne. NCBI lineage: Eukaryota > Viridiplantae > Streptophyta > Magnoliopsida > Poales > Poaceae > Lolium > Lolium perenne. The sequence continues at coordinate 192,647,476 of NC_067248.2, forward strand.
GTATTCCTCTAAAAAATCATTTTGGTATGCATTGTTTGATACTTTTCATAGCTATAGTGCATCACAAATTTATGATTTCATGCTTTGCTTTGCCAATTTCGATTTTTTCTAACCACCTTCTCTTTGATTTCAAATTTAGGTCAAACTATCGATGCCTACTATGTGTTCTACTTGAATTGGATGCAGCGTGCGCACATGTTTTGCCATTGTTTTGGGCTTCCACACATCTTTGGGGCATCCAAGTATTTAAGTTACCTTGTTTTTTTGAATTGTAATTCATACCCTTCCTCCCAATTTTTATGCCCATTTGAATCTTGGTCAAATCCTAAGTTTGACCAAGATTTGAACAAGTTTAAAACATGAAAATGAAAAGGTAAGCTGAATCCTTCTTAGTCACTCTAAAATGAGAAGCTTTTGGGAGTTTTTTGAAATTTCCATGTTTGAAACCCAAAACCACTTCTCTTCATGCTTGACTTCATAAGACAGAGTTAATTTAGGGTTAGGGGTAGATACATGATTTGTCTAGTTTGTTGTTTAGACCTTGTTTATCAACTTGAATGCTTACTATATGACATAATAATACTATGTGCTTTGGTTTTCATTTTTTTGATTTTTTCTGAATTTTTATGCCCATTTGATCTTGGTGAAATCCTAGGCTTAACCAATATTTAAACAAGTTTAAAACATGAAAATGAAAAGGTAAGCCTGTATCCTTCTTAATTAGTCACTCCAAAATGAAGCTTTTGGGAAGGTTTTTGAAATTTCCATGTTTGAAATCCAAAACGACTTCTCTTCGTGCTTGACTTCTTAAGACAAAGTTTAGGGCTAGGGGTAGAAACATGATTTTTCTGGTTTGAATATGTCTAGACCTTGTTTATGAACTTGAGTGCTTACGTACTATATGACATAAGAAGGCTATATGCTTTGGTTTTTCATTTTTTTTGAAATTTTATGCCCATTTTTGAATCTTGATCAAATCCTAGGTACGGTTTGACCAAGATTTGAACAATTTTAAAACATGAAAATAAAAGGTAAGCCCGACCTGGATCCTTTAGTCACTCTAAAATGAAGCTTTTGGGGGTTCTTGAAATTTCCAAGTTTGAAACCCAAAACCACTTCTCTTCATGCTTGACTACATAAGACAGAGTTTAGGGTTAGGGGTAGATACATGATTTTTCTTGTTTGAATATATCTAGACCTTGTTTATATCAACTTTAATGCTAACTATATGACATAAGAAAACTATGTGCTTTGGTTTTTAATTTTTCTGATTTTTTATTTTGATGCACATTTGAATCTTTGTCAAATCCTAGGTTTGACCAAGATTTAAACAAGTATAAAACATGAAAATGACAAGGGAAGCATGTATCCTTCTTAGTCACTCTAAAATGAAGTTTTTGGGATGTTCTTGAAATTTTCATGTTTGAAACCCAAAACCACTTCTCTTCATGCTTGACTTCATAAGATATAGTTTAGGGGCTAGGGGATAGATACATGATTTGCCTAGGTTTGAATATGCATGTCCAAACCTTGTTTATCAACTTGAATACTTAGTATATGACATAAGAAGACTATATGCTTTTGTTTTTCATTTTTCTGATTTTTTTTAAATTTTATGCCCATTTGAATCTTTTGGTCAAATCCTTGGTTTAATTTGACACAGATTTAAACAAGTTTAAAATATGAAAATGAAAAGGTGGTAAGCAGGCATGGATCCTTCTTATATATATTAGTCACTCTAAAATGAAGCTTTTGGGAGGTTTTTGAAATTTCCATGTTTGAAACCCAAAACCACTTCTCTTCATGTTGTTGACTTCATAAGATAGAGTTTAGGGGTTAGGGGTATAGATACATGATTTGTCTCGTTTGAATATGTGTCTAGACCTTGTTTATCAACTTTAATGCTTACTATATGACATAAGAACACTATGTGCTTTAATTTGGTTTTTAATTTTTATAATTTTTTTTGAATTTTGATGCACATTTTGAATCTTGGTCAAATCCTAGGTTTGACCGAGATTTGAACAAGTTTAAAACAAGAAAATAAAAGGTAAGCCCGCCAGACTGGATCCTTCTTAGTCACTCTATAATGAAGCTTTTAGGGGGGTTGTTGAAAATGTAAGCATGTATCCTTCTTAGTACGTCACACCACAATGAAGCTTTTGGGAGGGTTTTTGAAATGTCCATGTTTGAAACCCAAAACGACTTCTCTTCGTGCTTGACTTCATAATTAAGACAAAGTTTAGGGTTAGGGGTAGATACATGATTTTTCTGGTTTGAATATGTCTAGAGTTTGTTTATCAACTTGAGTGCTTACTATATGGCATATATAAGAAGCTAGGCTATGTGCTTTGGTTTTTCAATTTTATTGTTGAATTTTTATGCCCATTTGAATCTTGGTCAAATCCTAGGTACGTACGGTTTGACCAAGATTTGAACATGTTTAAAACATGAAAATAAAAGGTAAGCATGGATCCTTCTTAGTCACTCTAAAATGAAGCTTTTGGGAGGTTTTTGAAATTTCCATGTTTGAAACCCAAAACCACTTCTCTTCATGCTTGGCTTCGTAAGATAGAGTTTAGGGTTTGGGGTAGATACGTACATGATTTTTCTAAGTATTTTTACGCCCATTTGAATCTTCGTCAAATCCTAAGTTTGACCAAGATTTGAACAAGTTTAAAACATGAAAATGAAAAGGGTAAGCCTGGATCCTTGTTTAGGGTTAGGGGGTAGATACATGATTTTTGTGGTTTGAATATGCCAGACCTTGTTTATCACCTTGAATGCTTACTATATGACATAGGAAGACGGCGTGCTTTTGTTTTTTCTTTTTTTTTGATTTTTTTTGAATTTTATGCCCATTTGAATCTTGGTCAAGTCATAGGTTTGACCAAGATTTAAACATGTTTAAAACATGAAAATGAAAAAGTAACCCTGGATCCTTCTTAGTCACTCCAAAATGTACCAATTGATAAATGAGTTAACTTGGCTTCATGGAAAAAATAATGTCATGTAAATGATTTAACTTGGCTTTCGTACCCTTGAATCCATAGGAAACTTTATATAAATCTAGTAGTATAATAATCAACCGAGTTTTTACATCAACAGGTCTGTCACTTACGTGTGGTGCCCATGCGTGAGGTCCCACACTTCAGTGAGCACAAGTCACGTGCAATAGGTACGCAAACTCCCAGCCATTTTCTTTGTCAAGAGAAGACGCATCAGGATGCGTATCGGAAGTATGTGGGTCCTTACGGATCCTTCGGTTGTCCCTCTCACAAAAAAACAAATCTCTCTCATTCTCGGCCTCGCTCGACTCGCTCGCTCGCTCGCTCCTGCTCACTGACAAACCCTGCACAAAAGTCAACATCATCACACGAAAAAGGGGAGATACCATAATTCTCTCCCTTCTTCTCTCCTTCTGAATGATCCCTCTTCCTCCGAGTTTCACTCGACGGGCAAACACACATGTGCTGCATAGTAATAATAAAAAAGTAGAAAAATCGACCTACGAATCTATGATTAAATATGTTAAACTAGGGTTTTGCCCACTACTACAGATCAAGTTCAAAAATATCCAACTACTACTTCGATTTTGGGCTACTAATATAAAACTAAAATAAGTTGAACTAGTATTCCTCTAAAAAATCATTTTGGTATGCATTGTTTGATACTTTTCATAGCTATAGTGCATCACAAATTTATGATTTCATGCTTTGCTTTGCCAATTTCGATTTTTTCTAACCACCTTCTCTTTGATTTCAAATTTAGGTCAAACTATCGATGCCTACTATGTGTTCTACTTGAATTGGATGCAGCGTGCGCACATGTTTTGCCATTGTTTTAGGCTTCCACACATCTTTGGGGCATCCAAGTATTTAAGTTACCTTGTTTTTTTGAATTGTAATTCATACCCTTCCTCCCAATTTTTATGCCCATTTGAATCTTGGTCAAATCCTAAGTTTGACCAAGATTTGAACAAGTTTAAAACATGAAAATGAAAAGGTAAGCCTGAATCCTTCTTAGTCACTCTAAAATGAGAAGCTTTTGGGAGTTTTTTGAAATTTCCATGTTTGAAACCCAAAACCACTTCTCTTCATGCTTGACTTCATAAGACAGAGTTAATTTAGGGTTAGGGGGTAGATACATGATTTGTCTAGTTTGTTGTTTAGACCTTGTTTATCAACTTGAATGCTTACTATATGACATAATAATACTATGTGCTTTGGTTTTCATTTTTTTGATTTTTTCTGAATTTTTATGCCCATTTGATCTTGGTGAAATCCTAGGCTTAACCAATATTTAAACAAGTTTAAAACATGAAAATGAAAAGGTAAGCCTGTATCCTTCTTAATTAGTCACTCCAAAATGAAGCTTTTGGGAAGGTTTTTGAAATTTCCATGTTTGAAATCCAAAACGACTTCTCTTCGTGCTTGACTTCATAAGACAAAGTTTAGGGCTAGGGGTAGAAACATGATTTTTCTGGTTTGAATATGTCTAGACCTTGTTTATGAACTTGAGTGCTTACGTACTATATGACATAAGAAGGCTATATGCTTTGGTTTTTCATTTTTTTTGAAATTTTATGCCCATTTTTGAATCTTGATCAAATCCTAGGTACGGTTTGACCAAGATTTGAACAATTTTAAAACATGAAAATAAAAGGTAAGCCCGACCTGGATCCTTTAGTCACTCTAAAATGAAGCTTTTGGGGGGTTCTTGAAATTTCCAAGTTTGAAACCCAAAACCACTTCTCTTCATGCTTGACTACATAAGACAGAGTTTAGGGTTAGGGGTAGATACATGATTTTTCTTGTTTGAATATATCTAGAACTTGTTTATATCAACTTTAATGCTAACTATATGACATAAGAAAACTATGTTCTTTGGTTTTTAATTTTTCTGATTTTTTATTTTGATGCACATTTGAATCTTTGTCAAATCCTAGGTTTGACCAAGATTTAAACAAGTATAAAACATGAAAATGAAAAGGGGAAGCCTGTATCCTTCTTAGTCACTCTAAAATGAAGTTTTTGGGATGTTCTTGAAATTTTCATGTTTGAAACCCAAAACCACTTCTCTTCATGCTTGACTTCATAAGATATAGTTTAGGGGCTAGGGGATAGATACATGATTTGCCTAGGTTTGAATATGCATGTCCAAACCTTGTTTATCAACTTGAATGCTTACTATATGACATAAGAAGACTATATGCTTTTGTTTTTCATTTTTCTGGTTTTTTTTAAATTTTATGCCCATTTGAATCTTTTGGTCAAATCCTTGGTTTAATTTGACACGGATTTAAACAAGTTTAAAATATGAAAATGAAAAGGTGGTAAGCAGGCATGGATCCTTCTTATATATATTAGTCACTCTAAAATGAAGCTTTTGGGAGGTTTTTGAAATTTCCATGTTTGAAACCCAAAACCACTTCTCTTCATGTTTTTGACTTCATAAGATAGAGTTTAGGGGTTAGGGGTATAGATACATGATTTGTCTTGTTTGAATATGTGTCTAGACCTTGTTTATCAACTTTAATGCTTACTATATGACATAAGAACACTATGTGCTTTAATTTGGTTTTTAATTTTTATAATTTTTTTTGAATTTTGATGCACATTTTGAATCTTGGTCAAATCCTAGGTTTGACCGAGATTTGAACAAGTTTAAAACAAGAAAATAAAAGGTAAGCCCGCTTGATCGGATCCTTCTTAGTCACTCTATAATGAAGCTTTTAGGGGGGTTGTTGAAAATGTAAGCATGTATCCTTCTTAGTACGTCACACCACAATGAAGCTTTTGGGAGGGTTTTTTAAATGTCCATGTTTCAAACCCAAAACGACTTCTCTTCGTGCTTGACTTCATAATTAAGACAAAGTTTAGGGTTAGAGGTAGATACATGATTTTTCTGGTTTGAATATGTCTAGAGTTTGTTTATCAACTTGAGTGCTTACTATATGGCATATATAAGAAGCTAGGCTATGTGCTTTGGTTTTTCATTTTTTTTTTAATTTTTATGCCCATTTGAATCTTGGTCAAATCCTAGGTACGTACGGTTTGACCAAGATTTGAACATGTTTAAAACATGAAAATAAAAGGTAAGCATGGATCCTTCTTAGTCACTCTAAAATGAAGCTTTTGGGAGGTTTTTGAAATTTGCATGTTTGAAACCCAAAACCACTTCTCTTCATGCTTGGCTTCGTAAGATAGAGTTTAGGGTTTGGGGTAGATACGTACATGATTTTTCTAAGTATTTTTACGCCCATTTGAATCTTCGTCAAATCCTAAGTTTGACCAAGATTTGAACAAGTTTAAAACATGAAAATGAAAAGGGTAAGCCTGGATCCTTGTTTAGGGTTAGGGGGTAGATACATGATTTTTGTGGTTTGAATATGCTGACCTTGTTTATCACCTTGAATGCTTACTATATGACATAGGAAGACGGCGTGCTTTTGTTTTTTCTTTTTTTTGATTTTTTTTGAATTTTTATGCCCATTTGAATCTTGGTCAAGTCATAGGTTTGACCAAGATTTAAACATGTTTAAAACATGAAAATGAAAAAGTAACCCTGGATCCTTCTTAGTCACTCCAAAATGTACCAATTGATAAATGAGTTAACTTGGCTTCATGGAAAAAATAATGTCATGTAAATGATTTAACTTGGCTTTCGTACCCTTGAATCCATAGGAAACTTTGTATAAATGTAGTAGTATAATAATCAACCGAGTTTTTACATCAACAGGTCTGTCACTTACGTGTGGTGCCCATGCGTGAGGTCCCACACTTCAGTGAGCACAAGTCACGTGCAATAGGTACGCAAACTCCCAGCCATTTTCTTTGTCAAGAGAAGACGCATCAGGATGCGTATCGGAAGTATGTGGGTCCTTCTGGATCCTTCGGTTGTCCCTCTCACAAAAAAAAACAAATCTCTCTCATTCTCGGCCTCGCTCGACTCACTCGCTCGCTCGCTCGCTCGCTCCTGCTCACTGACAAACCCTGCACAAAAGTCAACATCATCACACGAAAAAGGGGAGACACCATAATTCTCTCCCTTCTTCTCTCCTTCCGAGTGATCCCTCTTCCTCCGAGTTTCACTCGACGGGCAAACACACATGTGCTGCATAGTAATAATAAAAAAAGTAGAAAAATCGACCTACGAATCTATGATTAAATATGTTAAACTAGGGTTTTGCCCACTACTACAGATCAAGTTCAAAAATATCCAACTACTACTTCGATTTTGGGCTACTAATATAAAACTAAAATAAGTTGAACTAGTATTCCTCTAAAAAATCATTTTGGTATGCATTGTTTGATACTTTTCATAGCTATAGTGCATCACAAATTTATGATTTCATGCTTTGCTTTGCCAATTTCGATTTTTTCTAACCATCTTCTCTTTGATTTCAAATTTAGGTCAAACTATCGATGCCTACTATGTGTTCTACTTGAATTGGATGCAGCGTGCGCACATGTTTTGCCATTGTTTTGGGCTTCCACACATCTTTGGGGCATCCAAGTATTTAAGTTACCTTGTTTTTTTGAATTGTAATTCATACCCTTCCTCCCAATTTTTATGCCCATTTGAATCTTGGTCAAATCCTAAGTTTGACCAAGATTTGAACAAGTTTAAAACATGAAAATGAAAAGGTAAGCCTGAATCCTTCTTAGTCACTCTAAAATGAGAAGCTTTTGGGAGTTTTTTGAAATTTCCATGTTTGAAACCCAAAACCACTTCTCTTCATGCTTGACTTCATAAGACAGAGTTAATTTAGGGTTAGGGGTAGATACATGATTTGTCTAGTTTGTTGTTTAGACCTTGTTTATCAACTTGAATGCTTACTATATGACATAATAATACTATGTGCTTTGGTTTTCATTTTTTTTTTGATTTTTTCTGAATTTTTATGCCCATTTGATCTTGGTCAAATCCTAGGCTTAACCAATATTTAAACAAGTTTAAAACATGAAAATAAAAGGTAAGCCCGACCTGGATCCTTTAGTCACTCTAAAATGAAGCTTTTGGGGGGTTCTTGAAATTCCAAGTTTGAAACCCAAAACCACGTACTTCTCTTCATGCTTGACTACATAAGACATACAGAGTTTAGGGTTAGGGGTAGATACATGATTTTTCTTGTTTGAATATATCTAGACCTTGTTTATATCAACTTTAATGCTAACTATATGACATAAGAAAACTATGTGCTTTGGTTTTTAATTTTTCTGATTTTTTATTTTGATGCACATTTGAATCTTTGTCAAATCCTAGGTTTGACCAAGATTTAAACAAGTATAAAACATGAAAATGAAAAGGGGGAGCCTGTATCCTTCTTAGTCACTCTAAAATGAAGTTTTTGGGATGTTCTTGAAATTTTCATGTTTGAAACCCAAAACCACTTCTCTTCATGCTTGACTTCATAAGATAGAGTTTAGGGGCTAGGGGATAGATACATGATTTGCCTAGGTTTGAATATGCATGTCCAAACCTTGTTTATCAACTTGAATGCTTACTATATGACATAAGAAGACTATATGCTTTTTTTTCATTTTTCTGATTTTTTTTTAAATTTTTTATGCCCATTTGAATCTTTTGGTCAAATCCTTGGTTTGATTTGACACGGATTAATTTAAACAAGTTTAAAATATGAAAATGAAAAGGTGGTAAGCAGGCATGGATCCTTCTTATATATATTAGTCACTCTAAAATGAAGCTTTTGGGAGGTTTTTGAAATTTCCATGTTTGAAACCCAAAACCACTTCTCTTCATGCATGTTGTTGACTTCATAAGATAGAGTTTAGGGGTTAGGGGTATAGATACATGATTTGTCTTGTTTGAATATGTGTCAAGACCTTGTTTATCAACTTTAATGCTTACTATATGACATAAGAACACTATGTGCTTTAATTTGGTTTTTAATTTTTATATTTTTTTGAATTTTGATGCACATTTTGAATCTTGGTCAAATCCTAGGTTTGAACGAGATTTGAACAAGTTTAAAACAATAAAATAAAAGGTAAGCCCGCCAGATCGGATCCTTCTTAGTCACTCTATAATGAAGCTTTTATTTGGGTTGTTGAAAATGTAAGCATGTATCCTTCTTAGTACGTCACACCACAATGAAGCTTTTGGGAGGGTTTTTGAAATGTCCATGTTTGAAACCCAAAACGACTTCTCTTCGTGCTTGACTTCATAATTAAGACAAAGTTTAGGGTTAGGGGTAGAGATACATGATTTTTCTGGTTTGAATATGTCTAGACTTTGTTTATCAACTTGAGTGCTTACTATATCAAGTTGTGTCTGAGTCGAGTCAATGTTGAGTCGTTGAGTCACCTAGTATTATTATTATGGTGGTGTACTTGTGTTCATGTACTTGTTTTGCAGGTATTGTTGTTTTGGTGAAGGAGACATGCATCATCCATTTTTGGTGGGGTTAATTGGTTCTAGGGTTAATTGGTTCTATGCCACTCCTCAATTCACAAGTTGTGTTTATGCCATTCCAAAAACTGAAGTTGTGTTTATGCCACTCTCAATTCTCAATACCCCCTTCTATGCCATTTTCAACAATACAACATGAAAACGGTTCAATAAATAGTCGTATTTTAGTTTATACTTTCGTATTGACCAAAATAAACCTGTGTTCAGATTTGGAGCGACTTTTGGGTGTTTCAGGCACACAAGAAATCCAAAATTTTCAAATTCTAGTGAAAATTAGAACTTCTCAGAAAAATCTAATTTTTTTATAGGAAATCAAAAACACTGAAACGAGTATACTATTTTAATTTGAGCCATTTATGTGCAGATTTGCATAAAAAGGCTGACATTTTCTGTTCTGTCTAGAAATTTTAAAATTTTGTCCAAAAAATCAAACTTCTTCGAAAAATCTGATAATTTTACAGAATGTCAAGAACACTAATATGAGTCATCCAAGTATTTAAGTTACCTTGTTTTTTTTGAATTGTAATTCATACCCTTCCTCCCAATTTTTATGCCCATTTGAATCTTGGTCAAATCCTAAGTTTGACCAAGATTTGAACAAGTTTAAAACATGAAAATGAAAAGGTGAGCATGAATCCTTCTTAGTCACTCTAAAATGAGAAGCTTTTGGGAGTTTTTTGAAATTTCCATGTTTGAAACCCAAAACCACTTCTCTTCATGCTTGACTTCATAAGACAGAGTTTAGGGTTGGGGGTAGATACATGATTTGTCTGGTTTGTTGTTTAGACCTTGTTTATCAACTTGAATGCTTACTATATGACATAATAATACTATGTGCTTTGATTTTCATTTTTTTGATTTTTTTCTGAATTTTTATGCCCATTTGATCTTGGGTTCAAATGAAAATGGTTCAAGTTGATAAAATGGTTCATGCCGGCGTCTTAGCTCCTAAAAAAAATTATACACCAATTGATGTGACGAATTGATGATTTACTCTAGTCTGCTTCTAGACCATGCAGCTAGCGAGTATTCATATGTACTGCATGGAGCCCCCAACTTTTGACTTCCCGTGTCGGAAAAGGCCTGTTTAATAATGTGGGGCAGTGAGGTATCCCGAAGTATCTAGAGGGTTTCAGTGTTTCAGGCTTTCAGCATCACCAGTCCAAGGGAAGGATGGGTGACGAATCCGTGCATTCACAGCTGTTAGATCTGAAGAGTCCTTGTATGATGAGCGGTAGATAGCACCTCTAAGCTGCAAATCAACAGCTTCAATTACTTCAAATGAGCATTGGCCGGAAGGCTGACAGAGTGAAAAAATTCAAATTCAAAAACTCATGTATAGAATAGAAAAAAATAAAAAACATGTAGATAGAATAGAGGTATAGATAGATTAGCCCAAAAAAGAAGAAGACGGGGGAATTTCGAACGCTCGCCTTTAACTCAGCAGACACCTCCCTCGCGCACCTAAACTTTCGAACGCGCGCCCAATATTTCAAACGCTCGCCTTTAACTCAGCACCCAGCCCACCTTGTTCTTCTCTAGACACCTCCTTCGGCGCCCTGTTCTTCTCTAGACACACCCTCGGTGAACCAGGCCGCGCACCAAAACTTCCCCACGCTTTCTATCAGCCGCGTTAGCCGGCGACTGCTGCTGGCGCCGTTCTTCTCCAGCCGCACCGGCAGGCGCGGTCAGCTGGTAGATCCTCACGGTATGCATGCTATCTTCAGGCCTGGGCAAGTACGATTCATTATAGCTCAATCGAAGTCAGTCGCCATCGCCCAGCCCTTATAAGTTCGTTAGTTCGTTCGAATCGATCGGTTGATATTGTTTTCCTCTCGTTGTGTTTGTTTGACATTGTTTTCCGCTTTACCTATTTGCTCGAATTCGTTAAATCGTAATCGCTTTGTTTGTAAGGCAAAGAGGAAATGATTTCAGGGCTTATCTTGATGGGTATTGCCTGTTTAGCTATATTTTGCTGTTTGGGATCTATGATCCTTTTAGTTGCTGCTCTCAAAGAACATTTTCTCTCTTTTTATTACGTTGAAAAATACACAGCGAGGAAACCACTGTCCAGCCTAAAAAAATAGACCTCAGTTGGTTTGCTGAAATCGGCTCAAATAACGTGGCATTTAGTTATATAGTTTTATATTCGACCTGTTTGCTCAGATATGTTGGTTTACATTCATACGCAACCTGTTGGGCAAGTATGGACACAGCTTCGATGACTTTGAGGTCAAAATTGCTGCGGTTGAGTGATTTTTGGTTGGATCCATTCGTGTGGGTTCGATCGGGTTTTGATGGCTGTTATTGAGACAAAGTCATGGCTGGACTTTTTGACGCAGCTCCAAAGGACGCTCGTGTCAAAAGCCCAGCGTTGACTTTGGTTCAATATCAGCCATCCAAAGCCAATCGAACACACATGAATGTATCGAACCAAAAATCACTCTACAATAAGTCGTTTCTAGACTAAAACAATGTTTATTCCCAAACTATTTTTTTTGAATCCGACCAATCTTTCCCGGAATGTAGAAGAAATATATAAGATTTACTGGAATGTTGTTCTTTTTACTGGACAGTTTGAATTTTAAGTTTAAAGTTGGTTGTAAAACATAAAATGAGGTTTATTGATAAACAATATGGCTGAATCTGATGAAACTCCCCCAGAATGCATAACCCGACATATAAGATTTACTTGGATTTTTGTTTCAAAAACTTCTAGGCAAGATTTAATTTTAAGTTTAAAATTTTCTCGTGAAACTTAAAATGGTAAATTTTGGATCCATTCTCGTGCGTTCGATTGGCTTTTGATGGTTGTTATTGAAACACGTGTTAATTGGTTCTTTGCCACTCCTCAATTCACAAGTTGTGTTTGTGCCATTACAAAAACTGAAGTTGTGTTTATGCCACTCTCAATTCTCAATATCCCCTTCTATATATGCCATTTTCAATACTCCACTATAATAAATATAGCATATCTATGATAGTACTCTATGATACCACCCACTATGCACCCATGTTCCAAACACCACTCCCGCTGACTGTACCTTATTGTATCGAGCGATAAGCTTGATGAGCAACCCAAACAAACAAAAAAAGACTGTACCTTATTGTACTTGCTCTTACCCATATCTTCTCTTTCTCTTTCATCGCGAGTGCAGCTAATTCAGTTAGTCTTCCAATGAATATTAATATTTTGTCTCAATGATGTCATGTTTCGACTAACAATTAGCACTTTTGAATTCTTAGATTGCTTTTTCACACGATGCACTTCTTTTAATTTATTTTACCACATTTGAATGTGAACCTTGACCAAATAAATAGGACAACAATATCACGATCATATAATACATAAGCAGCATTGTTAGAATCGTATTGGAAAATACTTTCTAATGATACCAGTTTTTTATCAATTTTTTTTATATACTTCATCCTGAAAAATATGTTTCAACTTCATCAAAACTTGCATGTATCTCCAAACTAAACTCATCTAAATACATGTATATCTACATAAAATTGAAACATCATTTTTAAATAGAGAGATATAGATTAATATTTTTTCGAAGATAAAATACGAAAAACAAGGGTGCATTGTTTATTGAAATGGAGTGAGTAGTATATATAAAATCATTTTAGTTGCCAATGATCATGTTGAGGGCCTCTATTTCTTGTTTTGCTCAGGCCCTCCGTATTCTCAGGTAAGGCCCTGGTGGTCTATGAACCTGTATGTAATCTTATTACTTTTGGCTTCTTTGCACTGCTAATAGATTGGCGGAATTACGGCAAAAAAAGAAGAAAGAATGTGTTGGTATTGTATTGCTTTCGATAGATCTGTTCGCCCCTCCCCCCCAAGCATTTACAGATGGCACAAGAGATTCAAGGATGAAATTGCTCTCCTTGTTCATAAGGCAAAGAGGAAATCATATCATGGGTAGAACATTTTATATATATTTTGCTGTTTGGGATCTATGATCCTTTTAGTTGCTGCTCTCCAGCAACTTTTGTACATATTTCCCTCTTTTTATTAATAAAAAAATATGAAGTGGGGAAACCCAGTGGTCAGCCTAAAAAAAATCTGTTCGCTAGGTAGCCGTAGTTTTGCACTCAGTTCGTTTGCTGAAATCGGCTCAAATAATGTAGCATTTATAGTTTTATATCCGACCTGTTTGCTCAGGTATGTTTGCTTACATTCGTAGGTGACCTGTTTGTTGAAATAGCTTATCGCTTCTCTGACCATCTATCTCCTCAACAGATGGACAGAACTTGGATATTATTTCACTCATTAAACACACCAACATATTTGAGTGGTATTGAAGACTTCATGAAGCACGTTTGTGATTTTACTGACGGCGACAAGACAAAGGAAGTGATTTGTCCATGCCGCGTATGTTTGAATATTGGGTCCAAGCCTCAACATGTAGTCTCAGATCATTTATTCGTTTATGGGATGGACCAGACATATATCAGGTGGATTAACCATGGTGAACACTATGATCAGCCTGACATTATTGATCCTCTTTATTCTGATGGTTATCAGCCTGAAGATCTCGTCCAGGATGAGGCTACTGCTAATTTGTTACGGGATCTGTATCCATATGCAAGCCAACAGCCCCATGGTTATCACAAAAAGCCTCTTTTCCATGACCTGATAGAAGATGCTAAGTGCTTAGTGGCCCCTGGTTCTGTTGTGTCAAGATTCGAATTAATTGTGAAATTACTTCATGATAAGTCATACCAGGGGATTACCTATAAAGCGTTCAATGCAGTTGCGAAGACATACAGCGATGCACTCCCTGGGGCTGGACTGCCAAAATCCTTTTATGAGGTGAAGCAGTACATCAAGGTACTGGGACTTGGATATGAGAAGATTGATTTTTGCAAAAATAACTGTGCACTGTTTTGGATGGAGTATAATGACCTCGATGAATGTCCAGTATGTAAGGAATCAAGATGGAAACATGATGGAGCTGGTGGTAAGAAAAAGATTCCTTGGAAGGTTCTGAGATACTTTCCACTTGTACAAAGATTGCAGAGGTTGTTTGCTTCAGAACAAACATCTCGGGAAACAAGATGGCACAAAGAGATTCTCACGCCTGAACCCGATTTATCGAGGCATCCCGCTCGATGGCGATGAATGGAAGCAATTCGACTGGATCATCCAGATTTTGCCGAGATCCAAGGAACCTGAGACTTGGCCTTGCTACGTATGGATTCAACCCATTTGGCAACATGAGCAACTCGTATAGCATGTGGCCTTACTAGTTACACCTTACAACCAGGCTCCCTGGACATGCACCGATCACCGAATCAGATGATGGCCTTACTCGTCCCAGGTCCCAAATCTCCTGGGAAGGATTTTGATGTGTTCATGCAGCCTCTTATTAGAGACTTGCAAACATTATGGGAGGGTGTCCCTACACGGGATGTGTGTCAACCTAAAGAACAAAATTTTCTATTACGTGCTCTTTGTCTTGTATTGCACCCATGATTATCCAGCTTTGGGCACTATGTCGCAGAGTAACATCAGGTTATAATGCATGTGTTCACCGTGATACTGATCATTTGGCAAGTGAGGATAATAAACAAGATATGCTATATGGGCCATCGCCGTTTCCTTCCATTAGATCACAGTTTCTGAAAAAATAGAAAAAATTGCAATTTATTGGTGATCAGGCCTGTAAAAAGACTAAACCGCAGCACTTTAAGAGTCACGAGTTGGAGGCGCACCTAGAAGCGGTCAGAAATGTTAAACCAGGAAAACCACCAGCCGCCACAGATACAGCAGAGAAGGATACAGAAGATGCAAGAAGAGTAGCAGATAGAAAAAGGAAGAAGAGAGGAGATGAACTGAGTCTAGCAGCTACCAAAAGGAAGATGGGAGGTGAAATAGCAGCATGTACCAAGAGGAAGGAAATGGAAAATGATAGACCGAGAATATTTTATAAGCGCAGGACCACTCTTTGGGACTTGCCGTATTGGGCTGGTAAGAAGCTTCGGCATAATATTGATATCATGCACATGGAGAAGAATATATGTGACAGCATTGTCAGACATTACTCAACATTCCATCCAAGACAAAAGATAGCTCAAATGCTAGGATTGATTGTGCAACATTGAATGTTAACAGGCACTTGCAACTGGATCGTAATGACAAAGTGAACAAAGGCAAGGAAAAACATTATAAATTTCGAGGCGCGGAATTCACATTGCCGATACCTAAAAGGAGATTATTTTGTGAGTACCTCCGAGGTGTGATGTTCCCGTTCGGATTTGCTTCCAACATTGCAAATTGTCTCAATGCTGAAGGAAACAAGCTCCAAGGGTTGAAAACTCATGATTGTCATATCCTTTGCAAAGGCTTTTAGCTATTGGCATTAAAGATTTAGTGAAGCCAAATATGTACAACATGATTGCAGAGTTGGGAAGGTTCTTTAGGGAAATATGTAGTAAAACTCTAAGCAGAGCTGTTGTAGAACGTCTTAAGGTGGACATAGCAGTAATCCTGTGCAAGCTGGAGCTGATATATCCTCCACCTTCTTTGATGTGATGGTGCATTTGGCTGTTCATCTACCCGATGAGGCACTTTTAAGAGGTCCCAGACAAGATGGATGGATGTACCCTATAGAACGTCGACTGTGCACTTTCAAGAATACAGTTAGGAACAAAGCTAGACCGGAGGCTTGCATTGCAGTGGCGTATATTGCTGCTGAAGCATATATATTTGCCTCAAGATATATTCCTGATATTGAGACCAGATTCAACCGGGGTCGCAGAATTTTGGAAGTTGGAGGATCTATTTTTAATCATGGTGTTGAGCTAATAGGAAAGAGGACCGAAAAAACATTAGAGCAGTCTGAATTTGAACAGCTGTCTTGGTATGTGCTGAATAATGCTACAGAGGCTGATGAATATGTTAAGTGAGTACTATGCACACGAAATACTCAGTTCCTCGCATATACTATGAACTTGTATCAAAATGAAATATATTCAGCTGACTTGGCTATGTTTTGCAGGTTGTACATGGAAACGAATGGAAAGCTATCGACACGTGGGAGTGGGTTTCAGGACTGGTTTGAGAAATATGTAAGATGTTCAATTGCACTCTGACTTGTCTATGTGTTTTCACATGAGATGACCTCTTGTCTATTTTGTAATCGTAGATCTCGAAACTCCATGCGGAGAATCCAGGCGCTGTTAGTGCTGATCTCCTTGTCCTATCACGTGGTCCAGATAAGAGGGTGTTGGTAGCTGCAGCTTGCAATGCCAATGGTGTCCATTACAGCTCCTATGAGCGTGAACAACATTTGAAGACACGAAATAGTGGCATCACAACCAGTGGAGATCACTTGACAACCGAAAGAAGAGATCGAGTCATTTGACCATTATGGTCACATAGAAGAGGTTATTCAGCTTGTTCTATAGTGATAAGGTTCTTGTCCGATCCGTGGTTCTATTTAAGTGTTATTGGTACAACCAAGATCCAAACAAGGGCAAAGGTGCCAGAAATGATGGGTATTTCATATCGCTTAATACTATCGCTCAGTGGTACAAGGATGATCCTTATATTTTGGTACCTCAAGCGGCCAAGGTACTTTTCTTGGAAGACAGATCTAGAAAAGGATGGCGATGTGCAAAAGTTTGTGGCAAGGAACATATATGATTTGGATGAGAATGCGGATCCAATAATTGGTGCCCAAAGCAAGATGATTTCGCTGGTTGTATGCAAACTAAAGTTGCTGACATTGATGAAACCTCGTTGGATACAGGTATCCCTGCACATGATGGAGAAGTAGATTTCTTGTTGAGGTTAGCATAGTCGACAAAGAGATGGATAAACTGAAGCTACCCGGTGAATCTCAGGAGGAGAATGGACACGACGAGCAGGATGAGACCATGCACGAATATCAGAATGAAGACGGAGGTGATGATGATGATGATGATGATGATGATGATGATGATGATTAGACTCTTGTCTCTGTATCATGCTGTGAGATGAAGAACCATGATTTGTTTTGATTTTTCTATTTGGAAAATATATGAGTCCTGAAGACAATTATCTGTTGGATTGTAATCCCATGATGACTAATTATTTATGTTTGTTGTCCTACTAAAAGTTGGTCAAACTTAATTGTGTGGAAGTAATCCCATGCTGTTTGATTCATAGGGTCATATCCCATAGGAAAATAGAATGATAATACTTGATCAAACTAATGCAGAATATCTTATAACCACAATCAAATAGAATTTCTCTTGACATAGGATTCAAGTTGGCATGGCATCCCTATCATACAGGGGTTTTATTCATACTATGCTACAAATCGAAAATAAGATGGGTCAGCACTTTATCGCGGCAGATAGGGCAGCTGGCGTTCGTTACAAACCAGGAGAAGATGCACTTCCTATGGAACGGGTGTTTGCATCCCCAGACGCACCGTT
Organism: Lolium perenne; assembly: GCF_019359855.2. NCBI lineage: Eukaryota > Viridiplantae > Streptophyta > Magnoliopsida > Poales > Poaceae > Lolium > Lolium perenne. The sequence goes on from NC_067248.2 coordinate 192,665,344, forward strand.
GTGCGCTGCGACAGCCCCAGCATGCATATGCTGCAGTGGCCGTCCTCCGGCGCAACTAGGACCCAACTGTCCTGCAGCGCCGGCAAGTTGACGATGAGCCGGTGGTCCACCCTAAGGGTGAGGTCGAAGTGGAGGCCACCGAGCGGACGACACGCCTGCTGCCACATCAGGTGCATAACATCGTAAGGCATGATGATGTCCCACTCCTCCGTGAGGTTCAGGTTCTTGAGCAGCCATACACGGGCAAGAATCTCGCGCATAGTTCGCACGACATTGCCCCCACTACGCAGCTCCCTCGGAGGCAAGCCAAGATCCAGCACCACCTCTTCGCAGGGTGTAGTGGTGATATCGTCCTCATCCGGGGGCAGGGAGGGGGCCGGCCATCCTCCTGAGCTCGTACGTCCTCGAGAAGAAGATGTGCACTGTCATAGTGTACGGGGACGCCTCGCCCTCGCCCACGGCCGGCGGCTCGCTGACGGAGAAGTCGGTCGTGCTTGCCGACACACGGCAGGCACGGAAGACATGTGGGCCAGACTCGATGATGCGCTCGCGTGAGGAGCGCTCTAGTAGGGGCGTCGCCGCCATTGGGGATTCTTCGGAGGGTCAGACCGGCGGCTAGTCGACGGTGAGGTGGTTGGTGTGAGATCTCTGGGATGAGGCCAGGGGAAGTGGGCGAAGTGCTCGGGACTAGGGACTGCCCTCAACTTTCCGCAGTAGTATGATAATAATTGGTGGACGAGGGAGACTAGTCCAGAGACTACCCAAAGTTGATAAATCATGTTCGAGGGAAAATGCCCAAGATTTATTATCAAAATTCAAGCTAATTTCGCCAATTTTGTTCTGCCGTTCATTAGACATCATCCAACGGCCTTGATCTCTGGGATTCGCTGCTACAGTGTCATCTACTATTTTCTACCCAATTCCAGAAACATCCATAAAGCTAGTAGATAGCTTTCCTGCTTGTTGGCCCCAACCCATTTTTTAATCTTTTCTTCCTTATCCCCTTCGCTCATGCTAGCAGCTACTTGCAGCCATTGCTACACCAGCGTGGTGATCTCTATGATAGGCACGGTTTTAGTAAGACAGCAAGTTGTAGATAGCTAACCATGAGACACATGCCTCTCTGGTTGAGACTGAGCTCGCTCTTGTGATTGGGCTCCAATGGTCGAGGTGAGTCACAGCTGCAATGACAGAGGTTTGTGCTGAATTAATTAGCACAGAGGCGTAACTAGCACTAGATGGAGAAGGCATAGTACACATATCAGACACGAAGTCGCGTCTGGCGAGCAGCTCGCATTCACTTGCATCAGTGCGGTACAACAAAGATGATGAAGAAGGATTTGAGCTTTGAAGGTAGTCAGAAAAGTTACAAAAAATAATACGTGCAAAACTTAACCTGTATAAACGCACATGCATGGATAATTTTACATTTCTGCATGAGAAAGACATGTCAATTTTCAGTACGACATGGTTTGATTTGTCAAATTTGATGCTCCTTAATGCATTTTAAGTGAAAATTACAGGTTTATTCATTATAATTGCCGATTTTTAACGTTACGTGCAGCTGACTAGCAAACTATAAGTGTGTGATTGCTTGCTTCCAAAATAAGGATATGTAATCATTTTGTATAAGGTAGTACCAATTAGTCGTTATATTGCAGAACTTAAAGAGTTTTGAGAGATTCAACTCGTTGCTACTCCAGAAGAATGGTCATGTTGATAAATTTGATCCAGTGTTGAACAGAGCCAGAAACATTTCAAAAACTTGAGCATGGAAGAGGCTAGGGGTAAATGCCCCAAGGCCAGCCGAGCCTATCGTAGGTGCCGTCCCGAGGAGGAAGTACCTTAATTTGGGGCACGCGCGGACGCTGCGGTACCCGAGCTCGAGACGCCGCCGTACGGTAGCTCGACCCGCGACGAGGCATGGCGGCGGCGGCGGAAGCAGAGCGGTGGCGGTGGAAGGTAAAGCTCTCTGCCGACAAACATATTAGGCACAAATGGGCAACCTTCAAGAACCCATGTTCCATTTTTTGTCGTGATAACCCCATGTACCACCTTCCCAATAGAAAAAGTACCGTTCAACCTTCCCCCGTTGGGCCCAATATTTCACTTTTGGGTTGCCAAGGAACATCTACATGGTAATTGTTATCGGTCTACTTGATCCGTGTCGAAGCCCAATAACTACAAATGGGCCTTTCGCTCATGCAATTTCGGCCCTTTTCTAATGATACACAGATCCTATGATTGGAAAATAAAAATACTCGGAGATTCTACATAAAAGTTGTTTTTATTTATTTTGAATTATTGGTTTCCATTTTTTGAAACTGCTCATGCCCAATATTAAAATCCTTGATCGCTCCATTCCCACATGGATAACGGTATTTTTAAAAATTCATAAAGTGGATTTGAAATTTAAAACATATCCTAATAATTCCTTGATTTAATCTATCAACTTGCAAGATCTTGGAGCCAAAGAGCTTGTATTAGTCTGCGAAAATAATACTGATAAACCTGTCGTTAACAAGAAATGAAGGTTTATCGTTCAGAGAGGATGCCATGTGGGACCCATGAGACAAGAGCGTCCTCAACGTTTCAAAGAAAAAGGCAAGTAGCCCGAAAATAGGGGTAAAAAATAAATCCTACAAAGGAAACATTTATAGTTCATAGAGGTGACATGTGGGGCCGATTCGCACTGCATCCTCATCATTTCGAAGTCGCGGGGATCGAAGAAAAAGGCAAATAGCCAGAAATTAGGGGTCAAAAATAAATCCAAAAAGGAAACTTTTATTCTTAATAGAGGATGACATGTGGGACCGACCTGCCAAAGCGTCCTCATCGTTTCAAAGGCCGCAGGGGATCAAAAGAAAAAGGCAAATAGCCGTAAATTAGGGGTAAAAAATAAATCCAACAAAGGAAAGGTTTATTGTTCACAGAGGCTGACATGTGGGACCCATGAGCCAGCGGCAACCTCAATTTCAAAGGCGGCATATGATCGAAAAGAAAAAGGCAAGTTAGCAAAAATCAGTGGGTCAAAAAGATCTAAGAAATGAAACTTTATTGTACAGTCCCCATGAGCCGGCACCTTACTCAACGTTTCAGTGGCGGCATGAGATAGAAAGAAAAAGGAAAGTGACCAAATATCAGGAGCAAAAAATAATCCAAGAAAAGAAACTTTTATTGTACATAGAGGATGACATATGGGTCCCACTTATACAAGCTCTTTCGCTCCAAGATCTTGCAAGTTGATTGTACATAGAGGATGACATGCGGACCCCTTGTGTCGCAGCCTTACTCAACGTTTCCAAGGCGGCAGGATCAAAAGAAAAAGAAAGTAGCCGAAATTAGCGGTCAAAATAACTCCAAGGAAGGAAACTTTTATTGTTCATAGAGTATGACATGCGGGACCCATGCGCCAGCAGCTTCCTCAACGTTTCAGAGGCTGCATGAGATCGAAAGAAAAAGTCAAGTGACCAAAAATCAGAGGCAAAAATAATCCAAGAAAAGAAACTTTATTGTACATAAAAGATGACATGCGGGTCCCATTTTGCAAAGCAGCGGTGTCAACGTTTTAAATGCGGCTTGAGATCAAAAGAAAAAGAGTAGCGAGAAATTAGGGGTAAAAACTCCTTAAAAGAAAGTTGATTGTACATAGAGGATGGCATGCGGGTCCCATGACCCAGCACCTTACTCAACGTTTCAGAGGCGGCATGAGATCGAAAGAAAAAGGAAAGAGACCAAATACCAGGAGCAAAAAATAATCCAAGAAAAATAAACTTTTATTGTACATAGAGGATGACATATGGGTCCCACTTATACAAGCTCTTCCGCCGAGATCTTGCAAGTTGATTGTACATAGAGGATGACATGCGGGCCCCTTGTGTCAGCAGCTTAATCAACGTTTACAAGGCGGCAGGGATCAAAAGAAAAAGGAAACAACCAAAAATAAGAGGGTGAAAAAAATCCAAGAAAAGAAACTTTTATAGTATCGAGGATGACATGTGGGTCCCATGAGCCAGCAGCTTCCTCAACGTTTCAGAGGCTGCATGAGATCGAAAGAAAAAGGCAAGTGACAAAAATAAGGGGGTAAAAAAATCCAAGAAAAGAGACTTGATTGTACATAGAGGATGACATGCGGGTCCCACCATCGCCAGCCTTACTAACGTTTCCAAGGCGGCAGGGGATGAAAAGAAAAAGGAAATAGCCAAAGATCAGAGGGTGAAAAAAATCCAAGAAAAGAAACTTTTGTAGTACATAGAGGATGACATGCGGGTCCCATGGGCCAGCAGGTTCCTCAACGTTTTCAAGGGCGGCATGAGATCGAAAGAAAAAGGCAAGTGACCAAAAATCAGAGGGTGAAAAATAATCCAAGAAAAGAAACTTTTATTGTACATAGAGGATGACATGCTGTCCCAACGTTTCAAATGCGGCTTGAGATCAAAAGAAAAAGAAAGTAGCCAGAAATTAGGGGGTAAAAAAAACTCCAAGAAAAGAAAATTGATTGTACATAGAGGATGACATGCGGGTCCCACGAGTTAGCAGCTTACTCAACGTTTCCAAGGCGGCAGGGGATCAAAAGAAAAAGGAAATAGCCAAAAATCATAGAGTGAAAAAAAAACCCCTAGAAAATAAACTTTTGTAGTACATAGAGGATGACATGCGGGTCCCATGAGCCAGCAGGTTCCTCAACGTTTCAAACGTGGCATGAGATCGAAAGAAAAAGGCAAGTGACCAAATATCAGGAGCCAAAAATAATCCAAGAAAAGAAACTTGATTGTACATAGAGGATGACATGCGGGTCCCATTGTGCGGCAGTGGTCCCAACGTTTCAAATGCGGCTTGAGATCAAAAGAAAATGAAAGTAGCCAGAAATTAGGGGGTCAAAAAAACTCCAAGAAAGGAAAGCTTTATCGTTCATACAGCCGACAGGTGGCACCTATGAGCCAGCAGCTTACTAAACGTTTCAAAGGCGGCAGGGGATCAAAAGAAAAAGGAAATAGCCAAAAATCAGAGGGTTAAAAAAATCCAAGAAATCAAACTTTTATTGTACATAGAGGATGACATGCGGGTCCCATGAGTCAGCAGATTCCTCAACGTTTCAAACGTGGCATGAGATCGAAAGAAAAAGGCAAGTGACCAAATATCAGGAGCCAAAAATAATCCAAGAAAAGAAACTTTATTGTACATAGAGGATGACATGCGGGTCCCATTTTGCAGCAGCGGTCTCAACGTTTCCAAGGCGGCACAGGAACAAAAGAAAAATGAAGTTGCCAGAAATCAGGGGGTGAAAAAAATCCAAGAAAAGAAAGATTTCAATTGGGCTGCATCTGGACATCTGGGCCTTCGAACTATCCTTCTGGGCCTTTTGACTCGTACAATTTCAGCCCAATCCAGAACATGAAAGTTCGGATTTTTCTAAAAAAAAAAACAGGAAAGTCCTATGCTTCGCCAAAACAAAAAACAAGGAGATTCAAGATATAAGTTGTAAAAATAAAGATTTAATTTATCCGTTTGCAATAGCTCAGAGCGAAATACACTGTTTATTGTCTGCAAAATAATCAAGATATCACATGTTTCTTGTACGGGGAGGCTGACATCAGGGACCCATGAGCCAGCAGCGTCGTCAACGTTTCAAAGGCGGCAGGGGATCGAAAATAATAAAAAACAAATATCAGTTGGTAAAAAAAAATCCAAGAAAAGAAAATATTTATCGTTCTGAGAGGATGACATGCGGGACCGATGAGGCAGCAGCATCCTCAACGTTTCCAAGGCGGCAGGGGATCAAAGAAAAAATGGAAATAGCCAGAAATTAATTAGGGGTTCAAAATAAATCCATCAAAGGAAAGTTTTATTGTTCATAGAGGATGACATGTGGGACCGACCTACCAACAGCGTCCTCATCGTTTCAAAGGGGGCAGGAGATCAAAAGAAAAAGGCAAATAGCCAGAAATTAGGGGTAAAAAATAACTCCAAGAAAGGAAACTTTTATTGTTCGTAGAGGATGACATGCGGGACCCATGAGCCCAGCCTTACTTAACGTTTCAAAGGCGGCATGAGATCGAAAGAAAAAGGCAAGTGACAAAATATCGGAGCCCAAGATAATCCAAGAAAAGAAACTTTATTTACATAGAGGATGACATGCGGGTCCCATTTTGCGACGGTCCCAACGTTTCAAATGCGGCTTGAGATCAAAAGAAAAAGAAAGTAGCCAGAAATTAGGGGGTCAAAAAAAATCCAAGAAAATAAAGTTGATGGACATAGAGGATGACATGCGGGTCCCATTATCAAGCAGCGTACTCAACGTTTGATAGGCGGCAGGGGATCGAAAGAAAAAGGAAATAGACCAAAATCGAGGGTGAAAAAAAACAACTAAAATAAACTTGTATAGTACTTAGAGGATGACATGCGGGTCCCATGAGCCAGCAGGTTCCTCAACGTTTCAAACGTGGCATGAGATCGAAAGAAAAAGGCAAGTGACCAAATATCGGGAGCCAAAAATAATTCAAGAAAAGAAACTTGATTGTACATAGAGGATGACATGCGGGTCCCAATTAGCAGACGGTATCACCGTTTGAGAGGCCGCACGGGATCGAAAGAAAAAGGCAAGTGACCAAATATCGTGAGCCAAAAATAATCCAAGAAAAGAAATTTTGTTGTACGTAGAGGATGACATGCGGGTCCCATTTTGCAGCAGCGGTCTCAACGTTTCCAAGGCGGCACAGTAACCAAAAGAAAAATAAAGTAGCCGTAAATCGGGGGTGAAAAAAATCCAAGAAGAAAGATTTCAATTGGGCCGCATCTGGACATCTGGGCCTTCGAACTATCCCGCTTGGCCTTTTGACTCGTACAATTTCAGCCCACTCCAAAACAGAAAGTTCCGAATTTTCTAAAAACAGAAAGTCCTATGCTTCGCAAAGACAAAAAAACAAGGAGATTCAACATATAAGTTTGTTTATGTAAAAATAAAGATTTAATTATCCGTTTGAAATAGCTCAGAGCGCAATACATTGTTTATTGTCTCGCAAAATAATCAAGATATCATATGTTTCTTGTACGGGAGGCTGACATCGGGGACCCATGAGCCAACGGCGTCGTCAACGTTTTAAAGGCGGCAGGGGATGGAAAGAAAAATAAACCATAAATCTGTTGGTAAAAAATCCAAGAAAAGAAACATTTTCGTTTCGAGAGGATGACATGCGGGACCCATGAGGCAAAGCAAAGATCCTCAGCGTTTATTGTTCATAGAGGTTGACATGTGGGACCCATGAGCCAGCAGCGTCCTCAACATTTTAAAGGCTGCACGTGATCGAAAGAAAAAATAAGCCAAAAATCGTTTGGTCAACAAAATCCAAGAAAATAAACATTTACCATTCTGAGAGGATGACATGCGGGACCCATGAGGTAGCAGCATCCTCAACGATTCCAAGGCGGCAGGGGAAATATCCAGAAATTAATTAGGGGTTCAAAATAAATCCATCAAAGGAAACTTTTATTGTTCATAGAGGATGACATGTGGGACCGACCTGCCAACTGACGTCCTCATCGTTTCGTAGGGGGCGGAGATCAAAAGAAAAAGGCAAATAGCCAGAAATTAGGGGTAAAAAATAACTCCAAGAAAGGAAACTTTTATTATTCGTAGAGGATGACATGCGGGACCCATGAGCCAGCAGCTTACTCAACGTTTCAAAGGCGGCATGAGATCGAAAGAAAAAGGCTAGTGACAAAATATCAGGAGCCAAAGATAATCCAAGAAAAGAAACTTTATTGTACGTAGAGGATGACATGCGGGTCCCATTTAGCAGCAGCGGTCTCAACATTTCAAATGCGACTTGAGATCAAAAGAAAAAGAAAGTTGATTGTACATAGAGGATGACATGCGGATCCCATGAGTCAGCAGCTTACCCAACGTTTCCAAGGCGGCAGGGGATCAAAAGAAAAAGGAAATAGCCAAAAATCAGAGGGTGAAAAAAAAATAAAGAAAATAAACTTTTATAGCACATAGAGGATGACATGCGGGTCCCATGAGCCAGCAGGTTCCTCAACGTTTCAAACGTGTCATGAGATCGAAAGAAAAAGGCAAGTGACCAAATATGAGGAGCCAAAAATAATTCAAGAAAAGAAAGTTTTATAGTACATAGAGGATGACATGCGGGTCCCATTTAGCAGCAGCGGTATCACCGTTTGAGAGGCGGCAGGGGTTCAAAAGAAAAAAGAAATTGCCAAAAATCAGAGGGTGAAAAAAACCAAGAAAATGAACTTTTATAGTACATAGAGGATGACATGTGGGTCCCATGAGCCTGCAGGTTCCTCAACGTTTCAAACGTGGCATGAGATCGAAAGAAAAAGGGAAGTGCCCAAATATGAGGTGCCAAAAAAAACTCCAAGAAAAGAAAGTTGATTGCTCATAGAGGATGACATGCGGGTCCCATTTAGCTGCAGCGGTCTCACTGTTTGAGAGGCGGCAGGGGATCGAAAGAAAAAGGCAAGTGACCAAATATCAGGAGCCAAAAATAATTCAAGAAAAGAAAGTTTTATAGTCTATAGAGGATGACATGCGGGTCCCATTTAGCAGCAGCGGTATCACCGTTTGAGAGGCGGCAGGGGATCGAAAGAAAAAGGCAAGTGACCAAATATGAGGTGCCAAAAAAAATCCAAGAAAAGAAAGTTTTATAGTACATAGAGGATGACATGCGGGTCCCATTTAGTAGCAGCGGTATCACCGTTTGAGAGGCGGCAGGGGATCGAAAGAAAAAGGCAAGTGACCAAATATGAGGTGCCAAAAAAAATCCAAGAAAAGAAAGTTTTATAGTACATAGAGGATGACATGCGGGTCCCATTTAGCAGCAGCGGTATCACCGTTTGAGAGGCGGCGAGGATCGAAAAAAAAAAGGCAAGTGACCAAATATGAGGTGCCAAAAAAAACTCCAAGAAAAGAAAGTTGATTGCACATAGAGGATGACATGCGGGTCCCATTTAGCAGCAGCGGTCTCAACGTTTCCAAGGCGGCAAGGGATCAAAAGAAAAAGGAAGTAGCCAGAAATCAGGGGGTCAAAAAAAATCCAAGAATAGGAAGAATTTTGGTTCATAGAGGATGACATGCGGGACCCATGATCCTGCATCGTAAACGGCTCGATCGGAGAACGTTGAACGAGATGGCGCGATCGAGAAAAAAAACAATGCCAGAGAGGCTGCCATCTGGGCCCTACATCCCTCGGTGGTGCGGATTTGCGTTGACTCGGCTGGCGAACCCGAGATTTCGAGATGCACCACGTCCCGGGCCACCATACGCGACGTTTTGCCGCTTTCGTCGGGCTAGGTGGCCTCAAAAATGAGAAAAAAAAAGTTTTGACATGCACCACGGAGGGACCCAAAATCGTCTGCCATGGTACACCAGCAACCACGGCGCGACTTCAACTTCGTCGGCCATGGCAACTTTTCTTATAGTGACTTTCCGGATACTTAATCCCACCTTTATAACCACCCATTTACGCAGTGGCGTTTGATGTAATCAAAGTACCCTTCCGGTATAAGTGATTTATATGATCTCATGGTCGAAAGGACTAGGTAACTATGTATAGAAAGCTTATAGCAAATAACTTAATGACGTGATCTTATGCTACGCTTAATTGGGTATGTCCATTACATCATTCACATAATGACATAACCTTGTTATTAATAACATCCAATGTTCATGATCATGAAACTATGATCATCTATTAATCAACAAGCTAGTTATACAAGAGGCTTACTAGGGACTCCTTGTTGTTCACATAACACACATGTATCAATGTTTCGGTTAATACAATTATAGCATGGTATGTAAACATTATCATAAACACAAAGATATATATTATAATAACCATTTTATTATTGCCTCTTGGGCATATCTCCAACAAGTGGTTCACTGGTGTGATTGCTTGTGCTGTGTTGTGACCTCATTAGCTCTGCTGCTGCCACTGGTTGCATCTCATAGTTGGATAATTGGTTCGTTTTGGTGAAAATAGAGATATTCACAGTAGGGAATCATGTAAATGAATGCCATTGTGGTATCCTTTGAAGAAAATGGGAAGTTTCTGATGGTTTAAAAGACTAGGTGATGCTAGGTTATTAAATTGGCTGTCAAGGTTGGTTTTATCTGGTTAACTTGGATAGGCTATGTGTTCTTGCTTACTTATGAATATCCATCTCTACTGGATTTACTAGCTCAGGCTTGGCCTCTCTCTTGCTAGCATTACTTGGTTACTACCAAAGTGATGAGTAATCCCTTATGGTAACCCAGCTTTGTTTTGAACTCAACTGAGTAATGACAAATTTCTATTTCCTGTTGGCTTTGATGAAAATAGAGATATCCACAATAGAGGATCATGTAAATGAATGCCACTGTGGTATCCTTTGAAGAAAATGGACTGTTTCTGATGGTTTTAAGAGGCTAGGTGGTGCTAGTTGATTCAGCTGGCTACCAAGACTTGTCTCATCTGGTTAGCTGGGATATGCTATATGTTCTTGCTTGTTTAGGCAGATATCTATCACTTACTGGATTTACTGGTTCTTGCTTGGCCTCTCCTTTGCCAGCATCACTTGGTCTATACCAAGTGATGAATAATCCCTATGGAGCATCTGCTCCATGCTAAATGGTTCTTTTTATAAATGATTTGGTCTTTAATTTTATTTGTACTATTGCCGATGATTAGAATGTTTGGTCACCTATACACTCCGGGAAGGCGCTAGTGAGCCTGGTGCGATGGCACAAATATCAATCTCTTGTGCATCCTACCTAGCCTCACTAACGCCTTCCCGGAATGTTAATATTTGTTTCGACCAACAAAGTATGAGGCATTCCATTTAGTTCATACTAGCTACTTCTTAATTGCATTGGCCTTTCTTCCATTTTAGTGCCGATGATTAAATTGTTTGGTCACTTGTAAACTCTGGGGTGGGGCCAGTGAGCCTGGTGCGATGACACAAATATCAATCTCTTGTGAATCCTACATGGTCTCGCTGACCTATCCCTGAATGTTAATATTTGTTTCGACCAACAAAGTATGACGCCCTTGTCATTTCATTTGATACTACTTCGCTTGTATTTGAGTTGGACTTATTCGTTTATTTTGGTCTTTCTTCGAGATAGCGCCGATGATTAAAATGTTTGGTCACCGTACACTTGGGGGTGGCGTAAGTGAGCCTGGTAAGATAGCACAAATATCAATCTCTTGTGCATCGGACTTGGCCTCACTTACGTCATCCCTGGATGTTAATATTTATGTTGACCAACAATGTATGAGGCATATGCTATTTAGTTGAGATACCACTTGGCTCTTTCTTCCATTTTAGTGCCGATGATTAGAATGTTTTGTCATCTATACGCCGCAATATACTTTGTAGACGGGCCCCCCTTTCCCCGTCCGCCGTTCTATGAACGAGTCCTTGACGAGACAACAACACCGACCTGCCTCTCCGGCGTAGAACCACGCCAGTCCCAGCCGCCTCCCTTGTGGCCGCGTCTCCTGCGCCCTGCGCTCTTCTCCATGGCCGGACCACGATTGGACTCACCGGGAGAATAAAGATAATCGCCATCACCACTATCGTCAGACTCCACAGGTGCAGAGTACTTTGCAGCAGATGCCACTTTTCTTCCCTCGCCGTCCAGTGAACGAGTCCTTGATGCAAAGACCGTGCCGGCCTGTCCAGCATCATGCCAGCCCCTTTTGCCGCGCTTCAGGCCGTGTTTCCCGCGCCCTGCACTCTTCGCCTTCTTGCCCGGTGAACCAATAGACTGATCGTTGAAATAAGGAAACCGAGCATATCATGCCGGCCCCTGTTGCCGCGCTTCAGGCTATGTCTCCCGCTCCCTGCACTCTTCGCCTTCTTGCCCGGTGAACCAATAAACTGATCTTTGGAATAAGGAAACCGATGTCAACATGCTTAATGTTGCTTGGAGGGTGCATGGTGTCCACTCTAGAACGCCAAACGCAGTTGGAAGCTCCTATTTGACGCATTTAGCTTCGGTTAGCCGACTTGGGCTCGGCCCATTAATTATTTTCCACGTTTACCTACCGGTGCACGGCGTTCCACTCCCATTTTGTGTGTTCTCCTTCGGTTCTATTTTGCTGCTTCACACTGTTAGTGCCGTCAGTTTTGGATCAGCTCTATTTTTCTCCTTCTGTTCACGACCAGTTCTCATACGTTTTCAAACTGATCACGCCCAGTACTCATACTTTTTCAAACTGATCACGCCCAGTTCGTTAGCGCCTCAGTTTGACTACAAATGGATCTTGAGACTTTTTGAAAGTAATAATGGCATACAATTAAAAAGCAATAATTCAAAACATGATTAAAAAAAAGGAGGCACCTGAACAAGAGCATATACCCCTGACCATATAGAAACTGACCCAGCACAAGAATGTTAGTAGAATGATACAGACCTCAAATACACTGTTCCTTTTAGTACTACCAAAAAATCAATGCACTGCTAAGGTTAAAAAAAAAATCGGCTGCTAGCATCGCAGTATAATCATAGAACTATCTTCGCAACATATAAAGATAAGATAAGCTGCACAAGTATGCAATATTCTTCCAAAATCCAACAACACGAAGCTAAGATTAACGAGTCCCACAGAGTCCTAGTTCCTAATTAGTAACCTCATCGAATAATATAGTCAGTAAGAAGATCTGCAAACTGAAAGTAGAAAAAATTAGAAAGGTTAAAAAATAAAGAATCTTTAAGTGTTCAACAAAATAATAATTGATAAGTACTAACGTACATGGAAGACGAAAGAATTTGGGAGACCGGCCATTATTTTTTAACGAACCATGCTAGGTGCATGTCTGTGTCAAATAACAGTGGACAAACAAAACAAAGTTTGACAACAATTGAACTTGGAAACTTCTGCTATATGATAAGTCTGTTGAATCGAACACCAAAAAGAATTTGATTGGAATATCTATATAAAAAGCAGTGGAACTTACATTTTTAGCAAGAAATTCTTTTACAAGGGGTGGTTGATGTTCGTTATGTCTAGGTAGTACTACCTGACATGAAAATTTCTCCCGAAGAGCTTGGATATCATCCAATAAAAGCATATCGAAATAAAGTAGTAAGATGAGACTAATTTGAGCATTTAAATGGATTTCTTTTTAGTTTGGACATACAATGCAGAACGGAGCAACTTCAATCCCATTATAGGCTAAGATATATCTTACCGCAAAGATGCATGAATCATATATGTTAATAAACAACATAGAAAAAAGAAGGAAAGCAGTTTAGTTAAATAAAAGCTTATAACTGAGAATAAATATGGTATTAGGAAAAGGAACATCAGTAAAAATACTTGAACAAAAGTCAATAAGCAAAAAATCCGTGAATGGAAAATTTGTGAACAAAAATCCTTCGACATAAGGTAAATGAGGGAAAATCAGTGAACGAATAATAATTCAATGATTTTGAAATGAGCCATACTAATTTAATTGAAGTGAATGGACTAAAATCAAAGGAAAAGAAGTGAGAAATAACTAGATTGACCAGATTGAAGTCAATAAACAAAAAATCCATACACAAAGGCAACGAACGGAAAATCCGTGAACAGAAGTCAATTAACGAAAAATACATGGACAAAAGTGAATGAGCAAAAAAGAATGAAATATGGCTCAGTTCTACAAGTCAATGGACGAAAAATCCATGAACAAAATGTAAATGAACGAAAACTGGTGAACCAAAATTGATTGAACGACGGTCAAATGACATCCTAATTGAAAAGAGGTGAATGAACTGAAGTCAAAGAAAAAGAAGTCCAAAAGAACTAAATTGACCAAAGGGTAGTCAATGAACGAAAATTCCATGAATATAAGTCAATGAACGGAAAATACGTGAACAAAATTCAATGAGTGGAAAATACATGAACAAAAATCACACAGTAGAAAAGTAGAAAAAATGTAGTACAAACTGAACAATAGCTGGATCATTACTCTCCAATACAAAAGGGATATTCCCACAGGGCAGACTAAATATTATAGTGACCATCTACTTATGGAAATTAATAACTTCGCTTTTGTGCTTGAACTACCCACCACCAGAAGGAATATGATCCACAATCCATTGTGTCAGATAAATATGAAAAATTAGGTGATCATGGAATTTGAGAAGTGCAATTAAACCATATATTGTGATATGGCCTATCAGGCTTGAACCTTTTCACAACTTCATGAAATCGCAATGTCAAAAATCTTGATTTTATAGAACCTTTACATCCCTAAGAAGCGGGAACTTTTTCAACTACAACAAACTAATGTCATGACACTAAAAAGAAAATGAAGGGTGCATCCTGTATAAAATCACATGATAGTTGCAGTATCAGATATTATGAAATCAACACTATATTAATTTACGTAGAAAACGTAGTGATAATCAAAATTTTGAAAAATGTAGACATATGTGTCATAATATTAAGCATGAATATGCGAAAAAATTCTGTTGAATGCAGATAAGTAGAATTAAATCTCTGATGCAAACAAACACAAATAAAATTGAAAGCTACCTCTCCCTCATAGTACTAGGAACTGCACTAGTTGAAAATCGTAACAGAATGTTGTTGTATCCATTAGCTGTATTTATAACCGTAGTGAAATTTTGTATTCATTCTCTGACACCTGACACCTTGCAATAAACAAGCACCTGCCAGAAAAAGCAAGCACCCGCCTCCTCTACTGTGAGGATGAATTCATTCTCCGTATAGGGCTCGCGAATCAATCTAGAGACACCTAGCCTATAGAAAAATCTACAACTGTATAGTAGTACCAAAACAATTTATAGAGTCGATTTGCTACGAAAAATCGAAACAGCGAACACCACAAACTAAAATCTCCTCCTACGACCCGAAATTTCGCCCTATGATCTCCAGAAATAAGGGCTTGACCAAATGGAACAGAAATTAGGATTCGAACTAAGGAGAAGAACGAATCTAATCAACCTCTAAGCGGGTGATGCCCCCTACTATCTTCAGAAATTAGGGTTCGAGCAAAACGACCCAGAAAATTAGATTGAACACCGGGCGCGAAGTACACGTACCTCCAGCCTCAATTGACGGAACCGGCGAGGACGAAGAAGGGTGGATTCGCAGCACACAACGAATCTAGAGGAGTTGGCTCCTTACGAGATGACCAGGAGTCCAGGAGAAGAGAAGACGACGCTCGCAGGACAGAAGAGGCAGTGAAGGGATGAAGGTGCTCGGGAAAGAAGGAGAAACAAAAGGACTCACGAACAATAGTGGACCGGCCCAATACCAGCAATATGAAGCGGTGGAGGTTACGCATTGCGCCGCTAACGGAGGGAAAACGGGTCCTCCTCCCTATCGTATACTTCGCACGGAATCCGTCGGGTGGGCTTTTTATTTGACAGCCCATTTACGTCAGACGGGTATCGATCGCTGTCTAACAGCTGGATCGAAGCTGGCGACGAGAACTGGTTGGCAACTACTACCGCGAGCGGGTATTTAAGCTAGTGTTTTGCTCCTTCGATTAGCGATGTGGGACTAAAAAAGTGGAACTGCTCTGGAAACGTGGTGCGCTTCCGAGTGCATGCGTACGTAGCAACGTTCCGGGCCTTCCGGCCGCTAAATCTATACACGCGACGCTCCTGATCACCTACCATGCATGTACTGGGCCTAATTCATGCGACGTGACGCTCCCTGCCGCTTAAGTCATGTATGGTGTATTTGCTCCAGCCGTATAATCTATACGTACATGCGTACGTACCGAGCCGCCGGCCAGCTGCTAGCTTTGCTAGCTCCTGACACTCCTAGCTGCGTAGCTACACTTTCTGTCACATGCACGCTCATTTTCTTAGCCGAGAGGAACAATAACCTCGATGAAGCGAAACAACAACCTCAACCAAGGGGAACACCAGTCTAGACGGTAGGGAACAACACCCTAGACGGAGAGGAACAACATCTAGACAGTAGGGAACAACTATCTACACAGCAGGGAACAACTATCTAAACGGCAGGGAACAACTATCTACACCGCGAAACAACTATCTACACGGCAGGGAACAACTATCTACACGACGGGGAACAACTATCTACACCGCGGGGAACAACTATCTACACGACAGGGAACAACTATCTACACGGCAGGGAACAACTATCTACACCGCGAGGAACAACTATCTACACGGCAGGGAACAACTATCTACACGACGGAGAACAACTATCTACACCGCGGGGAACAACTATCTACACGACAGGGAACAACTATCTACACGGCGGGGAACAACTATCTACACGGCAGGGAACAACTATCTACACCGCGGGGAACAACTATCTACACGACAGGAAACAACTATCTGCACGGCAGGGAACAACTATCTACACCGCGAGGAACAACTATCTACACGGCGGGGAACAACTATCTACACGGCAGGGAACAACTATCTACACAGCAGGAAACAACTATCTACACGACGGGGAACAACTATCTACACCGCGGGGAACAACTATTTTTTTCCGTAGCGCACGCGCGCCACCGAGCAATTACCCTGCGCTACGTGAAAAAAATAAACCTAGATGAAAAAAATCGTACTAGAAGACATAAAAAATAATTAAATAATAAAAAGGAAAAAAGAAGTGAACCAAACAAATTGAAAACATGAAAAATAAAAGAAGGTGAGAAAGAAGAAAGAAAAGAAAAAAAACCATGGGAAAAAAGAAAACATAGAACCATAATTAAACCAAGAAAACAAAGAACAAAAAATTAATAGAAGGAGAAAAAAGGCACGAAACTCGAAACATATATACATGCAACCTCTACGTGAAGATTCTTTTAGAAAACGATTGTATTATACGTACGTACACATCCTAATCGCTAACTGTACTACTACTACCACCAAACAAACCAGTAGTCCAGTACTGAACCGAACAACACGGAACTACGGAAGAAAGGAACCAGCTCTGGCGAACGAACGAACCAAGCCACCCGCGAGCTTTAACGGGCCGAGCCCAATACCTAAATCCCTTCAGCGAAACGATGCACCCTGGCGCGCGCGCGCCACCGAGTCATTTTCGGCAAAACCTATGGGAGTCCCTAATCTACGCTTTAAGCGGACGCAATACTCGCTCCGCACCCACGAGTGTACTCCACCTGCCATGATGGGCTCGGCCCATTAGTTGCCGGACAACGGAGCCTCTGCGTCCAGTTTCAAACCTCACGTACGTTTTTCTTTTCTTTTTCTTTTTGTTTAGATTTTAAAAACGCTTAAATTTTAAAAAGGTAAAACTCGAAAAAAGTTTGGACTAAAAATTTATTCAGCTAAAAGATGTTGAAATTTAAAAAATGTTAAAATCGAAAAAACTTCAAACTTAAAAAATATTCACATAAAAAATTGTTTAGACAAAAAATGTTCCAATTTGAAAATTGTTCAATTCTAAAAAAGTTCAAACTCGAAATTTTTTAGAACAAAACGTAAAAAAAAATTAAATTTTAAAATTGTTCAAATTTTTTAAAATATTCTGGTACAAAAATGTTTGAATTCAAAAAATGTTCAAATTGAAAAAAGTTCAAAATTAAAATAAGTTCAAAATCTAAAAAAGTTTAAAACTTAAAAAATAGCGAAAACTTATCCGAAAAATCTGGAGCGAAAAAGTTTAAAACGAATGCTTGTGATTTTCTCACGCCCACAACGCCATTGGCTCACCTGATCTCATCGAGAAGACGTCGCAACCCTCCACCTTCAGCAAGGCCGCCACGCGTTGTTGCAGGAGACGCCCGTCCCTCATCGTTTCTGGGAGCCGGACCGATAACTCAAAGACGCATCCATGTCGATGTCGTGCCCTCGCCGTCTGGGCGCTGCCCCACGTCCACGCTGTCGTCTTCGACATTCACGGCGATTCCAGCAGCGATACACCGGGGCGAGCGTCATGTCGCTGTTTTCTTGGCTGGCTGCCATCACGCGCGGAGCAAGGAGCCGGTCCGGCGTCTCGCAGGCGGAGGGGGCGGCGGCGAGGGGAGGCGAAACAACGCTGAGAGAGGGGAAAGAAAGAAAAGGGACGACCGGACGTTACGTCCTACTTTCGGCTGTTTTTTTCAGGGCCAGCAATGCTGAAAACATAAAAATGAGGCCTCAAGGCCCGTATGAGTCATATGCGGCCCGATTAATCAGAGTTGGGCTAGGTCGGTCAGCAGAGTAGCAGCCCTTGAGACGATCTCAACCTTTTAGAGGCCTGATCGGACGGTTAAGAAGCTGAAATTACTGTGGTAAGGTCCAGATGGTTGAGTTATACTGTTAATTAATGTAGCACGTTCCCGTGCTCCTCATAATGCCTCTCTCCATATGTTGAGGATATATATATGTACATTGTTGAGATCAATACTACAATTCAATGACTTCTCGTGTCACATTAGCGCTGCACTCTACTACTTCTTTACTATATATTACAAAATACATATCATTATAAAGATTAGATGTTCTACTTTCTAATAATATTTTTTATGTAATACAATTAATATTATGTTGACTAAATTAACAACCTAGAGATACGTGCAAGTCATGTGAACTCGAATAGAGGAAGTAGCAAACTACTACCTCCGTTCGGTTTTAGTTAACGCATGCCCAGGTACGAGTATATGCATGCGCAGGTGACTCCCGGCGTCAATTAAAATCCACCGGAGGTAGTACTAGGTATTAGCCACACCGGCCAGTCTGCCCTTCCTAGCGTCTACTCGTGCAGGCGAAGCGTGATTCCTGCAATCTCCAGCATTTCCGAATCAGCCGCCCCGCTTGATTGATGGCTGATAATGCCCCAACGTGACGAGCCGGCTACCCTAGGAGCACGTTTGGTTGTCTGGGCCGATTTGCTGCATGCATGCGCCAGCGAGATGAGGGGCATTGCGCGTTGCGAACGGGTCATGGACCACTTTTGGCCGGTCGTTTGGTAGCATGTGAGCCCTTTTGCGCGCCGGAGAAGGAACCCAAACCCCATCGTTTGGTTGCCCGTTTCCAGCCCATTCTTCCCAGGTCGTGCAGCCTACAGCCTGTTTGGTTGCAGATAGCTCAGTGTTGTGGTAACCCCTTCACTTTGAGTGGTGAGGTTACCCAGTACTGAATAACAACACACATGAGATTCAGTTCATTAGAAAAGATGCTGGTAATACACAACAACTACTACTTAGTGGGCGATGCATCACGAACGAAACAACTACTTCGTGATGCATCACAGGTTCGTCACGAGGGGTCAGTATATACCACCTCGAACAAGTTCGTCATTACAAACCAGGGATCAGGTTGTAGCAAGTCCTAGCTAATGGAGGGATATAAGATCACCTCCCAAAATCAGTGGATCATGACGAAAGAAGCAGAATCACTAAGCAGGAAACTGGTTGCAGAGCCAGGTCCTAAGCCAGCTCCTCCTCTCCGGTGGTTGCAGCTTACGGTAGATAGCATACTCGGCTTCATTGTCTGCAATGAAGTCGATAGCCCTGACCAAATAGTTAGGGCTGAACAATGCGCGCCTTGCGCATTTAACTGGGAGTGAAGATTGTCT
This sequence comes from Lolium perenne, assembly GCF_019359855.2. NCBI lineage: Eukaryota > Viridiplantae > Streptophyta > Magnoliopsida > Poales > Poaceae > Lolium > Lolium perenne. The sequence continues at coordinate 192,684,870 of NC_067248.2, forward strand.
TCATCTGAGCATAGTTGCTGATCGGAGTGCCGATGTACTGACGATGCTTCGGGTACCGCTGCAATCGACAAGGAATACCTGTAAGCGTACATGACATTGACATGTATATACTTTGAGATCTATGCAAGAGCTCAATGAGGATTCGTAGCAGGATGTACTCGTCTTCCGCCCCTTCATCACCGCCGTAGAAGCAGCAACCACTTCGCTCTAGTCCAAAATGCGATCGGATTTCATCTTCGTGATGACACTCCACTTCGTCCTCCAGTTTCTGATGTGGTTGTACAGCTGAAGAGTGGTGACATGTATCCCGATGAATGCAAGAACATCCGCAGCTACCTTCTTCATCTGCTCCTCCTAGAATCTCATGTTGAAGCAGACGCCGCTACGGACGAGCGGAACCAACCGGTTTAGCAAAAACTCGGATAGCTCAAGTTTCCAAACCATGGCTGATTTGCTTGCTATCAGAGATGGTTGAGCATTCACACTTGCCGCAGACAGATCAGGGGAGCCCAAAAGGTATGATCGCCTACATGATAAATACTACCAGATCACCTACCAAATGGAAATCCGTAAGCACTACCAGATCAATGAACTACCAAATGGAAATCCTTAAGCACTAGCAGATCTATGAACTACCAGTACCACATCAAAAAACAACGAGGTAGGTAAGATTGGCCTTACAGTCAAAGGAGCCACACGCAGCACCGAGGTAGGGGAAACAGGGGACCCTAGCGGAGATGCAGCCAGCACCACCGTCCCAGTGGAAGATGCAGGCAGCACCACCGTCCCCGTCGTAGAGTCAGATGAAACCTGGAAAACCTCCACAACCTCCACCGGCGACGAAAGAATGTCCTACAATGGATTCGTTCAGACCCCGGTTGTGTACCCATAAGATCTAGATCTAAGGTTAGGGTTTGCAGAAGCTTACCACAACCAAAGTCATCGACGCACACGAAGAAAACGACCATCCTCTGCGGCCACTAGCCGCCGCCACAGCCGCAAGCCTCGCCGACTGTGCGGGTGAGGTAGAGCCGGCCATGTCGCTAGATCAAAGATGCTGGATGAGCTCGAAATTGGGGATTTGGATTTGCCGGTGAGAGTGCGGCCCCTATATACGGTGGCGAAAATTCAAGCGCGGTGACCGAATTTATGGCGCCGAGATTTCGCCGTCCCGCGTGAGCTCCCGCCATCTCCCGCGGTGGCTCTGCGAGGACGCCGCGTTCTCCACTTCTGCGGAAACGGGGGTGGCTCGCTAGAAACGGCCGAACCGGACGTTTCTCCAGGGCCTGACCCAAGGGTGATTTAAGAACCGGTTCCTGTAACAACGCGGCGTCAACCAGAAAACCAAACAGGATGAAAAAAGCTGGGCCGATACAAGCCAAGAAACATACAGTCTACCAAACGCGCCCTAGGTCCTGCCGTGCGCACGTCCTGGTACCGGTAGGATTGCGCCTGTATAACTGTAAGCGCAAACAACACATGGCGTCATCGCCACACTGGGTTTTTCTTTTCTTTTTGCAAGCTCAGTGTCACCACTCTCGAACGCCAAACGCAGTTGCGTTCAGGCCGCGCGCGCTCAGATCCACGCCCATCGCGGCCCTCCGTGGCTATATGGGCCAAGCCTCGCACCCCGGCTGGGGATTTGGAGGCCCACGCCCGGTGGGCTTTATGGAGGGAATGCTCGGGCGGCACGAGTGCGATGCGAGCGCCCATTCGTTTGTCGCTGTCGGATTTCCACGACATTCTCAGACGCAGAGTGGATGCGTGCTCTTTGACATTGACGAATCATACGAGATACGGTGCGCCTATTTCTATTTGTTTTCTCTCAAGTTATTGTGCCACCATGGTGCCGCACGAGCGCAAGTGAGAGTGACCGAGTGACCTCTGCAACCACCGCTATTGTTAGAGCATCCCCACTCGTTGGCGCTCCCCACGCTCAAATCCGGCGAAATTTTCGTCCGGATTGGAGGAAGATTTGGCGTGGGGAGGAGTAGTTTCCCAGCCGCGTGCCCAGGCGAAGACGACGATGCGAGTTTGAAAATCGGAAACTTGATAAACTTCGGCTAAATTCGGGCGAATATAGACTAAATTTAATGATATTTAGACTAAAACGGCGGAGTTAATACATAGAGGCCGAATTCGACTATATTTCGAATTCGGCTAGGGGAATTCAAATGCTAATTTTAAAACACGGTGCTCTACATGCCCAAACGACGGTAGAACACCGTGTAGTCGTCGCCGCCGTCGTCGGAGCCGTCATCCTCGACCTTCGGCGGCGCGGCTTTGGCGGTTCTTTGCCTGGCCGGCGTCTCCCACCCCGAGGATGGCTTGTACCATTCGTCGTTCGAGGACTCGAGGTCGACGACGGGGACAACGACGCCGGATGGAGGTGTCGCAGACGGCGGAAGCGCGCGGCGTCGTCGGCGGCGGTTGAGCGGCGCGGGCGGCGAGTCGGCGTGCGGCGGCCAGGTCCATCAGCCCGCCGGCTGCTCCGCCTCTCGCGCTCCCGCCGCGCTCGGACCACGCCGTGGCGGCGTCCTCGGGGAGGGCGTTGTCGGCGGGCACCAGGTCGGTGAGCGACCTGGCGATCGCCTCCGCTACGGCAGCTTCCTCCGCGCGCCTCGCCTCCTCCTCGGCGAGCCTGTTTGCGGCGGCGTTAGTGGCGGCTGCGGCGTCCTCCTTCTTCGCCGCCTTCCTCTTCCGCCCAGGCTGGGAGGGTTGGTCGCGGATGACGAGGGCGCCGCTGCGGAAGACGACGAGCTGGCAGCCATGCGCCGTGGCTGCCAGACGTTTCCCCGGCGGCGGCTCGCCGATGCCCTCGATGGAGGGGGCATCGTGAGCACCGTGAAGTTTCCGCCCTCGATGTGATCGAGGACGGCCTCGAGTGTCCGGCCTGGCGCGCTCCACCAACGTCGGTGGCCCGCGGCGTTGTTGCGCGGAGGCGGAGGCGGCGGGCCGTTGTAGGAGGCGAGCTCCCGCTCCCACCGCCGCAGGAAGTACGAGTTCCACGCCGTGTAGTTGTCGGGGTGGTGGCGTGGCTCGGCGCGCTCCTCGTCCGTCAAGGTCATCCGCGCCTCCTCGATGGCGACGTCGAGGGCGTGGCCCCGAGGCGGCGGCGGGATTGGTACGCCGCCAGCACTAAGCCGCCACCCGCCGCCGGGAGGCCTCGTGTCCGGCGGGCAGGGGTACCCGCTGGTGGAGGAGGTGCCTCCCACGCGTGGAGCGACCGGCGGGGGAAGCCGTTGTCGGCTGCGCCGTCGCCGTCGTAGAACGCCATCGGGAGAGTAGAGGAGAGTGGAGGGAGAGTGGAGCACGGTGAGCCAGCGGCGAGCGGACCGGCGTATATAGGCGCGGCTGGCGCGGGTGATTAATGACGTGTGGAATGCGACGCGTCCGCGGCGAGCTGACCGGCGGCAGCCTTTAGTGCGCGCGGAAGACGATGCGTGCGCGGAAGACGACGACATTAACTCGCCGCGTGGCCGGCGAATGCAGACCGGCGGCAGGCTTTTACAGCGCGCGGAAGACGATGCGATGAGGACGACGATCGGTTTCTCTCGCCGACAAGTTGGGGCCACCAGACGCGCGGGAAGTTTCCTCGGTGTTTCCCACGCTTTCGTTTCGTCCGGACTCCCCGAGCGCTCCCCGGGGGGCCGGGGATGGCGTGGGATCGCCGGATGAATTTAGGCCAAAATCCGGACGAAAACGAGGAACCGGGGACGCGACTGGGCCAAATTACGCCGTCCGGATGGAAAAAACGTCGTTCGGGGGCCTCGTCGGGGAGACGAGTGGAGATGCTCTTACTTTTGTTGTTGTTTTCTTTCAGACCCGTGCATAATCTACCCATGGTGTTATCATGTCGATGAACAGATTGTTTCACGCCAGGACCTGTAACATTAGCTAGCTGAAGCACCGTGGTATGTTGAACTACCTACAGTACTACTCTTCATGCATTGTCCCCATGTAATCCTATTTCCGTACATGACTAAACTAATCCCTCGTCGAAGAACATTACGAGACAAAGATACCAGAAGTATACGCGGCGTTGTAGAGGAAATCTCTTTACGAAGGGAATTAATACCCCTTCATTCTCTCTCGTGGGATAAAGAGACGCGACTAGAGTTTTCCTTTCTCCCACCGCCACACGCACTGATCTACCTCACCTCCTGTAGCTTTAGGGAAATGGAGGCGTGGTGGATACCGGACTTTCTCAGCGAGGCTTTGTACGGTAGGGACTAGAAAATATTTGCCGTTCAATCAGAAGATCCGATGGTCCAGTTTAATCAATACTACTCGTTTTCAAGAGTAGTATTTTCCCACCCAAGAGCTAATTTGGTAGGCCCACATCAATCAAAAAAAACTTTCCTTTCCTTAGCATTTCTAATAATAGATTTTATTTTTAGGGAACCTTATGATATCTTCTTTATTTTATTCCTTTACAAACAATCCGTGCATGTGCTAGAGAATTTGAATCTAATTACATTTCATATAGAGAAAAATATATATCGCCAACAGGAATAGAGAAAGTAGAAATAGAGTGCCAAAAGATCTCTTCTCAGCGGAAGTGCTCAATTTTTCATTGTTTATTTCTTTTTTTTTTTTTGGGTCTTAGCACGACGAGTGTGGCCGGTGAGGCACCTGTGAAGGTGAAGTGGGGAATAGTCGCATGTGAGATGGTGTGTATAATTTTGTAGGGATGTGCCCACGAGGGATTAGTTCGACTTGATCACAAGGGCAGCAAATGGAGGCTACTATCGAGTATCCAAGCACCATTTTGGCACTTAGGGTAAACGAACACTAAAATCAGGTTTTGGCAATCAACAGCGGTAAAAGGAGGAATAAAAAGGGCGCGTACAAACAATTAAAGTAGAGAAATTCTACCTTTTCACTTGAATATTTTTACATAACACTTAATTGGAAAATTGACTTTAGATGTATGGTTTGGTGGCTTTGAAATGAAATAATAACTTAAACTAAGGTTTTAGCTCATATCCTTTGATCTAGTTTCTTTCAAAATATCGTTAGACTAGTATGTTCTAGAGTTCTCTACCAAAAAGTTTCTTGATATTAGACAAGTTTTAGGTGCATAAAATACACTATAAAATATTATGGTACACATTAATCCATGGCGCAATACAATTTAATCATTATTATTTGTATGGAGTTCTAATAGAATATATTCGGCATTCAACCAAATTTTAGCAATGCCTGTTTTTCATAATAGAAATGAAAATATATTTGCTAGAAAGGGAAATTTCAATTTATCATGAATTCATTCCAGCAGGCATCAGCTATGTAATACAAAATAAGTATATCGCTTCTTAATATTTAACGACACATTTTCTTGGCCAATTGTTTTAAGTCAAAAAATTTAGTATAAATGAGTGATCATTTTTTTTCCTTTTATTATTGTTCCTTCTTATCATAATCGGATTAAACCAAACGATACACTAAGAACAAACAAATTCAAGGCACCACACATTTCTATAAATAAATAAGTGATCTATTCTAGCTTAATCCTGGAGTCCGCTCTCAATTTGAAGACTTCAGTCTGGATTTTGTTAGTCCATGCAGCTCTTTATTATCTGAAGTTGCGAGGGATAATCATAACTTGTTTCATGTGCAACTGTGAGTTTTAGGATCCAATAGTAAACTTATTATTCAGATTTTTTTTGTAACAAAGTAAAAAAGACAATAAAGTAAGTATGTGGACAATAAACAAAATAATGCAAGTAAAAAAGTCTCCATCTCTTGGAATTTCAGAGCTTTCCCCTGATCATGCACACCATTACCATTATACCCACACCCCAAAGCTTGCAGTGGCTAAAACTTCAGCTAGCTATGCTAATTGGTAAGTTGCACGAGCAATGCATGCAATATCTCGCGACTTGAATTAACTAGTGCATGCCGACAGTCACGCTAGACGGAGCACTGCTCTTGCGCCGACCCGTAGTTCATGCGCTGCCGCTTGATGCTCCCGCCGCCGCCGCCAGACGACGAGGTGTCGTTGCTGCACGCCGCCCTGCGGTCCATGACGCCGCGCAGAGCCTCCTGGACGGACGCGATGCTCTCGTGCCTCCTGTGAGAGGCTGCGCACTCGTCGTCGTAGGCGTCCTCATCTCCGCCCTCGCCCTCACGATCGTCCTGGGTGATGAGCAGCACGCTCCGGACGCGCCCGCCAAGCGTGGTGATCTCCGCCCGGTGCGCGTGCAGCCGGAGCGCGGAGAGCGCCCGGATGATGTCCGGGATGAGGTCCGGCCGGTCCTCGCAGCACAGGGAGGCCCGCACCACGAGCCGCCCCTCGCTGTCCTCCGCAGCGTCGACGCACAGCTCGTCGGCCTCCGTGGGTAGCATCTGCGCCGGCCTGGCGGCGTGCTCGTCTTCAACGGCGGTTGCCGCCATCGCCGACGTCTGCCGCTTCAGCTCCTTGACGTGCTCCAGCACCTCGGCCAGCAGCGACGCCTTGTCCGTCTGCACGTCCACATGCGATTACAACATTAATAATACGCACGCTACTAATACTTGAGTAGTAATAATTGATCGATTCAGAAAGATGGTCAAGCTCGTGTGAGCGTGAAGGAAAAAGTTTACAAGAAATGCGGTCGCGGCGCAGCTTTTCGCTGCATTCGCATGTCTTTTGGGGGCTTAGCTTAACCAGGTGCATGGGTGTAGGTGCGCGTGGTGGTGTCACCTAGGAGCATATATGTAGTTCATTATTGTCTCTCTCTCTCTCGTGCTCCTTTTATTCAGAAGCAGCGGCTTCCCCGGCGTATGAATGAGAGGTTTCTGAGCAGGGCGGACCCTCTCGCGTCTTGTCACGAGTACGTACGGGAGCACATACAGCCTGCGTGCGTGGGTGCGTCCTGTCTCATTGCCACTAATGGCCATCACTTGGTTAACGATAGTTGTTCCTGCCTAATTATATGTTCACATGAATACATTACATTCCAGATCGATACCACTATGCTCCTTTTATTGTATTGATCTCTGACATGAAACTATGAGTAATGCTATAGTATAGCTCATTATTTTGGGTAAGGATAACAAAAATCAACTCTACTTCCTACTAGTTAGATCGTAGATCGATGGAACAATGGATGATGCAAACTACTCCAACTTTTAACAAAAGTTAAGTTATGTCCTCATGTTTTAGATAATGTGAAGCTACTACATGCATCTTCCCTTTCCTAGCTAGCTACCAACATCATGCATGCTAGTGAATTCGGTTAATTTGAATCTCTTGCGAAGTTGCGATTTGCACATTTCATGGAAGACCTAACAAATACTCTACCAAATAAGAAGGTTACTAATTGCCGGTTTACAAGCCCGGGTTCTTGTATCCCTGTGATTTTTGTGTGGGCACTGATCACCACGCCCGGCCGTCGGCAAGATCGCGAGATCCGCGCAACTGTTCCATTGCGGATCTTTGCACGTCTTCCCACTCTAGGGTGCACCTAGCTGAGCTAGTGCTGCCGCCATGCACCCGCACACAAAATGCACAAATCAATGGTTTGGTTTTGAAACAGCTAGATCGAAGATCGATATGAAACGAGTAGCAAGGAATCTGGAGTAGGATAAACCCGGGATGAGGATTGCGACGTGTGGGAGACGATCGATGCATCTTAACACGTAGTACGTACCTTGGTGGTGTTGGGGAGGAGGCTGCGGAGTCTGGCGAGGTGGCCGTTGATCCGCTGCCGGCGCCGGCGCTCGGCCTCGCTGTGGCTCCGCGAGGCCGCCAGCGCCTTGGCGTCCATGATCTCCCCGGCGGCGTTCATCCGCCCGAGCTCCGCCTGCAGGCTCCCGAGCAGCCCGGACACCACCGCCTTGCTGCTCCCGGCCGCCGCAGCCGCCTCCGCTGCGCGTTGCTGTTGCTGATGCTGCTGCTGAGCCGCAGCCACCGCCGCCTCGAACCCGAACCCGAACATCCCGCCGCCTTGCCCGACGACGTCGCACGCGTAGCCGCCGGAACCGGCGAGGCTGAAGCTGCCCCCGCCCCCCGCGCCGACCGGCTCGGCGAACGCGGCGGGGCCTCCGAACCAGGGAGGCAGCAGGCGCGCCGCGGCCTCGTGGTGGCTCCCGTGGACGCCTCCTTCCCACATGTCGCCGATCGTTCCGAGCTTGGATCGTGGTGGTGGGTGGCGTGGGGGTGGTGCGAGAGCGATGGCGATGGAAGTAGTGGCTGCTCCGATCGATCGATCCGCTGCTTTCTTCTTCCCGGACGGAGCTCTCGGTCAAACGGGGGGTGCCTTTTATGCTTCACTCCACCTCCGCGCGCGGCAGTGGTGGAGACGGCAAGCAAAGCGAGGCTGTACGGCGCTGTGCATGCTAGCGGCACGTGGGCCCGCGCTTTTGTCTCTGGAAAGGATTTTTTTCACCTTCGTGTCTGGTGCATGTCGTGCGGTCTGTGTACAGTAAAACACATGCATGCACACCCGCGATGTGGCTACCTAGCTAGTGAGTGCAGTTACTCATCAGTGAGAATGATCAATGGGTAGCATGCTTCAGGCCTACGCTCTGGTACTGTTTGTTATTTTTTGTGTCGATCGATCTATATCGGTACTAGGTGCACTTCAAAGTCGAAAAGAGTACAGTAATATGAAAAACTCGTGGATATACTCCTCCGCAAAGTTTCATACAAAAGTATCAAGTGTGGCGTACAAGGTAAGTTAGTAAATAACATTGTGATTTAAAGCCTTTTTTGCATGCAGCACAATTTTCTTTACATCTACACTTTCTTTCCTCCCAATCTATCAAGGAACCATATTTTCAAGTAGTAGTAGTATGCTTTACATTGATTAAGTAAAAAAAAAGTTGGATAGTTTGTAAGAAAAACTCTCCAAAAACCTACTCAACGATCTTGAGGACGCGCCCCCACACGACTCAGAGAGCGAGTCACCCGCGTCGCCAAAGCTAACAACCAAAAACCTCAACGGAACACGGCGGAAGCAAAAGACCGGAGCCGCTGCTTCGGCAGAGGCCACGCCCCTAGACGAGTCGACAACCAAGTCGTCCAAGCAATCAAGGGAGAAACTCACCTCGACGCAAAAACGACGGATGCGATAAACGGAAGTCCTAGCTCCGCCATCCACGCAACCCTAGGGCCGCACACCACCTAGCCGTAGACGGCTAGGAATGAGCTTAAGTTTTAGTCGGCTCCTTACTCTTTCTATAATGAGTTGCAATTTGGGTGGCAACTGAGATTTTTCTAGCTACACGCAATCAATCAGATGAGGAAAATGCTAGATATGTTGGATTATTTCGTGATTCCTGAGGAAAATGCTAGATATGTTGGATTATTTCGTGATTCGTGTTAGCTATGAGTTGCAGAATATTCCCTCTATTACTTTGTATATAAGGTTTGATCAAAGTGAAGCTTTGTAATCTTTCACCAACTATTAATCATAAAAATACAAATATATACAAAATCAAATGTAAATGATAGTATATGTATTGTATTACGGTACTAATGATATCTTTTTGTTTTCTAAATCTTAATATTTTGTACACATGGCTTGAGCGAACCTTATATGCAGAGTAATATTAAACAGAGAGGGAGTTGGTTGCAACTACTCCCTCTAGCCCATATAAAGTTTGGTCAAAGTCAAACTTCGTAAAATTTTATCATCTATATTGATAAAAATATAAACATATATAATAAAAGAATAATGTTTTTATAATTATCATGAAATATACTTTCCTATTGTATGCATTTGTCATAGTAGATCTTTGTATTATTATCTATATTGTTGGTCAAAATTTGCACAATTTAACTTGCACGGAAGATTATGTGCAACATAATATGGGCAGGAGGAAGTATTACCTCAGACTGTCGGATTGCTTCGGCGTTTATGTAGTTACTAGGAAGTTTGCAGCGCGGCTCACGCCGCGCCCGTGTTGTCTACGGTGCGGTTCATTTTTAAAAAGGGCGCTATTTAGGTTTAAGAGTGCATGATTCTTTTTTAAACTCGACCACGCCCTTGGTATCAAGATCGTTGTTGGTTACAATTCTATAGAAATAATACAATATCTAGGTTGCTGAAGTACGGTGGAAGTGCCAGGGAAATAAGAGGCGGATGGTGGAGTGTTTTTCTTTCTAGATCGTTGTATAAATATTGTAGAAATAAAACAATGTATGGGCTGTTGAAGTACCCTAGAAGTGCATGTGAACTAGGCAGCGGATGGTGGAGTGCTTTTGTTTTCGGTGTTGCTACAAAAGGAAATGATAGTATTTCTCCGGCCGAAAGAGGCAACGGGTGATGGAGTAGAAGAACGTCATCCCAGGTGAAATGTGATGGATAGTAGAGTAAGTATATTTTTTTGAATGTTACCGTAGAAAAACACAACATTTTTTTCCCCGAGTAAAAGAGGGGAGGATGTTGGATTTTATTTTAATGCACTATGTACTAAATAAATTTCGGCGAGTAATTACTATCCAGAACCACGGTTCAGGTTGAAGGTTCATGTAAAAATTACCACCCTTGCGCGTCGTTGCAAAATGACCGATTGATAAATATGACGCATTAAATAATTAATAGTAGATGGTTAAAGGTGTGTTTCATAGTTGACATCGGCAATGTTCAAGATGGCTAGCGAGAAATTGCTTTCTAGAAAAATATAGGTAGTTGTCGCCTCGCGAAATATTGCGAAAACTAAACTTCAGGAATATGCGCCCTCGAATAATAAAATATTAGGTAATTAACGATCTACTTTATAGTTTACGCCGGAAAATTACTGTTGACGTTCAAGGATTGCACCTAGAAATTGTTTTTGGGAAATTATAGGTCCGCCCTGGAAAAGATAACTGCTATATTGTTAACGCGACTAATTATTATAGAAGCTAACTATTTCAAACGATGATTTACCGTGAGAAATTACCATCAGATTCTCTAAAAAATAGTTTGAGGATTTTTTCTCAAAATTACCATCAGATTTTTTAAAAATAGTACGAGGAATTTTTTAAATAAAAAATAAATAAATATAGTGCACTGTTCATGTGCGTGAACAGTGCAAAGTGGCTCAGCTTTTATATATGGTATAGTATTATGAGTTGCATCCGCCAAAACAGCTAAACGGGAGGAGCAGCAAATTTCAGCAGTCGGCCGCCGTGACTTGACAATTCGGGGCACAGTTTGAAACCTACGTAGTACACGCGAGCACACCGGCGGCAGAGTTGGGCAGGCAGGCAGGCAGGCCAACCGCGGTGGACCCGGGCGAGCATAAAGCCGACCGGCGCTGCGGTGTGTGCGGGGCAGCAGCGAATAGAAAAGGGCCTCCGTGCGCCGGCGGCAGGGGACACGGCAGGATAGCGCTGCGCCGCATGCCTCCGTTCGATCGGCCCAAGCTCCCTCCTTCCTCGTTGGCATGGCGGGGTAAAGCGGGGAGCCCGACGCAACGGGGCAGACCTACGACTACGTAGAGATTGGTCGATAGCTGCTGTAGCTGCCGCTGCCGCTGCCGTGCTAGGCTAGGCTGCGATGGGAGCGAGAGAAGAACCGACGGAAAGGCGCGATCGATATCCTCCTCCACGCGTGCCGAGCTGATCGAGGAGGAGCACGAGAGGGGCGGCTGCTGCGCCGCGTGATTGTGTCCGGTGGATGCCGAGTGCGCCGCGGCGCGGCTTTTTGGCAGGTGCGTGCGCCCCCGCGCGCGCGAGCGCTCGATCGATCGGGTTTCTCCTTCCTTCGGTATCGCCCCAGCTTTTCTTCGTGCCGCGCGCGCGCCGCCCGAGGACGACGAGCCGGCGACCGAATGATTGCGGGCCGTGCCGCCTGCCGCACGCTCGTAGTAGTAGCTACTACCTCCCGAGTCGTCTCGCTCGAGACCAGGCGCGTATTGGCTTGGCAGGCTGCGCTACGCCTCTCCAACGCCACAATCCTTTTGGTCCGGGCATGTGTCACCCAGTCGTCGCGGGCACAAATTGTGGCCTGCGACCGCCATTCATGAGGGCATCTCCAACGGGACGGGTCCGTTTGCATCAACGGATTGAGCTCTGCTCCAACGGGGCGATGTAAAGTGACCAGTGTGGTCCTAGCTAGCGTCCTTCTTTTCTTACACATTCCCGTACGTTAGAAACAGCGAAATCGACCTCTTTGATTGCTTATTTTTTTCCCTTCTTTATTGTCCTAGTACGACGCCACCATCCCAACCTCACCCGCCGCCGTCACGCCGCACCGCCGCAGCAAACGCCGTTGGCTCGGTTCTCGCCGCGCCAGACAACACACTAGTGGAAAACAGAACTTTCGTGAAAGCCTTTTGTCGTGTGCGCGTCTGCACCCGCGACAAATGGCCTGGCCACGTCGCCCCAAAACCCTTTGGAGCGGTCCGGGCCGCCCGCGATAAAAGGGGGCTGAGGTTTGGCGCCTCCTGCTGGCACCCCTTTTGTCGCGGGTGGTTATACGGCCCGCGACAAAAGGGTCATGCCTATATATACACACAGCCAGCCCCCCCCCCCCCCCCCCCCACCTCCTTACATTTTGTTCCTTGGTGGTGAAAGGTAGAGGTTATGCTACCTCTTTTTTTCTTCATGTGCACAAGGGGTGTTTGATGAAATATTTGTGAGGGATGTTACTTGATTTTATTTGATAAGATTTCTCCTCATTTGGATCCTAAAAAGTTAGCAACTATTTTCTTGTATACATAATCCGTACAATACTAATTTTAGCAAGGTAATTGCATTTGATACATAATTGTACTTATGATTCAGATGAGTCATCCACTAGTAGGAAAAGGTTCATCAGTGGCACACAAAAAAAAGCATTTTGTGGCGCGTGGGCGGTGCGCCACAGAATTCTCGCCACAAAAAAAAGAATTCTATGGCGCACCTGCCCATGCGCCACAGGAAGTCTTATTTCTGTGGCGCACCGGGCGGTGGTGCGCCACAGAAATAGAAAGTCTTATTTCTGTGGCGCACCGGGCGCCGGAGTAGGAGGAGGCCGGCCGGAGGTGGTCTCGCCGGAGTAGGAGGAGGCCGGCCGGAGAAGGTGGTCGCCGGAGTAGGAGGAGGAGGAGGAAGAGGAGGCCTGCCGGAGGAGGTGGTGGTGGTGGTGGTGGTGGAGGAGAAGAGGAGGGAAAGTGGAGAAGGAGAAGTTTGCATCCAAGGAGAAGTGGAGGAGAGGAGAAGTGGAGGAGGACGGCAGGAAATTTAAATTTCGGAGCTTAATTCTGTGGCGCATGGGCCCTTGGTGCGCCACAGATTTTTTTTTATTTTCTATTTTGCAGCAAAAAATCTTTATTTTGATGTAACTTTTTACTCTTTTCGAATTTGGGGATTCTAAAAATTGTCCAACCGGGCAAGCCATGATGAATTCGGATGTAGAATTTTCGTGGGAACATTTTGATATATTATGCGTTTTTTTCGAGTTTGTATGCAACCAGAAATCCAGTTTGATGATTTTCCCACGCAATTTAGCAAAAAATGTCGAAATTCATGTTTGTTAATTTTTAGTGGTGCTAGATGACATAATACATGGGCACCTCGAAGGATTTTACTTTTTGAATTTTCTCTATTTATTTTATTTTTTACATAGGTCAATAAAGCGATCCACGAGGAGGGGTGGAGTTGCGTGGGGAGCAAAAAAATGTTATGTGGCGTATGAAACTCATATGCGCCACAGAAATGCGTAGTTTATGTGGCGTACCATCCCACATGCGCCACAAAAAGCCTTAATTCTGTGGCGCACCAGAACCAATGCTCCACAGAATACCTTATTTTTGTGGCGCACCATGGCCGGTGCGCCACATAATAACTTATTTTTGTGGCGCACCAAGGGCAGTGCACCATAGAAATAGTGAAACCAATGATTGGGTGTGGGCCCCACCAAGTTTCTGTGGCGCATGAATTCTTGGTGCGCCACAAAATTAAGCTATTTTGTTGCGCACTCTGCCTGGTGCGCCACAAAACAACTTTATGTGGTGCATTTTTTGCTGGTGCGCCATAGAACTAAGATCTCACCTATAAGGCTTTTCCTACTAGTGATCCATGGATGTACGGTAACCGATGTGCTCCCGCTTTCAGAGAGGACGTGAATTCTTTCCTGCTTGTGGCCGAGGCCAACAAGTCGAAGCAAGGTTTTATGTGGTGTCCATGTCTGAAATGTAAGAATGAGAAGGATTACTCTTGCTCAAGAGACATTAAGAGCCACCTGCTTCGGTTCGGATTCATGTCCAGCTATAATGTTTGGACCAAGCATGGAGAAGAAGGGGTTATGATGGAAGACGGCGATGAAGAAGAAGATAACGATGACCAGTACCGATCTATGTTATCTGAATGCGATGATACCGCAATGGAAGACAATGAAGAAGAAGGAGGTGAAGAACAGGCACCATATGATCCTGTTGATGATGATATTCGTCGGGCCATTTCTGATGCAAGGAGAGACTGTGGCACGAATAAGGAGAGGTTGCAGTTTGACAAGATGTTAGAGGACCACCACAAATTGTTGTAACCAGGTTGTGAAGATGGGCAGAGAAAGCTGGGTAGCATATTGGAATCGTTGAAATGGAAGGCAGAGGCCGGTGTGACTGACTCGGGATTGGAAAAATTGCTGATAATATTAAAGAAGTTGTTTCCAAGAAATAACGAATTGCCCGTCAGTATGTATGAAGCAAAGAAGCTTGTCTGCCCTCTATGATTAGATGTGCAGAAGATACATGCATGCATTAATGACTGTATCCTCTACCGCGATGAGAAGTACGAGAATTTGAATAAATGTCTGATATGCGGTGCATTGCGGTATAAGATCAGAAAAGATGACCCTGGTGATGTTGAGGGCGAGCCACCCAGGAAGAGGGTTCCTGCGAAGGTGATGTGGTATGCTCCCATAATACCACGGTTGAAACGTTTGTTCAGAAACAAAGAGCATGCCAAGTTGTTGCGATGGCACATTGAAGAACGTAAGAAAGACGCGATGTTGAGGCACCCCACTGATGGTCGGCAGTGGAGAAACATCGGGAGAGAGTTTCCGGATTTTGTAGGTGAGGCAAGGAACTTATGGTTTGGTCTAAGTACAGATGGCATGAATCCATTTGGGGAGCAGAGCTGCAGTCACAACACCTGGCCCGTGACTATATGTATCTACAACCTTCATCCTTGGCTGTGCATGAAGCGAAAGTTTATTATGATGCCAGTGCTTATCCAAGGCCCAAAGCAACCCGGCAACGACATTGGTGTACCTAAGGCCATTAGTTGATGAACTTTTGGAGTTGTGGGCCAAACCAGGTGTACGTGTGTGGGATGAGCACACCGAGCAAGAATTTGACCTACGAGCATTGTGATACGTCCAAAACGTATCTACTTTCCCGAACACTTTTGCTATTGTTTTGCCTCTAATTTGTGTATTTTGGATACAACTAACACGGACTAACGCTGTTTTCAGCAGAATTGCCCTGGTGTCCTATTTTTTTTTGCAGAAACTCAACTTTCAGGAAAATCCCCGGGAATAATTGCAATGAGCCTATTTTCATAGAAGATTGACGGAGCCAGAAGACGAGACGGAGGGGGGCCACGAGGCGCCCACGCCACAAGGCGGCGCGGTGGGCCCCTGGGCCGCGCCGGCCTCTGGTGGAGGCGCCTCGGCCACCCCCCGACGCTCCCCTCTGGACTAATTAAGCCCTCTGACCTAAAAACACGAGGGGGTTCGACGAAATTGCCAGAAGATATCCAGAACTCCGCCGCCATCCCGACACTCCGTCTCGGGACCAGAAAATCCGTTCTGGCACTCCGCCGGGACGGGGAATTGGAGGAGATCATCGCCATCATCACCACCGACGCCTCTCCATCGACCATCCATGTTTCCCCCATCCATGTGTGAGTAATTCCCCCGCTGTAGGCTGAAGGGGATGGTAGGGATTGGATGAGATTGGTCATGTAATAGCATAAGATTGTTAGGGCATAGTGCCTAGTATCCGTAGTTGGTACTTTTATGATATTGTTGTTATACACATATTGCTGTCCGGAACCCGAGGCCCCAAAGTGACAGAAATTGGGACAACCGGAGGGGAAGGCGGTGATGTGAGGATCACATTTGTTCACGGAGTGTAATGCTTTGCTCCGGTGCTCTATTAAAAGGAGCACCTTAATTACCAGTAGATTCCCTAGAGGCCCGGCTGCCACCGGCTGGTAGGACAAAAGATGTTGTGCAAGTTTCTCATTGCGAGCACGTACGACTATATACGGAACACATGCCTATGGTTGTTTAGTACTTGGATACTGTTTTATTACTATCTGCAAATGCCCTGCCTTGATTGTTACATGAGTTATCTCATCCATGCAGCGCCCGTTCATCCATCCATGTGCCTACAGTATTTTAATCCTGTTGTTTACTGTAATCACTACTGTTGTCTTTATTACACTGCTGCTGATATTTCACTACTGCTACTGCTATAAAACTGTTGCTAATGATAAACTCTTGCAGCAAGTCTGTTTCCAGGTGCAGCTGAATTGACAACTCCGCTGTTAAGGCTTACAAATATTCTTTGGCTCCCCGTGTGTCGAATCAATAAATTGGGTTTTACTTCCCTCGAAGACTGTTGCGATCCCCTATACTTGTGGGTCATCAAGACTATTTTCTGGCGCCGTTGCCGGGGAGCATAGCTTTATTTGCAAGTTCACTTGGATTGATATTGTTCGCTGCAAATCCTCCATCATGGGTAAACCTCGCGATACTAAAGTCGGCATATTACCATCCACTACAAGAAAAGGTACAACTCTGAGTACCTCTGCTGCTCTTGATTCACCATCTGTGATAAGTCAACTTGTTTCACCACCGCAAGGTTCACATGCTGGTACTTCTGCTGAATCTGAAAATTCCTCTTATAATTTTAATGATGCTTCTACTGTGCTTGATGATGATGGTTCGTTAGGTCCTTTTCTAGATGCTACAATTGCTAGGTCTAGACAAATTGAAAATACTGAAAATCCTAATGAAAATACTATTACACCTGTTAATTCACCTGAGTCTGTTGAATACTCTAGTGATGATCTTGATGAAGATTATGTGGAACTTGATGATGATTTTATTGATAAATGTAATGCTACTACTGATGCAAGTAACATTAAAAAGCTTCTTGCACAACGTGCTGTTAGATATAAACTGTCTCCTGATCCTAAGTTTGCCACATCTCCTATAAACATTAAGCATAAGGATTATGATTTTTCTCTTGATTTATCTCATATATCTATTGTTGAGAAAACAACTTTTTGTGGTACTGAAAAGAAAGTGTTGTAGAACACATAATTGAGCTATCTACTTTGAGTAGCTTGTTTTCTGATGATATCAAGAAGCGTACTTATTTTGTTGCTAAAAAATTTCCTTTCTCATTAAAGGATGATGCTAAAACTTGGTATAATAGTTTGCCTCCTGATTCTATTGATAGTCCAACTGGTTTGCTTGATGTTTTCTATCGAAAATACTTTCCTGCTATTGCTCAACATATTGCTTTACAGAAAATTTATAGTTTTGACCAGGAAGATGGAGAGAAATTGCCTGAAGCTTGGGCAAGGTTTTGCTCTCTTATCAGAGCTCGGCCTGGACATGATCTGGAAAAGCATGACTTACTTGATATATTTTATAGTGGACTAACCATTGAGTCTAAGGCATACCTGGATAGTTGTGCTGGTTGTGTTTTCAGGAAAAGAATTTCAGACGAAGCTGAAGAATTAATGGCTAGAATAAGCCGAAATCATGATGATTGGACTACACCTGAACCAACCCCAACACCAATATTGAAGAAGAGGGTTATGATTAAATTAAATGATGAAGATATGAGGGAAGCCAAGAAATCTCTTAAGGAGAAAGGTATTAAATCTGAAGATGTGAAAAATTTACCTCCCATAGAAGATTTATGTAAGATAACTCCCCCTTCATCCACGATTGAGGTACATTCTCTTCAACGCTTTAGTAGGGAAGATATTCCTTACTCAAAACCTCCTGATCAATATTTAGATGAGTTTGATAATGATGTTTTTAAGCAAGATAATTTTAATATGAGAGTAGAGAATCATTTAATGGAAAATTCTCACGCTATTAGTAAATTGCATGATATTGTGGAGAGAACCTCCAATGATGTTAAGATGCTTGTTAAACATTTTCATATGGATCAAACTCAAATTGATCAACTCACTAAAGTGCAAAATGGCTTTATAAAAAATACCTCTAAAGAAAAACATGCTTATGAAGTAACAACTAGAGGCGGTGTTTCTACTCAGGATCACTACAAGAGGACCCTCCCTACAACAACGCATTTATGCGTATCTAAATGCACATATAGGCGTTGCAAAAGAGTTTACCAACGGAAAAGAATGCGTTGCGTTTTTGGGCGTTGGTAGCATACAATGCAACGCATATAGATCTGTCGGTAACCAATGGCTTAGACGTTGCAAAATAACAACGGAGTTCGGACAACAATTGTATGCGTTGGTAGAAAACATAAAATGGTTTAACCTTTTATTTCAAAACAAATATGGTTTTATTTAAATGTAATATTATGTTATGGACTGTATTGTCGAAGTGCTTCATATTTTGCATCACCGGGAGAATATAATTATGAAAAGAAACATTGCAGCATGAAGAATCACCAAATAGAAATGAATCAAGTGAAGAATCAGTTAACATTATATTACTGAAATCATTGTCAAAATACATGCGACTTAACATAAGACTACACACAGCTTACAATCTTGATCCAAAATATGACGTTCTAACCACTATATCTATCCCTACTACTATTCTGCCTTTAGATATGTTCAACACTTATACATACGAACATAGTAAGTCCTTGCTGATCTTCATGTCCTGCAATAAAAATATATCCTATTTTAGTATCAAAGTGTCAAAAGCTGGAAGTGTATATTGAATTCTACTATTACTTCACAAAACAGAGAAGGAATGGATAAAAATGATCAGTACTGGTCCAATGGTATTAACTTCAGGAATGGAAAATTTATCAGGAATTCATGTGGAAAACTGTCAGCATTCATTTCTCCTCTACAATCATATAACGTCCCAAAGATACAGAGTGGTGCAGGGAATAAAGAACTATAGGATGTACCAAAATTTATTAGTCCTTTATTATATGCATATCTAGGTACACGATCCATGACAAAGTTGTACATACAGATATGTTTAACTGCATTCATGTAATGTGTTAAAATTAACTGTGCCAACTCTCAAATAATAGTTCATAACTAAGGAGAATTACAACAGCAAACAAGTATTGCTTGATAAACATCATAAACTATTTTTTATCAACTTAGTATGTGATTACATACATTGAACAAGTGTGTCAGGGTAAATAAGGTGGTGGTGTACAACAATATTTTACTTCTCATAATTGTATAGTCATTATAAAGGACTCAATATGAAGAAATAATTAAACTGGATAGAGATGGATGAAAAGAAATAGCCTATTGCAATGAGACTTCTCCCTGAATTATGCAGTGTGGTGTCTATCAAGGATTATGTGTATACCTTCATCAGGTCTGTTGACATTACCCTTCCCTGACGATTGGCGATTTGCCCGTGCTTATTACTGAGATCAGCCACCCGCAGCAAAAGAAGACGGTAATTGCAACTTGCAGATCCTCACCTGGCAGACCCTGCCACACAAGTGATCTTCACAAGGACTGTTCTGAATTTGCGCCACCCCGGAAATGATGTTTCCTATATTATCAAGATCAAGTATATGAAATACTACTTTAGTTAGCATGTAATCCCATCTAGGTAAGCTCCATGACATACATTGTGAGGCGTTATACAGTAAGATTATTGAAATAAGTCCAGTTGGTACGTACCATTAATTGGCAAAATTGAAGATTATCTCATAAATCCTCTATAATTTGTTTATCCAAATAAAAACAGAGACATTAATATCTAAAAAATTTAATAGTGGGAACTGAAACATCAGGAATGCTATTCTTTGAAGTGTGACAGCAACATTAATCTGAGCAAAAACTCCCAGTCATGTGCATGGAGAGCTTTAAGCAAGGAACGCACACAGTTTCTTGGATTCGACTGCCGAGGCACTGTCGTAGCTGTGGCCAGGTGTTGTCATCCTCTCCTTGCACTTCTTTCACGTGACTTGTTAATCCAATCCTCATCGCAAAACCGCAGCTCTTCTAGCTTCCTCCACGCATTTGGGGATCCTTAGCCTACCAAGGTATTGCCTATACACAACACACTACTGAACGCTAAGCCACATGAACTTGGAGTAACATCACAATGTTTCTGTACATGTATGAAGCATAACTGCTACAGGATCTGATTGAGCAATGTTGAAGTGAAGCAAAGAATAAATCAAGGCTCACCGAAATTCCATCCTCCCCCAACTTGTAAAAGTCTATGAAATGCATCAGATCACAAGCTTGTATCTGACAGTAATATTTCAGATGACTAGAGACTTTTTTTATTTTAGACCTGGGATGACTAGAGAATTCAAAACATTCATATAGGCCACCGATGTTCTCTTCTCAGTTATCCTGCATAGAGAAATTACGAAATTACGTATATATAATATGAATTCTGAATATGCAAGCACACTGGGAAAACATGGGGCGTCCGCGCGGAAGTCATAAATATTGAGAAAAATAAATGTAAATGACTCAAACCACACAAAAATGAACCGTCAGAGACAACATTTATCAGCACATTCCCATCTACTAAACCACCGCAGTTTGCACAAACAGAGTTATCGCTAATTCCATTTATCAGAGACAAAACAAAATGGGGAAAGATGGAAAGATCAGAGATAAATTGTTGGATCTGCAATAAAAAAAACTAATTGGGGGATGAAGATAGGGCACCTTGAGACGTGTAGAGGAGGTTGTTGACATTGTAGGGCGACGAGCTCGAGGTCTAGGTAGCGGGGTCGCTGCAGGTCGTCGACAAGGCTGATGGTGGCAGTTGACGTGTTGGAGGTCAACGAGATCTTCGAGACAGGTCGTCGGGGACGACGCCCTCACTGGATCTCATGGATCGACGTGGTGAATGTGTTCTTGCGACGAAGCCACTACAGATCGGAGCTGCGCGTGCTGGTGTAGAGGGCCTAAGAGGATCCGACGGAAGGGACTTCGGAAGCGTTGGCTGGTAGGGAGGAGGTGGCGGCGCAGGAGGGTTTCGCCTCGGTGGGGAAAAGAATGAATAGATTAGATCTCCTGATTTCCTTTTCTTATTTTGTTTTGGGTGGGCGCGCGACGGAAAACAAGGGAGTGCGACCGCGGGAGCCCACGCACGATGGAAAATTTCCCTCTAAAATTGAAGGTTTAGCCGCGGACTTTCACCGGCCTATATAATTCAGAACGGATGAAGCCTGCAACGGTTATATACGTATCTATGGAAAAAATTGCTACATATATTTAATTCGTTGCAAGATATGTGTTGCTTAAAAGGGGGTTTTCTTGTAGTGGATCCTCTATATCCTGAGGGGCATCCCAAAAGAGTTGAACAAGATTCTCAACGAACTGAAATTAGTGCTCCTTCAAAGAAAAAGAAGAAGAAACATAAAACTGTTGTAGAATCCTCTGAGCCTGTTAATGATTCTAATAGTATTTCTATTTCTGATGCTGAAACTGAAAGTGGTAATGAATATGATAAAGATAATGATAAGAATGATGCTTTTGATAAAGAAGAGGTTGAAGATGAACCTGAAAAGCATGCTAAAAATAAAAAGTACACAAAAGAAGATTTTATTGCTAAGAAACATGGTAATGAAAGAGAACCTTGGGTTCAAAAGCAAATGCCTTTTCCTGCTAAGAAACTAAAATCAAAGGAGGAAGAACACTATAATAAATTTTGTGATTGGATGAAACCTTTGTTTCTGCAAATCCCTTTGACTGATGCTATTAAATTGCCTCCTTATTCAAAGTATATGAAAGATATTGTCTCTGACAAAAGGAAAATTCCTAATGAGGAGATTTCCACTATGCTTGCTAATTACTCTTTCAATGGCAAAGTTCCAAAGAAGCTGGGAGACCCAGGTATACCGACTATCCCTTGTTCCATCAAGAATAATTATGTTAGAACTGATGTATGTGATTTGGGAGTAGGAGTTAGTGTTATGCCTTTTTCTCTTTACAAGAAACTTTATTTAGATAAGTTGATACCAACTAATATATCTTTGCAAATGGCTAATAAATCTACTGATATTCCTGTTGGTATATGTGAGGATGTTCCTGTTCAAGTTACTAATAATTGCTTAATATTAACTGATTTTGTTGTGTTGGAAATGCCTGAAGATGATAATATATCTATTATTCTTGGAAGACCTTTTCTTAACACTGCAGGGGCTGTTATTGATTGCAATAAAGGAAAAAAGTTACTTTCAATGTTGATGACAAGGAGCATACTGTTTATTTTCCCAAGAGGATTGATAAAGTATGTGGAGTTAATACAATTTCTAATTTGAGAACTATCAAAGTGGGAGTTATTGATTGTCCTATATATGAGCCTAAACAAGGATATCAAAATATTATGATTGGATCCATATCAATACAATATAAGGTAACATGATTGATTTGAGGTTTATTTCTTCTTATGTCATGTAAAATTTATTTGGTGGCAAGACTTGATCAACCTTGTTAACAAGTATATTTTATATGCATGGAAGAGCTAAACAACATTTATTTCTTTCTCCACTTGTTTTACTTTCTGTAGTACTACTTGCTTTGCAAGACGCTTTAGTAGTTTAGAAGTTTGAAAATCTTTTTTCGTCCTGAAATAGTAATTTTAACACCCAGAAATGTGCATTTTTCAAAGTTTTCAAAAATTTACAAAAATTATACCATTGGTCTTATTTTCCGAAATGCAACCTGGGAGTGCCTGGGGCTGACTAGTGGGGCACCCCAGGGCTTCCCCCATGTGCCGGCGCGGCCAAGGAGGGGGGCGCGCCACCCTGTGGTGAGGGCCCCTCCTGGCCCCACTTAATCATCCCTTCCACTCACTCCACTCTCTCTCCCGAAAAAACTCGTACCAGTTCGTTCTCACCCGCGTTTTCGCCCAAGAGCTCAGGATTTCTCGATCTCTTTGCTCAGCCCAGATTTTTGTCTGAAATTTGGCACATTTGCTCTCCGGTATGTGACTCCTCCGATTATCCAAATAGAATTTTGTTTGGTTGAGTATATCTTGAGTATTTTGCTGTTGTAGGTGACATGTTAAGTGAGCTTGCATGCTTGTTCTAAGTTGTAAAAATTAGTTTTTGATGCATGTTTAGTACTCTACCAAGTTCCTATAGTAGTTACCCTCATTTATATGTCTCAAAATCAACTTTTATAATGTTTGTTGAAAAATTTCAGAAAATGGAGTGGAATAGATACCAACTTAACCAACATGAATCGGAGGTGCATGAAGTTATGAGAGTCCACCCTGAAGAGGGAGTATACCCCTCCTACTACCCATGCACCGATTTCATGAGGAGTGCAGGAGTTCTTCAGGATGTTCGAAATCTAATTTCTAATGCATGGTTAGAAGATTTTGTTGTTGGTGAACCTTACCAATATGCAAAACTAACCATGTCAGTGGTGCAGAATTTTGAATTCCATTGGTCCCAACATAACCCCATGGTTCGATATAAAATCTACAACAAAACTATCAACTTGCCCTTTGATGATTTTTGTGCAACTATTAAAGTGCCACAATGGGGATTATGTGAGAAGGTTAGGGGACTGCCGCAGGAACTCTTGAGTCTATACAAGATGATCTGTCAAGGGAGAAGCTTCTCAGATGAGAGTGGTAAAATTCGTAGTATTCAACTCCCAGCTATTCGCTATTATGCTTACTTTATCACCAAATGCGTACTTGTTAGAAAGAATGCAAATAAGTTATCCATCCATGATTTAGTTTTCCTAGCAGCTTCATTGCAACGTGATAGGACTTATAATTTGGGTGCTTTGATAGCTTTTAGGCTTGCTACTAACCGTGATAAAGGAGGAATTTGTGGAGTACTCATCGCCTCTTGTTTGCTAGCTATGCATGGTGTAGAACCTCACCCTCTTGATGTTCAGCTCTCCATTGAGAAACTTGATATTGTTTCCATGATAAAACAAGACTTTGTTTCTGATTGGTCTGATTTCAATAACCTATCCTATGAGATAACCTTTTACAAGAAAAAGTGGAGAACAACTAAAACTGGAAGGCTAGTTGGATTGCCTGCACCTGCTTTGTTTAACCTTGATTCCAGGGAAAGTTGGTCGGTCACAGAAGATGAACTTGATGCATACATAGAAAAGAGCAGCCATCACGCAGGGGACGACACGGAGGAGGCCGAGGAACCCCTCGACTTGTCATCCGACGCAGCGAGTTCTTCGCATCAACATTTTGGGCATGTGGAGTCTTCATCCTTTTCTTCTGCACAGGGACCTTATTATGACCACGCCATGTATGATCCACCGGCGTGGAACCCTGACCCTCGCTGGGGTTGATCTCCACTTAGGCCAAAAGCCTAAGCTTGGGGGGAGGTATGCCGGCATCACTCATTCATTGCATATTACAATTGCCGGATACTTTTACATACTTGTTTCGCTTCTTAAGGTGGCCTCTAATAAGAGGAAGATGATATTTGGGGAAGTGCTGTCTAAAAACAGATTCTGGACTGATACTAAAAAAATTCCTAACAACAGCCAGTACATTATTTTGCAAAGCCAATTTTTGTGCATGTTCCCCAGGTTGTTATCTAACTTTCATTAGTTGAGCACTTTTCGATTTGAACAGCGGAAGATTTTCGTAAAAATTGATTACTGTACTGCTGTCAAGTTTGACGGATTTCTGCTACTTTGTGTTTATGTGACTCTTTTAGTTTTCATTCTCTTGTTTTTGCTTTGTTTCTTTCCTAAAACACAAAAGGACCAAAAATATTTCTGTTTTTTCTCTTTACCATTTGTTTATTTTGGTTTCTTGCTCCTATTTTGCTTTATTTACTATCGCTAGTTTGCTATGAGAAAATCCAAAAAGATTTTGCTTTGTTTGCTTGTTTCCTTTTGTTCTTGTTTCCAATTCGAAAACACCAAAAATATTTGTTGTTCTTCTTTGGTTTTGTAAAGTTTATTGTAGAGTTCAGCGGTCTTCGGTGGCTGGAGCTGGGTTTTCATTCCATATTATTCAAGCTACACAAGTGAAAGGCAATAATGACGATCTACGACAATTCGACTGTGGTGAGAGGCTGGTATGAAATCTATTTGTTTTCATTTTTGTACATATACTCATCCATGTGAGCATACTTAGTTGGTTCATGTGAGTTATATGTCATTTAATGAAAGTCTAGTAGTTCATGATCTCTCATGTTTAGCTCCAATTTATTAATATGAGTAGCATGTCATAAATATTTGCTTGCATTGTTTTATTCATAGATAGGTATGACATTGTGGTATCCTCCTCTGAATAATTCACTTGAATCGACTTGGCACATGCTCACGCATGCATATGACTGAACAAAAGTCAATTAAGCCTCGATGATTTACTTTGCCTCAGAGTTCTTGTATCACTTTTATGCCTCCGTTAATTTATTTTGTCGCAAGCATGATTATGACGATTATTGCTCTCTTGATTTTCACTTCGCAGTCTATTGCTAGCCTTCACTTGTACTGAGCGGGAATGCTGCTCGTGCTTCCAAACCCCTGAAAACCAAGTTATTCCAAAGTGTCCACCATAAATACCTATACATGGCATTTCAAACCATTCCAAGTAAGTTCTCATGTGCTACCTTTAAACCTTCAAAATACTTCTCAATTTGTGTCGATGTTTTATAGCTCATGAGGAAGTATGTGGTGTTTTATCTTTCAACCTTGTCATTTACTCCTGACAGACTTTCATCAATGTACTAGTGGCACATCCGCTTATCCAATAATTTTGCAACTGGCAACGGGGTTCCCAGCCCCAATTAATTAACTTTCATCAATAATTCTCTTCACATGTTTTGCCCTGATTTATCAGTAAGCAACTTAATTTGCAAATAGACACTCCTCCATGGTATGTGAATGTTGGAAGGCACCCGAGGATTCGGTTAGCCATGGCTTGTGTAAGCAAAGGTTGGGGGAGTGTCATCCATAATGAAACTAAAGTACGTGTGTAAACAAAAGAGAAGAGGGATGATTTACCTTGCTGGTAGAGATAACGTCCTTCATGGGAGCCGCTCTTGAAAGTCTGGTTGACGAGGTAGTTAGAGTGCCCACTACCATTGGTTGACAACAACAAACACCTCTCAAAATAATTTTACCTCTGTTTTAAGAAAAAAAATGAAAAGCTCTAGCGCATGTTAATCCCTGCTTCCCTCTGCGAAGGGCCAATCTTTTACTTTTACGTTGAGTCACCATCCTTTCTTTGAGCACCTTCTTGAGAGCACAACTGTCATTCTTAGTGTAATATGCTTGTCCCAAAATGTGATTAACTGTGGTATAACTTTGATGCTTTTATCTTTGATAATCTCTACTTCCAGTCTTTCCATGAACTTCAAAGGTGCCCGGGCATTTATGTTTTGTTGTACAAATACGGGCAAGCGAGATACCACTTTATCATATCCTTTTATGAACATTGCAATCCTGCTGATAGACATGATCAATGATGCTTATTATTAGTTTGTTGGTACCTTTTTTATGATTGACATAACTATTAGATGACTTTATTTGCATGTATCTTATTATGAATTACCTAAGTACTTGTCCATATCATGAGAATATTTACATCATATGAACAAATGTGTTCGTAAAAGTTCTTTTATCGCACTCAGTAGTTAACTGAATTGCTTGAGGACAAGCAATAAGCTAAGATTGGGGGGAGTTGATACGTCCAAAACGTCTCTACTTTCCCGAACATTTTTGCTATTGTTTTGCCTCTAATTTCTGTATTTGGGATACAACTAACACGGACTAATGCTGTTTTCAGCAGAATTGCCCTGGTGTCCTATTTTTGTGCAGAAACTCAACTTTTAGGAAAATCCCCGGGAATAATTGCAATGGGCCTATTTTCATAGAATATTGACGGAGCCAGAAGACGAGACGGTGGGGGGCCACGAGGCGCCCACGCCACAAGGCGGCGCGGTGGGCCCCTGGGCCGCACCGACCTCTGGTGGCGGTGCCTCGGCCACCCCCCTACGCTCCCCTCTGGACTACTTAAGCCCTCTGACCTAAAAACGCGAGGGGGTTCGACGAAATTGCCAGAAGACATCCAGAACTCCGCCGCCATCCCGAAACTCCGTCTCGGGACCAGAAACTCCGTTCTGGCACTCCGCCGGGACGGGGAATTGGAGGAGATCATCACCATCATCACCACCGACGCCTCTCCATCGACCATCCATGTTTCCCCCATCCATGTGTGAGTAATTCCCCCGCTGTAGGCTGAAGGGGATGGTAGGGATTGGATGAGATTGGTCATATAATAGCATAAGATTGTTAGGGCATAGTGCCTAGTATCCGTAGTTGGTACTTTTATGATATTGTTGCAACTTGTTATGCTTAATGCTTGTCACTAGGGCCCGAGTGTCATGATCTCAGATCTGAACATGTTATCGATTCATGATGATATTCATTGCTTTATGATCTTATCTGCAAGTTGTATACAGATATTGCTGTCCGGAACCCGAGGCCCCAAAGTGACAGAAATTGGGACAACCGGAGGGGAAGGCGGTGATATGAGGATCACATGTGTTCACGGAGTGTAATGCTTTGCTCCGGTGCTCTATTAAAAGGAGTACCTTAATTACCAGTAGATTCCCTAGAGGCCCGGCTGCCACCGGCTGGTAGGACAAAAGATGTTGTGCAAGTTTCTCATTGCGAGCACGTACGACTATATACGGAACACATGCCTATGGTTGTTTAGTACTTGGATACTGTTTTATTACTATCTGCAAATGCCCTGCCTTGATTGTTACATGAGTTCTCTCATCCATGCAGCGCCCGTTCATCCATCCCTGTGCCTATAGTATTTTAATCCTGTTGTTTACTATAATCACTACTGTTGTCTTTATTACACTGCTGCTGATATTTCACTACTGCTACTGCTATAAAACTGTTGCTACTGATAAACTCTTGCAGCAAGTCTGTTTCCAGGTGCAGCTGAATTGACAACTCCGCTGTTAAGGCTTACAAATATTCTTTGGCTCCCCTTGTGTCGAATCAATAAATTGGGTTTTACTTCCCTCGAAGACCGTTGCGATCCCCTATACTTGTGGGTCATCACGTTGCTATTCGTAACCATCAATGATTGGCCTGCTCTTAGTAACATTTCAGGACAGACGAACAAAGGATACAATGCATGCACACACTGTTTAGATGAGACTGAAAGTAATTTTTGGGAAAAAGTAGGAAAAATGTGTACCCGTTCAATCGCCGTTTACTTCCGCGCAAGCATGCCTTAAGGAAAAAAGGCAAGCATTTCAATGGCGAGGCAGACCACCGTCCGAAGCCTATCCCCAGTAGTGGTGCTGATGTATTTGACATGGTCAAGGAATTAAATTTTATCTTTGGAAAGGGTCCAGGTAGTCGACCTGTTCCGAAAGACGCTGACGGACACGCGCCCATGTGGAAGAAGAAATCTATTTTTTGGGAGCTAGAATATTGGGAAGTCCTGGAAGTCCGGTTTGCAATCGACGTGATGCACCTGACCAAGAATCTTTGTGTGAATATTCTAGGTTTTCTGGGCGTGTATGGAAAGACAAAAGATACAACAGAAGCACGGGAGGACCAGGAACGTCATAAAGGATGAAACGACAATCATCCAGGGCAGTTTGAAGGGCCTGCCAGCTACGCTCTTACCAAACAAGAGAAGGAGATCTTTTCTGAAGCCCTATTCAGTATCAAGGTTCTGTCTGGTTTCTCGTCGAATATAGAGGGAATAGTAAATATGAAGGAGAAAAAATTCTAGAACCTAAAGTCCCATGACTGCCACGTGCTTATGACACAATTGCTTCCGGTTGCATTGAGGGGACTTCTACCAGAAAATGATCGACTAGCCATTGTGAAGATATGTGCATTCCTCAACGCAATTTCTCAGAAGGTAATGGATCCAGAAACTTTGTCAGGATTACACGATGATGTGGTCGAATGTCTTGTCAGCTTCGAGTTGTTGTTCCCACCATCCTTCTTCAATATTATGACGCACCTCCTCGTTCACCTAGTTGAAGAGATTAGAATTCTCGGTCCTGTATTTCTACACAATATGTTCCCCTTCGAGAGGTTTATTGGAGTCTTAAAGAAATATGTTCATAACCGAGCTAGGCCGGAAGGAAGTATCTCAAAGGGCTACGGAACTGGGGAGGTCATTGAGTTTTGTGTTGACTTTCTTCCCGACCTTAAGCCGATTGGTGTTCCTGAATCTCGATATGAGGGGAGGCTGACTGAAAAAGGCACACTAGGAAGGAAAGCAACGGTGTGCAGGGACAAGATTTCTTTCAATCAAGCACACTACACAGTTCTATACAATTCCAGCTTGGTGGCTCCATACATCGAGAAACACAAGAATGTTTTACGAGAAATAAACCGGGCCAGCCCGAAGTCATTGATTACACTTGAACTAATGAATACCTTCGGCAGTTGGTTGCAAAGACATCTCATGAGTGACACCACTGTTGGAGAGCAGCTGTACTTGTTGGCCAGGTTACCATCTTCAAACGTATGTATATTCCAAGGGTACGAGATAAATAGGAATACATTTTACACGATCTCCCAAGATAAAAAGAGCACCAACCAAAACAGTGGTGTCCGGCTGTCCGCTTCGATGCAAAAGACGATAATGGGAAGACCACCACATATTATGGGTACATAGAGGAGATATGGGAACTTGACTATGGACCCACTTTTAAGGTCACTTTGTTTCGGTGCAAATGGGTGAAACTCAGCGGTGTACAGGTAGACGATAAGTACGATATGACAACAGTGGATCTCAACAATCTTGCGTACATGGACGAGCCATTTGTCCTAGCCAAAGAGGTGGCTCAAGTTTTCTATGTGAAGGACATGGCTAGCAAATCGA
Source organism: Lolium perenne (assembly GCF_019359855.2). Taxonomy (NCBI): domain Eukaryota; kingdom Viridiplantae; phylum Streptophyta; class Magnoliopsida; order Poales; family Poaceae; genus Lolium; species Lolium perenne. The sequence goes on from NC_067248.2 coordinate 192,714,818, forward strand.
GAAAAATAAATCAACAAAATAATACATCAACCGAGGAGCCAAAGCGCTGAAGGGATTCATTGCATAGAAAACAAAAACTTTCCTACCGTGAGAACGCAGTCCAAGCCAAGATGCAATCTAGAAGACGGGAGCAACGAGGGGATGATCGAGACTCACCCTTGAAGATTTCCAAAGCCTACAAGATGAGGCTCGTGTTGCTGCGGTAGACGATCACTTGCCGCTTGCAAAAGCGCATAGAAGATCTTTGACGGTGCCACAATCGGGCAGCACCTCCGTACTCGGTCACACGTTCGGTGTTGACGAAGACGACGTCCTTCTCCCCGTTCCAGCGGGCAGCGGAATTAGTAGCTCCTCCTTGAATCCGACAGCACGACGACATGGTGGCGGTGGCGATGGAGATCTCCGGCGGAGCTTCGCTAAGCGTTGCGGGAGAGGTGGAGGAGAGGGGGGCGGCTAGGGTTTGGGAGAGGGGGAGGTGGCCGGCCACTATGAGGGGGTGCGGCCACAATGGCTTTGGTGTGGCCGGCCCCCTCCCCTTGCTCCTCATTATATAGGTGGAACCCCCAAGTGTTGGATGATACGTCTCCGACGTATCGATAATTTCTTATGTTCCATGCCACATTATTGATGATATCTACATGTTTTATGCACACTTTACATCATATTTATGCATTTTCTGGAACTAACCTATTAACAAGATGCCGAAGAGCCGATTCTTTGTTTCTGCTGTTTTTGGTTCCAGAAATCCTAGTAAGGAAATATTCTCGGAATCGGACGAAATCAACGCCCAGCATCCTATTTTTACACGAAGCTTCCAGAACACCCGGGAAGGACCAGAGGTGGGCCACAGGGGCCCCAGGAGGGTGGCCGGCGCGGCCCAGGCCCTGGCCGCGCCGCCATACCCCATCACCGCCTCGTCGCCCCTCCGACTCCGCCTCTTCGCCTATATAAAGGTCCTCGACCTAAAACCACGAGACGAAAAAGCCACGGTACGAGAAACCTTCCTGAGCCGCCGCCATCGCGAAGTCAAGATCTGGGGGACAGGAGTCTCTGTTCCGGCACGCCGCCGGGACGGGGAAGTGCCCCCGAAAGGCTCCTCCATCGACACCACCGCCATCTTCATCACCGCTGCTGTCTCCCATGAGGAGGGAGTAGTTCTCCATCGAGGCTCGGGGCTGTACCAGTAGCTATGTGGTTAATCTCTCTCCTATGTACTTCAATACAATAATCTCATGAGCTGCCTTACATGATTGAGATTCATATGATGATGCTTGTAATCTAGATGTCATTATGCTAGTCAAGTGAATTTTACTTATGTGATCTCCGGAGACTCCTTGTCCCACGTGTGTAAAGGTGACAGTGTGTGCACCGTGTGGGTCTCTTAGGCTATATTTCACAGAATACTTATTCACTGTTATGAATGGCATAGTGAAGTGCTTATTTATATCTCTTTATGATTGCAATGTGTTTTGTATCACAATTTATCTGTGTGCTACTCTAGTGATGTTATTAAAGTAGTTTATTCCTCCTGCACGGTGTAATGGTGACAGTGTGTGCATCGTGTTAGTACTTGGCGTAGGCTATGATTGTGATCTCTTGTAGATTATGAAGTTAACTATTGCTATGATGGTATTGATGTGATCTATGCCTCCTTTCGTAGCGTGAAGGTGACAGTGTGCATGCTATGTTAGTACTTGGTTTGGTTATGTTGATCTGTCATGCACTCTAAGGTTATTTAAATATGAACATCGAATATTGTGGAGCTTGTTAACTCCGGCATTGAGGGTTCGTGTAATCCTACACAGTTAGTGGTGTTCATCATCCAACAAGAGAGTGTAGAGTCTAGCATCTATTTATTTATTCTGTTATGTGATCAATGTTGAGAGTGTCCACTAGTGAAAGTATAATCCCTAGGCCTTGTTCCTAAACATCGCTATCGCTGCTTGTTTACTTGTTCTACTGCATCTGCATCGTCCGCAATATTACCACCATCAACCACACGCCAGCAAGCACTTTTCTGGCGCCGTTACTACTGCTCATACTTATTCATACCACCTGTATTTCACTATCTCTTCGCCGAACTAGTGCACCTATTAGGTGTGTTGGGGACACAAGAGACTTCTTGCTTTGTGGTTGCAGGGTTGCATGAGAGGGATATTTTTGACCTCTTCCTCCCTGAGATCGATAAACCTTGGGTGATCCACTTAAGGGAAACTTGCTGCTGTTCTACAAACCTCTGCTCTTGGAGGCCCAACACTGTCTACAAGAATAGAAGCTCCCGTAGACATCAAGCATTTTTCTGGCGCCGTTGCCGGGGAGGAAAGGTAAAAGGCACTCATACTCCGGTTCAGTGTGATGATTTTCTACGGTGCCATTGTGTTTGTGCTCGAAGCTATTTCCTTTAGATCCTGCAATTGCATCTTTTTGTTTCTTGTTTACACTAGTTAGGCATAATGGAAAACAACAAAAATATGAGAGATCTTTATGAACTTTACCTTGAATTAGGACATGATGTGTTTGAAGAGAGAATTAAAAAACCCATGGAACTTTATATGCATGCTAATGGGAATGTTATTAATATGAATGCTTTGAACACTATTGTTGCTAATGCTATGGAAAATTCTAAGCTTGGGGAAGCTGGTTTTGATGAGCATGATCTTTTTAGTCCCCCGGGCATGGAGGAGAAAATTTACTTCGATGATACTTTGCCTCCTATTTATGATGATTATAATGATAGTAGTCTTTTGGTGCCGCCTGTTATGGAGGATAAATTTGATTACGATTATACTATGCCTCCTACACTTGATGAGAATAATAATGATAGCTACTTTGTTGAATTTGCTCCCACTACAACTAATAAAATTAATTATGCTTATGTGGAGAGTAATAATTTTATGCATGAGACTCATGATAAGAATGCTTTATGTGATAGTTATATTGTTGAGTTTGCTCATGATACTACTGAAAGTTATTATGAGAGAGGAAAATATGGTTGTAGAAATTTTCATGTTACTAAAACACCTCTCCATGTGCTGAAATTTTTGAAGCTACACTTGTTTTATCTTTCTATGCTTGTTGCATTATGCTTCTTGAACTTGTTTATTTACAAGATTCCTTTTCATAGGAAGCATGTTAGACTTAAATGTGTTTTGAATTTGCCTCTTGATGCCCTCTTTTGCTTCAAATACTATTTCTTGCGAGTGCATCATTAAAACTGCTGAGCCCATCTTAATGGCTATAAAGAAAGAACTTCTTGGGAGATAACCCATGTGTTTATTTTGCTACAGTAACTTTGTTTTATATTAGAGTCTTGGAAGTTGTTACTACTGTAGCAACCTCTGCTTATCTTAGTTTTGTGTTTTGTTGTGCCAAGTAAAGTCATTGATAGTAAGGTTCATACTAGATTTGGATTACTGCGCAGAAACAGATTTCTTTGCTGTCACGAATCTGGGAAAAATTCTCTGTAGGTAACTCAGAAAATTATGCCAATTTACGTGAGTGATCCTCAGATATGTACGCAACTTTCATTCAATTTGAGCATTTTCATTTGAGCAAGTCTGGTGCCTCAATAAAATTCGTCTTTACGAACTGTTCTGTTTTGACAGATTCTGCCTTTTATTTCGCATTGCCTGTTTTGTTATGTTCGATGGATATTTCGATTCCATTGACTTTCAGTAGCTTTGTGCAATGTCCAGAAGTGTTAAGAATGATTATGTCACCTCTGAACATGTATATTTTGATTGTGCACTAACTCTCTAATGAGTTGTTTTGAGTTTGGTGTGGAGGAAGTTTTCAAGGATCAAGAGAGGGAGATGATACAACATGATCAAGGAGAGTGAAAGCTCTAAGCTTGGGGATGCCCCGGTGGTTCACCCCTGCATATTTCAAGAAGACTCAAGCATCTAAGCTTGGGGATGCCCAAGGCATCCCCTTCTTCATCGACAAATTATCAGGTTCCTTCTCTTCAAACTATATTTTTATTCGGTCACATCTTATGTACTTTACTTGGAGCGTCTGTTTGTTTTTGTTTGAATAAATGCTTGTGTGGGAGAGAGACACGCTCCGCTGGTTCGTATGAACACATGTGTTCTTAGTTTTTAATTTTCATGGCGAAGGTTGAAACTGCTTCGTTAAATTGTTGTATGGTTGGAAACGGGAAATGTTGCATGTGGTAGTGTATAATAAAATACTTGTAGAACATTGAGCTTTGATAACTTGATTCTTTGCAAATGTTTTGAGATATTTAGATGGTAAGGCTTGCTGGATAAATAAGTTAAAATTAGTAGTGGATTGTTGTCTTTAAGCTTGTGTCGTACTACAAACTCTATTTAAATAGTTGAAGGCGTAGTTGGACTTGATAGCTTTCCATGTCAAAGAGTTCATCGTAATAACTAAGTTGTGCTGAAGGTCGAGGGAGCTAGCGGGGTACTTGTGCCACCGTGAACGGCCCTCCTTGGAGTAAATTTTAATCATGCTCTTAATGATGAACCTGCTAGTTGTTTGCAATAAGCTTGTGAGTTCTTTTTGACTAATGTTAAGCTACGGTTTTTGGCACTTCCACCATCCAAATTTGCTAGCCTCTTCGGTACTGTGCATTGCCTTTTGCTCACATTGAGAATTGTGCATACTTCGCAGGTACATCCAAACCCGTGGGAGAACTTTCTCTTGTTCTCCTACACATAAGCCCATACATCTCCTCAAAACAGCCACCATACCTACCTACCACAGCATTTCCATAGCTGTTCCGAGATATATTGCCATGCAACATCCATTTTTACATTACATGCCATGTTATCATTTATTATTTATACATTGCTTTGCATGATCATATACAGCTGATGTGTGGTTTACCCATGTTACGCTAGATCATTGCACATCCTGCTACACTGGCAGAGGCATATAGTTCCATACATCATGTTTCATTCATTATGAGTTATTTGTACCAAAAAGTGTGTTGTCATATTAGGATGTTGCCCCTAAAAATGAAAAGAGCCGTGGAGGCCATCAAAAAGAAAAAAAAAGAAAAAAAAAAGAAAAAAGGAAAAAAGAGAATAAAGAAAAAGGGGGCAGCATTACTATCTTTTATCCACACTTGTGCTCATGTTTTAGCACCCGCATTATTCATAGTCATCATTTGTGCTCATGTTTAGCACCTACATTCATATGAGAGAGTTATCATGTTTTACTAGTATAACTATGTGGGGAATTTACACTATAGAACTTGGGTTGTATATTCCAATGATGAGCCTCCTCAAAAGTGCTCTAGGTCTTCGTGAGCAACCAAGTTGGATGCACCCCCACTAGTTCCATTGGAGAGCTTTCATACACATATAGCTCTATGTGCATCCGTTGCATGGCAATCACTACTCCTTGCATAGCTTCGATCATAAGGCTTCCTCTTGTCTAATGGTCATTTACAGCTTTGCAAGCCTTTCTTCCATTTGGCCTTCCAAACCCCCATTAACGTTCATTATGCCATAACATCCTGGTGCTAATACCAAATGCTTGCGCTCACCGGTTGAGTAGACTTCGAAATAGTTGATTCATGACGTTCATGTTTATGTTTACTTGACTGAATCCTTCTTATGTTGTGAAAATTTACTTGATGCTTGGAATGAAGGATAGAACTTCTATGCTGAATACTTAACACATCCTTAATGAACTTTGTACGGTTGCATGTCTTTAAAGCAATAGTTCATGAAAACTTCTAGCTTGTCTAACTCTTGCATTATCATCTCTTATATCAATATAGATACTTGCTTTGAATGATTTGATCTCAGCTCATATGCTTTACAATAGTATGATCAAGGTTATGATGGCATGTCACTCCAGAAATTATCTTTGTTATCGTTTACCTGCTCGGGACGAGCAGAAACTAAGCTTGGGGATGCTGATACGTCTCCGACGTATCGATAATTTCTTATGTTCCATGCCACATTATTGATGATATCTACATGTTTTATGCACACTTTACATCATATTTATGCATTTTATGGAACTAACCTATTAACAAGATGCCGAAGAGCCGATTCTTTGTTTCTGCTGTTTTTGGTTTCAGAAATCCTAGTAAGGAAATATTCTCGGAATCGGACGAAATCAACGCCCAGCATCCTATTTTTACACGAAGCTTCCAGAACACCCGGGAAGGACCAGAGGTGGGCCACAGGGGCCCCAGGAGGGTGGCCGGCGCGGCCCAGGCCCTGGCCGCGCCGCCATACCCCCTCACCACCTCGTCGCCCCTCCGACTCCGCCTCTACGCCTATATAAAGGTCCTCGACCTAAAACCACGAGACGAAAAAGCCACGGTACGAGAAACCTTCCAGAGCCGCCGCCATCGCGAAGCCAAGATCTAGGGGACAGGAGTCTCTGTTCCGGCACGCCGCCGGGACGGGGAAGTGCCCCCGGAAGGCTCCTCCATCGACACCACCGCCATCTTCATCACCGCTGCTGTCTCCCATGAGGAGGGAGTAGTTCTCCATCGAGGCTCGGGGCTGTACCGGTAGCTATGTGGTTAATCTCTCTCCTATGTACTTCAATACAATAATCTCATGAGCTGCCTTACATGATTGAGATTCATATGATGATGCTTGTAATCTAGATGTCATTATGCTAGTCAAGTGAATTTTACTTATGTGATCTCCGGAGACTCCTTGTCCCACGTGTGTAAAGGTGACAGTGTGTGCACCGTGTGGGTCTCTTAGGCTATATTTCACAGAATACTTATTCACTGTTATGAATGGCATAGTGAAGTGCTTATTTATATCTCTTTATGATTGCAATGTGTTTTGTATCACAATTTATCTGTGTGCTACTCTAGTGATGTTATTAAAGTAGTTTATTCCTCCTGCACGGTGTAATGGTGACAGTGTGTGCATCGTGTTAGTACTTGGCGTAGGCTATGCTTGTGATCTCTTGTAGATTATGAAGTTAACTATTGCTATGATGGTATTGATGTGATCTATGCCTCCTTTCGTAGCGTGAAGGTGACAGTGTGCATGCTATGTTAGTACTTGGTTTGGTTATGTTGATCTGTCATGCACTCTAAGGTTATTTAAATATGAACATCGAATATTGTGGAGCTTGTTAACTCCGGCATTGAGGGCTCGTGTAATCCTACACAGTTAGTGGTGTTCATCATCCAACAAGAGAGTGTAGAGTCTAGCATCTATTTATTTATTCTGTTATGTGATCAATGTTGAGAGTGTCCACTAGTGAAAGTATAATCCCTAGGCCTTGTTCCTAAATACTGCTATCGCTGCTTGTTTACTGTTCTACTGCATCTGTACTGTCCGCAATATTACCACCATCAACCACACGCCAGCAAGCACTTTTCTGGCGCCGTTACTACTGCTCATACTTATTCATACCACCTGTATTTCACTATCTCTTCGCCGAACTAGTGCACCTATTAGGTGTGTTGGGGACACAAGAGACTTCTTGCTTTGTGGTTGCAGGGTTGCATGAGAGGGATATCTTTGACCTCTTCCTCCCTGAGATCGATAAACCTTGGGTGATCCACTTAAGGGAAACTTGCCGCTGTTCTACAAACCTCTGCTCTTGGAGGCCCAACACTGTCTACAAGAATAGAAGCTCCCGTAGACATCATTGGACTACAAGTCTTCGAATAAGACCCCAACCCAAAACCTTCCATGTGTAGGGAAACCTACCCAAGGTGGGACTCCCACCTCAAGTGGGATTCCCACCCTTCCATGAGGGGGGTGGCTGGCCCCCTTGGTGGAGTCCACCTTGGACTCCACCCCTCTAGGGTTGGCCAGCCATGGGAGGTGGAGTCCCTCCGGGACTCCTCCTTCCTTAGTGATTTCTTTCGGACTTTTCTAGAACCTTCTACAACTTTCCAAAAAATCACCGGATCATTTTCAAACTTATAAATTGACTTCCTATATATGAATCTTATTCTCCGGACCATTCCGAAACTCCTCGTGATGTCCGGGATCCCATCCGAGACTTCGAACAATACTTCGAACTCCATTCCATATTCAAGTTCTACTATTACAACATCAAACCTTAAGTGTGTCACCCTACGGTTCGTGAACTGTGTGGACATGGTTGAGTACTCTCTCCGACCAATAACCAATAGCGGGATCTGGAGATCCATAATGGCTCCCACATATTCAACGATAACTTAGTGATCGAATGAACCATTCACATACGATACCAATTCCCTTTGTCACGCGATATTTTACTTGTCCGAGGTTTGATCATCGGTATCTCTCTATACCTTGTTCAACCTCGTCTCCTGACAAGTACTCTTTACTCGTACCATGGTATGTGGTCTCTTATGAAATTATTCATATGCTTGCAAGACATTAGACGACATTCCACCGAGAGGGCCCAGAGTATATCTATCCGTCATCGGGATGGACAAATCCCACTGTTGATCCATATGCCTCAACTCATACTTTCCGGATACTTAATCCCACCTTTATAACCACCTATTTACGCAGTGGCGTTTGATGTAATCAAAGTACCTTTCCGGTATAAGTGATTTACATGATCTCATGGTCGAAAGGACTAGGTAACTATGTATCGAAAGCTTATAGCAAATAACTTAATGACGTGATCTTATGCTATGCTTAATTGGGTGTGTCCATTACATCATTCATATAATGATATAACCTTGTTATTAATAACATCCAATGTTCATGATTATGAAACTAATCATCCATTAATCAACAAGCTAGTTAAGAGGCTTACTAGAGACTCATTGTTGTTTACATAACACACATGTATCAATGTTTCGGTTAATACAATTATAGCATGGTATATAAACATTCATCATAAACATAAAGATATATAATAACCACTTTTATTATTGCCTCTTGGGCATATCTCCAACAAGCGCCACATAGTTCTTTCGGGGAAAAGAAACATCGTGGGAGTGGATGACAAGACAGACATGTCAGAAGATTATAATAAGTTTAAAGAAATTCCGCCCTTCACGGTGAAGATTGACCCAAGCATCTTGCTAAATGATGAAAATTCTCCATGGCTACAGCGTAGAAGAAAACCACAACACTAGATGGCGATGTGTTGGCGATATTTCAACCTGTAATGTAATAATGCATTCTTAATGGAGTCTTGCATGGGCTTGCAAGGAAATTTTCCGAGGCACAGCTTCCGAAGATGTTGTAGGGTGTGTGCACCAATGACATCTTCGAGAAACTGCGCCACGGGAGATTTCCCAACCCTTTCCCCAATACTTTTATAGGAGGTGGAGTCTTTCACGGGCTTGCAGGGAAATTTTTCCGAGGCGCAGCTTCCGAAAATGCTGTAGGGCGTGTGCACCAACGACATCTTCGAGAAGCTGCGCCACGGGAGATTTCCCAACCCTTTCCCCAATAGTGTTAGACGAGATGGAGTCTTTGATGACGCGTAAAGCACACGCCCGTTGGGAACCCCAAGTGGAAGGTGTGATGCGTACAACAACAAGTTTCCCTCAGTAAGAAACCAAGGTTTATCGAACCAGTAGGAGTCAAGAAGCACGTTGAAGGTTGATGGCGGCGGAGTGTAGTGCGGCGCAACACCAGGGATTCCGGTGCCAACGTGGAACCTGCACAACACAACCAAGATTCTTTGCCCCAACTTAACAGTGAGGTTGTCAATCTCACCGGCTTGCTGTAACAAAGGATTAGATGTATAGTGTGGATGATGATGTTTGCAGAAAACAGTAGAACGAGTATTGCAGTAGATTGTATTCGATGTAAAGAATGGACCGAGGTCCACAGTTCACTAGTGGTGTCTCTCCCATAAGAAATAGCATGTTGGGTGAACAAATTACAGTTGGGCAATTGACAAATAAATAGGGCATGACCATGCACATACATGTTATGATGAGTAGTGTGAAATTCAATTGGGCATTACGACAAAGTACATAGACCGCTATCTGATACGTCCAAAACGTATCTACTTTCCCGAACACTTTTGCTATTGTTTTGCCTCTAATTTGTGTATTTTGGATACAACTAACACAGACTAACGCTGTTTTCAGCAGAATTGCTCTGGTGTCTCGTTTTTGTGCAGAAATCCAACTTTCAGGAAAATCCCCGGAATTTATGTCAAAGATCTTATTTTTCCAGAAGAATGACGGAGCCAGAAGGGCAAGCCAGGTGGAGGCCTGAGGGCCCCACACACTAGGCCGGCGCGCCCAGGAGGGGGGCGCGCCGCCCTACTGTGTGGCCCCCTCGGCTGGCCTCTGACGCCCTCCTATGGACTACTTAAAGGTTTCGATCTAAAAACGCGAGCCAGGAAGTCGAAGTCGCCAGAAACCCTCCAGAACGCCGCCACATCGCGAAACTCCGTCTTGGGACCAGAAACTCCGTTCTGGCACTCCGCCGGGATGGGGAATTGGAGGAGATCATCGCCATCATCATCACCGACGCCTCTCCATCGACCAGCAATGTTTCCCCCATCCATGTGTGAGTAATTCCCCCGCTGTACACTACTAGGAAAAGGCCTATAGGTGGAGGCAAGTGGTGCCGGTGCACCACCTTGGACGTGCGCCGGTGGAACATGTTGCCGGCGCACCAAATAAGCGCCGCGCCGGTGATGGAGGCTTACTGCCGGCGCACAAGCAAAAAAGATGCGCCGGCGATAAATTTCAAAGAGGACCAGACCAGGCCGGAAAAATCGAGCCCCTTACTGCCGGCGCACCACCATGTTGTCGCGCCGGTGGTAAGTTTCTTATTGCCGGCGCTGGAGCACCCCCCCCCCCCCCTGGACCGCCTTTTCAGTTTTGAAAAAAATAAAAGAAAATGATAAAAAATTCAAAAAATAAAATCCTTTGAACTGCCCATGTATTATGTAATCTAGCTTTCATCAAAATTGGAAAAAATGAATTTTGATATATTATGCAAAATGGCGTCATCTTTCGGTAAAACGGGATTTCTGGTTGCATACGACCTCCGATGAAAAACTTTTTTATATCAAAATCGATCTACTCGAAATTTCCTATTCAAATTCAACGGCCTACAGCCGTTTGGAGAAAAAAATGGATTCGTCAAATTCAAAATAGAAACAGGACTTTTTTCAGATTTAAGATTTGGGAGAAAAAAAGTAAAAATTACCCCCGGCGCACCACCCTACTTGGTGCGCCGGCAGTAACCTATGGTATATATGTACTCCACACCTGCCTGTGCTCCTCACTTTCACATTTTCCTTCTCTTTTCCTCCTCCTCCTCCTCCTCCTCATCTACTACATCGAGCTACTGCGGCGAGCTACTCCGGCGACCTTTACTGCACCGACGGCCACGATGGCCACCGACGGCCACAATGTCCTCCGGCCTCCTCCAACACCTCCGGCCTCCTCCACCACCTACGGCCTCCTCCACCACGTCCGGCCTCTGCCACCACGTCCAGCCTCCTCCACCACCTCCGGCCCCCTCCACCAACTCCGGCCACCTCCATCAACTCCGGGCTCCCCCACCTACTCCGGGCTCCTCCACCTCCGGCCTACTCCTCCTCCTCCTACACCGACGCGATGACCTCGGGAGCTTCCGCCATCATCCTGCACCGGTGCAGAGACGACAACCACTGATTAGCTAGATCTAGATCTAGATCTAGATTTGAATTTTTTTTTGTTTTCTTGTATAACCTACCGCCGGCGAACAAGACAGGTTCGCCGGGGATAACGCGAGTTACCACCGGCGCACCAACTGGTGCGCCGGCAATAAGCGATTATCACCGGCCTGTTCCCACCGGCGGGCTTCTAGTGCGCCGGCAATAGGCCTTTTTGGTGCGCCGGCAATAGGCCTTTTCCTTGTAGTGGTAGGCTGAAGGGGATGGTAGGGATTGGATGAGATTGGTCATGTAATAGCATAAGATTGTTAGGGCATAGTGCCTAGTGTCCGTAATTGGTACTTTGATGATATTGTTGCGACTTGTTATGCTTAATGCTTGTCACTAGGGCCCGAGTGCTATGATCTCAGAACTGAACATGTTATTGTTTCATGATGATATGCATTGTTTTATGATCTTACCTGCAAGTTGTATACACATGTCGCTGTCCGGAACCCGAGGCCCCGAACTGACAGAAATCGGGACAACCGGAGGGGAAGGCAGTGATGTGAGGATCACATGTGTTCACAGAATGTTAATGCTTTGCTCCGGTACTTTATTAAAACGAGTACCTTAATATCCAGTAGATTCCCTAGAGGCCCGGCTGCCACCGGCTGGTAGGACAAAAGATGTTGTGCAAGTTTCTCATTGCGAGCACGTACGACTATATACGGAACACATGCCTATGGATTGCTTAGTACTTGGACACCGTTTTATTATTATCTGCAAATGCCCTGCTTTGATTGTTACATGAGTTTCTCTCATCCATGCAACGCCCGTCATCCATCCCTGTGCCTACAGTATTTTAATCCTGTTGTTTACTATAATCACTACTGCTGTCTCTGTCACAATGCTGCTGTTATTTCACTACTGCTACTGCTATAAAACTGTTACTACTGATAAACTCTTGCGAGCAAGTCTGTTTCCAGGTGCAGCTGAATTGACAACTCCGCGGTTAAGGCTTTCAAGTATTCTTTGTCTCCCCTTGTGTCGAATCAATAAATTGGGTTTTACTTCCCGCGAAGACTGTTGCGATCCCCTATACTTGTGGGTCATCAAGACTATTTTCTAGCGCCGTTGTCGGGGAGCATAGCTTTATTTGGAAGTTCACTTGGATTGATATTGTTCGCTGCAATTCTCCATCATGGGTAAATCTCGCGATTCTAAAGTCGCCATATTACCATCCACTACAAGAAAAGGTACAACTCTGAGTACCTCTGCTGCTCTTGATTCACCATCTGTGATAACTCAACTTGTTTCACCACCGCAAGCTTCACTTGCTGGTACTTCTGCTGAATCTGAAAATTCTCATAATATTGATGATGTTTCTGCTGTGCTTGCTGATAGTGGTTCATTGGGATCTTTTCTAGATGCTACAATTGCTAGGTCTAGACAAATTGAAAATGCTGAAACTCCTAATGAAAATGCTGCTATACCTGTTAATTCACCTGAGTTTGTTGATTATTCTAGTGATGATCCTGATGAGGATTATGTGGAGCTTAATGATGATTTTATTAACAAATGCAATGCTATTACTGATGCAAGAAAAATTAAAAAGTTTCTCGCACAACATACTGTTAGATATAAGCTGTCTCCTGATCCTAAATTTGCCACATCTCCTATAAACATTAAGGATAAAGATTATGATTTTTCTCTTGATCTATCTCATATAGCTATTGTCGAGAAAACACCCTTTTGTGGTACTGAAAAAGAAAGTGCTGTAGAACACATGAATGAACTCTCTTCTATGAGTAGCTTGTTTTCTGATGATGTTAAGATGCGTACTTATTTTGTTGCTAAAAATTTTTCTTTCTCATTAAAGGATGATGCTAAAACATGGTATAAAAATTTGCCTCCTGGTTCTATTACTAGTCCAGGTGATTTGCTTGATGTTTTCTTTCGGAAATACTTTCCTACTAGTTCTCAACATGCTGCTTTACAGAAAATTTATAGCTTTGACCAGGAAGATGGAGAGAAATTGCCTGAAGCTTGGGCAAGATTTTGCTCTCTTATCAGAGCTCGGCCTGGACATGATTTGGAAAAGCATGATTTACTTGATATATTTTATAGTGGACTAACCGTTGAGTCTAGAGCATATTTGGATAGTTGTGCTGGTTGTGTTTTCAGGAAAAGAACTCCAGACGAAGCTGAAGAATTATTGGCTAAAATAGGCCGGAATCATGATGATTGGACTACACCTGAACCAACTCCAATGCCAATATTGAAGAAGAGGGGTTTAATCAAATTAAATGATGAAGATATGAGGGAAGCCAAGAAGTCTCTCAAGGAGAAAGGTATTAAATCCGAAGATGTGAAGAATTTACCTCCCACAGAAGATATATGTGAGATAATTTCCCCTTCATCCATGATTGAGGTAAACTCTCTTCAACGCTTTACTAGGGAAGATATTCCGTATTCAAAACCTCCTGCTCAATGCTTAGATGAGTTTGATAATTATATTGTTAAGCAAGACAATTTTAATATGAGAGTAGAGAATCATCTAATGGAAAATTCTCAAGCTATTAGCAATTTGCATGATATTGTGGAGAGAACCTCCAATGATGTTAAGATGCTTGCTAAACATTTTCAAATGGTTCAAATTCAAATTGATCAACTCACTAAAGTGGAAAATGACTTGTTAAAAAATAATTCTAAAGAGAAACATGCTTATGAAGTAACAACTAGAGGCGGTGTTTCTACCCAGGATCCTCTATATCCTGAAGGGCACCCCAAAAGAGTTGAACAAGATTCTCAACGAATTGAACCTAGTGCTCCTTCTAAGAAAAAGAAGAAGAAACATAAAAATGTTGTAGAATCCTCTGAACCTGTTAATGATCCTAATAGTATTTCTATTTCTGATGTTGAAACTGAAAGTGGTAATGAACATGATAATGATAATGATAAGAATGATGCTTCTGATAAAGAAGAAGTTGAAGATGAACCTAAGAAGCATGCTAAAAAATAAAAAGTATACTAAAGAAGATTTTATTGCTAAGAAACATGGTAATGAAAGGGAACCTTGGGTTCAAAAGCAAATGTCTTTTCCTGCTAAGAAACTAAAATCAAAGGAAGAAGAACACTATAATAAATTTTTTGATTGGATGAAACCTTTATTCTTGCAAATCCCTTTGATTGATGCTATTAAATTGCCTCCTTATTCAAAGTATATGAAAGATATTGTCTCTAACAAAAGGAAAATTCCTAATGAGGAGATTTCCACTATGCTTGCTAATTAATCTTTCAATGGCAAAGTTCAAAAGAAGTTGGGTGACCCAGGTATACCGACTATTCCTTGTTCTATTAAGAATAATTATGTTAGAACTGCTCTATGTGATTTGGGAGCCGGTGTTAGTGTTATGCCTTTTTCTCTTTACAAGAGATTTTATTTAGATAAGTTGATACCTACTGATATATCTTTGCAAATGGCTGATAAATCTACTGATATTCCTGTTGGTATATGTGAGGATGTTCCTGTTCAAGTTACTAATAACTGCTTGATATTAACTGATTTTGTTGTGTTGGAAATGCCTGAAGATTATAATATGTCTATTATTCTTGGGAGACCTTTTCTTAACACCGCAGGGGCTGTTATTGATTGCAATAAAGGAAAGGTTACTTTCAATGTCAATGACAAGGAGCATACCGTTTATTTCCCCAAGAGGATTGATAAAGTATGTGGACTTAATACAATTTTTAATGTGAGAACTATCAAAATTGGAGATATTGATTGTCCTATATATGAGCCTAAAGAAGGATATCAAAATCTTATGATTGGATCCATATCAATACAATTCAAGGTAACATGATTGATTTGAGGTTTATTTCTTCTTATGCTATGTAAAATCTATTTGGTGGCAAGACTTGATCAACCTTGTTAACAAATACTTTTTATATGCATAGAGGAGGTAAACAACATTTTTTCTTCCTCCACTTGTTCTACTTGCTGTAGCACTTTTGTTTTGCAAAGTTCTTTAGTCAATTGGGGATTTCAAAAATCTTTTTCTGCCCAGTAATAATAAATTTAATACCCAGAAATGTGCATTTTTCAAAGTTTTCAAAAATTCACAAAAATTATACCGTTGGTCCTATTTTTCGAAGACGCACCTGGGAGCACCTGGGGATGACCAGTGGGGCACCACAGGGTGGCACCCCACAGGCCAGCGCGGCCTGGAAGGGGTCACGCCACCCTGGCGTGTGGGCTCCCCCTTGCCCCACTACTTTATCTCTTCCTCCCACTCTCTTCTCTCTCCCGAAAAAACCAGCACCAGCTTTCTCTCACTCGTGTTTTTGCTCAAGAGCTCAAGATTTCTCGATCTCTTTGCTCAGCTCAGATTTCTGTCTGAAATTTGGCACATTTGCTCTCCGGTATGTGACTCCTCCGATTACCCAAGTAGAATTTTGTTTGGTTGAGTATATCTTGAATATTTTGCTACTGTAGATAACATGTTTAGTGAGCTTGCATGCTTGTTCTAAGTTGTAAAAACTAGTTTTGATGCATGATTAGCACTCTAGCAAGTTCCTATAGTAGTTTCCCTCAATTATATGCCACCAAATCAAATTTTATAATGATTGTTGAAAATTTCAGAAAATGGAGTGGAATAGACATCAACTAAATCAACAAGAATTGGAGGTGCAACAAGTCATGAGAGTTAACCGCGAAGAGGGAGTATACCCCTCTTACTACCCGTGCACAGATTTCATGAGAAGTGCAGGAATCTTGGGAGATGTTCAGAATCTTATTTCTTGTGCAGGGTTGAATGATTTTGTTGACGGAGAACCATGCCAATATGCAAAATTGACTATGTCTGTTGTGCAGGATTTTAAGTTCAATTGGTCGCAATCTAACCCCATGGTTCGGTACAAAATTTATAATAAAACTGTCAACTTGCCATTCGATTATTTTTGTGCAGCAATTAAAGTGCCGCAATGGGGATCATGCGAGAAGATAAGGGGATCGCCGCAAGAGCTCTTGAACCTCTTCGAGATGATTTGTCATGGAAGAAGTTTCTCAGAGGATGGTGGTAAAATCAGTAGCATTCGACTCCCAGCTATTCGCTACTTTGCTTATTTCATTACTAAGTGCGTTCTTGCTAGAAAGAATGCAAGTAAATTATCTATCCAGGATTTAGCCTTTCTAGCTACTGCATTGCAAAGTAATAAGGCTTATAATTTGGGTGCTTTGATAGCTTATAGACTTGCTACTAACCGTGAGAAGGGCAGAATTTGTGGAGGTCTCATCGCCTCTCGTTTACTAGCTTTGCATGGTGTAGAACCTCACCATCTTGATATTCAGCTTCCCATAGAGAAACTTGACATAGTCTCCATGATTAAACATGAATTTGTTTCTGATTCGTCTAATTTAGGTAACCTGTTTTACAAGATAACATTTTACAAGAAAGCTTGGAGAATAACTAAGAAAAATGAAAAACTAGTAAGATTGCCTGCGCCTGTTCTATTTAACCTTGATTCCAGGGAGGATTGGTCAGTCACAGAAGGTGCACTGAATGCATACATAGAGGGAGGAAGCCATCATGCAAGGGACAACACGGAGGAGGCCGAGGAACACCTCGACTCGTCATCCGATGCAGCAAGCTCTTCGCATCAACATTTTGGGCATGTGGAGCCTTCACCCTTTTCTTCTGCACCGGGACCTTATTATGACTACGCCATGTATGATCCACCGGAGTGGAACAGCGACCCTCGCTGGGATTGAACTCCACTTAGGCCAAAAGCCTAAGCTTGGGGGGAGGTATACCGGCATCACTCATTCTTTGCATATTATGATTGCTGGATACTTGTACATACTTGTTTAGTTTCTTTAAGTGGTTTTCTAATAAGAGGGAGATGATATTTGGGGAAGTGCTGCCTGAAAACAGATTCTGGACTGTCACCAAAAAAATTCTCAAAAACAGCCAGAACGTTATTTGGCGAAGCCAATTTGTGTGCATGTTCCCCAGGTTGTTATGTAACTTTGATTAGTTGAACACTTTTCGATTTGAGTAGTGGAAGAATTTCTTAAAAATCGATTACTGTACTGCTGTCAAGTTTGACGAATTCCTGCTGCTTTGTGTTTATGTGACTTTTCTAGTTTTCATTTTCTTGTTTTTTGCTTTGTTTCTTTCCTAAAACATGAAAAGACCAAAAATATTTCTGTTGTTTCTCTTCACAATTTGCTTATTTTGGTTTCTTGCTTTTATTTTGCTTTATTTTCTATCGTTGGTTTGCTATGAGAAAATCCAAAAAGATTTTGCTTTGTTTGCTTGTTTCCTTTTGTTCTTGTTTCCAATTCCAAAACACCAAAAATATTTGCTGTTCTTCTTTGGTTTTGTAAAGTTCATTATGAGTTCAATGGTATTCGGTGGCTGGAGCGTGGTTTTCATTTCATATTATTCAAGCTACACAAGTGAAAGGCAATAATGACGATCTACGACAATTCGACTGTGGTGAGAGGCTGGTATGAACTCTATTTGTTTTCATTTTTGTACATATAATCATCCATGTGAGCATGCTTAGTTGGTTCATGTGAGGTATATGTCATTTAAGAAAGTCTAGTAGTTCATGATCTCTCATGTTTAGCTCCAATTTATTAATATGAGTAGCATGTCATGGATGTTTGCTTGCATTGTTTTATTCATAAATAGGTATGACATTGTGGTATCCTCCTCTGAATAATTCATTTGAATTGACTTGGCACATGCTCACGCATGCATATGACTAAACAAAAGTCAATTAAGCCTCGATGATTTATTTTGCTTCAGAGTTCTTGTATCACTTTTATGCCTCCGTTAATTTATTTTGCCGCAAGCATGATTATGACAGTGACTGCTCTCTTGATTTGTCGCTCCCCAGTCTATTGCTAGCCTTCACTTGTACTGAGCGGGAACGCTGCTCGTGCTTCCAAACCCCTGAAAACCAAGTTGTTCCAAAGTGTCCACCATAAATACCTATGCATGGCATTTCAAACCATTCCAAGTAAATTCTCATGCGCTACCTTTAAACCTTCAAAATGCTTCTCAATTTGTGTTAATGTTTTATAGCTCATGAGGAAGTATGTGGTGTTTATCTTTCAACCTTGTCATTTACTTTTGACAGACTTTCATAATAAGAGCTGGCAACGGGGTGCCCAGCCCCAACTAATAACTTCATTAATAATTCTCTTCACATATTTTGCCCTGATTCATCAGTAAGCAACTTAATTTTGCAAATAGACACTCCTCCATGGTATGAGATTGATGGAAGGCACCCAAGGATTCGGTTAGCCATGGCTTGTGTAAGCAAAGGTTGGGGGAGTGTCACTCATAATAAAACTAAAGTACGTGTGTAAACAAAAGAGAAGAGGGATGATCTACCTTGCTGGTAGAAATAACGTCCTTCATGGGAGCCGCTCTTGGAAGTCTGGTTGACGAGGTAGTTGGTGTACCCATTACCATTCGTTGACAACAACAAACACCTCTCAAAATAATTTTACTCCTGTTTTAAAAATGAAAAGCTATAGCGCATGTTAATCCCTGCTTCCCTCTGCGAAGGGTCAATCTTTTACTTTCATGTTGTGTCACCATCCTTTCTTTGAGCACTTTCTTGAGAGCACCACTGTCATTCTTAGTATAATATGCTTGTCCCAAAATATGATTGACTGTGGTATAACTTTGATGCTTTTATCTTTGACAATCTCTATTTCTAGTCTTTCTATGAACCTCAGAGGTGCCTGGGCATTTATTTTTTGCTGTTCAAATTCGGGCAAGCGAGATACCACTTTATCATACCCTTTTATGAACATTGCAATCCTGCTTATGGACATGATTCATGATGCTTATTATTAATTTGTTGGTACCTTTCCATGATTGACATAGCTATTGGATGATCTTATTTGCATGTATCTTATTATGAATTGCCTAAGTACTAGCCCATATCATGAGAATATTTGTGTTCGTGAAAGTTCTTTTATCACACTCAGTTGTTAACTGAATTGCTTGAGGACAAGCAATAAGCTAAGCTTGGGGGGAGTTGATACGTCCAAAACGTATCTACTTTCCCGAACACTTTTGCTATTGTTTTGCCTCTAATTTGTGTATTTTGGATACAACTAACACGGACTAACGCTGTTTTCAGCAGAATTGCTCTGGTGTCTCGTTTTTGTGCAGAAATCCAACTTTCAGGAAAATCACCAGAATTTATGTCGAAGATCCTATTTTTCCAGAAGAATGACGGAGCCAGAAGGGCAAGCTAGGTGGAGGCCCGAGGGCCCCACACACTAGGCCGGCGCGGCCCAGGAGGGGGGCGCGCCGCCCTACTGTGTGGCCCCCTCGGCTGGCCTCTGACGCCCTCCTCTGGACTACTTAAAGGTTTCGATCTAAAAACGCGAGCCAGGAAGTCGAAGTCGCCAGAAACCCTCCAGAACGCCGCCACATCGCGAAACTCCGTCTTGGGACCAGAAACTCCGTTCTGGCACTCCGCCGGGACGGGGAATTGGAGGAGATCATCGCTATCATCATCACCGACGCCTCTCCATCGACCAGCAATGTTTCCCCCATCCATGTGTGAGTAATTCCCCCGCTGTAGGCTGAAGGGGATGGTAGGGATTGGATGAGATTGGTCATGTAATAGCATAAGATTGTTAGGGCATAGTGCCTAGTGTCCGTAATTGGTACTTTGATGATATTGTTGCGACTTGTTATGCTTAATGCTTGTCACTAGGGCCCGAGTGCCATGATCTCAGATCTGAACATGTTATTGTTTCATGATGATATGCATTGTTTTATGATCTTACCTGCAAGTTGTATACACATGTCGCTGTACGGAACCCGAGGCCCCGAAGTGACAGAAATAGGGACAACCGGAGGGGAAGGCAGTGATGTGAGGATCACATGTGTTCACAGAATGTTAATGCTTTGCTCCGGTACTTTATTAAAAGGAGTACCTTAATATCCAGTAGATTCCCTAGAGACCAGGCTGCCACCGGCTGGTAGGACAAAAGATGTTGTGCAAGTTTCTCATTGTGAGCACGTACGACTATATACGGAACACATGCCTATGGATTGCTTAGTACTTGGACACCGTTTTATTATTATCTGCAAATGCCCTGCTTTGATTGCTACATGAGTTTCTCTCATCCATGCAACGCCCGTCATCCATCCCTGTGCCTATGGTATTTTAATCCTGCTATTTAGTATAATCACTACTGCTGTCTCTGTCACACTGCTGCTGTTATTTCACTACTGCTACTGCTATAAAACTGTTACTACTGATAAACTCTTGCGAGCAAGTCTGTTTCCAGGTGCAGCTGAATTGACAACTCCGCTGTTAAGGCTTTCAAGTATTCTTTGTCTCCCCTTGTGTCGAATCAATAAATTGGGTTTTACTTCCCGCGAAGACTGTTGCGATCCCCTATACTTGTGGGTCATCACTATCCAGCATGCATCTATGCCTAAAAAGTCCACCTTCAGGTTATCATCCGAACCCCCTCCAGTATTAAGTTGCAAACAACAGACAATTGCATTAAGTATGGTGCGTAATGTAATCAACAAATACATCCTTAGACATAGCATTGATGTTTTATCCCTAGTGGCAACATCACATCCACAACCTTAGAACTTTCTGTCACTGTCCCAGATTTAATGGAGGCATGAACCAACTATCGAGCATAAATACTCCCTCTTGGAGTTACTAGTAACGACTTGGGCAGAGCCTCTACTAATAACGGAGAGCATGCAAGATCATAAACAACACATAGATGATAGATTGATAATCAACATAACATAGCATTCATTATTCATCGGATCCCAACAAACGCAACATGTAGCATTACAGATAGATGATCTTGATCATGTTAGGCAGCTCACAAGATCCAACAATGATAGCACAATTAGGAGAAGACGACCATCTAGCTACTGCTATGGACCCATAGTCCAGGGGTGAACTACTCACACATCACTCCGGAGGCGACCATGGCGGTGAAGAGTCCTCCGGGAGATGATTCCCCTCTCCGGTAGGGTGCCGGAGGCGATCTCCTGAATCCCCCGAGATGGGATTGGCGGCGGCGGCGTCTCTGGAAGGTTTTCCGTATCGTGGCTCTCGGTACTGGAACTATTATCGACGAAGGCTTAAGTAGGTGGAAGGGTAGGTCAGGGGGCGCCACGAGGGCCCCACACGCTAGGGCCGCGCGGCCAGCACCTGGGCCGCGCCGCCCTGTTGTGTGGGCGCCTCGTCGCCCCACTTCGTATCTCCTCTGGACTTCTGGAAGCTTCGTGGAAAAATAAGATCCTGGGCGTTGATTTCATCCAATTCCGAGAATATTTCCTTACTAGGATTTCTGAAACCAAAAACAGCAGAAAACAGCAACTGGCTCTTCGACATCTCGTTAATAGGTTAGTGCCGGAAAATGCATAAACATGACATAAAGTATGTATAAAACATGTAGGTATTGTCATAAAACAAGCATGGAACATAAGAAATTATCGATACGTTGGAGACGTATCAGCATCCCCAAGCTTAGTTCCTACTCGTCCCGAGTAGGTAAACGATAACAAAGATAATTTCTGAAGTGACATGCTATCATAATCTTGATCAATACTATTGTAAGCACATGTAATGAATGCAGCGATTCGAAGCAATGGTAAAGACAATGGTTAAACAATTGAATTATATAGCAAAGACTTTTCATGAATAGTACTTTCAAGACAAGCATCAATAAGTCTTGCATAAGAGTTAACTCATAAAGCAATAAATTCATAGTAAAGGCATTTAAGCAACACAAAGGAAGATTAAGTTTCAGCGGTTGCTTTCAACTTGTAACATGTATATCTCATGGATATTGTCAACATAAAGTAATATAATAAGTGCAATATGCAAGTATGCAGGAATCAATGCATAGTTAACACAAGTGTTTGCTTCTTGAGATGGAAGGAAGTAGGTAAACTGACTCAACATAAAAGTATAAGAAAGGCCCTTCGCAGAGGGGAGCATTGATTGCTATATTTGTGCTAGAGCTTTTATTTTGAAAACATAGAGAGAGCATAAAAGTAAAGTTTTGAGAGGTGTTTGTTGTTGTCAACGAATGGTAGTGGGCACTCTAACCCCCTTGCCAGACAAACCTTCAAAGAGCGGCTCCCATGAAACATTTTTATTTTTAGGTGGCACTCCTTCCAACCTTTGCTTTCACAAACCATGGCTAACCGAATCCTCGGGTGCCTGCCAACAATCTCATACCATGAAGGAGTGCCTTTTTTATTATAGTTTTATTTAGATGACACTCCTCCCCACCTTTGCTTTCTCAAGCAATGGCTAACCGAATCCTCGGGTGCCGTCCAACAATCACATACCATGGAGGAGTGTCTATTTTTGTAAAATTGTCAGAGTTAATTAATTTGGGACTGGGAATACCATTGCCAGCTCTTTTTGCAAAATTATTGGATAAGCGGATGAAGCCACTAGTCCATTGGTGAAAGTTGCCCAACAAGATTGAAAGATAAACACCACATACTTCCTCATGAGCTATAAAACATTGACACAAATCAGAGATGATAAATTTTGAATTGTTTAAAGGTAGCACTCAAGCAATTTACTTTGGAATGGCAGAGAAATACCATGTAGTAGGTAGGTATGGTGGACACAAATGGCATATTTATTGGCTCAAGGATTTGGATGCACGAGAAGTAATCCCTCTCAATACAAGGCTTAGGCTAGCAAGGTTATTTGAAGCAAACACAAGTATGAACCAGTACAGCAAAACTCACATAAAAACATATTGTAAGCATTATAAGACTCTACACTGTCTTCCTTATTGCTCAATCCCTTACTAGAAAATATCTAGACTTTAGAGAGACCAATCATGCAAACCAAAGTTTAGCAAGCTCTATGTATTTCTTCATTAATAGGCGCAAAGTATATGATGCAAGAGCTTAAACATGATCCTTATGAGCACAAAAATTGCCAAGTATCAAATTATTCAAGACATTCTACCAATTACCACATGTAGCATTTCCCGTTTCCAACCATATAACAATTAACGAAGCAGTTTTAACCTTCGCCATGAACATTATGTGTAAAGCCTAAGGACATATTTGTCCATATGCAACAGCGGAGCGTGTCTCTCTCCCACACAATGAATGCTAGGATCCATCTTTATTCAAACAAAACAAAACAAAAACATACAGACGCTCCAAGTAAAGCACATAAGATGTGATGGAATAAAAATATAGTTTCACTAGAGGAACCTGATAATGTTGTTGATGAAGAAGGGGATGCCTGGGGCATCCCCAAGCTTAGATGCTTGAGTCTTCTTGAAATATGCAGGGATGAACCACCGGGGCATCCCCAAGCTTAGAGCTTTCACTCTCCTTGATCATATTGTATCATCCTCCTCTCTTGATCCTTGAAAACTTCCTCCACACCAAACTCAAAACAATTCATTAGAGGGTTAGTGCATAATCAAAATTCACATGTTCAGAGGTGACATAATCATTCTTAACACTTCTGGACATTGCACAAAGCTACTGAAAGTTAATGGAATAAAGAAATCCATCAAAATAGCAAAACAGGCAATCGAAATAAAAGGCAAAATCTGTCAAAACAGAACAGTCTGTAAAGACGAATTTTTTAGCTGCACCAGACTTGCTCAAATGAAAATGCTCAAATTGAATGAAAGTTGCATACATATCTGAGGATCACTCACGTAAACTGGCAGAAATTTCTGAGTTACCTACAGAGAATTCAACCCAAATTCGTGACAGCAAGAAATCTGTTTCGGCGCAGCAATCCAAATCTAGTATGAACCTTACTATCAAAGACTTTACTTGGCACAACAATGCAGCAAAATTAAGATAAGGAGAGGTTGCTACTGTAGTAACAACTTCTAAGACTCAAATATAAAACAAAAGTGCAGAAGTAAAATCATGGGTTGTCTCCCATAAGCGCTTTTCTTTAACGCCTTTCAGCTAGGCGCAGAAAGTGTGTATCAAGTATTATCAAGAGATGAGGCATCAACATTATAATTTTCACAACTTGTCACAATAGGTATCTGAGATGCTCCCTTATCTGTAGTGGTATTAAGAGCTTTATCAATTTTAGGCCTATAATGGTTTTTTTGGTTTAGGCACCTTAGAGACATACATGAACTTTTGCTCCTTACCCACATAAGCTTTCTCCTTAAACTCAATAGAAGAAAAAGTTGAACCCAAGGTTCTCATAGCTTCTTCAAGTTCACTAATCCTTTGGGTTTGATTATCATGAATACCACAAGCTTCTAAGATGGCAATTTTCTCATTAATTCCACCTAGAGATTTGTCAAGTTTATCGTTGCTATTAAGTAATTCTCCCAATTTAGTCTCAATATTGGAAGATTTTGCTCTATGGTCTCCAACTTTTTCATGACATCTTCAAGAGAGATTTCAGTTTTAACTTCATTAACAGGTGGTATTCCAAATAGACTCTCTATAATGCAACTAGCTTCTAAAGCAGGAGTGCCTAGGAAATTCCCTCCCGCGAGACAATCAAGAACATACCGATTCCAGCTAGAGATACCAACATAAAAATTCCTGAGTAGGATAGTGGTGGAGTGTTTCTTAGTGCACCTATTATGGGCATCACTAATTCTATACCAAGCATCTTTTAAATATCCCCCCCCCTTGCTGCTTAAACGAACGAACTTCAACTTCAGGATTACTCATTTTAGCAGAAGTAAATAAAGCAAACTAAATAAAGTAAATGCAAGTAACTAATTTTTTGTGTTTTTAATATGGAGATTGCAAACAAGACAGTAAATAAAGTAAAGCTAGCAACTAATTTTTTTGTATTTTGATATAATGCAGCAAACAAAGTAGTAAATAAAATAAAGCAAGACAAAAACAAAGTAAAGAGATTGGAAGTGGAGACTCCCCTTGCAGCATGTCTTGATCTCCCCGGCAACGGCGCCAGAAATTTAGCTTGATGACGCGTAAAGTACACGCCCATTGGGAACCCCAAGTGGAAGGTGTGATGCGTACAGCAGCAAGTTTCCCTCAGTAAGAAACCAAGGTTTATCGAACCAGTAGGAGTCAAGAAGCACGTTGAAGGTTGATGGCGGAGGAGTGTAGTGCCGCGCAACACCAGGGATTCCGATGCCAACGTGGAACCTGCACAACACAACCAAAATACTTTGCCCCAACTTAACAGTGAGGTTGTCAATCTCACCGGCTTGCTGTAACAAAGGATTAGATGTATAGTGTGGATGATGATGTTTGTAGAAAACAGTAGAACGAGTATTGCAGTAGATTGTATTCGATGTAAAGAATGGACCGGGGTCCACAGTTCACTAGTGGTGTCTCTCCCATAAGAAATAGCATGTTGGGTGAACAAATTACAGTTGGGCAATTGACAAATAAAGAGGGCATGACCATGCACATACATGTTATGATGAGTAGTGTGAAATTCAATTGGGCATTACAACAAAGTACATAGACCGCTATCCAGCATGCATCTATGCCTAAAAAGTCCAGCTTCAGGTTATCATCCGAACCCCCTCCAGTATTAAGTTGCAAACAACAGACAATTGCATTAAGTATGGTGCGTAATGTAATCAACAAATACATCCTTAGACATAGCATTGATGTTTTATCCCTAGTGGCAACAGCACATCCACAACCTTAGAACTTTCTGTCACTGTCCCAGATTTAATGGAGACATGAACCCACTATCGAGCATAAATACTCCCTCTTGGAGTTACAAGTAACGACTTGGTCAGAGCCTCTACTAATAACGGAGAGCATGCAAGATCATAAACAACACATAGATGATAGATTGATAATCAACATAACATAGCATTCATTATTCATCGGATCCCAACAAACGCAACATGTAGCATTATAGATAGATGATCTTGATCATGTTAGGCAGCTCACAAGATCCAACAATGATAGCACAATTAGGAGAAGACGACCATCTAGCTACTGCTATGGACCCATAGTCCAGGGGTGAACTACTCACACATCACTCCGGAGGCGACCATGGCAGTGAAGAGTCCTCCGGGAGATGATTCCCCTCTCTGGCAGGGTGCCGGAGGCGATCTCCTGAATCCCCCGAGATGGGATTGGCGGCGGCGGCGTCTCTGGAAGGTTTTCCGTATCGTGGCTCTCGGTACTGGAACTATTATCGACGAAGGCTTAAGTAGGTGGAAGGGTAGGTCAGGGGGCGCCACGAGGGCCCCACACGCTAGGGCCGCGCGGCCAGCACCTGGGTCGCGCCGCCCTGTTGTGTGGGTGCCTCGTCGCCCCACTTCGTATCTCCTTTGGACTTCTGGAAGCTTCGTGGAAAAATAAGATCCTGGGCGTTGATTTCATCCAATTCCGAGAATATTTCCTTACTAGGATTTCTGAAACCAAAAACAGCAGAAAATAGCAACTGGATCTTCGGCATCTCGTTAATAGGTTAGTGCCGGAAAATGCATAAACATGACATAAAGTATGTATAAAACATGTAGGTATTGTCATAAAACAAGCATGAAACATAAGAAATTATCGATACGTTGGAGACGTATCAGTCTTTCACGGGTTTGCAGGGAAATTATTCTGAGACGCAGCTTCCGAAGATGTCGTAGGGCGTGTGCACCAACGACATCTTCGAGAAGCTGCGCCACGGGAGATTTCCCAACCCTTTCCTCCATCCATGGGGATGAAACTCTCCCTACATGCTTGTTGATCTGCTTGCCAAGGCGTATCGGTGTTCCTTTTATAGGCAAGGCGCCGCTTCTACTTTGTCTTGTTCCTTCGACAGGGCATCGTGCGTTACATGCTTTATCTCATCGAGCAGTGTGTCCACCCACGCGTCCTTATCCTACCGACAACTTTAGTCCCGGTTTCACCCACCAGCCGGGACTAAAGGTTACTGACATGTCCTTATCCTTCCGATAGTTTTGTTAGATGACACAGAACCACCTTTAGTCCCGGTTGTACCCACCAGCCGGGACTAATGGTTGCTCGCACGTCAGCCACCCCTCGGATAAGGCCCTCCTAGATAAGGCACCCCCAGATAAGGCCCTCCTAGATAAGCCTACTATCTTTTGTCCCGGTTTGAGCCCCCACCCGGGATGAAAGGTTCCCGCGCCACTGCCTTCCCGCCTATTTTCTTTCCGCGCATTCCACCGCTTCCCGCCTCCGTCTTCCCGCCATTTTTTCACTATATATATGTAGGCTTGGCATCCATTTACATATGACATCTAGACTCATATCTGCAAACCCCATCACTCTCTCTCATGGCTTCGATCGTATCTCTAACACCCCGGGAGGCGGAGGAACTTTGCACCTCGAACTATCCCTGCCCGCCGGGCTACCGCGTCCCGACCGGCTGGTTGCTGACCGTCGGAGGCGTACCGGTCCCTCCTATCCCTCTAGGTGTGGTGCGCGAGATGGCCATCACGAATCACTACTACTTCGTTATCCTTATGATATCTTTTTTTAAGTAGAGTCACGCGAGTGCGTTATCCTTACTATTACTCAAAAGTGGAAGTTGAAGCAAGAATATGAGAAAGGAAAGATATAGCAGGAGCGGATACACTGGATGCTGAAGAAAATTGTTAATATTGGCCCGGGAAGTACTGGCCATAGACTTGAGCAAAAAAGGACAACAAGGCATGAGATGGTGGACTCAATTCAGGCAACATATAATATCGATCCGTCAGGAGCTGTGGAAGGATGCGGGGATATAGCGAGTTAGCAGCAAGGTTTTCCCTTTAGGACCGACTACAACAAGCTCGTGACTCTATTCGAAAGACAACAAGCAAGGCTGCGAAGAGGACTGTCAAATGCGTCGGATATGGGGAATTGCATAGATTAATAGAGTTCCCGTCCGTAGTGACCTGGGCATGAGATTACGGTGAGACAAGCGCAGTCAAAAGTAAATAAAATACGCCTTAAAACAATGATTAAACATATCCGAAAGCGTTCAACCTCATCCCACTGAATTTACATAAGTCCAATTTGGCATATCTATGGAAATACATCCAGAAAAAAAACAAGCAAGACGAAGGAGAAGCAGGGTACAGTGCCACATTTATCAAGACAATAAAGAATATGATTGTCTTGGTAAGAAGAGAAGATGTTCCAAAAGCAAACTAGGTTCGGTCCTGGGTGTGTCAAGTTTCAAGGATGCCATGATAACCCTTGCAGATAAATGGGTTTAGCTTCACTCAATGAACGAACTTCAGTGCATTTGGTATGTTATAACAAGGGCTACTATCAAAGTTGTTTGTTTTGTTTTGTGCTCTAGAAGGGCCACAATAACACACATTTGCTTGCTCTTTGGCATGTTCTTTCTTAGCAGTGAATACATGTGCCGCTCGGAGGTGACATTACAAGGAAAAAATGAAACAACTTAATTGCCTACATAAAAAATAAATAACGTCACGAAAGTGAAGAAATAAAAACTTGATAATGAAATGCTTTACTTATCATACTAATTAAGGGCCCCTTTGATTCATAGCATAGAAAAATATAGGAATAGAAAAAGTATAGGATTGAGATGTCATGCCCATTTGAATCCCATGGAAAGATGAAGTGTGTTTGATTATAACAAAGAATTTTTCCATAAGGTATGAACTAATGATTTTTCCTATATGATTTACACTACAAGATTCCTATAGGATTAGTTCGTATGAATCAAATAACTTGTATAATTTTTTTTCTATAGGATCTAAATCCTACATATTTTCTTTAGAAATCCAATGAATCAAATGAGCCCTAAGACAACAAGGCACTTCACTTCAGTGAGTTGATTTTTATTTCTTATCACTAGGTACAAGCGGGAGTTATCTACTTTCTTCTAAGCAATGCAAGCAGGAAACCTTCTCTCTAAAGCTCCGAACTTGCATCCGAAGCTAGGAGGGAATGGCAGTACTCTGCCTTGTGATATAAAAATCCAGAGCATGTGGTTTAACATTCAATCTCCCTCCCGTCATACTTATTAGAGCAAGAAAACGCCTTGCGCTTGAGGCATAAACGACTTTTGAGTATAAAAAGGGAGGATACTCTGATAGACTAGTCGAATGGCAATGACCGGTGCAACGGAAGCAGGAGTCGCAAAGGCGTAGGCACGAGCGGCAGTACACCATCAAGGAGGAGGATGCGGTGGAGGAGGGGCCCAGCATGGAGCGGCGAAGGAGGGGCCTGCATGGAGTGGTTTTGGCACGCCAGCCTGCAACGCCATTAGTTTAGGTGTTTAAATTTGAACGTATTTCATTCAAACTTGTAAATTTAACGAAATTTGAATGAAATTCGCTATTTCTAATAAATTTTAGTTATTTTTTTTTTCAAAATCCAGTTTTAGAGACGTTGCTGGGTAAAGACGTTCCCAGAACAATAACCTACGCCGAGGTTTGCGCCAGATGCCGTTTGGAGCACACGGCTATGGCTGGAATGCGGTCTCATGGTCGCGTGGATCGACGGAAAGGGCGATTGCGGGAGTTGGCCGAGGGCAGTGAAAAGTTGGCTTTATTAGCCGGTCTAGCTCGTGTTGGTCTTTTTCACGCTCCTTTCCCCTCTTCCTTTTTGTATGAGCTCGTATGTGTGATGATGCATCATTGCATCCGCATGTGCATCCTGGGCACGTCAGGTGCTAGAAAGTTTCCGTTCAACGGAGGGACGGATCTTTTATTTCTAGATGCGCCACTAGCAAGAAAAGGTCATTTCTTTTTTTCTCCAATATAGAAATTTGGTGCAAGTCTAAGTCGGGAGTTAATGATCAAATGATAAGCGAGCGCTGTCACTTCGTGATGTTTGAATTTCTGTCTAATATAGGACCAGCCTATTTATTCAGTTCATAATTTTTTTAAGAATAATCCAACTAGCACATTCATGTATGCTAAGAGCTGAGACAAAAGTTTAATCTAATCTTGCTAGTTTAGATAGAGTTAGACCTCTTTATAAGAAGATGGGTCCTACACATGCGTTCCTCCTCCACCGCGCTCGTCTCGTCACGACGCGCGTGCGCTGCAGTTTGCAAAAATGGCTCGAGCTGATACTTTTTCTCCTTTTTTATCACACATCCTATCTCTAGTATCTTATCTAGAATTCATAGTATTGCACTACATCTTAGATTGCATATCTAATTTGTTTTCTTTGCTTGTAGCCATGTTTTATCTGTTGTCGGTTTTCGGTTAATTTATGTGGAAAATTGTTTACATTTCCAACACGTGATGGGGTAATTTTTGCAAATCTTTGAGGTTTTTCACCAGTGGTGATCGAAGTGGAATGCTTGGCGGTGGTGAATCTCTAAGACTCGCGGCAGTTTTCCGCTCAATAATAGCACCGATTTTGTAAGAAATTGAAGGGCTAGCTTCGTGGTCCAATGAGTTTTGTATTCAACATGTAATAAGAGCAGCTACCGCACTTTTTAAACTTAAACAGCTACCACACTCCCGCTCACCTCTGCACAAAGCTTGCTTGCACTGTGGAGGAGACGAGCTGCTAGCTGGAACTCCCCCTAATTTCATCACTACCGGTATTCCTGCTGATAGTGAGAAGTTTATGAATAAAAAATATCCTAAGTTTTTATAGTACAAAAAATAAATAAAATAGTTCACACGTCTTTGACCACCAGTGCGGCAATGCACTACTCGGCGGACGTGAGACGGATCATGTCGTGGATGCGGATTGGAAATGACCACCGAGTTTCTTTTGCCCCGTTCATTTCATCAACCACCGGGTGGATGGGTCCCGCGCGCGCTTGATATCATCACCACGCCATTATGACGCGAGCGCCGCACGCCTTTCCTGCTCCTCGGTCGCGGAACAAGTATTGCATTCCTAGAAAGCATCCTCGCCTTTCCTTGGCCAAAAAAAGGTGGAAACATGAGAAATTATGCATGCGCCTAGGGTGTACTCCTACCTAGCCTTTGTTTGTTTTTCTTCATTTTACAAGATTTACTTGAGCCCTGCACCGGCTACCTAGGCTGGCCGCTGTGCTGCAATCATAATACCGATAAGTCTCATCATTGCATTCCTTGGGACAGGGGGGGTTTGCTACTACTTTAATTAAGTGCTTTTTAGATCGTTTATCAAGTGATTTAAGAGCTTGTTTGACGCTCCTGCTTGCTTTGGATTAAGCCCAAGGGCCACTATCCATGACAGGGTTGAGAAAACGCAGAATTATCATAAACATGGAAAATCCGACATGAATGCAAGCACAACAAATCGCTGAAAAGCACAGAAAACTATTGGAATAGTTATTCGGATTAAACATAAAAAACAGAAAGGAGAAGTGTTTCAATCCTAGGTGAACGAGTGTATAAGGCTGATCATAGTGCATAGTATCATATTGTAGTATCATGCATATGATACTTATCTATGATAGTATCACTATAGTGGGTGTTATTATAGAGTAGTATCATAATCTTCTAAATTTATTATTTTATAGAATCCCAATACAAAATGTGTGTACAAGATCTATTTAGCATTAGCTTTTCTCGTAATGTGCGCTATGATACATTATCCACCTATGTTACTCTAATCTTATCTCTCCTCATTAATTAGATGCCACATCTGCATTTTTGTGGATCTAAGATACATGATACTCCACGTTGGTCAGCCTAATACAGTGATGTTTTGCAGAAGCACTAGCTGCTCCACGTTGAGTGCCTCGGGGACGATCTTGTCACTACAGGAATGGAGCTAGACGCCGACGGCCACCACGTACGCCGACGGCTTTTTATCGGGGCCGTCGGCGTACGGCCTCGCCAGGGCACCTCCGGAGGACGACCGTCGGCGTACCGATGCCGTCGGCGTAGAGGTGGCTACGCCGAGGGCTGCTCTCGGCGTCTACCAGGCCCTCGGCGTAGAGGTCTCCAACACCTCCCCTCGCTCCCGCGCCTTCACCGCCCTCTCACGGCGTCAGCCAGACGCCGAGGGCTACCCTCGGCATAGGGCATGGCCCCCCTATGCCGACGGCCACCCTCGGCATATAGGGTTTTTTTATTTTATTTTTATTTTCTCTCTCTCATATTACTTTATATTATGTTTCTATTATTTATTTACTAGTATGAATTATGTAAAAAATGGTTCTATTTTTTAAGAATTCGTAGATGGCATACATTGCTAACTTTAACTCTAACCCTAACCCTAACCCTAACTCTAGCCCTAACCCTAACCCTAACCCTAGGGTTTCCACATACATTGCTAACGCTAACTCTAACCCTAACTCTAACCCTAACCCTAACCCTAGGGTTTCCACATACATTGCTAACCCTAACTATAACCCTAACCCTAACCCTAGGGGTAGATCTGCGGGGTCCCGCCCTAGGGTTTTCCAAGATACAGATCACCGGAGGGTCAGAATTGTTGGAAAACTTGCATCTGCCCCTAACATATATGTACACGTGTGATGTAAGGTTTGGCTAACCTTGGATGTACCCGGCGTTGACGATTTCCGCATAATGGGCTACCACTTGGTAAAATCCAGGATCTGTATGTGGAAACCCCCGCCATGGCTCAAACGGAGCCTATTTTATGGTAAAGTATGCCCAACCTATGGTTTCAATGTACATATGTCCTAAACAAAGCAAAACAAATAAAAAAGTCCACTGGTAAACCCTCGCACGGAGATAGCTATAGGGGTAGATCTGTGGGGTCCCTGTCCCAGGGTTTTCCAAGTTACAGACCACCGGAGCGTCGGAATCGCTGGAAAACTTGTGTGTGCCCACATGGCATGCACAAAAGTGATTTGAGATGGTTTGATATCCAAGGATACCCCCCAAGGTGTGTCCGGCTTCTCGGACAGGGGGTTCCTACACTTAGGCAGATTCTGGATGTATAGGGGGAACTCCCTCGGAGGTGAACTGGAGAGAAAAGTGATACATTTAAGAACTTAAGACCCACACACGATACAAAACACTTAAATAACTAGACCCACACACATACCAAAGCGCTTAAAGTACTAGACCCACACACGAACCGAAACACTTAAAGAACTACACCCACACACAGGAACCAAAACACTTAAAGAAACTAAACCCACACAGGAACCAAAACACTTAAAGACACATGGACTCGACACATACACATATTAATCAGAGAAGTCGAAATCTTCATCCTCGCTGGGGGTGTCCTCTGAAGCGGTGGTTGTGAGGTTCCACGACCACCGTTCATCATTCTCCCCCCATGTCGACGCCTCTCCTTTGGCGTACTCTGCTTCAACCTCGGCCTTCCTCTGCCGCTTTCCCGCCCTCCTCTCTCTCCTGTATGCCTGCTTGTCCTTCCAGAATGCGCGCATTGCCTCGACGTCTCCGGGATGGTCTCTGCGCCACTGTGCCATGAACTGCTCGTCCGCCTCGGTGGTATCAATCCGCCGCTGCCAGCCCTGTACCGCCGCGCTTCACCCTGTGAGCGAAGTAGCGGCTCAGTAGAGAGACTCTGAGCTTCCGTCAGAGACCTGACCTCCGGGAAGTTCATTTCGTGGTGCGGCCGGCCAAACCTCCAAGCCGCAACGTCGTATGCGCGGGCAGCAGCCTCCTTCGTGTAGAAGGTGCCGAGCCACACACGCGTTCCACCGGCGGTGATTTCAGCCACGAAATGCCCCGCAGGCCGCCGGCGAACGCCGATGAAGCCCGTGTTGCTACGGCGACGAGGAGCCATGTCAGCGGCAGCTCAACTCAGAGGATTTTGTGGTGCTGTTGGATGAGAGAAGTGATGAGGGGAGAAATGTTGCTGGTGCTGTTAGTGGAGAAGACATGCCTATATATAGGCCGACGAGGGGCTGAAACGGCGGGAAAACTTGGCGGGAGAAAATGGGCGGGAAAGGGTGGGCGGGAAAACTTGGCGGGAGAGAATGAGCGGGAAAGGGTGGGCGGGAAAACTTGGCGGGAAATCATGGCGGGAAAAAAGGGCGGGAGAGAAGCAGCGGGAAAGGGTGGGCGGGAAAAAAGGGCGGGATTCCTACACTTAGGCGGTTACGCATGTATAGGGGGGAACTCCCTCGTACGTGAACCGGAGATAAACTTGATATCATATGGGATGATCCTTGTTTCCACATGTACCTATGACCTAACCAAGCTCAAATGGAGGCATATGCCCACCGGGGGACCCCCGATGGGATGCAGTCAAAGGGGTAAACCGCGCGGTCAACAGAACTAGGGTTTCGTCGGAAATCGAGCATCGGATCTAGGGAATGGCCCCAAAACTTGTGTGTGTCCACATGGAATGCACAAAAGTGATTTTAGATGGTTTTATATCCAAGGCTACCCCCCCAGGTGTGTCTATCTTCTCGGACAGGGGGTTCCTACACTTAGGCAGATTCTGCATGTATAGGGGGGAACTCCCTCGTACGTGAACCGGAGAGAAACTTGAGATCATATGGGATGATCCTTGTTTCCACATGTACCTATGACCTAACCAAGCTCAAATGGAGGCATATGCCCACCGGGGACCCCGATGGGATGCGATCAAAGGGGTAGACCGCGCGGTCAATGTAACTAGGGTTTCGTCGGAAATCGAGCATCGGAACTAGGGAATGGCCCCAAAACTTGTGTGTGTGCACATGGAATGCACAAAAGTGATTTGAGATGGTTTTATATCCAAGGCTACCCCCGAGTGTGTCGGCTTCTCGGACGGGGGTTCCTACACTTAGGCGATTACCGCATGTATAGGGGGGAACTCCCTCGGAGTTGAACCGGAGATAAACTTGATATCATATGAGATGATCCTTGTTTCCACATGTACCTATGACCTAACCAAGCTCAAATGGAGGCATATGCCCACCGGGGGACCCCCGATGGGATGCAGTCAAAGGGGTAGACCGCGCGGTCAACAGAACTAGGGTTTCGTCGGAAATCGAGCATCGGATCTAGGGAATGGCCCCAAAACTTGTGTGTGTGCACATGGAATGCACAAAAGTGATTTGAGATGGTTTTATATCCAAGGCTACCCCCCCCCAGGTGTGTCCGGCTTCTCGGACAGGGGGTTCCTACACTTAGGCAGATTCTGCATGTATAGGGGGGAACTCCCTCGGAGTTGAACCGGAGATAAACTTGATATCATATGGGATGATCCTTGTTTCCACATGTACCTATGACCTAACCAAGCTAAAATGGAGCCATATGCACACCGGGGGACCCCCGATGGGATGCAGTCAAAGGGGTAGACCGCGCGGTCAACAGAACTAGGGTTTCATCGGAAATCGAGCATCGGATGTAGGGAATGGCCCCAAAACTTGTGTGTGTCCACATGGAATGCACAAAAGTGTTTTGAGATGGTTTTATATCCAAGTCTACCCCCCAGGTGTGTCCGGCTTCTCGGACAGGGGGTTCCTACACTTAGGCAGATTCTGCATGTATAGGGGGGAACTCCCTCGGAGTTGAACAGGAGATAAACTTGATATCATATGGGATGATCCTTGTTTCCACATGTACCTATGACCTAACCAAGCTCAAATGGAGGCATATGCACACCGGGGGACCCCCGATGGGATGCAGTCAAAGGGGTAGACCGCGCGGTCAACAGAACTAGGGTTTCATCGGAAATCGAGCATCGGATGTAGGGAATGGCCCCAAAACTTGTGTGTGTCCACATGGAATGCACAAAAGTGATTTGAGATGGTTTTATATCCAAGGCTACCCCCCAGGTGTGTCCGGCTTCTCGGACAGGGGGTTCCTACACTTAGGCAGATTCTGCATGTATAGGGGGGAACTCCCTCGTACGTGAACCGGAGATAAACTTGAGATCATATGGGATGATCCTTGTTTCCACATGTACCTATGACCTAACCAAGCTCAAATGGAGGCATATGCCCACCGGGGGACCCC
Source organism: Lolium perenne (assembly GCF_019359855.2). NCBI lineage: Eukaryota > Viridiplantae > Streptophyta > Magnoliopsida > Poales > Poaceae > Lolium > Lolium perenne. The sequence goes on from NC_067248.2 coordinate 192,751,149, forward strand.
CGATGGGATGCAGTCAAAGGGGTAGACCGCGCGGTCAACAGAACTAGGGTTTCATCGGAAATCGAGCATCGGATCTAGGGAATGGCCCCAAAACTTGTGTGTGTCCACATGGAATGCACAAAAGTGATTTGAGATGGTTTTATATCCAAGGCTACCCCCCCAGGTGTGTCCGTCTTCTCGGACAGGGGGTTCCTACACTTAGGCGGTCTGCATGTATAGGGGGAACTCCCTCGTACGTGAACCGGAGAGAAACTTGAGATCATATGGGATGATCCTTGTTTCCACATGTACCTATGACCTAACCAAGCTCAAATGGAGGCATATGCCCACCGGGGGACCCCCGATGGGATGCAGTCAAAGGGGTAGACCGCGCGGTCAACGGAACTAGGGTTTCGTCGGAAATCGAGCATCGGATCTAGGGAATGGCTCCAAAACTTGTGTGTGTCCACATGGAATGCACAAAAGTTATTTGAGATGGTTTTATATCCAAGGCTACCCCCCCAGGTGTGTCCGTCTTCTCGGACAGGGGGTTCCTACACTTAGGCAGATTCTGCATGTATAGGGGGGAACTCCCTCGTACGTGAACCGGAGAGAAACTTGAGATCATATGGGATGATCCTTGTTTCCACATGTACCTATGACCTAACCAAGCTCAAATGGAGGCATATGCCCACCGGGGGACCCCCGATGGGATGCAGTCAAAGGGGTAGATCTGCGGGGCTCCCAGATTAGGGTTTCTTCTACCAGAGGGAATATTGAGGTAAGATAGGGTAATTATTGGTACTACATGTTCCGATGACCTAACACAACACAAAGTAAGAGAAAATTCCATGGTTCAACTGTTATCGAAGGCCGGTCAAAGGGGTAGATCTGCGGGGCTCCCGGATTAGGGTTTCGTCTACCGGAGGGAATAGTGATGTAAGATAGGGTAATTATTGGTACTACATGTTCCGATGACCTAACACAACACAAAGTAAGAGTAAAGTCCATGGTTCAACTGTTATCGGAGGCCGGTCAAAGGGGTAGATCTGCGGGTCTCCCGGATTAGGGTTTCGTCTACCGGAGGGAATATTAAGTTAAAAAATTATGCGCATAGTTTGGGAATGTAGAAGATTAAAACAAATTTGCATGGCCATATATAATTTAATAAATATAATTGACATTAAGAAAATTTAAAAATAAATAAATTGAAAAAAGAAAAAAAGGGCCTATGCCGAGGGCGGCCGTCGGCATAGCCGTGGCCCTCGGCATAGGGGGGCACGGTCGGCATAGGGTTAGGGCGTGGTCGAGCCGGACCACCCCTTTCTCCTTCCCCCGAGCCCCTTTCTCCTTCCCCCAATCTGCCCGAGCCGCCCCGCCGCCCACGCGCCGCCACCTGCCGCCCCGCCGCCCACGCGCCCCCACCGGTCGCCCCCCCGCCCACCCGCCGCCACCTGCCTCCCCGCCGCCCCTTGCCTGCCCGCCGCCGCCGTCCCTGCTCGCGCCGCCCCGGCCTCCTCGCCGTGCGCCGCCCGGTCCACCACGCGCCCTCACCTCCTTCCCCCACCCGCGCCCGAGCCTCCAACCCCCACCCGCGCCGCCCTGCCTCCCCGCAGCAGCCGCCCCCTGCCTCCTCCGCCACCCGAAGCAGCCTCCCCCCACCCGCCACTCGCCGTTCGCCGCCCTGCCTCCTCCGCCAACCGCAGCAGCCCTCTGCCTCCCCCCACCCGCGCCGCCCCTGCCTCTCCGGTAATTTTTTTCCATTTTTTTAACTTCTATTTCTATTAATGTAGAGTATTTAGAAATACAAATACAAATATTAGAATTTGTTCATAGGAATGGAGTTGAAAATGTAAATAAACATGGAAATGTGAAATGGTTTAATAATTTGATGTTTTATTCAATGGAAATAGGTGCCGCCGTGACCGCCGTGTCGTCATGTCCGCGCCGTCGTGATCGTCGTGTCCATGTCGTCGTGTCCGCGCCGTCGGGACCGTCGTATCCGCGCCGTCGTGACCGTCGTGTCCACACCGTTGTGACCGCCTCGTCGACTACGGCCTCTACCGCCGAGGGTGAGCTAAAACATCGCCTCCCCTTCTCCGCATTTTCTTATGTCACTAGATTCATTTTCCAAGTCCAGTTGCGTAACCTAGGTGTCACTTCCCGTCCGCGAGCGTTACGCGGATAAATATGCATTAGTGGTCCGCATATTTTGAACCGTAACGCTTGCGGCATTTACGGGACAGTCGGCGGATGCGTAGTTATCTACGTTTTCCATGTTCTACTCCGGTTCGAGTCAGGATTTCGGCGGCGCCTCCCCGTTGTTCTCCGGATGCACATCCTCTCGGCTTTTTGCCGAGACGTGTATCGGGAGAGCAGCGGGGAGGTGCTGCCAAAATCCTGACTTGGACCGGGGTAGAGCATGGAGAACGTAGCCAACTACGGATCCGGCGGCTGCTAGGAGCCCACCTAGTAGAGATGTAGGTTGATGCATGCGTTTTGCCCGGTAAAATAAATAAAAATATGATGCATTTAATTTTCTATTTGATATAAATGCTATGTCTGTGGTTTGGCTCCCAATAAAGCAGAGGATGACTGATAATGGATGGATGTACAATGAGCGTGTTAGTGCGACAGAGAAAACAGATGAGTAGACAAGGAAGACCCATTTTCTAGTGAATGAGTTAGCGCGTGGTACAAAGGGGCTGGTTCGGGCACTTTGCCCTTGTGTTCGCTGCGTGAAGCGTCTCCGTCGTGGAAAGGATGAAATGTATAAACACCTTCTGCAATATGGGTATATGCATGGGTACGTCCCGGAAGTCGACTTTGATGAGCTCGAACGTGACAGAGGTGAGGTGATGCGGCAGCGGCTCAATGGCAATGAGTACGATGGAATTAGAGACTTTCTAGATGATCTCGTCCATGCCGATGTCCCGGATTCGCCACCTCCAGAACCGGAGGCGCCGCCAGAACCGGAGGAACCTCCAGAACCGGAGGAACCAGAGCCAACCGCGAAGACCTTCTATGGTATGATTGCCGCGGCTAAGAAGCCTCTGTACGAGGGCGCCGCGATTTCTTAGCTCGATGCCATCTCCCAATGTCTAGCCGACAAGACCCGGTACAACACCACCCGTGAGGGCTTTGAAGCAAGTCTGAAAACAACTGGTAACATGTTGCCCAAAGATCATTGTCTGCCTCAAAGCCTGCACGCGACGAGGAGAATGATGAAGGACCTCAACATGGATTATCAAAAGATAGACTGTTGTCTGAAAGGGTGCGTTCTATTTTGGAGACAGTATGCGGAGGAGAAGTACTGTCCCATCTGTAAGCAGTCTAGGTATGAAGAGGTAACGGGAAAGGATGGTCAGGTGAGGCAGTCAAGCACCGCAAAGTCGATTCTTCGATATCTCCCATTCATAAAAAGAATCCAGCGGCTTTACATGCACGAGGAGACAGCCAAACAGATGACGTGGCACAAGTATGGGAAGAGATTCGTGGACGAAAACAAGAAGTTGAAGATGGGACATCCATCCGATGGTACGGCATGGAAGAACTTCGATACAAAACACCGCCTTAAGGCAGCCGAGGCTCGGAATGTCAGAATTGCGATAGCAACAGATGGCTTCAATCCATATGGTATGTCCAATGCCAATTACAGTTGCTGGCCCGTGTTTGTTATTCCGCTCAATCTCCCTCCCGGAGTCCTAATGACGAGGAAGACCATGTTTCTGTCGCTGATCATTCCAGGCCCTTATTACCCGGGGAAGAATTTGAGTGTCTACATGCAGCCGATTGTGGAAGATTTGAACCACTCTTGGCACCACGGGACATTGACGTATGACCGAGCATCGAAGACAAACTTCTACATGAGAGTTTGGTTGCAGTATACCATGCATGACATGCCCGGGTACGCCCTAACATGCGGATGGTGTACAGCTGGTAAGTGGCCATGCCCAGTGTGCAGGCATCGGCTTGAGTTCCTTTGGCTACAGAAGGGTCGCAAGTATGTTGCGTTTGACACGAATCGACAGTTCCTCAAAAGGAGGCATCCGTTTAGAGAAGACAAAAAGAACTTCAAGAAGGGCAAAGTTGTGCATGAAAAAAAAGATGTGCCGAAGTTTGATGGTACACTTGTTGAAGCCGAGCTACGTGCTCTCGTGCCGGCAGCAACGCCAACTGGCCATCAATTTGAGGGATATGGTGTAACGCACAACTGGACTCACGAGGCGGCCTTAACGAAGCTCGAGTATTACAAGGACCTCGAACTTCCCCATAACATCGATGTGATGCACACTGTAAAGAATGTCGCGGAGTCCGTCTTTCACACATGCCTGAACATTCCTGGGAAGTCAAAGGATAATGTCAAGGCTAGAGTCGATGTTGAGATCCTCTGTGATAGGGAAAAATTACACATGAAGCGTCCTATTGGCCGTCAAAAGAATTGGTTCAAGCCGCATGCCAACTTCTGCCTTGATTCCATCCAAAAGAAGGAGGCATTCAGGTGGCTCAAATACGTCGTGATGTCCCCTGATGGTTATTGCTTGAATATGAGTAAGGGAGTTAATCTTTCGACGGGAAAAGTCACCAGGCTCAAGAGTCACGACTATCATATATGGATTCAGCGGCTCATGCCGGTGATGCTTCGAGGGTATATCCCCGAGAAAGTCTGGCGAGTGCTTGCGCAATTGAGCCATTTCTTCCGCACGCTCTGTGCTAAGTAGATATGTCCCAAGGTTATTGCAAATCTACAAGATACAGTGCCAGAGTTGCTATGCAATTTGGAGATGATATTTCCGCCAGGCTTCTTTACTCCGATGGCACATCTCATTGTGCACCTCGCCAACGAGGCACTCTTGGGTGGCCCGGTGCAGTTTCGTTGGCAGTTCTGTATTGAGAGAGAGTTTAAGTATATTCGAAAGATAACTGGAAACAAGGCCAAGATTGAAGCATGCATAGCTGAGGCAATATGCCTTCGGGAGATGGCAGATGCCGCGACAACGTACTATCCCGATGATGTTCCCACTCAGCATAACCCGGTCACTCGTTACAATGTCGACGTGCCCGAGAATGACCCCAAGCTACAACTATTCCAATTCCCCGGTGGCAAGGCTGGTAAAGGAACAAAATATAAATTGGATAACGAAGAGAAGGATTGTATAATGCTATATGTGCTTATGAACATGGAGGAAGTGATCCCATTCGTAAGGTAAAATGGTGAACAAATTACTTTGCAGCTAGTAACCTTGTCTCGGTCTAATGCTTATTTTCTCCTTTCAGCGAATTCACGGATGAAATGTGGCCGTATGATGAATTGCCCCAAACCTCGGAGATGGACACTCTACAGAAAGAGGGTGCTCCCGGAATTAATAAAAACTTTGTGACATGGTTCATGGAAAAAGTAATTTCTAATCTTTCCTCTTACATTGCAACATGTGACTTGTCCCTCTTATTACACGTAACTAATGCACACAACAAATTTGAAATGTTCTTGTAGGGCCGTGAGAGAAACGTTGATATGATAGATGAGTTGAAATGTGTTTCCCAAGGTTGTAGCCGTGAGGTGACCAAGTATGAGAAGTATGATGTGAATGGGTTTCGCTTCCACACAGAGACGCACCAGAAGGGTCGGCCGAATCCCAAAACGATAAATACTGGGGTCTTCACCAAAGGAGCCAACAAGTTTGATTACTACGGAAGGTTACAAAGTGTATACGAGTTGACATTCAATCGTACGAACGTGCAACTCAATATCGTCGTGTTCAAGTGTCATTGGTTCGACCCAATAGGTGGACAGAGAAGTGATAAGTCCATTGGGTTAGTTGAAGTTAAGCCTTCAACCACCTATAGCGGAGCCGATGTCTTTGTTGTGGCTCACCAAGCCAAGCAAGTTTATTATTTGCCCTACCCATGCCAGAAAGCGGAACTCAAGGGTTGGGAAGTCGTCTTCCAGGTATCGCCACATGGTAACCTACCGATTCCCTCTGAGGATGATTACAACAACATTGACCCCGTGACATACGAGGGGATTTTCTATCAAGAGGAACAGGACGACGGGGAATATATTTTAGAACCGTTTGTTCAAGAGGACCTCGGGAACGATGCAGAAACTCGTGGTGAGTCAGTGGTGGATCTAAAGGACATATCTATGCTCAAGAAGTTACTTGAGGCGAATGACAATTATGATGAGCCTCCACCCGTCGACCCTTCAACTTTGTACTCACAAGATAGTGATAGTGATAGTGAGCCAGAGAAAGAGAAAGAGAAAGAGAAAGAGACGGAGTATGAGAGTGAGCGTGAGAGCGATGATGGCTGGTGAGGGTCTTTTATTCTTAGTATTTATTTGTCAACATGCTTCTTAATTGCATTGTGCCTTTTATTCTTAGTATCTTCATTTTATTATGTCAACATGCTTCTTAATTGCATTGTGCGTTTTATTCTTAGTATCTTCATTTTATTATGTCAACATGCTTCTTAATTGCATTGTGCCTTTTATTCTTCGTATCTTCATATAATATGTCTTTGTGCTTAACTATTTTATTCTTCTCAATGTAGGTGACTGGACAATATGAGCAGCGGCAAGGCAGACTCCGAGAGCTTGCTTAAGACGCTGGCGCAGGTGAAGAGGAATATTCCTAGACCCACTAGACGGAGTGATCGAGCCCCGGTGCAAAATCCGCGTTACGCCGATGGTACCGATGGAGGACGAGGACGACGAGGTGGAGGACGAGGACGAGGACGAGGAGCACGAGGTGGAGGACGAGGTAGCGGTGGGGTACACATGGACTTTGACGAGCCACCCTCCGCTTCTGGTGACGTGGCTCCTGAGTTGTACCTAGAGGGTCCGTCTAGTGAGGACGTGGAGATGGAGACGGAGTCTACACACGAGTCGGACTCTAGGGCTGAGTTGGAGGTGATGGAGGATGGGGGTGCGCAGAAGCCCTTGAAGATTCATGGAGAAGCTAGAGTCCCCGATGCGAGGAGGGAGCCGAAGACCCATGATGACAAGGCCCTTATCATTCCTTCGAGCGATGAGTAAGTGTACTACTTCGGAAATTTCGAACATGTATTTTCATCTTGGGCATAATAAACAATTTGGCATGTGTACTAATGTGTGATTTATTTGCAGCAACTGGACATGGGATGCCAAGCCCCCCCGCATGCCTAACAGCTTGCTTGGGGCTCTGATTAAGAAGTTCTGGCCCGACAAATACACTCCCCTTAGCATGGTCCCCGGTGGCGAGACGAAGCTAGCCACTACTTGGGCGGACTATGAGGATGCCCCTGCCGTAGGCTTCGCGACAGCTGCTGAGGCTGTGACCACCAAGTTCTGGGTAAGGCATATATTTCTCGAGCACCGTTCATAGTTAATGATCATAATGTGCTAACTCATGACTTTCACAACTGATTTATGCATGATTGAAGTGCTTCTGTCGTGTGGACCCGGAGCATGAGATGAAGGCGCGTCTCACTTTGCGTGGCGCTTGCGAGAGGTTGACACCGCAGCAGTGGTACAACCAAAAGTTCACCAGCGCTAGTGCCTTCTAGGCTAACAAGGGTAAGAGGGTCAAGAAGGAGTACTATGTTGGTAACCAGCCTACGGAGGAATGGGCAATGACCATTGAGGAGTACATGTCGGTGAGTAAAATGTCAATGAGATTCTACATTGCTGCTAAGTTTTCATTGAATTATCTTGAGCTGAGTATTGCGTTTTCAGGTTTGTCCCGGGTGGGCCGAGCAGCATAGGGAGGCATGGGAGGAGCTGATTAGGACGAGGTGGCTCAGGCAGGACGAGGAGTTTGCAGCCGTGTCGAGGCGTAACATGGAGAACCGAGGCACCGGTGGCACACACTGTGCGGGAAACCGCGACTACACCCGCTTCAAGGGGAAAAAGGTATGTATATACATGGAACGACCTTCTTTCATTTCCCGTCATGTCTCATTTGTGGTACGCATAACTTTTCTTTTCGCGATGCAGGTGGCCGAGGCAGCACCTGGGGTGGTGCTTCATGATGCCCAGATATATGACATGATGCGGACGAAGCAGAAGCCCAATCCCGCATTGCCTCAGCCACAGTACTAGGGCAATGCCAAGGCCGCCAAGAAGGACTACTGCGACATGGTCAAGTCTCGTCACCCCGAGGTGGATGACCCCTTGAGCATTCCGGTCGACGAGGAGTCGTTGGTCCTGTCGAGGCACGGGTGTCCGCATGGCCGTTTCCCCTTTCTGAATAAGGCGGTCAAGCCTACCCCAGCCACGAGCTACACGCGTCTCAAGCATACCCTCACCGCCGACAGCCCCCAGCCTCGTCCACGGCCTGCTCGTCCACCCGCCTACGATGTAAGTTTTCCTCATTTTCATCCTCTTTCCGGTTTTCCTTCCTACATGGCTAAGTGTTGACGAGATTCATTGTTTCTGAAATTGTAGCCTGAGTTTGAGGCGGCCTTCGAAGCCTGTAATGAAGCGTATCAGCAGGCCGCTGCGTAGTGGAATAGGCAGAATACGGCCTACATGGCGTATATAGGAGTAAGTCTGAATCTTTCTTCTCGCGCAAGTAGATGACAAGTCTCAGTTTGATGCTTTATTTCTGCAAAGCCTAACTTGTAACCTATCTTGCAGGAAATGATGATCTCTATGTCTACTGGTACACCGCCACCGGCTCGAGTTACCGTGGCGGGGGACATGCCTATCATGCCATCGAGGGCAGCTTTCGCTGCGACTTACTACGGATCCACACCGGAGGTAAGTTCTTTGCCAAACCGGTAGTTACCACTTGTCTTTGCCTCGCAAGTTGCTAACATGTAGGGAACATGTAGGGAACGGGATGGTCCGGGAACCAGGCATCGCCGGGTGGGCGCGAGGTCACACCGGTTCATGAAGGTGGTCGGTCTCCTGGGCATTCTGCTGGTGCCTCTCCGTCGACTACTCCTGGGACTACTCCCGGTGCCTCTCCGTCGACTTCTCCTGGGCGTAGCACCGGTCCTTCTCCAGGTGGTTCTTCTGCAGCTTCTACCGGAGCGCAACCCCGGGCTGCTCGTTTCGCCAACGATGTGGGCGGACCAAGGTTTTAAATAGCGCGTAATTTCTTCGGTTTTAGCGCGCAATATCGGATTTGGACCCTCCACGCTATATTTGACAGAAAATAGTCGCTACAGTGCTAAACACGAAATAACACGCTAAATCGTGCTAAATCGCGCTAAAACACATAACACGTAGCGGCACTAAAACATTTAGCTGCAAAAAACAAAGGTCCAAAACTGCATGCCAACCCATACGCCCAAAAGTCCAATTTCCCCAACAAAGCTAAATACCTAAAGCCCTATTACGTACGGCAAAACCTAACCTAAATCCTAGTTTAGCAGTTCCGCACGGAAGCGACGGCGGTGGTTGCCTCTTCCAGCGTGAAGTCGGCGTCCGTTGCTTCCTCTCACAGAGTTCTATCGGCTACTTCCTTCGGCTCGGATGTCGAAGACGCCTTAGAAAAATCACCCACAAGGTTAGACCTGACTACAACCTCCTCCTCATCCTGATTTGTAGATGCGTAGATGTATTGAACTATTGATATGTAGTTCTTCCGATTCTGAATGAGTGCTTTCATTGTCCTCCTTGGCTCTAAATCATAATGTTAGTATGTGTTAAAAATGTTGGCTTTAATTTGGTCCTGGGAATCTACTTTGAACGATCTGGTTATGCAATTTGTCTGCTGGACAAGTTTTTAGTTACCCAAATCTTTAACATTTGCATATCTTTTTGCAAAACGCTATTTTATATATAACGTGTTATAGCGCGCTATAACGTGCATAACGTTTGGAGAAGGTCCTCGCTAAATGAAATAGCGCGTTATTTAAAACCTTGGGGCGGACACACCCCGCCCGGTTCCTTCCTCCGCTAGTCAGCTTAGAACTAGGGTTTGCTTGCTACTACTATGTATTTGGATGACATGGCACTCTCCGCTCTCCGCTTGTATGCTATTATGTGCACCATGTATGGTATTATGTGGATTATATGATATTTATGTGAATTATGGCGAATTTGGTCCATTTTGGATGAATTTGGATGAACTGGACCTGCTGAATTGAATTTGAATTGCAACAGGGAACAGAAAATGAAACCGGAAAAAGAAAAAAAAAATATTGCAAGGCCTACGCCGACGGCATTGCCGTCGGCATAGACACTATGCCGACGGCAATGCCGTCGGCGTAGGCCTTGCGTCCGGACGGCCGCCACGTGGCCATGCCATGCACGTCCCTATGCCGAGGGGTTGCCCTCGGCGTGAGACGCCCACCTGGCTGCACCAGCTCGCGCCACGTCGCCCCGTTCGTCGCCGGGCCGCTGCCGTACGCCGAGGGCAGGCCATCGGCGTCTGCCGACGCGCCGTTAACGGTGACGACGCGCCACCAGGAGACGCCGAGGGCAGCGACGCCGTGGGGCCCTCCTGGCCGTCGGCGTAGGTCGCGTACGCCGAGGGCCAGCCGTACGCCGACGGCGAGGCTGGCTACGCCGAGGGACCTAGATGCCGAGGCTCTACGCCGAGGGCTGCCGTCGGCGTAGCCTACGCCGAGGGCCAGGCGCGGCTACGCCGAGGGCAGCTGGCCGTCGGCACCTCGGGGGATTCCTGTAGTGTGTCGACGACACCCAAGTACGCAGGATTATCGACTGAAGATGGAACTTGAATCTGCACGGAGCGGCTCCATGGACATTGGCAGCTGGCCAGAGGAGGTGCCGGTGAGGGTACTAGAGGCGGCGGTCGGTGGGGTCGGAACAACTTCCTTCGTGGCCGTGGGGGAGCGCTTCCCAGAAGGAACATGCGAAGGGTGCATACGAGGACTAGCAGGGACGGAGCAACAGCAGCACATGACAACGATGACAGGGGCTGCGGCTGATCACTACAAAATTAAATGTCGGAATACTGTCCATAGCATAATCTTGGTTGTGCATTCCTCTAATGCAAAGGGTTCCATGTGATTTTTTTTATACGGAGGGTGAGATCCTGGCTTCTATATCAAAAAGATGCATACGAATCGCAACAAATTCATATGAAAACGGTTCATAGGAGTCTTGGTGGTGCATTCGTTTGATGCAAATGGTTTAGTACGGAAAAAGTTGATGGACTAATGAAATCCAACTAATTCCCTAGTGGAAAATCCCACAATACAAATAAACCCTTACAGAGTATGCATTGCACACACTTGACTGTCCATAGCATACACTCGATGTCTCACTTGTAGTATGCATTGCACACACTTGACTGTCCAAATCAAAAAAAGTCACGGCCAAGGTACCTGAACTTAAGCATCGTTGTTGTGTTCAAATTGATATGCGGAGCAAAAGAGTACATATATAAGACTGCCTTATAGAAAAAGACGAGCACAACACGTAAATGCACACATGCATGTTTGCACACACTAGTACACTACTACGACACACACACATCATCTACCGGAGAATAGAGTCATGGAGATTGAAATATAGGAAGTCCACACGAGCGGCTCACTATCGACTCATGGTTCGATAATCCCTTAAAAAATAGTGCGAGTAGGTCTTTATGTGACAGAAGATGGTCGAGGGTTTGACCCCTAATGATACAGCAGAACTAGATTGCAGAGAAGTATAGTACTGTACCTTATATTTTTTTTTTTGGAATACTTGTAATAATACTATTTTGTACAAAAAATAAAATAAAATCTTAGTACAAATTATACCGTTGAACATGCTTAAGACTAGATTGGGCTATGCTCGGGCTTATCATTTTTGAGTCAGGCTTCTAGAACCTGGCTCAAAGACCACCTGGCCATAGTATGCCTAGGTCTAATAAACAGCATGCCCATTCAGCATTGCACGTAATCTTCTCACAAACACAAACCAAGTGTTAGAGTTATGCTAAGCTCGTGCAGTGAGTACAGGTTTAGCTCTTGCTAAATACTCACATTATCATCCAGTCTGATTGCTTGCAGGTCATTGAAACACTGCAACCCAGATGTTTCTCGTCTACGGTACTGGTGGCTTTGTTTGAGGACATTTATGTGCAAGCGTCTACTTTTTCTATGTGTGAGTTTAGTTTTTGTAATAGGGAGGCAAATGGAGTTGTTGACTCTTTATCGAGATTCGAGAGACACGGGATCACTACCAACTGTTTGGGTAGATGAACCGCCGGAGTTTATCATTGCTTTATTAATAGATAATGTAACTATTATATGATTATCAATAAAGCTCACAGCAGAGTTCTGATGTTTCCTATATAAAAAAGTGTTAGAGTTGTGCCAAATATGTGTGCGCGTGCATGTGTGTGCGTGTGTATGTGTGTTTGTGGACTAAATATACTAGATGACACTTGTAGGATGGACACAAGGTCGGTAGGGTGGAGTCGCTTGTGGCAGGTGTAAGTATTCTCTCAAACACAAACTAAGTGTTAGAGTTGTGCCAAATATGTGTATCAGTTTACAACTGACTTTGGTTTACGTAGAGGAGTAGATGTTGAAGTCGAACCTTGTAACCCAAATATAATATATATAAAGGCATCGTGTGTGTGTGTGGAAAAAAATACATTAGAGCACACCCGTAGGATGGACACACTGCCGCAGAGGGGAAGTCAGTTACTTGTGGCAGGGTTAACCGGACAGGCATGGTGATCGAGATGCGTCTTATGACTTCAATGTGTTATCGTCAATTATACTTGTTGATCTAGTCGAGCAACAAATATTACTAGTAGGTTGATATGATTTCTAGGATCAACCTATTGCATGTAGAGATGCGTGTGTCTCCTGGTTCTTGTAATCGTGTTTCTTTTGGAGAGTCTGCTCCTCCTAGCTCGTTGACATGTTTGTCCTAAATCTTCTACGTGACCTGGTTGTTTGTGATTTCTGATGGATTTGGGTATTTATGTGGATGAACTATGATGGACTTTGGTGAAATGATGTGGTCCCACTAGTAGAGAAAAGCCTTGCAGTGTGGTGTCAAAAGCACCCCTAGTGGCATAGATTTTGAAGGCAACAACTTCGTGTGTACCAACTCGTTGGGACTCCAAGTGTAGAGTGTTGTAACAAACGTCTTTTCCTGATAACGGTGACTCGAGGGGTTTATATCGAACTATCGGAGAATTGGCAGAAAGATGTCTGTTTCTTCTCCTCTTCAAGGAACCTACAAAACAATGTCTTTGCCTTGTGTCCCCAACTTCACCGTGTGGTCGTCAAGCACAAGGTTTCGTATGAGAAAAACTAAAATAAACTTGTAAATAAATAATGTAAGACACTCTATGACTAGACAAGGAGAGTAAAACCAATAAGATAAAGGTTTTTTGGGGGGTTTTGTTTGTGTTTGCAAATAGTAAAAGTGTTTTTGTAGTTTTGCATTTAATTAATGCAGAAAATATAAAAGGTGATAAAAGTGTTGGAAATTTACTTCTTATAATGAAAAGTGGATCGGGGATCATTAGTTCACTTGACTATTCTCTTATAAGGTGTAATGGACATAAAAAAAATCACAAGCAATATAATATTGATGAAACTTTATTATGTGTATGATAAGAATTTATATGGGCATCACTTCCTATTTGAAAGATGATGCAACACATCTCTCTTATACTCCTCTAGAAACATAAAACTTCATGCAATTTTTAATTAAGAATAAACACAGTATAGACTTTGGTACTTTGACATGATGTTTGAATAACAAATGTGCTACCTTAAGCAAAAAAAAATTATCTTAGTTGTCACTAGATAATTATAACACATGCATTAACTTACCTAGTGAGGTAACAAAAGAATGGTAAAAACCATAGTGGATCTCGAATTTGTGGTCATTATCCAATCACCACCACCATGTTACTCCAACTAATAGTGGATCTCTCATACATGTTGGATCAAAACAAGTACTTAAGGGTACATCTTACACATAATAAAATTCAAATCTCAAATATCAACTCACAGAATAAAGACCAATCACATAGAAAATACATAGATGACCATAATCATATTGGGAAGCTAATATGGTACTAAATCAATGATAGCACAAGAGATAAATAGATCAAGTTACTCCCACAAACCTTTTACTTATCAAACACATGCATATTGAACTTACAATTCTATTCATATCTTTGGAGCCTATTTGAACCCATCATGCTTATAAGAGAGTAGATTAGTGAACGAATGAACGTCGGTCTATTTTTAATCAGAAGGAATACTTTTTTACTTGCTTTACATGCCTTTACAATTTCATCATTTATTTAATATGAAAAACAAAAAACATGTATCTTTCTTGCACTTAGTTCTTTCATATAAACTACATCACTACCATTACCATACCACTTTATTCTTGCGTAGCATTTAGTTTAGCTTTCATATTGTATTTACTTAGTTTACTTTGCAACATATTTACATTGTTTACTTTACTTTATTATCAATTTTCAACTCTAACACGAAACCTTGTGCTCGACAACCACTTGGTGTAGTTGGGGACACAATGAAACACTACTTTACTTTGTGGGTTATTAGAAGAGGAAAGAGAAGTATAAATCCTACTGGAGTTTCCCCGAGAGTTTAACATAACCCCAAGTCACCCTTGTGAAAAAATAGCCATTGCTACATCACTTTACGCTTGGAGTCCGAATGAATTGGTATCCTAGTGAATCTGGTGTCACCAATTATTATTTGGGACTGTCCTAGGGCATTCCTCTCACCTTCTCTCCTCCCTCTCCCAAGTTACCCTGCCACCAAATGACCATCCGAGGAGGAGATTCCGTCGTGGTGGGATGAGGATCCTTTGTGCTAACGAACTTTCACCCTAGGGGTTTAGTTCCCTGGATTTTCCCTCAGCAAATATCAAATGAGCCCTTAGTCGTTCCTGTTATGAAGAATAATATTTTTCGTTCAGTTACGCCAGGTGACGAGTAGTATAGTAGGTTCTACCTTTCATTACTGTTATGAACGATAATAAGGCCCAAAGCGGTGCAGAAGGGCTTACAACGCTCTGGAAAAGAATGGATTTTTCTAACTACCTTCTTGTTCAAAGCATTCCAGGCACGCTAGCTGAATAGCTGAACTACTAGCGACATAGCGAACGACCAGAATAACAAAATATACAATTAAGAAATGCACTACTATTTTCAAGAAATCAAATGAGCAATTTTTATTACCAATTCTTCATGAAGAAAATAAACAAATACATATAGCACTACACAAAATACAACGCCAGGAGTTAGGGAAAATCCCACCATAAACAATTACATACCGAAAGCAAACACATCAACAATGCAAATGGAGCAGTAGATAACTGTGTGTCACTACCTAGACACCAGTTGGGGCAACGGTGTCATCGTCGTAGTTCTCCTTAGAGATCTCCTCGAGCGACCTTCCCTTGGACTCAGGCACCAACAACGAGAAGAGCAAGCCCAGGAAGTTAGTGCCGGCGAGCAAGAAGAGCGCATTGCGCATGCCGATACCCGGGGAGTACCCTTTGTCGGGCTTCTTCTGGTCTTGTGAAGCGTATAGGAACCCGAACGCACCGATGATCGCCCCAGCCTTACCGGCGGCGGCAGAGACACCGTGGCAGGTGGATCGGAGCCTCGCAGGGAAGATCTCGGCGGGCACGATGAAGGTCGTGCTGTTGGGCCCGAAGTTGGCGAAGAAGAAGGTGAGGCCGTATAGAACGACGAAGCCGGTGTGGTGCCCTGGCTTCACTAGGTAGTCGTACGGCACAGCGATGGCGAGCATGAAGATGGTCATCATGGCGAAGCCCATGAGCTGGATCCAGAACCTGCCAATGATGTCGATGAACGCAACAGTGAACCAGTAGCCTGGTACAGTGCCACAAAGTGCGATGAGCGCTTGGGCACGGGCGATGCGGTACAACTCCTCCAAGGCGCTCATGGTCCTTGCTGGTGGGATCCATCCGACCTTGGTGAAGATGTCCTTTTGAAATAGGTTCTGGCTATAGAAGGCGACATCCAGCAGGAACCAAGTGCTGGTGGTGGCTAGAAGGTGCAGCCCATGGCGTCTCATGAACTGCCGGGAGAAGAGGCCCCATGTCTCCCCGGAGGCTACTTGAATCTGGACCTTCTCCTCCTCCTCGGTGATGTCCTTGTTGAGCACCCTGGACATGTCTGCGGTGGCCTGCTTCATGTTGCGGGTGATGAGCGCCGTGTACCGTGCGGTCTCTGGCATCTTCATGCGCCAGTAGTAGGTCAACGCGGCAGGGATGGTGCCGAACATAACGATGATGCGCCAGACATAGTCGGCCTCCGGCCCAATGGATGTCGCCGCGTCAACGTAGAAGGGTGGCGCTGGGAACGCGTTCCGGAACGCAGATGAGACAACAATGGTGACAATGGTGCCGAACAGGATGCCAAAGCCCTGCATTGCAAAGACGGCAGCGATGAAGGTGCCACGTGTCTTCTTGTTGGCGTACTCGGACATGATGGTCGCCGATAAGGGGTAGTCACCGCCAACGCCGAAGCCGAGCCAAAAGCGAAAGAAACATAGCGTCCCTATGACACCCTTAGCCTCATGCCCGAACGAGAGCCCTGATGCGATGGAGCAGAGAACCATGAGGATGAGCGTGAAACCATAGACGCTCTTCCGGCCGAGCTTGTCACCAAGCCAGCCGAAGAAGAGCTGGCCCGCGAGCGTGCCGCAGAGGGCCACGCCGTTCACGGCTGCTGAGACATTGGCCGGGAGGTGACCGGGCTCGCTGCTGCCAGGTTCGGTGTAGTAGATGCGGCCCAGCAGCCTTGTGACGAGGGAGATGCAGAAGAGGTCGTAGGCATCAGTGAAGAAGCCCATGCCGGCGATCACGACGGCCGTGAAATGGTACCATTGCGTTTTGGCCTGGTCGAGTGCTTTCAACACGTTGAGCTGTTCACCCGCCATGGCCAGCCAGCCGGTCGAGAAGCGCTCGACTAACTTCTCAGCTCTCCTTCTGCTTCTTCCCTCTTTGCTCTATTAATTGGTGGGCTTTGTTCCGTACTGCTAGTAGGTGTATATATAGGCAATTAGGCATACATGGACGACCGTACAGATATAACAAGTATCGGTTAGGTGCAAATACTACTAAATGTCATCTATGTGTGCTCTACATGTTGATCTATTATTAGAAGGATTGATGACACAGCTAGATTGGGCAAACATGTTGATCTATTAGAAGGATTGATGGAAGTCAAGTTGTAGTTTATCGGGGTTGACTTCCGTGGTTCAATATACAATTGTGAAAAAAATAGATTATGGAAACCACATCATGGTTATGCTGGGAATATACCTGAACGGGGCATATTGTACGGTGACAAAGCAAGCTTGCCAGTGTAGGTCGAAATTAATGTTAATTGTATCGTATGTTCTCAATGCAAGCATGGATTTGTGACCTTTCTTTACAGCTGGGGTTAGTAATCTGTTCCAACAATGCTACAGTTATGGAATTCTTACAAAAAGGGTTACGGAACAACATGCAGACAATTTAGAGGGATTGCCACACATAAATCACGGGTGTTAAAAGATTTACACCAGCAGACTGCTTCCACCTGATCCCGGAAGTTTATTTCGTTAACAAATAGTCCGTAGGTCTATCATTATTGTAATGTGTTCTCTCCTCCACATTTAAATGCTATGATCAGAACGAAAACGCAGAGAAAAGCAAACAAATTCATGATTTCTACTACAAGAAATGTGTATGCAATGCTAATTGGACATGCAAATATACATACCCATTGAAATTGCTTGTCCTCACTTGCTAAATGTAATCTCCAAATTCAGATAGTTTCATCACAAAACCACATGTAAACAGTTATAAGTTTATTTTTTAGGTAACATGTAAACAATTATAAGTTGGCCATTTCAAATATGAAAATTAGTAAACATTCGAAGATTTAGCAGCAAAAAGGAAACAAGGCGGCATTGAAAGCCATGATCCGTAGTATCTAAATCATTGGCTTGCAGCCTCGCCCCCCTCTTTGTTTTTATTTCCTTTTCCAATCGCAGTCTGTCTGGCCAATCACAGCTCATCATAGCTGTAGCATTAGATCAGTATACATTGCTGGCTTATTTCAAAATTTCTCAACGGACGGGAAATATGTGAAAAGATCCGAATATGCGCGGGAACATTGCCAACTTGTCATTAGTATATGCTTTCATAGACATGGTACTGGTCTCCACAATAATACTACCATCATAATTGTAATGGTCAGGAAGCTTAGCTTAACTACTAATATATAGGGATATTTTCCATCTGTAGCGCAGCTCATATGCAAGAGATCAGGCGAGAGGGCGAGAGCACAACCATCACAACTCAACTCAACAGTGTGTGAACTTCCCCCTTTTATATGAAAAGCCAATAATCTTGCCGGTTGCTCAAAAGTACAAAACAAAAAATGACAGCTTACGGAAACAATTAGTAGAATTAGTGTAGGAGGATTATAAGTTCCCTCAAGTCAGTAAGACGTGCAAATGTTTGCCCAGACTAGTGGTGCTGATAATTCTTGCTAAATGAGTGCCGAACAATTCCTTAGTGTATAGCGAGCTTAATCCATATTGGATAAACGACCATCCGCATACGAACGTTTTGTGCGCTGGTTAGTTAAGTCATGGTCTGGGTTCAGAATGTATGTCGTTGTGCACTATGGTATATTAGATGAGATTCCAATTTATATGTCAACTACTACTAAATGCGACTTTGGCCCTCTGGCAGTTATGTATTTATATTTGTTGAACTATAAATATCACTATTAGTTGAAGTGCCTTAGTGGAAAGCATCGGTAGAAGGCCTTCAAACGCTTCAGATCGGTCGATGCAGAACTTGGGGCTATGTTCCCCGTTTCAAATAAAAGAGTAAACTCCCAAGTAAAAAAAATATTTGAACTGGAACTCCCAAGTAATTCAAGCTTACGGGTCGTTCCTATTCTAGCTGACTGAGACGTTTGCACTGAATCAAAGTTTTCACCACATAAATTGCAGTGCAAACTTCAAATATCAGCCTCAAGGTAACGCTAATGTACTTCCTGAAAAAAAACTTCTTGAAAGGAACTTATTATTATTACTTGTTAGCTGCAGATACAAGATAATGGTAATGTACTTCTTGAAAGCAACCGTTCACGATAGTGTGATTATCACGCTTGACAATGCTACTACTAATAAGTTGATTTAAGAAAATTAATAATGTCAACTATAAATGGGTTGACATTTTGTAAAGAAATTGTAGCCAAAACTCCAATTAAAACAGGTCAAACTGTGGTAGAAAAGAATCCACATCATTTCATGTATTGTATAGCTAGCTTTATAGTAAAAATCAGTAATATATGATGTTGGACTATATTTGACATAGTAATGTATGACGTTCTGTGTAATGCCGGGTCAGAATGTGCTGGTTAATTAGTAGTATATGAACCCGGTGCTCTGCCGCACCTTCCCTGTATACCAACGTTTACCTTTTGTTGCGTAGCTGTTATTTTGTGTACATGGTTGCTGGCTCGCTGAGTTTTAACCGTAGGTACAACATGATGAGGCTATCAAGTGGTTTTTTTTTCCGATATAAAGAGAATATACTAAGATCGATAGATACCAATTACACCTAGCTTCTGCGATAACGCAACACTCTAATAGTAGTAAAGATGCACACAACAAAAAAAACTAAGAAATTGATTAACTATAGGAGCAAATTACAAGCACTACAAGGAATCGGGTCTATTGCAACAAAAAAATTGTCGCAAAAGATGCCGTTTTGTGGCAATATGCACCTATTGCCACGAAATGACGTTCGTTGGCAAGCGTTGCAATTACATGTATGGTAATAGGCTATTGCAACGAAAACACGATTGTGGCAACAAAGCGATCTATTGCAACAACCATGCGGGAAGTTGCCACATGTTTTCCCGTGGCAGCACTCACTTTTCTCCACAATTTGGTTTGTGGAGATAGCTTGTCGCAACATGCAGCCGTGTCGTGGCGTTTGCCAGTTTGTGGCGATAGACATTTGTGGCAATAACCTATGCCAACGACCTAAGTTTCGTGACGCACTCTCTTTCGTGGCGATAGCGAGCTGTTGCGATAACCTATGGCAACATCTACTGGTTTGTAGCATTAACCATTTTCCACGAACCGCTACACTCGTGGTATTAACTTATGGCGACAATCATTCCACTCGTCGCGATAAATAGGTATGGAAACGGTAAAAAAAATTGTGGCGGGAAGGTGTTGCGACAATTGTAACATTTCGTGGCGATACTCTATTTCAACAAAATCCAGTTTCATGGCGCCAAATGCTTATCGCAACGGGGAAAAAGCTTGTAGCAAGAAGCTACTGCGACAATGCGAACTTTTCGTGGAGATACTTTGTTTCAACAAAATTCACAATTGTGGTGTTACATAATTTTTGCAGCGTCCAAAATGTTTGTAGCAAGAAGTTACCGCCACAATTTGAAGGTTTTGTGGCGATACTCTATCTCAACAAATTTTTATTCCGTGGCGCCAAATAGTTATCACATCATTCATAAAAAATGTGGTAACAATTTATTGCAACAATAAAAAGTTCTTCGTTGCTACATGCTAACGCAACAAAGCATGTAGTCATGGCGACTAGGATTTGACGCAACACTATATTTTTCGTGGTGCTAACCTAAGGCAACAAAAAAGTGAGTTGTGGCAATAGCTTATCGCAACCATAAAAAAAATACAACCATTGAATTACAAAAATTCAAATCCACGCGTATAATATGTAGGTTCATACAAATCATAATTCTCATATCAAATATCCATCAAATGCAACTAAAGTAAAATGTAGCAATCCAGCAGAGTTGAGTCCATTGCTACCATGGTAGTTGAACTATCTAAACTATGTGTGTTTTTCATGTACTTCAACCCTGTCCAGCTAAGTCTTTGAGTCCTGCAATCAAAAAATGAAGAAAAAATTTACTACAAGCCTATATTATGTAAAGCAAGTAAGTTGTGTCAACAAGCTAATACCTAATGAAATTATGTAAGGCAATATCTATGATTGAATGCCCAGGTGTTAACCATGCAACATACCCAGGTGTAAACCAAAAGGGAATGCACTGAACTGTTGATGAGATAAAATTATTAAGTAATCTACGGAAATTAATGATACATGAGTACATATGAAAAAATCACAAGACTAGAATTTCCTACAGTTCATAGTCACTCCAAATTCTTTAAACCCAAGGAAAATCATTGTATCATATTATAAGAGCATTACTACCAGCAGGTATCAGGACACATTAGATTATAAGTACTTGAATGCCCTGGCCTGCTCAGATGAAGGATTCTTCAGCTAGCTTAAAATGCAGCACTGGCTCAAAATATACTACCACATGCTAGAATGTGTATCAGTGAGACATAATTGCTCTATAACCAATATGTCACTGATCTTTGGCAATTATAAGGTAATTAACCACATGATCATCAAGTCCGAGATAACTAGATTCCAGCAACACTACTACACAACCACAACACTAGTAACCATGTTCTTAGCCAACACAACATCAACCATTCAATTGAACATCGAGCAAACTATTTCCAAGCAGATACACACTAGGAGAATACCAGTAGCAGCTCACTTGAGTGACTTCAACTCACCCCTGAAACTTAAACCTATGCACCACACTAATTTTCTTCTAATTAAATACAAATACATGGCAATCAATGATTCCCCTGTTTTGCATGATAGCTTAGTGATAAATGAAATGCACTGTTAGGTAGTATTCCTACAACACAAGATAAATGGATTGCAAAGCCTCTCAAGCAACCTTTCGAAATCAGCAACCAGCCCAGGCTATAGTCATCAACAGCAACAGATCAATGGGAACTAGCTACCCAGATCGATCCTAACAAACCATTCAGAAATAAAATTTTAATCCAACAGCAAGCTAGCATAAGCAACAGCAAAAAATAATGCCATGACAGGTTAGCAAATAACCAGAAAATGGAACTATAAGAATCAGTAAAGGCAAAAGTGATGCTAGTGCATGGAAACCGTCATACATTCATCATAAACTCGGTTTGTGATCCCTTGCTGGACACAGGTTTTAAAAGCAGCTAGTATCAACTACTTTTCCTCGCTGGACTTCCAAAGGGAAGAAATATTTTTCAGCAAAGCAAAATTGATCCAACAGCAAGTACAGGCAACATACCCAGGTGTAAACCAAAAGGGAATGCACTAGAAAGGGTTATAGAACTAGCAAGCATTCAGACAAGTAAAGCATGAAGCACAGATAAGTGGTCTTCTTTATAGAAGTGAGCAAGGTACTGTTGTGACTTACCAATGTTGCTCTGTACATTCGAGAATTCAATGTTGCCTGTACGAGTGAATTGGTAGAAATCAAATTTGACTTTGCTGCTGGATTCCTGTTAGGACTAGAGCTCTGTAAAAGAGTGGTTTGAAAATTTGGATTAATATTTTCTCTGTCATTCCTCTTCTTAACCACCTGCAAATAGAAGTGCATTTTCAGCAAGACAAGTTAGAAAAATAAACCTTACAAGGCAGGAAGCATATGACCGTAATTACCTTTTGGTTTCCCATCTGTTGGCTAAATTTAGCCATCTGTTGGTTGAACTTTGCCATCATAATTTTTTCAAATTCGAGCCTTGATCTTCGCTCCTCTTCCACCATTTTTTCTCTTGCATCACGCTCTTCTTGCAACCTCACCTCAAGTTGCTCTCTCTCAGAACGCTCGAAGTCAATACTCTGCTGCATGTTTGCACGCTCAACTTCTAATTGTTCTTCTAATTCGCTAACATGCTAGCTGAGCTCAGAGTTTCGCTGCAGGGTTTCAGCTGCAACACGAGCTTGGTCCTCAAACTGCATCCGAAACCTTTCAGAACCAGTTTTGGGCTTGGCCATGTACCCGTAGCCACGAGGCTGCGATGACTTGCATTGAACTGTGTCTTTATATGCAGTCTGAAAAATATTGTTTCTCTGCTCAGTTGATAGTGGACCTTTTGTTTCAGTTTCTTTGTTCTGCACCGCTTCACGTGCTTTGTCCTAAGAACGAAATGAACAATTATAGTTACGACATCAATATTGATCAATAACAGCTGAAACAAGAATAACACAATGTATCAGTACACTCACATAAACTTCCTGGGACTCTGGGTTAGACCATGTTCCATTCTTCGTGTGTGTGAGTTCCCATAGAGCAACACAATCCGGCTCTTCTCCAGTTTCCAAGTTTCTCTGCAAGTAATATGACAATGAGAAACTTCAAACATGAAACCATAGCTACCATCGAGGCATACATATTTAGTTAGGTTCATACCTTCTCAAAACTTAGTTGGGCGTATGATTTTGATCCATCTCTATGTTTTGTCTTCTGTTTATTGCGATTATCGGAGTTCATTTGGCTGCGTGCCTATCCATTCATTGAAACCAAATATAAACAGCCAAACAACACACTTCATGTAAACACACAGTGCACACAAACAGTGAGATTAGAGATAACCTGGAATTTTTCATCATTGCCGAAGTAGTTGATCATCCATTCCCACTCTTCTGGTTGTAAATCTTCCGGAACATTAGCCAATCTAGCATCATCTGTTTTGAATGCCTTGTAAGTGGAGCTTAGAGTTGATCGCCAGCCTCTATATCGCTCTTGCGCAATTCTGAGAATTTTCTCTTCAGTTTCCGGTGTATCTTCTAGGTCCCATCTGTCCTGTAAAACATAGACAACTGAATATAAATAAGTGGTGCATTGGCGATGATAAAATAAGATAACAGATGTGAAAAAGGTTGTACGCACTATCACATCTGCGACAATGAGTCGATGCACACTTGGGTGAATGTCGGACCACCTCCTCACCCCAATGAGTGGTACCTTCCTTTTCATTATCACTACCACGTCATCCTTGAATGAGCGATAGTTCATTCCTATCGTACCACCCAACATTTCAGAGAATGTAATATTTAGCTTCGCAGATCCGCTGGCAAAATGCTTCTGAGCTGTTTTAACACCTTTTACAACACCTCGCCCTTTCTTCTTCTTCTGTCCATCTGCTTCTACAACCCAAATCATAGAAAAAAAAGTATTGCATGACTTGGTTATTAGATTATGTCAGATCGGAGGACCCAGATTTGAAGGAGAGAAAGTACCATCCTGTAGTTGCGCACAATAGCGGCGAGCATGGGATGACCATTCATCCAGGGCACACATGTCATTAGCTGACACTGGAGTGTCAGATATTGTCCTTGAGTACCTATACAATATTTAGCAATATTGAAGATTTAGCAATTTAACCCATACAAGGATTTTATGCATTATAGCAAATGCTAGGGACAGCTTAAGTGAGATAAACAGTTTACCAGATCTGGGTTGTCCACACTTGTTTATGTATTCGGTTATACTTTCCGTCCTTGTTAAGACAACAGAGCCTTTCCTTACTGCACACAAAAACAATAAAAGGACATAGCATTAACAAATCATATTTGATGTGCACCATTCAGATAGGTGATCAAGAAGTAAATATGGTGCGTACCAGCAGCATCCACCGTTGAACTCATCCTTATGCCCTTGAGTAGGTACGATCAGAAATTGAGTCATATTCAGAAAAAAAACACAAAACAAAAGCAGGCATACTTTAGCACTTCAATATCTTGGAAACAATCTTTTAAACACAAGTACAAGAAGCCAAACATGCATAAATGTTACAGCAAAAAACCTGTTGAAAGTCAAGGCTTCAATGGAGTATGCATATTTTTTTGTTGCATGAGTTCTAGGTGCATACAATTAGGTGTTCTTAGATTCTGGTACTGAGATATTGCCACGAATGGGGGTTTCGTGGCAATATTGCATTCTATTGCAACGAAAACTGGCCGTTGCAATAATTATTGTTGCAATAGACCGGATTTCTTGTAGTGAAGCGACAACAGTGGTCAGTTTGTTGGCAAACGAAAGTGGATCGTGCCCGGTACACATGGGCTAACGGTCTGGGCTGGAAACCTAATGATTCTAGGTTAGTGCTTTTTGACTATTTGTACATTTTCCATACAGTCGTGTAGTGAGGAAGCTGAAGATTCAGAGTGGCGATGTTGTTGATCACCCAAAATTAGTCGTGCCCTATCGTAGGCGGTCGATCTGGAGCTAATCGTTAACTTCTATTAAAAGCCTATGTTTACCCTCAAGAGGTGTCACTAGTACAAACTTGCTACTTAGAGACGGCCCCTCGAGTCGGTTTGTTCCAAGTTTTTTTAAAAAACCACCTGTGCTTAAGGACCTCAGAGGTCAAGAATATTCAACCGTCTCTCAGACTCTTAGAGCTGGTTCATAACCGCTGCCTCTAAACATTGTCGGCCCAGAGCCGGTTATGATAGGAAACCGGCTCGAAGATATCCCTTCGACAGTTATAAATTATGACCTTCGAAGAGTCGATGTACTCATACAACTGTGAATATGAACCATCGCTTTGAGGAAAATCTGAAAATAGGCACACCCGCCAGTTCGAGCGATGCGGTAACCACCTGTAGTTCTTACTCTGGATTTTCTCTGGATTTCTCCAATCATCCGTAGATTCTTCATATGCGGAAGTAGATTGTGCTTCTACATTTCGCTCTATGTAGTTTTTTTTCCAGATTGATGTGATATTTATTTCTCTGGATTTTTCCCCATTTCGTAAGGGTTTCTCTAGTTCGTACGTGTTTGTTCTGATTTTCCTTTCAATCTTCTTTTGATTCATCATTTTCTTCTTGTATTTAAGTGATGAGATCCACCTTGTCTGCAAGCAGCCACAAGTAAACTATCACCGGTAAAAGAGGAAGGCAGATTCATTCAACATCTCCATGAAGCACGCAGACTTCGAGAACGTCGTGGTAAGTAACTCTATCATAACTAATGCTCCAAGTTTCACTTGTATTTGCGATGTATGCCTTATTTATTTTAGTAATTTAGCTTAATCTAGTGCATCCAGTTGATGAACCCTGGTTGCTCGATTTAGTGGCTCTCCTCATCAGTTTGGGTCAGGTGTTACTGAAGTTATTCTTCAATTCGACATTCTATGTATTTTAGTTTATTTAGCTCATTGTTGCTCCAAGTGCTTAGTATGCCCTCATTGATTACTTGTTAAGCTTTCGTGCTTTATCTGGTAAGCGTAGATGTTATTTGGCATCTTTGCACTGATCAAATATGGTGTGCTTAAGTACGCTGAGCTTTTATGTCAGTGGTATTGTTATTATTAGGTGTAAATCATTTTATGTGATATTAGCAATTAATAATTATTTTTGTCTATCCTTGTTGATAAAACTAGATGATTTCCCGCGCGTTGCTACGAGAGCATAAAATTTTGATAACATTTGTCTAGCATAAAAATTGAATAGTTAACGATTGCAATTTAGATATATGAGGGAAGTTTTCATGAGTTGGATTTTAAATATCAACTTAGAAGATGAATTCAACCAATGTTCACATATATAAGTATATTGAAGTTATATGATGGAGAAAATTGACCAACAATGAAAAAAGGTAACCAAATTGTGTTCATATTTGATCTTTCGAAGTCAGACAAATTCATTCATTGGTCATCCATTTTACATCTCTATAATGGAACACATGTCATTCATTCATCAGTAGCTCATCAATTATCCTTCAGAAATCTTCATGGAAAGGAAGAAAAGAGAGAGACGCAGTAATTTTGTCCAACTCGGCTGGCGATGTAAACTTGTAATTCTGAAATCCAGCGCAATATGCACTTATCCGTTTTCATGTTGGATTTCTACCGTTGGCCAAAAATCATTCGTTGCTTGGCTCTAACGTTTTTTAGACCTTGCAAGCTTGACCAATATGCAACCAAAGGCATAAGTAATTCTCCAACAGTATATTGTGTAGCATCATACACAAATGATTCTAATCTACATCAAACCAAATGAGTAGAGGCCAGAGCTGAATAATTAGTTCTTGCTATAACGTTATCTCATTCAAATCCTTATAATAAAGTTACTTTTTAGAAATATAAAACCTTGCTAGCCATGAACTATGGAGCCAAAAATAGAAGCTAGTACTGAGAAAAAATTCTTAGAATGTTCAGATGATTGTACTAGTGATATGAAGGGAGAAGACCCGGTGACTATATAAAATAACTTCTTGATTCCACTTTTTAATGAGATCAGAGTAAATGAACACACAACGATTGCATTGACAATTATATCCAAGATTTGAGAAGTATAAATTGTACTCCACCATACTGCTGGTAAGGAATCCGTTTTTGTATGACCGGTATTTATTAAATACTCCCTCCATCCCAAAATGTAAGGCGCCTAAGGCTTAGTCAAAATTCAACGTTTTTTTAAGTTTGACCAAGTTTATACAAAAAATATAAACATTTACAGTATTGAATCAACATGAATAGATTCACCATAAAGTATATTTTTTCTTAATATGTCCATTCGATATTGTAGATGTAAATATATTTTTCTAAATATTTAGTCAAAATTAGTAAAGTTTAACTTTTGACCAATCCTTAGACGCCTTACATTTTGGGACAGAGGGAGTAGAAGCTTATAATTGAACTATGAAAGGAAATTTGTTCTCATGTACATGCTTCCACTCACAAGTTGTACTAAAGGGTGCTGATTATACAATTCAATGTGTAGTACACAATTGTACCTCATGTGGTGAACTTTAGCTGAATAAATTCAGCAGGCTTGGTGCCTCTAAAATATGATTAAACATGTTGTGCGTCGTTTGAGGGCAATTCATCAGGAAAACACAAGAATACTTATTAGATTGAGAGCTTCGTTGAAATAAGATGTACTAGAGGAAAATGTAGAATCAGCTTGCATCCTGAAAGTTACAGACACGCCTGAAGAATAGTTAAAATCAATGCGACATTGCGACTACATAAACGGTTTTGTATATATGGAAATCTGAAATAAATAAAAGATGTTGAGACACAACATCTAGTGAGGAGCGGCACTGACTGAATTGCAGATTTCACACTTATCCATACGAATCTGATAGAGAGGAATGATTAAGAAACATAAGGACAGTCTCAATATTTGAGGGGTAGAACCTGATTTGTTTCTTGTTTCTATGGTGGATCAGATGTGCATATCAAAACGACTGCCTGAACATATCCAAGCTGCAAGGAGAAATAGGGGATGAGGAACCCATCTGCAATAAGAACCCATCACTACCAAAAAAGTGAATAGACCAATCTACACTACCTTGCACACATTAAGGGAGGTCCTTTTAGCGTTAATTGCATACTAGCTTTGCCAGATGTAGATCCTAGCATTAGAGAAGATTTTCATAGGAGTGTCTTGACAGATAT
This sequence comes from Lolium perenne, assembly GCF_019359855.2. Classification (NCBI taxonomy): domain Eukaryota; kingdom Viridiplantae; phylum Streptophyta; class Magnoliopsida; order Poales; family Poaceae; genus Lolium; species Lolium perenne. The sequence goes on from NC_067248.2 coordinate 192,779,373, forward strand.
ACATATCATTACTGTGGCAGACATGTGTGCCATAACTTTTAAGATGATGAAGGATGTAAACATGTAGAGATTCCTTCATGATGATAAATTTTACCATTTGTCTGAACTCCAGTACTTTGTTACAAGGCTCCATGAAATTTATGTAGCTAACAACATATTCGTGAATTATTATAGCTTAACCATTTTATGAGTTACTTGTGGGTTTGCTAATGTGTTTTCCTTAATTCTTCATTTTAGGTCATGTCATAAAGATTTGCACATGCACTACTAGGAAAAAGCCTACCGTCAGCGTACCACTGGCGACCAATGCCCACCATCGAAACACGCCGGTGGTAACGTCTTATCACCGTTCTGCGGCGCACCAACCTGGTCCACCGGCGGTAACACGATTTATCATCGGCGCACCTGGTGACATAGGCACCCCTAATGGGCCTGCCGAAGATGGTACCTGGGGTTTACTGAAGGTCCACGACCCGAAGGATAAGAAGAATTCGGAAGCCCAACTTGTTTGTTAAGAAAAGCTAGAGTTGTATTAGGAAAGAATACTTGTAATATTACGGGAGGAGTTGGAAACCTTCCCGAACTCTGTAACTTGTACATCAAGAATCCCTCGGCTCCACCTCCTATATAAGGGGGAGTCGAGGGACAAACAAAGCATCGATTCATTGTCTCACAAACCCTAGTTTTCATATCGTCGAGTACTTTTCGGCTGAAACCTTCGAGATCTACTTGCCCTCTACTTCCAACTAAACCCTAGTCTACAACCCGTAGGCATTGACAAGTTGATACCTTGTCAATTGGCGCCGTCTGTGGGAATTAGAGGCGTCAAGGATCTGATCTCGATGGCACGTTCAAGATCGTCGACTTCGTCAACAGCAAACAACGCGATGGATCGAGGTAAATAGATCGCAACTGGACCTATCGATTTTGTTCCTCACCCGCCCTCCCGTTTGGATGCATATGCGTATCTGGAGGAGCCTATGGAGATGACGTTCGGAAGGTTCCACTTTCGCGTCGAGAAGGAGGGAGCGTATCGTCTCGAGATTCCGATCTCATCGGGATTATCGGCGGTCGATTCCGTTTCTTCAAACTCAACATCATCAATGAGTCAGGCGAAGAGGAGACTTCATCGCCACGCTTCATCAGCACCAGGGCAAGCGAAAAGCTCGCCAAGATCTTCAGCGACATGTCTTTCGAGTCATCTGCGGACTCTTATATAAGCGATGACTCAAGCAGTGTCGACAGCTTCAACTTCATCGACAAATCCACCACTATGGGCAAGGTCTTCACCAGTCTTTATGATGGTGTCACCAAACCCAGCAAAGATCTGAACTCAAAATATCATCAGATTTACGCCATCGAAGAGCCAAGCCGCGATCAGGAGGAAACATCGGAGGCTTTCGACGATTTGGGAAATCCATATGTCGATCCCTCTGACCTAAGGCGAGGTTTAGGCAGTAAATATGTCGGGCCTACACCACGTGTTAGAGTTCAACTTACACAAGCAGCATGGGATAGAGCTGCAAGAGCTATGGATGGTTCAGAACCAATGGCCACAACAGCCACGCCAGAAGAGTTGCAAGCATATCAATATAGGCTCGCGCGAGCTGCAAGGGAATTGGAAAAACAGACAGCAGCTCTGAATAGAAGAAGGGAGACAGCTTCCGCATCAAGCAGGCGAAGAGCAGAACTAAGTCGACAATCAGGAACTTCGGGAGATAGCCATAGAGAAGCTCGAAACAGAGCAAGATCAAGGTTGCAAAACATACCTGAGGGAGAAAGAGAGCACTTGGTTCAAAACCTCAACATGTCTTTTATGTCGATAGACACGAGAGGAAACATTATCCCCAAAACACCGGAAGCTGGGTATATGGTGACACAAGCCTTTATCCTCGCATCTAGGCCACCTCCTGGAGATCCAAGTGAGGCATTATACAACATGGCCATGGCAGGTGTTGGGGCCATGGGAACAGCGTTTGCATCAACACCCCCCGAAGGTTCAGCAAGGCAAAATAGTCCACGACCTGCGGTAGCAGCAACAGTTCCCGAAAGAACAGGTGGAGCAAGAGACACAGCAGCACAAGCAAGGGTGGACAGAACACGACAAAATAGAAGGGAACATCGGCACTCCCCAGAATTATATGAAGAGGATATGTGCGGGTTGCCGTGCTTCACAAGGAGGGTCCGAAAAACTCGAGTCCCTTCAGGGTTCAAGCTGCCCGATAACTTCAAAAAATTCGACGGCCTGCAAGATCCAGAGGATTGGCTAGTCGATTATCTCGAGACGGTGAAGCTGATAGGAGGAACCAGAGCAACAGCCATGCAGAGCATCCAAGTACATCTGAGTGCAGCCGCGAGGTCTTGGATAAAGAAGCTTCCTCCGGGTTCCATCGACAGCTGGGACAGTTTCGAGGACGTGTTCGTCAAGAATTTCCGGTCTACTTGCAAGAAACCTGCATCTCTAGAGGAGTCGAGAGCGTGTCGACAAAAGCCGGATGAATCAATGAGAAAGTACATCCAAAGGTGGAATATTATCAAAAATTCGGCAGAGAATATATCTGACGAAAGAGCGATAGATGCGTTTGTCGCAGGAATCCGCCGAGGAGATTTCGTCGAGGACCTGGGGAGAACCAACCCAAAGACAGTATCCGCCTTAATAGAGATAGCAAATAGATGGGCAGATGGAGAGGATGCTGTTCACAACAAACGGCACAGGTCACCAGAGGAAGACCGGGGTCGAAATTATCAAAATAGACGTCGGTTTTCTCGGCAGTACTCATACTACGATGCACCCGGCCAAATTTTAGCTGGGTTTCGAGCAAGCGCTGGAGGAAATAATAGAGATGATTATCAAAGGAGCAACGAGCAGCGAGGCGACAATAGAGATGATTCCCGAAATAGCAGGCCAAACAATGGGCCTAGGTTCCAGAGACCTTTCGTGTCCCCTGAGGACATGATGAATGGGCCGTGCCAGATGCATTTTTACCTCGACAACAATGGAAAGAGACAGTCAGGACACCCGCAGAAGGATTGCCGAAATTTTCAGGCAATGCTAAGGTGGGCAGGGCATGCCAATGCCCAGGCGACAAATAGGAACCCGCAAGGGCCCAGGAGTGAGATTCACTTGCCACCTCCTCCCGCAATTACAGACGATAATCGACATCAGCTCGGAATAGCGGCAGCACCAGCGCCACCGCCTTACGTTGATCCCAACTCCAATGGAGCGGTCTCGATGATTCAGAAAGGCAGGCCATCCAATAGAGCTCAGAAAGTAATCTCGCGACAGGTGTTCATGGCAGAGAAAATGCCTCCACCAACGGTTGAGTACCTTAACTGGTCAGGGCAAGACATTGGCTTCACAATAGCGGATCATCCACAGCAAGTTCCTCGACCAGGACAGTCAGCACTCATCTTACCAGCAGTAATCGCAGGATTCGACGTATCTCGAGTATTCACAGATGGAGGCAGCAGTTTAAACCTTATGTATGCAGATACACTAAGGAAGATGAACATATCTCTAGCAAATCTGAAACCAACCGACACACGTTTCCATGGCATCACACCGGAGAAGCCAAGTTATCCGTTGGGGAAGATCAATCTCGACGTTCAGTTTGGGACCCGAGAGAATTACAGAATAGAAAGGCTGGAGTTTGAAGTCGTGGATTCCCCGTCGCAGTACCATGCTTTGTTGGGGCGCCCAGCATATGCCAGGTTTATGGCGGTACCACATTACACATACTTGTTGTGGAGGATGCCTGGACCTAAGGGACCAATCACAGTTAAAGGAAGCTTCGCGTTAGCCGATAAATGTGACAAGGATTTTCATCGACTTTCAGAAACCTTCGGGATGCAAGCAGAGTACTTGGCGTCAAGGCTCACGACTGATTATGATGTGTTGCCAGATGTAGGAAGGCCTAACAAGGAATCAACTTTCAACACCACGAAAAATTCTAAGGAGGTGCAGATTCACCCGACAGATCCAAAAAAGACGACGTCCATTGCGACAGACATGGACCTCGCATAGGAAAGCGCGCTCGTCGAGTTCCTCCGTGAGCACTGGAAAATCTTCGCATGGTGTCCAGCTGACATGCCAGGAGTACCCAGGGAACTTGCCGAGCACCACCTAAACTTGGATCCATTAGCGAGACCAATCAAACAACCTTTGCGACGTTTTTCGGAGCCAAACCAGAAAGCTATGCTATCAGAAATTGATCGACTGAGAGAAGCTGGTTTCATCAAGGAGCTGCATACAGAGGCCACATGGGTCGCAAACCCAGTATTGGTCCCGAAGAAAAACACTAAAGTCCTTCGCATGTGTGTCGACTTTACGTGTCTCAACAAACACTGTCCAAAGGATCACTTTCCCCTCCCAAGGATCGATCAAATTATCGACTCCACAGCAGGATGTGAACGTCTTTCCTTCCTGGATGCATATTCCGGTTATAACCAGATTAGATTGAAAGAAGAAGACGAGGTGAAAACAGCGTTCATCACACCCTATGGCGTATTTTGCTATAGAACAATGCCTTTTGGTCTGAAAAACGCGGGAGCAACGTACCAGAGGATGATGCAGAAGTGTCTAGCAACACAGATCGGAAAAAACATACAAGTCTATATTGACGATGTCGTGATAACTTCAAAAAAGGGAACAACGCTAATCGAGGACCTGAAGGAAACTTTCGACAACCTCGACAAGTTTTGCCTCAAGTTGAACCCAATAAAGTGTTCTTTTGGCGTCCCTGCAGGAGAACTTCTTGGGTTCCTAGTTTCAGCGAGAGGGATTGAAGCCAATCCCGAAAAATTCAAGCTATTGTAACAATGAGGAAGCCAACAAAGTTGAAAGAAATACAGCAGTTAACTGGGCGAGTTGCAGCTTTAAGCAGATTTGTCGCCAGGCTAGGAGAAAAGGCGTTACCGTTCTACGCTTTAATCAAGCAAGGAGAGAAATTCCAGTGGAACGAAGAGACAGATAGAGCCTTCGAGGATCTTAAACGCATAATTTCGACACCACCGATCTTGGTGGCGCCGAAAGAGAAGGAACCCCTCTTGTTATACATTACAGCCACACCTCAGGTGGTCAGTACGGTGCTAGTTGTCGAAAGAGAAGAAGAAGGAAAACTCCATGGAGTGCAAAGGCCAGTATATTTCATTAGTGAAGTTCTGTCGCCTTCAAAACAGCGGTACCCGCAGTACCAGAAGCTAGCATATGGAGTGTTCACAACCGCAAGGAAATTGCGACACTATTTTTCGGCACACCCGATAGTAGTGGTCAATGAAGCACCTCTATCAAATATACTGAACAATCCAGAAGCTACAGGTCGTGTCTCCCTGTGGGGAATAGAACTTTCTCCTCGGGACATCACGTACGAAAAAAGAAAAGCAATAAAGTCGCAAATTCTGCCAGATTTCATCGCAGAGTGGATGGAGTTGCAAAATACAGGACCCCAGACTTATCAAGAACTTGGACTATGAACTTCGACGGGTCCAAAAGGGTAGAAGGAGCCGGGGCAGGCGTGATACTCATATCACCAGAAGGCGACAAACTGAAGTACATCCTACGGATGACGTTCCCAAACGCATCTAACAATGAAGCAGAATATGAAGCTCTTATACACGGGATGAAGATGGCGAAAGCTTGTGGTGCAACCCGATTAAAAATCTTTGGCGATTCGCAGTTGGTGGCTCAGCAAGTCATGAACCAATGTGATGCAGTCAATGACAATATGGTGGCATACAAGGAAGTGTACAATGAGCTCGAAAAGTTATTTGATGGATGCGAAGTAAATCACATCAGCAGGCTAAGCAATGATGAAGCTGATGTTTTCGCAAACATCGGGTCACAGTGCCTCGCAATTCCGCCAGGTGTGTTTTGGGAAGAGATAGCTGAGAGATCCACAAAGCCAAAGAAGGTGCAGAAGAAGGAAAAGGAGGAGAAAACTTCGGTGCCTCCCAAGGAAGCACTAGAAGAAGAAGAGGACCAGGAGCTGGTAATGATGGTACAGGTCCCATGGATGCAAGCGTACATATCATATATCTTAAGGAACGAGATACCCGACGATCCAGTTGAAGCAAGGCGAGTTATTCGACGGTCCAAAGCCTTTACAGTGGTCAAAGGGGAGTTGTACAAACGCAGTATTTCAGGCGTGCTGCAAAGGTGCGTTACACCCGAAGAAGGGAGGATAATCTTAAAGGATGTACACGAAGGAATATGTGGTCATCACGCAAGCAGTCGAGCTATCGCGGCAAAGGTCTTTCGAGCGGGATTTTACTGGTTGACAGCAATCGAGGACGCAAAGGAGATAGTAAGAACTTGCGACGCGTGCCAGAGATTTGCAGCAAAACCGCACTCTCCGGCAGCAGAGCTGATGCCAATACCATTGTCTTGGCCTTTTGCTCAATGGGGTCTTGATATGGTGGGAAAATTGCACAAGGCTTCGCCGGGAGGATACGAGTATATGCTTGTCGCTGTCGACAAGTTCACAAAGTGGATAGAAGCGAAGCCGATTACACTTCACAATATAGACAACTTCTTCAAAGGATCAGACAAAAAATATAAACATGATTCCTCGCAATATAGTACAATTCAGTCAAATGCCTAATATACTATCTATGGATAGACCTTTGTTATTTGCAGCAGTCGTCTTGTGATCAGCATAGCTCCCTTTGACAAAAAATTCAGAGTCCATCTGAAGAAGTTCGTCCATCATTTCTTCGGCTACAGGAGTCACAATATCATTGATTTCATCAACGTTACTTTTGCGCTTCGACTTCTTGGCCAGACATTCGGAAACAATCCTCGTCAGATCTAACTTTCGATGATAGATTTGTATCATGATCATGGCGAATCTTGCTCCAGCAGTCAATTGAGCTCGCACAAAGTTATGAATACGAGGAGCATCCCGAAATTTTTCCATCAAACCAAGAAGAGTTTCGGGCGCCTCGTCCCGAGGAAACATTGTCTTGTAAACAAGGGACAATGTTCTAGTGGAGAGATCAAGGAAATCGCGAACCTGACAGGCGCGGTCTTGAAACCTGACAATTTGTCGGGTCCGTTCTGGAGTGGCCCAGAACAAACAACCATGATCAAGAGAAAGGTTAATGAGAAGATTGGTCCTCGCGTTTACCCTTTCATCTTCAGTAGCAGCGTCGAGAAAGGAACCTATTTGGCGACAGCACAAGAAATTCAAAAAGGATGCAGCAGAAAGATAGAAGAAGTTCTGGTTAAAAAAAAGCATACCGGACATATCAGCACTGGCTTCATTCATCAATTCAAGCATGGAATTCTCTCGAGTGGTTGCCTTTTCAGCTTCAGAAACGGCGGCTTCCTTGGCAGCTATGGCTTCTCGAGCTTGTTGAAGGGCAAGTTTCTCTCTTTCGAATGCTTTGCGAGATTGCTCCATCATCACAAGTGTTTGCTTCTTCGCATACTGAAGTTGTTGACGAAGTTCTTCCAAGTCTTGCTATAAACTCTTACTCGAGGAATCTTCACCAAGTTCACTATCTACAAGCGTTTTCTTTGAGTGAGAAGAAGTAGGCAAAACATCGGAAGGAGCAGGAATTGGCGTATAGTTATCGAACGTCAACTGAAAAGAAAAGGCTCGACATCAATCATCAAACAAGATAGAATTCCATTGATTTTCAGAATGTTTACAAGACATTACAATGGAGAAAGCCCTAATAAACTATTGGGGTAGGCGTCGCCAAAGCTACTTTGGCGACAGCATCAAAAGAAACAAGAAAAGAAAGAAAGGGTGGTCTACTTGACCTCTGGCTTGGAAGCGCTTGGAGCAGGAGTTGGTTTCACGCCAAGATAGGCGAGGATGGGAAGGTTTGGCAGCTCTAATGAGAGATTGCCACTTCTTCGTTTCCATCTGCCCTATGTCGCCAACCTTGGTCCAGTCAACATTTTGCTTGCTATCAGCAATCAGCGCGATGGTGCCTTCTACTCCAACCTTTAGGCCTTCTTGACGAAGTTTAAGCCCAAGATCTTCTGGCACGTTGAAGCTTTTGGCAAGAGTAACAAAAGTGTCGGGCTCCTCTTTCTTCGGGAAGAAGTAAGGAAAGAGCTTCGACAGACCTGCTTCAGCATCAGTAAGGCCTTCGCGTGCTTCATCCCCATGGATTTCGAGAAGGCTCAGCACGTCAAGAAGCTCGTCGCCTACAGGACCATCCACCACGTACTCTTGATGAGTTCTCCCTGAAAACAAGCAAAGAGTAGTTCGTCGATAAGGAATTCTTGGAAAATATGAAGTAACCCGAGGATATGCACAAGGATTCGAATACTTACTAACAAAACGTCGACTTTGTGACTCCAAGCGATTGAGGATTTTTCCCTCTCGAGCAGCTTGCTCAGCTATTTTGTCGCTCAAAGCAGTCTCGGCGTCGTGAAGCTTCTTCCGAAGATCTTCAACACCAGCAGCATCTGCCTTGGCCTTTTCAGCATCTGCCTTAGCCTTATTAGCATCTGATTCGGCCTTCTTACGAGCCTTTTCACTCTGCTCCAATTTTTGAGCAAGTGTGTCGGCACGTTTGTTGGCTTCCGCAAGTTTTTCTGCCAAAATAATCAAAATCAGTCAAATCACGACCAGAAAGGAGTGAGAAGTCATGGGTAAAGAGAAGCAGAAAGACATTACCTTCAGCTTTGCTAGCATACTCATGGTACCCGACGAATTGGGCACCGAAGCGGATAAATTCCTTAATCAAAGGCTGTTAAAGAAAGATAGAGACAGAAAGCATCAGTATAGTTAAAAGCTCGACAGCACAAAGTGAAAAGAAGCAAACAGTGAAAACATCGATAGCATCAGAAAGTATTCAAGGACTTACATCATCCAAAAGAGGAGTCGAGGAGCTACCCAATTGTAAGGTAGGCTCCTTGATTGATTCAACCCTTGCCCTTTTTGGCGAAGGGACATGGGGGCTTGCAGGAGGAGTAGGTTTGTCGGTGTTTTGTTGAGGATGCGAAGATTCTTCTCCTTCAACTTGCACTTCAGAAACAACTAAAGTACGCGACGTACTCGTTCGAGCAGTCGCGTCAATAGTTGGCGTTTCTTCCTCGTCACCACTACAGTAAAATGGCGACAGTATAAGAAGCGAGATAGACAAAAGTCTTCAAGAAGCAAAAAACTAAGAAGCAAGGGGTAACTTACGAGCTGACGAGGGCGTCAAGGTATGGATCGAAAGCTGCCTTCCGATATGAAGGAGCAGCTTCTTCGGCTTTGGAGGTGCCGGAATCTTCGACGTCGTTCCTTTTCCTCTTGTTCCTTGGAGAAACAGCAGGAGGAAGGGAATGTGTAGAGGCAGTTGCCTCAGAATCAGCGTCTTTTTCAGAGGAAGTCGCGGATTTGTGAGAACCCGCGACTTCACTTTCAGGGCGCGAGGTACCCTGGTTGTCATCATCGACAACTGTACGGTCTTCAACCTCTCCACCCTCAGGAAGAGGAGGAAGAGAAACAAGAACAGGGTGACTCTGAGAAAAAACAAAGAAAGAATGTCGATAAAAAACGATGTTGTGCAAAAAGCTCAAAAGATAGTAGTCGACAAATAGTAAAATTCGAGGAGACAATATAGTAAACAAAAGGAAAAATTACCTCGGGGAGGGGATTGGCGCCACTATATGGCGTAATGCGGCAAGAAGATGGAATTGGATCCTTCTTGCTGAGCGATGAGATTCTTCGGATAAGCTTCTCAAAATCTTTCAGAGGAAGATCTTTTGAGAGCCTGTCGATGTCTTTTTCACCAACATACTTCCAGAGGGGATTTTTGCGAGCCTGGAGAGGCTGCACTCTGATCCTAAGGAAATACGCCGTGATCTCAATACCCGACAGCTCCTTGCCGCGGGTGTTTTGTAGCTCGTGGATGCGGGTCATTAGCGCTTCTGTCGCCAATTTCTCAGCTTCAGTTGCTTCGGCATCCCAAGAACGGCGGCGAAGGATTTTGGCTTCTCCATCAAAAGGGGCGATGTTGTCCTCCACAGGATTGGAGCTTTCCTCGTGTACATACAGCCACCTCTTCCGCCAACCTTGGACAGAGTCGGGGAATTTGACGTCGAAATATTCGACGTCAGAACGAACATAGATAAAAACGCGCCAATATTGTAGGCGACGTTGTGGGATCCATTACGGCGGAGGCAGAAAATACGCTTCCACAGAGCCCAATTAGGTTGGACCCCGAGGAAGCACTCACACAATGTGATGAAAATAGAGACGTGGAGGATGGAATTGGGCGTCAACTGATGCAGTTGAAGCCCATAGACAAACAAAAGACCACGAAGAAACGCGTGGATTGGGGGAGAAAGACCTCGGATGAGGTGGTCAACAAAACTGACCCGATACTCGATTGGAGGCCTTGGATAGCTCTCCTCTTTGGGGAAGCGGAGCGAGTTCTCCTTCGTGTTGAACCCCATTTTCTTCAGCAAGTTCATATCTTGGGCGGAGATCTTGGATCTCTCCCACTCAGCACTTCCCAGATCCGCTGTCGCCATCCTGGATTCAGGAGTGCTGTGCCTGGTCAAACAAACGCGTGGTGGCATCAATGGGCTTAGCGGAGCAGCGTGTGAGTGTGGTTGCGAGCTTGAAGCACTGGGAGCAATGGAGGATTTGGCAGAGGAGAAGCAGAGGTGCGGCGCGTGCGAAAAGACTGAAGGAGGAAGATGATACCTTTTTATAGAGGTGCGGTGAATCGACGCGCTGTTGGATTGAGAGATTACGGGACAGATGGTGTACACGTGGACAAGGGGTAAAAAGTAATTTTATACAGACGAGAAAGCACAGGCGCTACAGTACGTGCGCCAGGAAAAGCGGAGGACGTGTGTCCCCCACTTGCGCGACGTGTCAATACAATGCGTAATTTGGGCCCGCAAGGCAGTGAGAGAGAACTTCTCGCGTTTTCCAGGAACATCGGTCGTGGCTATCGTCAGCAGTGATGTCACATTAACAAGAGGAAGTCTCGACTAAGCAGCTTCATAAAAAAATGCGACAGCAGAGGATGATGGACTATTTTGAGAGCTTTTGATCAAATACAAAGTTTTTGACCAAATGCTCGAGGGCTACTTTGGAAAAATGAAAAATTCGAGAAAGCCAAAATAGAAATGGCGAGAGCCTATGATCAAATACAAGTATTTATTCATAGCCTCGGGGGCTACTCCCATCGGGAGTGCTGTTCGCGCACCCGAGAGATTTGAAAAATTATGCGATAGGTAAAAAAAAATAGCGACATAAGGCGTGGAGCCTGATACGTCTCCGACGTATCGATAATTTCTTATGTTCCATGCCACATTATTGATGTTATCTACATGTTTTATGCACACTTTATGTCATATTCGTGCATTTTCTGGAACTAACCTATTAACAAGATGCCGAAGTGCCAGTTGCTGTTTTTTGCTGTTTTTGGTTTCAGAAATCCTAGTAAGGAAATATTCTCGGAATTGGACGAAATCAAAGCCCAGGGGCCTATTTTCTCACGAAGCTTCCAGAAGTCCGAAGAAGAGACGAAGAGGGGCCACGGAGGGGCCACACCATAGGGCGGCGCGCCCCCCCCTTGGCCGCGCCGGCCTGTGGTGTGGGGCCCCCGTGCCGCCTCTTGACCTGCCCTTCCGCCTATAAAAAGTCTCCGTGACGAAACCCCCAGTACCGAGAGCCACGATACGGAAAACCTTCCAGAGACGCCGCCGCCGCCGATCCCATCTCGGGGGATCCAGGAGATCGCCTCCGGCACCCTGCCGGAGAGGGGAATCATCTCCCGGAGGACTCTACGCCGCCATGGTCGCCTCCGGTGTGATGTGTGAGTAGTCTACCCCTGGACTATGGGTCCATAGCAGTAGCTAGATGGTTGTCTTCTCCCCATTGTGCTATCATTGTCGGATCTTGTGAGCTGCCTAACATGATCAAGATCATCTATCTGTAATTCTATATGTTGCGTTTGTTGGGATCCGATGGATAGAGAATACCATGTTATGTTTATTATCAAGTTATTACATATGTGTTGTTTATGATCTTGCATGCTCTCCGTTACTAGTAGAGGCTCTGGCCAAGTTTTTGCTCTTAACTCCAAGAGGGAGTATTTATGCTCGATAGTGGGTTCATGCCTGCATTGACACCTGGGACAGTGACAGAAAGTTCTAAGGTTGTGCTGTGCTGTTGCCACTAGGGATAAAACATTGGCGCTATGTCCGAGGATGTAGTCACTAGTTACATTACGCACCATACTTAATGCAATTGTCTGTTGTTAGCAACTTAATACTGGAGGGGGTTCGGATGATAACCTGAAGGTGGACTTTTTAGGCATAGATGCAGTTGGATGACGGTCTATGTACTTTGTCGTAATGCCCAATTAAATCTTACTATACTTATCATGACATGTATGTGCATTGTTATGCCCTCTCTATTTGTCAATTGCCCGACTGTAATTTGTTCACCCAACATGCTTTTATCTTATGGGAGAGACACCTCTAGTGAACTGTGGACCCCGGTCCATTCTTTAATACTGAAATACAAATCTGCTGCAATACTTGTTTTACTATTTTCTCTGCAAACAATCATCTTCCACACAATTTGGTTAATCCTTTGTTACAGCAAGCCGGTGAGATTGACGACCTCACTGTTTCGTTGGGGCAAAGTACTTTGGTTGTGTTGTGCAGGTTCCACGTTGGCGCCGGAATCCCTGGTGTTGTGCCGCACTACATCCCGCCGCCATCAACCTTCAACGTGCTTCTTGGCTCCTCCTGGTTCGATAAACCTTGGTTTCTTTCTGAGGGAAAACTTGCTGCTGTGCGCATCATACCTTCCTCTTGGGGTTGCCCAACGAACGTGTGAAATACACGCCATCAAGCTCTTTTTCTGGCGCCGTTGCCGGGGAGATCAAGACACGCTGCAAGGGGAGTCTCCACTTCTCAATCTCTTTACTTTGTTTTTGTCTTGCTTAGTTTTATTTACTATTTTGTTTGCTGCACTAAATCAAAATACAAAAAAATTAGTTGCTAGTTTTACTTTGCTTGTTATCTTGTTTGCTATATCGAAAACACAAAAAAATTAGTTTACTTGCATTTACTTTATCTAGTTTGCTTTATTTACTGTTGCTAAAATGGCCAACGCTGAAAATACTAAGTTGTGTGATTTCACAACCACAAATAATAATGATTTCTTATGCACACCTATTGCTCCACCTGCTACTACAGCAGAATTCTTTGAAATTAAACCTGCTTTACTGAATCTTGTTATGCGAGAGCAATTTTCTGGTGTTAGTTCTGATGATGCTGCTGCCCATCTTAATAATTTTGTTGAATTATGTGAAATGCAAAAATATAAAGATGTAGATGGTGATATTATTAAACTAAAACTGTTCCCTTTCTCATTAAGAGGAAGAGCTAAAGATTGGTTGCTATCTCTGCCTAAGAATAGTATTGATTCATGGACTAAATGCAAGGATGCTTTTATTGGTAGATATTATCCCCCTGCTAAAATTATATCTTTGAGGAGTAGCATAATGAATTTTAAACAATTAGATACTGAACATGTTGCTCAAGCTTGGGAAAGAATGAAATCTCTGGTTAAAAATTGCCCAACCCATGGACTGACTACTTGGATGATCATCCAAACCTTCTATGCAGGACTAAATTTTTCTTCACGGAATTTATTGGATTCAGCTACTGGAGGTACCTTTATGTCCATCACTCTTGGTGAAGCAACAAAGCTTCTTGATAATATGATGATCAACTACTCTGAATGGCACACGGAAAGAGCTCCACAAGGTAAGAAGGTAAATTCTGTCGAAGAAACCTCTTCCTTGGGTGATAAGATTGACGCTATTATGTCTATGCTTGTGAATGATAGGACTAATATTGATCCTAATAATGTTCCATTAGCTTCATTGGTTGCACAAGAAGAACATGTTGATGTAAACTTCATTAAAAATAATAATTTCAACAACAATGCTTACCGGAACAATTCTAGTAACAACTATAGGCCATATCCTTATAATAATGGCAACGGCTATGGTAATTCTTATGGGAATTCTTACAATAATAATAGGAACACACCCCCTGGACTTGAAGCCATGCTTAAAGAATTTATTAGTACACAAACTGCTTTTAACAAATCTGTTGAAGAAAAGCTTGGGAAAATTGATATACTTGCTTCTAAAGTCGATAGTCTTGCTGCTGATGTTGATCTTTTGAAATCGAAAGTTATGCCTAATGAAAATCATCATAATAAGATTGTTACTACAGCAAATTCCATTCAAGTTAGAATTAATGAGAATATAAGATTAATGGCTGAACTGCGTGCTAGGTGGGATAGAGAAGAAAATGAAAAACTAGCTAAAGAGAAGAATGTAGCTAAAGTTTGGACTATTACCACCACTAGTAATGCTAATGCTACACATGTTGCTGCACCTCCTACTCATACTAATAAAAGAATTGGTGTTAGCAATGTTTCCACTTCCAATGCAAAGCGCGAAAAATTGCACAAGCTGCTAAAATGTGAAACTGCCTGTGATAAAGCTGCTGAAATTTTTTCCAACATTGGGGATGATGATCCCATTGCTTTAGATTATAATGGTTTAAATTTTGATGATTGCCACATCTCTGAAGTTATAAAGTTCTTGCAAAAACTTGCTAAAAGTCCTAATGCTAGTGCTATAAATTTGGCTTTCACGCATCATATTACAAATGCTCTCATAAAAGCTAGAGAAGAGAAACTAGAGCGTGAAGCCTCTATTCCTAAAAAGCTAGAGGATGGTTGGGAGCCCATCATTAAGATGAAAGTTAAAGATTTTGATTGTAATGCTTTATGTGATCTTGGTGCAAGTATTTCTGTTATGCCTAAGAAAATTTATAATATGCTTGACTTGCCACCGCTGAAAAATTGTTATTTGGATGTTAATCTTGCTGATCATTCTACAAAGAAACCTTTGGGTAAAGTTGATAATGTTCGCATTACCGTTAACAATAATCTTGTTCCCGTTGATTTTGTTGTCTTGGATATTGAATGCAATGCATCTTGTCCCATTATATTGGGAAGACCTTTTCTTCGAACTGTTGGTGCTATCATTGATATGAAGGAAGGTAATATAAAATATCAATTTCCTCTCAAGAAAGGTATGGAACACTTCCCTAGAAAGAGAATGAAGGTACCTTTTGATTCTATTATGAGAACAAATTATGATGTTGACACTTCATCTCTTGATAATACTTGATACACACTTTCTGCGCCTAGCTGAAAGGCGTTAAAGAAAAGCGCTTATGGGAGACAACCCATGTTTTTTTACCTACAGTACTTTGTTTTTATTTTGTGTCTTGGAAGTTGTTTACTACTGTAGCAACCTCTCCTTATCTTAGTTTTGTGTTTTGTTGTGCCAAGTTAAGCCGCTGATAGAAAAGTAAGTACTAGATTTGGATTACTGCACAGTTCCAGATTTCTTTGCTGTCACGAATCTGGGTCCACCTCCCTGTAGGTAACTCAGAAAATTATCCCAATTTACGTGTGTGATCCTCAGATATGTACGCAACTTTCATTCAATTTGAGCATTTTCATTTGAGCAAGTCTGGTGCCATTTTAAAATTCGTCAATACGAACTGTTCTGTTTTGACAGATTCTGCCTTTTATTTCGCATTGCCTCTTTTGCTATCTTGGATGAATTTCTTTTATCCACTAATGTCCAGTAGCATTATGCAATGTCCAGAAGTGTTAAGAATGATTGTGTCACCTCTGAATATGTCAATTTATATTGTGCACTAACCCTCTAATGAGTTGTTTCGAGTTTGGTGTGGAGGAAGTTTTCAAGGATCAAGAGAGGAGTATGATGCAACATGATCAAGGAGAGTGAAAGCTCTAAGCTTGGGGATGCACCCGGTGGTTCACCCCTGCATATATCAAGAAGACTCAAGCGTCTAAGCTTGGGGATGCCCAAGGCATCCCCTTCTTCATCGACAACATTATCAGGTTCCTCCCCTGAAACTATATTTTTATTCCATCACATCTTATGTGCTTTTTCTTGGAGCGTCGGTTTGTTTTTGTTTTTTTTTTGTTTTGTTTGAATAAAATGGGTCCTAGCATTCACTTTATGGGAGAGAGACACGCTCCGCTGTAGCATATGGACAAGTATGTCCTTGGTTTCTACTCATAGTATTCATGGCGAAGTTTCTCCTTCGTTAAATTGTTATATGGTTGGAATTGGAAAATGATACATGTAGTAATTGCTATAAATGTCTTGGGTAATGTGATACTTGGCAATTGTTGTGCTCATGTTTAAGCTCTTGCATCATATGCTTTGCACCCATTAATGAAGAAATACATAGAGCATGCTAAAATTTGGTTTGCATATTTGGTTTCTCTAAGGTCTAGATAATTTCTAGTATTGAGTTTGAACAACAAGGAAGACGGTGTAGAGTCTTATAATGTTTTCAATATGTCTTTTATGTGAGTTTTGCTGCACCAGTTCATCCTTGTGTTTGTTTCAAATAAGCCTTGCTAGCCTAAACCTTGTATCGAGAGGGAATACTTCTCATGCATCCAAAATACTTGAGCCAACCACTATGCCATTTGTGTCCACCATACCTACCTATACTACATGGTATTTTCCGCCATGCCAAAGTAAATTGCTTGAGTGCTACCTTTAAAATTCCATCATTCACCTTTGCAATATATAGCTCATGGGACAAATAGCTTAAAAACTATTGTGGTATTGAATATGTAATTATGCACTTTATCTCTTATTAAGTTGCTTGTTGTGCGATAACCATGTTTACTGGGGATGCCATCAACTATTCATTGTTGAATTTCATGTGAGTTGCTATGCATGTCCGTCTTGTCTGAAGCAAGAGAGATCTACCACCATATGGTTAAGCATGCATATGTTAGAGAAGAACATTGGGCCGCTAACTAAAGCCATGCTCCATGGTGGAAGTTTCAGTTTTGGACAACAATCCTCAAATCTCAAATGAGAAAATTATTAATTGTTGCTACATGCTTATGCATAAAAGAGGAGTCCATTATCTGTTGTCTATGTTGTCCCGGTATGGATGTCTAAGTTGAAGAATAATCAATAGCGAGAAATCCAATGCGAGCTTTCTCCTTAGACCTTTGTACAGGCGGCATAGAGGTACCCCTTTGTGACACTTGGTAAAAACAATGCATTGTGATGATCCGGTAGTCCAAGCTAATTAGGACAAGGTGCGGGCACTATTAGTACATTATGCATGAGGCTTGCAACTTATAAGATATAATTTACATGATGCATATGCTTTATTACTACCGTTGACAAAATTGTTTCATGTTTTCAAAATCAAAGCTCTAGCACAAATATAGCAATCGATGCTTTTCCTCTATGGAGGACCATTCTTTTACTTTCAATGTTGAGTCAGTTCACCTATTTCTCTCCACCTCAAGAAGCAAACACTTGTGTGAACTGTGCATTGATTCCTACATACTTGCTTATTGCACTTATTATATTACTCTATGTTGACAATATCCATGAGATATACATGTTACAAGTTGAAAGCAACCGCTGAAACTTAATCTTCTTTTGTGTTGTTTCAATACCTTTACTTTGAATTATTGCTTTATGAGTTAACTCTTATGCAAGACTTATTGATGCTTGTCTTGAAGTGCTATTCATGAAAAGTCTTTGCTATATGATTCACTTGTTTACTCATGTCATATACATTGTTTTGATCGCTGCATTCACTACATATGCTTTACAAATAGTATGATCAAGATTATGATGGCATGTCACTCCGAAATTATACGTGTTATCGTTTTACCTGCTCGGGACGAGCAGAACTAAGCTTGGGGATGCTGATACGTCTCCGACGTATCGATAATTTCTTATGTTCCATGCCACATTATTGATGTTATCTACATGTTTTATGCACACTTTATGTCATATTCGTGCATTTTCTGGAACTAACCTATTAACAAGATGCCGAAGTGCCGATTCTTTGTTTTTCTGCTGTTTTTGGTTTCAGAAATCCTAGTAAGGAAATATTCTCGGAATTGGACGAAATCAAAGCCCAGGGGCCTATTTTCTCATGAAGCTTCCAGAAGTCCGAAGGAGAGACGAAGAGGGGCCACGGAGGGCCACACCATAGGGCGGCGCGGCCCCCCCCTTGGCCGCGCCGGCCTGTGGTGTGGGGCCCCCGTGCCGCCTCTTGACCTGCCCTTCCGCCTATAAAAAGTCTCCGTGACGAAACCCCCAGTACCGAGAGCCACGATACGGAAAACCTTCCAGAGACGCCGCCACCGCCGATCCCATCTCGGGGGATCCAGGAGATCGCCTCCGGCACCCTGCCGGAGAGGGGAATCATCTCCCGGAGGACTCTACGCCGCCATGGTCGCCTCCGGTGTGATGTGTGAGTAGTCTACCCCTGGACTATGGGTCCATAGCAGTAGCTAGATGGTTGTCTTCTCCCCATTGTGCTATCATTGTCGGATCTTGTGAGCTGCCTAACATGATCAAGATCATCTATCTGTAATTCTATATGTTGCGTTTGTTGGGATCCGATGGATAGAGAATACCATGTTATGTTTATTATCAAGTTATTACATATGTGTTGTTTATGATCTTGCATGCTCTCCGTTACTAGTAGAGGCTCTGGCCAAGTTTTTGCTCTTAACTCCAAGAGGGAGTATTTATGCTCGATAGTGGGTTCATGCCTGCATTGACACCTGGACCGTGATGAGAAAGTTCTAAGGTTGTGCTGTGCTGTTGCCACTAGGGATAAAACATTGGCGCTATGTCCGAGGATGTAGTCACTAGTTACATTACGCACCATACTTAATGCAATTGTCTGTTGTTAGCAACTTAATACTGGAGGGGGTTCGGATGATAACCTGAAGGTGGACTTTTTAGGCATAGATGCAGTTGGATGACGGTCTATGTACTTTGTCGTAATGCCCAATTAAATCTCACTATACTTATCATGACATGTATGTGCATTGTTATGCCCTCTCTATTTGTCAATTGCCCGACTGTAATTTGTTCACCCAACATGCTTTTATCTTATGGGAGAGACACCTCTAGTGAACTGTGGACCCCGGTCCATTCTTTAATACTGAAATACAAATCTGCTGCAATACTTGTTTTACTATTTTCTCTGCAAACAATCATCTTCCACACAATTCAGTTAATCCTTTGTTACAGCAAGCCGGTGAGATTGACGACCTCACTGTTTCGTTGGGGCAAAGTACTTTGGTTGTGTTGTGCAGGTTCCACGTTGGCGCCGGAATCCCTGGTGTTGCGCCGCACTACATCCCGCCGCCATCAACCTTCAACGTGCTTCTTGGCTCCTCCTGGTTCGATAAACCTTGGTTTCTTTCTGAGGGAAAACTTGCTGCTGTGCGCATCATACCTTCCTCTTGGGGTTGCCCAACGAACGTGTGAAATACACGCCATCAGAGCCTACACCCAAGCACAAGTCCTTGGTTGTAGCCTCGGGGGCTACTCCCATCAGGAACGTTGTTCGCGTGCCAGATGAAATTATAAAAAAAAGAAAAAGAGAAAGAGAAAAAGAAAAAGAAAAAGTGAGCATATTTCGAGTTATATACATAACTCTACATATACTCCCATCGGGAGAGAAATATAAGTCATCCGTTGACTCAATAAAATGTGCTATTCCAACAGCCGAAAAAGCACTCGACAATATATTCTCAGAACGCCAAAGTTGCGAACAATTTCTGAATGCCGCAAAACTTTGCGAAGGTAAGACCCCGGATCCGTTCTGTGTGGCGTAGCGCCGTCTCTGACGTCGGTTTGCTACTTTTATCCGTATCAACAGATACAAAGAAAAATCCTAACGGACGCGTTAGGTATCCGATAAATATGACTGGGACTCGACAGAATGGTAAGACCTTAAGCGGCACCTGTCGAAGTTTACACCAGTATCCCGAGATCGTGTCCAGGGACGTGATCTTGAAGTAGGTTTTTGCGGATTGCCACTAGAGCAGTTAACTAGTACCTGATCCGTCAGATGAACTAGCCCCAATTACCATTATCCCTGTACAATATAGAAATTTGTATGCGAAAATATATGATAAAAGTTCAGAGTTATCAAACAAATATAAAGGTGGAGATTTTCCCTGACTCTACGATTCAAGTGAAATCTCGGCGGCTACTGACATAGGCACCCCTAATGGGCCTGCCGAAGATGGTACCTGGGGTTTACTGAAGGCCCACGACCCGAAGGATAAGAAGAATTCGGAAGCCCAACTTGTTTGTTAAGAAAAGCTAGAGTTGTATTAGGAAAGAATACTTGTAATATTACGGGAGGAGTTGGAAACCTTCCCGAACTCTGTAACTTGTACATCAAGAATCCCTCGGCTCCACCTCCTATATAAGGGGGAGTCGAGGGACAAACAAAGCATCGATTCATTGTCTCACAAACCCTAGTTTTCATATCGTCGAGTACTTTTTGGCTAAAACCTTCGAGATCTACTTGCCCTCTACTTCTAACTAAACCCTAGTCTACAACCCGTAGGCATTGACAAGTTGATACCTTGTCACCTGGTGCACCGGCGGTATTGTTTTTGTTAGAATTCAAAAAGGGATCGATTTAGATCTAGATCTGGATCGAGATTTGGTGGTCCCTCGGTGACGAGGGTTAGCCTCGGCAATGCTCATAAGTATGTACTTTTGTTTTTAGGAAAGGGGAGCGCTAGTGGTTTCATGGACTTGTCAGACAAACGAGGTATCCGACAGAAATCGATTGGAGGCTAAAGTCACCGAGATTGTATTGAAACTAGGTTTGCAATGATGCGTGGTATTACAAAAGCTATGGGTCGCCCTCCCGGTGGCTCCTCCTAGCCCTTATATAGTGGGCTAGGTCTCAGAGTCCAATCTCGGTTCGGTTACATGTTGTATGTCGGTTTACCCAATATGACTAACACTTGCCTATTTTTACCTAGTTTATGTTCTTCTATTCTTCTTGGGCTTCATAGGCCTTATGGACTCCTTCTTTGATCCATACCAGGGATAGCAATGCCGAGTAGCTAATATGGTATACCCATGTCACATGTGGTGACTTCGTCAATCTGAGGATCCACCGGAGCCGTTTCTTAAACTCAATCTCTCAAATATGTTCATAGGGGTAGGGTGTGCGTGCATGCGTTTATAGGGGTGAATGTTTCTACGTATTTACGACCATGTGAAGTGTGTTTCGCAAAAAAAAGGGGGGGAGGGGGAGCTTAGAGCTCTTTTAAGATATCTTGATTTAGCACATGAAGAAGAGTGGCTGTTTTCTTTGGATGCGCACATTGATAGCTGAACCTCGTTAACAAATATTGTGTCCCCCGTCTACTTTCTATAGTGGTCTAATCGTATATAACTCTTAGGCTGGTGCCAACACGGGCTGTAGCAGGGGCGGTAGCGCCGGCGTCGGGGCGAGAGGCGGGCGAGAGAGGGGCGAGACGAGAGCGCGGGGCGGTGGCGCGGGCGCCCGGCGCTATCGCCCGCTACCGCCCGGCTACCGCCCGCGCTGGGGGCGATAGCGAGGCGAGAGGGAGGCGAGAGGGAGGCGGAAGCGTTGGCACGTCGGGGCGGTAGCGCTGGGGGCGAGAGGGAGGCGAGAGGCGGGCGAGAGAGAGGCGACAGGCGGGCGAGAGAGTGTAACGGCTAGCTGACGTGGCGCGATCTGATTCGTCCACGTTAGCTAGCCGATGGGGTTTCAAAAATTCGAAAAAAATGCCAAAAACCCCAAAATTGGATCCCCACCCCCTATAAATACCCCCCATATGGTTTCACTCATTCCACACCTCACTTTATCAGCTCCACTCTCCATTTCCACTCCTCTCAACGCCATGTCTTCGTCTAGCAGCAGTTCGAGCGACGGAATGGAGGGTGCTATGATCGATGCATTCCAGGCGGAGTATGAGGAGGAGATGCTCAACGAGGAGGCGGAGCCAAGACGGCCGCGACGCCGCCGAGAGTTCATCAGGCGTAATTGTCTGGGTGCCCACGATCAGCTCTTTGAGGACTACTTCGCCGACGACTGCAATTATCCTCCGAGCTACTTTCGGCGAAGGTATCGGATGAGGCGATCCCTTTTTCTGCGCATTGTGGATAGATTGGGTGAATACTCTCCGTATTTCACCCAAAGAGTTGATGCTCTCAACCGTGCTGGTTTTTCTCCCCTACAAAAGTGTACTGCGGCTTTGCGTCTGTTAGCTTATGGAGCCGCTGCAGATACGATAGATGAGTGGCTTAAGTTAGCTAGACAAACTTCATCAGATTGTCTAGATAGATTCTGTGAAGGCATCATTGACTGTTACGGGGAGACGTTTTGCCGTCGCCCAAATGTCGAGGATACTCAGCGTCTGTTAGCGAAAGCCGAGGAGCGTGGCTTTCCGGGCATGTTAGGGAGCATCGATTGCATACATTGGCAGTGGAGCAACTGCCGAGTGGCTCATGCTGGTCAATTCACAAGGGGAGACATCAAACACCCTACCATAATCTTAGAAGCCGTTGCGTCGTATGATCGTTGGATCTGGCATGCCTTTTTTGGAGTGGCCGGGTCCAACAACGGCATCAATGTACTCAACCAGTCGCCGTTGTTCACTGATGTGCTTAGGGGAGAAGCACCCGTAGTGAACTTCACGGTGAATGGACACGAGTACAACTATGGTTACTACCTTGCCGACGGCATCTACCCCTCCTAGCCGGTGTTCATGAAAGGTGTTACTCTTCCACAAAGTGAAAAGCATCGACTGTTCACTGCTGCTCAATCATCTTGGCGCAAAGATGTCGAGTGTGCCTTTGGAGTGCTGAAGGCTAGGTTCAACATTCTAGCAGTTCCGGGACGCTCCTACTCGAGGCGTACTCTTGGGTTGATCATGCGTGCATGTGTCATTCTGCACAACATGATCATCGACGATGAGCGTGGTACAAATTTGGACAACATCTATGAGACAGTTGATTCCAATGTCGGCCCTGCAATACACAACCATGCACCACCAAGCCTAGCAGCCAGGATTCAGATGGACAATGAAATCAGGAAGTCACCGATGTATACACAGCTCCAGCATGATTTGATTGAGCATGTGTGGGCTAATGCCTAGATTATGTAATTTTTTTTCAAATTTTTATGTAATCTTTTCAAAATTTTATGTAATTTTTTTATGATGTAATCGGTAACAATTTTAGTTCAATAAAATAATTTCCTTGCATTATTTTTAATGTTGTAATCTGAAAAAAAAATGCTGATGTCGAGGAGAGAGAAAAGCTGATGTGGAGGAGAGAGAAGTGAGAGCTGGCACTATAGCCTGTGCATTGGCACCGTGGGGTGAGAGTGGGGTGAGAGTGAGGAAAAAAGCTGACGTGGCAGGCTATAGTGGTGTGGTGTATTGGCACCAGCCTAACACACTAAGCTCCCTTAAAATAAACTAAGCTTACATTTTGGGGGTGGGTACTATATAGATATCTCAGCTATCTACACTGGAATGTGCCTGGTTCTTTCCGTTGATCATAGTTTTTCCTTTCTGATGGATCGCGCTATATTGTGACATGCAAGTTGGATCGTGTTTTTTTTTTTGTGTTACACATGATATCTATATAAACAAGTATTGCTCTTGACAATCCATTTCTCTATCTTACATGTATACTACTCCTTGTAGAATCTCTCCCTGAATGTCTCGATTTGTGGATATCTGTCCTTGTACAGAGGAGTGCCTTCCTTGGGCTTGGACCAAGGGTACTTCATGGTTGGATCCCTTGGGAACTTCCTGAAGTTTACAAACGGTGCCCAGAGCATCAGTCTGCAGATGCATGAAAACTGAACTCAGTTGACGATCTTTTAGGGAGTAGAATATGGCTTATCTACTGATACTAGGCCACTCGGCAATAAATTGGAACATGGTGTTTATGGAGATGGGCATACGAGGATACTGTCACACCAGATCCTCAACTGAAGCCCGATGCCAATCATTGAACAGATTACAGTACCACCAGTGCTGTCTCGAGCTTGCCATGATTGTTTCTGTTTATTTTGTAAGCAACACTGGCTGTCGAAATGCAACCGATCAGTGACTCACCCGGGGAAGAAGAGGTAGGTGAACATGAACTGCAGGTACATCTCGAGGAACTTGCGCTTGAACCACCTCTGCCTCATCCAGTTCATGATGATCGGCTGCACGCACACCACACCACCGGAACACGATTAGCCATGCATTCCCCAAATTGGGTTAGCTTTCGAGTGCTTACTGAAACACGGGAAACCAACAATGACTGTCACCGGCTTACGGGAGCAATGAAGAGGTACACGAAGGCGATCGCCGCGATCGGCGGCAGGATCCCCAGGAGGTCGAGGTCCTCCTCCCCGCTCACCGTCGCCAGCGCAGCCGGGGCCTCCACCTGCGCACGCAAAGAACGAGGAATTCGCCGACACGTGATCATGTGAAGTGCGGATGGATTCAAGAGGAACGGAGTTTAAAGAGAGCTCTGAAGGTGTCCATACTGCTGCCCAGACGGCGCCGCACTGCAGCACGGTGACCAGCTTCTGCAGCTGTACCGAGCTCTGGGCTGCAGGGGCAGGCTACGCGATCGAGCAAGAACCCAAGCAAGAAAAACACGGATCAGAGATTGCAACTTGCAAATATCGTTCGAGTTGGGGCCGATCAAAGTGTTCGGAGCTGAGGTAAACTGATACCTTGTCATGGAGGAGGCAGAGGATCCTGGAGTTGGAGTTCACCGGGCGTTGAAGAAACGAAGGTGAGGGTGCTTGCCGGTTGTGTTGGAGGAGAGCGGGAAGTCGCGAGGAGCCTGGAGGGAGGAGGCGCCATGAGGCGGTGGTCTCCATTGGTGGCAGGCGACGGCTTTGGGCGGGAGGTAGCCGTGGCAGGCCTTATCTGGATAGACGGCCGTTTGGGGGCTATGGGCTATGGACGATCGGCGTCGAATGTCCAGGGAAGGATTGGGCATGCTTGAACCGTTGGATGCGGATCAAATGGATGAATTTCGTTGACCTCACTCCATCTCTTTCGTCTATCCAAGACCTCTTTGAGTCTTTGCAACCAAGCAATGTTAGAGTAACAGATCGCTATATGGAAGAATAGTGGTTGAAGCCTTGTGGCTAATTATTTGGCATCTACAACAATTTAAATTATAGCTCGAAAATTCACCAATAGTCACACTTGTTGCAAATAGATGCCTTGCCAAGACAACTCCCTACTTTTCTTAGTGGGAACTTACATCCTCTTTTATCGTGGGGTTGTCATGAAAATAGTCATTGAGGGTGGCAAGCGGGAGGTAGAGGAGTTAGGCGGCATCGAGAATCTGGGAGCAAGATTGTCCACGGGTTTACCCAGATTTGGATCCTCTTCGGTGGAGGAAACCCCTACTTCTGTTATGATGGGATTATGAGGTTTTGTGTACATGTTACAATGGATGATGTGGTCGTCTAGGAATGTGCCTCAGGGGGACTCCCCCTACCGACCTATATAGGGTGCTGGCTAAGGCTTACATGGTATGAGTCCATGCCCGACTACTAGACTATCATATCTATGATCGTCGTGTCTTCTACTCCAAGACTTCATTTGCCGTAAAACCAGCGGTACCATGGTGGATCCGGCTTTGGGCTTCATGATTTGTTGAAGTAGGCTTGGGCTGCCTGGTGTGTACGCCGATACGGTATCATGTGGGCCACCTAGCCTGTTAGCATTTAGCCACGACGTTGGCCTACTTGCTTGGCATGCCTCCAACATCTCCGTAGCTCATCGCCTCCTTCTAATCCCGATATCCTTTCTCTCTAACCACTGATTACATGCCTTATCTTTCCCTTTGTTTCTCCTCCTACTTCGTTGTGGTTCTATATCTCTAGTCATCTATCACCATCGTTGGATGAACAGTGTCTAGGTGGAGCTCCAACACCTCGATAAGGCATCTATCTATCAACATGGCGCCACTGTTACATATATGTCGATAATGATGTATTTACACACTAAAGGAGTTTTCGCCACCGAAGGAGTACAGCTGCGAGTCACACCCTAGGGCGATACCGGGGGTGCCGCCAGAATCTCCACGCCTTGTTGCTCCTCATGCTGCCGTTGCCACCGGCCCTTGCTGCGGTGGTCAGCCCAGCCGCCAAACATGGTATGGGATGATGGTTTTCGGGGATAGCTGCAATGGCTGCTGCGGTGGTGATGGTTGGCGCGTCTTCATGCAGCGATCAAGGTGGCGCCCATGGTCAGGATGGTGGCGGAGAACCTCTCCCGGGGACGCCATGATCGGCGGTGGAGGTGTAGTGTCAGCCTAGGTCGGGTGGTGGTTGAAACCATAGATCATGATCTAGGTGTCTCTCGTCCGGTCTCCTGGGTCCTCCTCGTTGCGTGATAGGGATGGATCCTATGGGGATCGACCCTGCTATGTCGTCAACTTCCTCGTTGTTGGCATATGCCCCTGGGCCGTTGGAAGGGTTCGGTGCGGCGGATCTTGCATGTTGTTGGAGGGTGGCGTGGGGGATGCTAGCACGGCTTGAATAAAAGAAGTGGTCCCAGGATCCCTCTCACGCAATGCCGAAGATTTGCTCGATGCATGCCTTCATTGATCTAGACAGAGTATCGAGTTCTAGAAGGCTCCGCCGGCGAACGCCAATGGACGGCATTCTTGGAGATTGCCGCATCGGATGGTATTCGGTCCCGCAACCATGTTTTTTTGTAACCATTTGGTTTCAAAGGGAGCGATACAAAGCTCTGCAGTCTGTTGCCATCTTAGGACATGTCTTTTTCTATGATGAAGTCAGTTGCAAAGAATTGCATGAAAGCCGAGATCTGTGGACGATGAGGTTTTGACTTAGTGATGCGTGACTTGGAGTAGCGTTATCGGCAAGTGGGGGCGATAGTACAAGAGAAATTCAGAGTCTAAATTTACAGGGTGAAAACCGAAGATGCGGCCTTAATTGATTGTGTCTAGCGATGGCCTTGTTGAATGCATTTTTTGTGAGCGCACATGATCTATGATCAGGGCAATGACAGTGCTTGTACATTGTTCCTTCTTGTTGGCGTCTCTTTTGAAGAAGATTAATTTCTGGTGGTGTTTAATTGGTTCACTGGTACAAGGAATAGATCACGCTATCGGGATTTTCCTTTTTTTATTCTTGTTTTTTTAGTTGTGTGCATTGTATTGTCAGTGCTGTTGCAGTGGATGAGTGCCGAGTGTAGTCGTGGTATCTTCGCGATATTAATTTATTAACTTCCTTCGAGGACGGTGGGGCTGCGGTCGTTTCCTTCGGTGTTATAGTTGCTCGTGTTCCTCTTCTTCTTCCTCCTCTGCTCAGGATCGGACAACAGACGGCTCATGTGATTACGTTACAAGTAAAGTTTTCTTCCTTAAGGAAAAAAAATCGTTGGATTAGGTTCTCTATATATTTAGCTGAATTTTAGCATGATGTCTAACCTCTTCTTATTTTGAAGACTTCTTTAATTGGTGACTCTCTTTTGCTGTGATGCTTCGGCTTGGCTAACAGTAGCTCTGCGTCAGTTTTAGCATGATTGTCTGACCTCTTCTTGTTTTGACTTTCAAAATTTGTTACTCTTTTGTTGCCATGCTTTCTGTCAAGCGATTCCTGAAAAAACCTGACAAAATGGGGCAAAGTCGGTCACATGAATTGATCAGACCGACCGATCTTGAACGAGGGAGGAGGCATGATGGGAGCAGTACATGCAGGAAACAGATCGGGCAAAAGAAGTAAGCAACTTTTGCCAAGTTGGTGCGTCAAACCTCAGGCGTGGAGGCCATGTCAGAGGCTGCCGCCGCTGCGTGCTGCCGGTGGCGCCACAATTACCGATAGGACGCGCTGCCGGCCATGATCCGGGCCTGATGGACAGGTCCAGGCGGCCGTTCTGCAGGCGCGACGTGCTCATGGGAGGGGACGGACACTTTAGCAGCATATATAGCACTGAAAAGCCAAAGCCTCAAATAGGGTACTCATTTGAGTCCTTCCATTCCCTCACGTCTTGTTTCCTTTTTTTCCATTTTACTGCAGAAGAAGAAATGATGGGTCAAGCTATAGCGTGCCCATTTCAGCACGTGATTTCCGGTGAGCGGATCATTGAGCTCAAATCCACGTACACCTGCAAAATAAAGAATGTTTTTTAAACGGGGCAAAAGTTTGCCCTATTCTATTGATTAAGAATGAGTGTTTTGGATAAGATAGTTCATACAAGCCACAAGAGGGATCAACACCCACATCAAAATGGACATCAAGCAACTTGGTACAAAGCACAATGAATTGGGTGAGGTGCTCCATAGTGAAACGAGGGTACACCACATGTTGGGGATAAAGTTGCACAAAACCACAACTTCAGTTTTCTTTTGTGCAAAACACCACATTTTCATGCAATTTTTTGCAGATAACACAATAGTACCAATTAACAAATTGGGGCCCACCTCTAAGTCAGGCTTAGCATCTACTCAATGCGACCGACCCGTTTGTGTTCCCACCTGTTCTCGATACGAAACCCTCGACACGGGTGGCCACCCACACCGGGGCTCCGGCGACCCAGCGACTTGAATTGACCTCGTTTTTCGTTGAATTTTGGTTGAACCAAAGTTTAATTAGGCACAACAATAACCAGCTTTTATCTTTGTTTAGGCTGGAGGGAAATTTTAACAGATCAGACCACCTTCCCAGTGCCCAGAAAAGACCAGTGTAAATGCCAAAAGTACCGTGGCGACACGCTGGCCTGGCGAGACATGGAGGTTGCCGCCGTCAGCCGTGGCGGCACATTGGGCAGCATGTGCTGTTGTTAACAACGTCGTCGGATGGTGGCCCTTACCGCCCCGGCGGCGGCAAGCTGACTATCACGGTGCCACCACCAGCTGTAGTGGCATGCTACGATGCTGGCAGCGGCTGACTGCACTGACTCCGAGGCTGACTGCTGACGCCAATTTATATGATTGTTTATCTCCCGCAAACCCCAACGGGGAGGTCCTATCATTCCCTTCTACGCAGATAAGAGCATCAACCGTCATCCTCTTGCCACTCACCTCACTCAATCGAAGTCAGTGCGACCCTGCATGCCGCCACAGCCCATGGTGGCACGCTGCCGCATCGACGTGCCACTGTCGGCAGCGGCAGGGCCCATCCACCGATGGAGCGTCTAATGGCAGGCCACCAACCAAATGTGTCGTTCCCGATGGCGACAGGAGCCTGCCTCCACAGCCGGTGGCGGCATGCGCCACGCATGGCCTGGCAAGCGTGCCGCGACGGTACTTTTGGCATTTGCATTGAGAGGTGGTCTTTTCTGGCATTTCACTAGGGCAGGTGGTCTGATCTGTCAAAATTTCGGCTGAAGGATCATGCCGATGTTTCATTCAATGGAAGGGAGATGATGGGCAATATGAAACCGTTTTCTAGATTTCTACAAACTGTTGTGCTACATATTTGTGGTTAACTCCTTGATAAATTCCAGCAGACCACTTCAGTCACATTAAGCTTGGCTTGGGCTCTTGAAGGTAGGCCCCAATTGGTTAATGGCCTATTAGGCTCTCGAATTAGTACTATTGTGTTCTCTGCCAACAATTGCATGAAAAAGTGGTGTGCAAAACAAAATGAAAGTTGTGGTTTTGTGCAACTTTAGCCCCACCATGTGGTCTGAAGTGCAATTCCCTCTAGTGAAACCATCGTCCATGGTGATTTTGTGCACCCAAGAGTTGCCATTTAAGGCTTGGCTAACTTTTAATTTCTTCCTCCTGGAGATTTGATATGGATGAGTGGCGACGATCTCAATCCATTTTTGGCCTCCAAGGCATGGAGCCTCACAAAAAGGTGAATTGTTACCGTTGCAGATAGTGATGGAGGTTGATGCGTAAAAGATGTTCATGTCATCCTTGTTGCAATAGTTATTGGAGCCTGCCAAAATTTTAATTGTTGTCCGTCCACCCAAGCCAAGGCCAAGGAAGACGGAGGGCCATGGCAAACTTATCTAAGTTCATGATCCCAAGGCCACCAAGCTTCTTAGAGCCACACGCCTTTTCCTAATTAATTTTGCATTTTGCACCGTTGTTGTGTGGTAGTAGCTCTTTACGTTGAAACAATCGAAAACAAGCTAATAAAACGTACGGAGTAAGAAATAATCAATAGCACAGATAAAGCGAAATCAAAGCATCTGGAAAGAGCACGCCGAAACTATATTCAGGTTGGCATGACAAATAGCGTTTTTTTTCTTCTGAACCGGCTCTCCCCAACGTCTTTACTAGATGGGAATTTAAATATTACTATAAGTTTCAATAAAATCTATAAACAAAAAATGTGTGTATGTA
Source organism: Lolium perenne (assembly GCF_019359855.2). NCBI lineage: Eukaryota > Viridiplantae > Streptophyta > Magnoliopsida > Poales > Poaceae > Lolium > Lolium perenne. Next base: position 192,809,613 of record NC_067248.2, read on the forward strand.
TATGTCTACTCTATATATCTGTAAAGTTTTGTTGACGAATGTTTGGTCTACGCAAAAAAGACAAAATTACGGCTGGAATAAAAAAAAACTAAATTCTCACATTCGTCTTTTTTTATCTAGACTAGATCACACCTGAAAAGTATGTCGACAAGACAATACTACCTTCTTTTCAATGAATAATACGTACACGCATTCCAAGACAAAATTTAACCAATAAAAATATCACTTGATTCGTATTGAAAAACAACTTCTGATGATCCTAATTTTATACTAACAATGTTTATATTTAGAGTAATTCTCGGTCAAAGAAGAAACACGAAAGAGGAGGGCACCTTATAGAATGGAGGGAGTAGTACGTACATGCTAGGAAACTATGTGCACTCATATATATTTTATTTTGAACTTTTTGAGTTTTCAAAATGAAGTTTTCAAAATTTTCAAACAGAGGACTACCTAGCACCCAGGTCCCAAGAAGATTATTTCCAAAAAATCCCTTGAAAAATACCAAAGAAAAAGATAAATTTTGAATAGCACCTGGAGGTGATTTTACGTTCTGTAGTAGAGTTGGTAGAATCTGTCACGCCTCCACCAACCAGAAACAGGCGTGGTCGCAAGACGTTCCGCTGTTCTACTACTACAAGCTTCCAACTTTGTTTGCGTCTTAACCACTCGCTTGGCTCTGTTCAGAATCCACGTTGCATTTTGGCTACATGGAATTGTCTTCCGTGCAAGTTCTGACGATGCCGCGCCGTGGGCGAGAGGATATTCGGACCCAGAGCGTGAGAGCGAGCCCCACGGCCGCGCTGCAGAGGGAAGATCCGTTTGGAATCGGCATCCTCTGCTCTCCATATGACTTGGCGTCTCTCGCGTCGCTCCAGGATTTCAGCAACTTCCCATCCGCTATTTATTCCCGTTGCCGTTCCCGGCCGGACCAGCCGCCTGCACCCGCCGGAGAAGACGCAGGAGATCCGCTACAATCTCACGTACCTAATCTTCCATAGCTAAGGTGCGCTTGCCACATTCTTACTCCATCAGTTTCTTGCAACAACCACGATATCAACCTTACCTCGCAAAGAAAGAAGAAACATGTTAATTGACTAAGATGAAGCGAAAATTTTGGTTACAGCAGCGAAAGTTCATCCATGTCTACCTGCTTCCAGTGCCAGGGCTCGGAGTAACTGCGAGATTGTGAAGAATAAGCACAAAAGGGGCAAGGAAAATGGGTGTCCAGGGTGGTAGAGGAAACCCTCCCGGCATCTTGGACGGCCTCTACGGAGTACAGGTTGGGCGTCGACCCCCACAGGCACAGAGCGACGATGAAGCTGACCGGACCAGCTTCACTGATTCTTCAACTTGTCAACACCAAAATGGCCATCGAACAGTTACACAACAGCAACAAAGATTGTTGATACGGTGAGCTGTCATTAATCAGGAGCAATACCCTAAGCACCATATTAAGCTCAAATAGCCGATGACATACTTGTGCTTTGAAATGCAGTCGTCTGTGGCAGCAAAGGCCGTCATGCTTGAAGCCAATCCATTGCAGCATCACATGTATGGTAGCTTCCATTCCGTCTGCACAAATCAATTTCTCAAACTTTGAAGTTAAGCGTGCTTAGGCGAGAGTAGTACTAGGATGGGTGACCTCCTGGGAAGTCCTCGTGTTGCATCCCTCCTTTTAGAAGGGCGGGCCTGGTGCAGCGGTAGAGCCTCACCGCCTGTGACCGAGAGGTCCCAGGTTCGATTCGTGGTCTCCTCACATTGCACTTTGTGAGGGTAAGGCTTGCAACTAACACCTTCCCCAGACCCCGCACAGTGCGGGAGCTCTTAGCACTGGGTACGTCCTTTTTTTTAAGCATCTTGTCTGACATATTTATTTGATCAGGTGACAAGCATGCTGGCGAAACCTTTGCAAACGTTCTCACCTCTCTGCCCTTCATTATCCTTGGACTGCACACACCAAGGCAAGACATCTTCTCAGATAAGATGTTCCTCTGTCTTGTTATTTCTTATTTTATATCTGATAAGAAAAATCGGTGCTGCAGGAAGAACTTGAACGCTGCCATCTACGCCAACTCGCTGGTTGGAGTAGGAATAGCTTCAGGCCTGTATCATTCTTCCAAAGGGGAAGTCAGAAAAATCCTGAGATGGGCAGATTATACTATGATTGCCACCACTACATTGGTGAGTCATATTTTCCATCAGGCGGTGGTGGTTAAATGATCAGAATTTGCGTGACATATCTGTTTTCTGTGTAGTGTTTATCCAGAGCTGTTAGGAATGAGAACCCAGGACTACTAATGGCAGCATCAACATTGCTTCTGCCGTTTCAGCCTTTCATGGTTTCAGCAGTCCACACTGGAATGATGGAGGCAAGTCATCCAAATGTCCTGGCAGATTATTCTGTCTAGAACAAAACATTTCAATGATCAATTGACCAGCTTATGAGATAAATCATTGTTGAAAGAAAACTGCTGGACAAATCTAACAACTGTTCGTGCATGCAGGTTTCCTTTGCAAAGAGAGCATCAGTTGACCCAGAGCTCAGGATGGTACATAACCTGCACAAGATGTCATCTCTACTGGGAGGCGCGCTGTTTATTGCTGATGATTACTTCCCAGAGACACCCTATATCCATGCTGCATGGCATCTTGCTGCTGCGATGGGCATTGGCACATGCAATAAGCTTCTTGGGTGACATTGGAACCAACCTTGCTGGTGTCAACAAATAGTTGATTTCAGTTCATTGAAGAGCTAATTTAGCAACTATCAGTTTGCCGGCATAAAGAACAGTGTACAGAATAGGTTGCATAGAAGAGAAGACATGATCATCTTTAAATAGACACCAGAAACTGCTCAGGAAAATTTAGCGAAGAAAATGAGACGGACTAGGTCAGCTTGTGTATGTAGTTGTGCCATGATTTTGTGTTGGTGTTTAATGCTTGTTGCGACAATGGGGTGGGCAGTCATAACTTTTTATTACTACAAAATGGATAAGATGGACAGGGATGTTTAAGTTTCAAAAACCTTATTATTGGAACTATAATTTGCGGAGCTATACATATTTGTAATTTAGCAGTGTTATCTGGTAATTAGAGCAAACAAATGTCTAGAACAGTAAGTTCATGGTAAGTCAAAAGCATCATGTCCTAACCTGGAATGAGCAAAGATCGAAACTGGTGCATAGTGCCACAGCTTCACCAGATGTCAATGTAAGTGTGCCGCGGAGTGTAGACTGATCATTTTTCGTCTGCTTTAGACCTGAACTTTTTTCTATTACTGCATCCATATACTTCTGTGACGGTTGCGACGTTGCAATACTTTGAGTTCTGATGATTACTGCATTGAATGTGGAACACCGTGCACAATGTTTCATCTGAAGTCTTGTGAGTGAAATCAACCAATTTGTTAAGCTCATGCTACAAAAATGCTGGTCTGGTTTTGATTCAACCAGCTCCCGCCAGCAGGCTTCCCAGCATTCAGTGCAGCCACTCTTTCCCTCACAATGCGAGCCTGCTCCCACTGACCAACACCCGCATACATGTTTGACAGGAGCACAAGGTGCCCAGCTGCTCGCTCAGGCTGTAGCTCTATCAATCTATCAGTCACCTTGGCTGCAAGCTCAAGATTATCTTCCCTCTTGCATCCACTAAGCAGCGCACCCCACACAGCCTCATTAGACTGCAACGGCATCGTCTCCGCGAGCTCGAGCGCTTCACGCAACCGTCCGCTGCGGCAGAGCATGTCGACCATGCACCCGTAGTGCTGTACCTCCGGGGCGATCCCATAAACTCTCTCCATGCTTTGAAAGTATTTCCGCCCTTCGTCAACCTTCCCTGAGTGGCCGCACGCCGACAGCACGGCGAGCAGCGTCGCGCCGTCAGGCCGTTCCTCCATCCCGCGAAACAGCTCCAGCGCCTCCTCGGCACGGCCATGGACCGCGAGCCCGGAGATCATCGTGGTCCACGAGACGGTGCTCCGGCTCGGCATCCCGAGAAACACGCGGCGCGCGTCCTCCACGGCCCCGCACCTCACGTACATGTGGACGAGCGCGTTGTCCAGCGACACGGTGCGCTGGCGTTCCTGGTCGACACGCGCGTGTACCCACCGCCCGAGACGCAGGTCCCCGGAGTCGGCGCATGCTGTAAGCAGGGCGACCATGGTCACAGCGTCGTCCTTGACCCTCGCCTTCCTCATGCTCCGGAACAGCTCGACCGCCTGTGCTGCCTTACCAGTGTTTGCGCACCCGGCGATCAGCGTGGTCCAGGCCACCGCGTCCCTCCGGGGCATCTCGCGGAAGAAGCGCAGAGCGGCGTCCAGCTCGCGGCACCGCACGTAGGCGGAGAGCATGCAGTTCCATGCCGTGGTGGAGGCGGAGAGCATGTCCGGCGTTTCATCGAACACCTTCCGGGCGTCGACGAGCTGCCCGGCGGCGGCGTACATGTCGAGGAGGCTGGTGGCCACGTGCGGGCTGGACCGCGCGAACCCGGCGGCGAGCGCGCGCGCGTGGAGGGCGGGCCCGTGGGGGAGCGCTGCGGCGCCGGCGCGGGCGAGGGCGGCGAAGAGCGTGGAGAAGGAGAAGGCGTTGGGGCGGAACCCGTGGCGGGAAACGAGGCGGGAGAGGAGGGAGAGGAGGTGGTGAGGCTGGGCGATGGACGTGGCGGCGGCGCGGAGGAGGAGGTTGGCGAGGGTGGGGGAGGTGGGAGGGGACGGTGCGGAGAGGAAGAGGGACTCGGCGCGGGGGAGGTCGGCGGCGGCGGCGGCGAGGGCGAGGAGCTTGGCGAGGAGGAAGCGCTTGCGGTGGAAGCCGTTGAGGAGGAGCTGCGCGTGGAGCTGGTCGAGCGCGCGGCGTGCGGCGGCGGCGGCGGTGCCGGCCGGGTGGAAGGCGACGCGGCGGCGGGCGTGCTGCGCGAGGAGGTAGAGGCGCTGCTGCAGCGCGCGGGAGTAGGGGACGTGATGGGGCAGGTTGGGCGGAAGATGACGAGTGAGATCGCTGCTAGGCATGGCTAGCTCCGCCGGCCGCCGCTGCTGTGTGCCGCCGGCTTGGTGGTTTTTCTGCGCGGGAATGGTAGTCGCACCTCCGATTTGTTTGCGAGGAGGATGACAGAGGAAATCGTCACGGCCTCAGCTGGTACTATTTTTTTATTTATCTATTTTTATCAAAACACAGTATTACATTGGATTATAAATAAGGAATCAGCTAAATTTCAGCTAGCTAAGATGTACTTATGTCTGAGTCACGTGCTCCATTATTGGATTTTGTTTCTACTTCAAGATTCGTGTTTGATGTTGTTTGTACTTTATTTAGGCCCACATCAAAACACACTGACTTAGACATAAGTTAAGTCTCAGTCGACTAAGACTTAGACACACCCTTCAGACATGATTTTTTTACTTCCTCCATTCGAATTCTAAAATAAATTTCTCAATCTTTTTAGATACGGAAGTATATAGACATTTAGATACATTCATATCTTGAACATATTATTTTAGAACAGATAGAGTATAAAAACAGTGATGTAAAAGCGAAAAGAGAATTATTTATTTGAGAACTACACAAAAAGAAATATTTATTGTTTTTACAAGGTTTTTATGTACGCAGCCGAAAAAGAAAAAAAATTACTGTGAATATTCAAATAGTGTAATACCGGTGCCAATATAAAAATATTTCAAACTTATGTGAGAGGCTTGCGGCTGATTGTGTACTCAAACTTCATTAATTATGGGGTTCATTTGTTTTATGAAATTTTCACAAGATTTATATAAGATGGTGACCCGCTGAAAGAGAGTGGATTTGTATACACACGTGTGTACAAAAGTATTTCTCTCTAAAATTGTTTCTATAGGATTTTGAAAGGTTAATTTCTTTTGATTAATGGTTGTCATATTAACAATGTGCTGGTTTTTTTGGGCTTAGCATGACAAATTCTCGACTGTCTACTACAAATTTTGCCTGATTCCAACGATGGATGAGTGAGGCGATGACACGTTTAGCCGCCTACGGCTCATGCTAGCGTTCGTTGCTAGGTGGTCCAACTACTTATTTATAATTTTTATTATTTTGTAGGCTGTTTATATAACCGTTGATGATTATTAATAGATCGGTGGAATTTCGCAATAGAAAACTAATTAAAAAACTCACTAATACAATCAAAGATAATTTTCCCTTACTCATTTTTTCGATAATTTTCCCTTAATAGTGGACAATGCATCCTAATTTTATACTTTTACTGTGAATCAAAATAGGCAAACAGCCGGCGAAGAGATAAATTTCATAGGTTCGGAACATGAATACATGATCATCCAGGATATCGAGTGTCTCCTTCCACTAGGCCTACCCGTCGGATGACGCTTTGATCCATTTATGCAGAACAATTGTTAACTGAAATAATGCACTCGGAGACTGACAGATGCTTGCTCAAACTGCACCAACGACGCTCCTAGTACTATAGTTGAGATTTGCCGCGCCCCAAATGCCAGCCCTATGCCGCTCTCGCCACCGCTCCGCCTCCTCCTCTCCTCCCGCCGCCGGCCGCTCGCCCCGCGCCACTGCCTCCTATCTGCCTCCGCCGCCACCGCTGCCACCCCGACTCCTTCAAGCGACCGCACCGCCCAGCTCGCCTTCGCCGTCCACGGCTCGGCCGCGGCCAAGAACTTCCCGCACGCCATCCGTTTGACGAAATCCCTCGTCCAGGCATCCTCACCCAGCGCGCGCCCGGGCGCCGCGGCCTTCGCCGCGCTCGCGTCCACCTCCAGCTGCCCAGCCCCCGCGCTCGGCGTGCTCGTCATTGCTCTCTCCCAGATGGCGCTCCACGACGAGGCGCTGTCCGTGTTCCGCCGCCTGCCGGTGCTGCCGGCGTTGCCCGCCTGCAACGCGGTCCTCGACGTGCTTGTGAAAGCACACAAGTTCGACCGCGTCTGGAAGCTGTTCGATGAGATGCTACGCCGAGGAATGACACCGAGCGTGGTGACCTACAACACGCTCATCAACGCTTGCCGGCACGAGGGTACCGTGACGAAGGCTTGGGAGGTCTGGAATCAGATGGTGGCGAGACGGATTGACCCGAATGTGGTCACGTACTCGACGATGATTTGCGCGCTTTGTGAAGAGGGCTGCATCGGCGAGGCTGAGCGGCTCTTCTTTGCCATGAAGGAAACAGGGATGCAGCCTAACCATTACACGTACAATGCACTGATGAGCAGCCACTGCAAGATAGATGGTGCCAACCGGGCACTTGCGCTGTACCAGGAACTGCTGAAGAGTGGTCTTGTTCCCAATGCGGTCATCTTTACAACGCTAATTGACGGGTTTTTCCAGGCGGGCAGAATAAGTGATGCGAAAAATACTTTTCTTGACATGCACAGGTATGGAGTTGCTCCCACTGTGCCCGTGTACAACAGTTTGATTGATGGAGCTTTCAGGTCTGGTGATGCACAAGAAGCATTAACGGTTTACCAGGACATGACTCGCCTAGGTTTGCAACCAGATGAGTTCACCTGCAGCATAGTTGTAAGAGGCCTCTGCGATGGAGGTCAAGTGCAGGTAGCGGCCAGGTTTCTTGAAATCTTGCAGCAATCTGGTACTTACCTTAATGCTGCTGCATACAACACACTAATTGATGAGTACTGCAAGGATGGAAATCTAGAGGAAGCCCTGGCAACATGCACAAAAATGAGCGAGGTTGGAATTGTGCCCAATGTGGTGACATACACCTCCTTGATAGATGGACATTCAAAGAAAGGAAAGATGGAAGTAGCAATGGCTATATACACAGAGATGATAGCCAAAGGGGTTGAACCTAATGTTTTGACATATACGGCTCTGATTCATGGCCATGCCAAGGATGGTGACATCGATGCTGCGTTTAGGTTACAGAAGGAGATGACGGGGAAAGGCATTTCTCCCAATTCAATCACAGTGTCGGTTCTTGTTGATGGTCTGTGCAGAGAGAATAGGGTTCAAGATGCAGTCACTATCGTCCTAAAGTACTCAGGGCAGAAGAAGCATGGTGACATTCGTTCCTGCTTTTCGAACTCTACAACTGAGGAACACCATTCAATCCCAAACAGTGTGACATATATGACCCTGATATATGGTCTTTATCTAGATGGCCAATACCATGAATCTGGTAAGTTCTTCTCTTGCATGAGAGAATCTGGTATGGTGCCTGATAGCTTCACGTATTCACTACTGATTCGGGGACAATGCATGTTTGGCTATGTCTTAAATGCCATGATGCTCTATGCTGATATGGTCAAGGTCGGTGTTAAGCCCATGAGACATGCCACAGTCTGCCCTGAGATCTGGTCAAGGGATTCACCAAATGGTCTCAAAACTCAAACGTGAGTGTTCACTCATCTGGCTAGATTCAAGACTTCAGAGCAGTTCCACACAAGCTCAGTTCACAGTTTCTGAGCCTAGTGAATTGTTGAGTCATTACAATGACGAACCATTCTTTGGGGTTATATTGAAGGCTCACCATCTCAATGGCCTCCTTCTAAAGGCAGATGAACTGAACCTCCTCAAGGCAGCTGAGGCTCAGCCATCAAGACATTGATTGGCTGGCAAGGGCATCATTTTTTTCCACAAGCTCTGTAACGAGAATACGGGAAGTCCTGTCCCCTATGGAATGTGTCGGTGACATGCTGATTAACAAGAGCTGCTGAAGATTATGGACACTTTATCTAAAAGTAGATGACTGTGATGAACAAAGCATGAGATTTGAAGCCTAGCTGTAGCAAATGTCAAAAATTATGACCTAGCATTCTAAACCGCTTTTGTTCTGGTTGATATATCATTTTGCTTGTGCTCTGAGGTAGGTGAACTCGGAGTAGAGGCGTTTTTTTTTGGCGTGGAGTAGAGGCATTGATGCAAGTATGCAGCACATGTTAAACTAGATAATTGTACAGCTTTGCTGCTGATAGTAATTTGTTGCCACAAACTTGATATATCATTTTGCTTGTGCTCTGAGCTAGGTGAACTCGGAGTAGAGGCGTTTTTTTTTTTGGCGTGGAGTAGAGGCATTGATGCAAGTATGCAGCACATGTTAAACTAGATAATTGTACAGCTTTGCTGCTGATAGTAATTTGTTGCCACAAGCGAGAATGCGAGCTGTGAGGATGCTTTCTTTGTATTTATGCAATTATTAACCAGGTTGTGCACCTGATAGAAATAAGATGATGGTGATTTTATTTCTGTTTCTTCATAATTTTTTGATTATGGCACAAAGGTTGGTTTTTAACCGTGCTTGTTAACTATGTGTGAATCCATCTCTTTTTCATTAGTCTAGTACTGCAAAATGGCATGTTACAAGAACTGTATGTCTCTAGGACTCCTTTCACCATTGTCGCCAAGAAAACCAAGATCCTTGAGCCTCCTTTCCTGGTAGTACTCGAAGGTCATCTAATTATTGCTCTCTCTCCTTAAAAATATCATTGATTTGCTGTAGTACTTTCTTTTCACCAATCCTCACCTCAATGGCGATTTGATGTCTTGATGCAAATCTTTTTCCAGTAGTTTTTCATCCTGAATATATATGTATGCATGTTTCATTAGACTAAATTAGGAAATAGCCAACAAATAAGATGAAGTGAATAGCATTCTTTTAGTAGGCTCACCTCTTCTATTGTGGTGTAATAGGCAGCAATGGCAGATTCGCAGGCCTTTTGGATGACTTGGCATATTGATTCCTTGTTATCAGGACTCACAGGAAGATCAAGGTGATCCCAAACTCTATGTATGTAATGGATTATGGTTTATGTTTATACTTTGGTTTTGCACATTTTATTGATCTAAAATATTGTATCAGTCCAGGCAATGTCTTTTGTTAAGGATGTGAGGACATGTTTGCTCAATTGTAAAAATGGTGGTTTTGAGAGCCCCTCTTGGGCCAATTTACGCAGAAAATGGGATCATAATCCTAAGAGCATCTCCAGTCGCGTCCCCCAAACCGTCCCCCAAACCGCGCCGGATCGAGCGTTTGGGGGACGTGTTTTGTTCGTACCGCGTTTGGGGGACGTCGCTCCCCAGCCGCGTCCCCCAAACGCCGCCCCCAAACATTAAAAGTACTTTTTTTGGCTAGAAAAAAACTATTTACTAATATTCAAATCGGTTGAACATAAACAAATTATATATAAAACTTCGGAAAAATATAATTAAATACATATAAACTATCTACACTACAAGAAAAGTTGCCATGGCCGACGAAGTTGAAGTCGCGCCGTGGTTGCTGGTGTACCATGGCCGACGATTTTGGGTCCCTCCGTGGTGCATGTCAAATTTTTTTTTTTCTCGTTTTTGAGGCCACCTAGCCCGACGAAAGCGGCCAAAACGTCGCGTATGGTGGCCCGGGACGTGGTGCATCTCGAAATCTCGGGTTCGCCGGCCGAGTCAACGCAAATCCGCACCGCCGAGGGATGTAGGGCCCAGATGGCAGCCTCTCTGGCATTGTTTTTTTTCTCGATCGCGCCATCTCGTTCAACGTTCTCCGATCGAGCCGTTTACGATGCAGGATCATGGGTCCCGCATGTCATCCTCTATGAACCAAAATTCTTTCTATTCTTGGATTTTTTTTGACCCCACGATTTACGGCTACTTCCTTTTTCTTTTGATCCCTTGCCGCCTTGGAAACGTTGAGACCGCTGCTGCTAAATGGGACCCGCATGTCATCCTCTATGTGCAATCAACTTTCTTTTCTTGGAGTTTTTTTTGGCACCTCATATTTGGTCACTTGCCTTTTTTTTTTGATCCCCTGCCGCCTCTCAAACGGTGATACCGCTGCTGCTAAATGGGACCCGCATGTCATCCTCTATGTATTATAAAACTTTCTTTTCTTGGATTTTTTTTGGCACCTCATATTTGGTCACTTGCCATTTTCTTTCGTTGCCCAGCCGCCTCTCAAACGGTGATACCGCTTCTGGTAAATTGGACCCGGATGTCATCCTATATGTACTATAAAACTTTCTTTTCTTGGATTTTTTTGGCACCTTATATTTGGTCACTTGCCTTTTTCTTTCGATCCCCGCCGCCTCTCAAACGGTGATACCGCCGCTGCTAAATGGGACCCGCATGTCATCCTCTATGGACTATAAAACTTTCTTTTCTTGTATTTTTTTTGGCACCTGATATTTGGTCACTTGCCTTTTTCTTTCGATCCCCTGCCGCCTCTCAAACCGTGAGACCGCTGCAGCTAAATGGGACCCGCATGTCATCCTCTATGAGCAATCAACTTTCTTTTCTTGGAGTTTTTTTTTTGGCACCTCATATTTGGGCACTTGCCTTTTTCTTTCGATCACATGCCCCGTCTGAAACGTTGAGGAAGCTGCTGGTAAATGGGACCCGCATGTCATCCTCTATGTGCTATAAAAGTTTCTTTTCTTGAATTATTTTTGGCTCCTCATATTTTTTCACTTGCCTTTTTCTTTCGATCTCATGCCACGTTTGAAACGTTGAGGAACCTGTTGGCTCATGGGACCCGCATGTCATCCTCTATGTGCTATAAAAGTTTCCTTTGTTGGATTTTTTCACCCTCTGATTTTTGGCTTGCCTTTTTATTTTGATCCACTTTGCCCCTTTGAAACGTTGAGTAAGCTGTTGGCTCAAGGGACCCGCATGTCATCCTCTATGTCCATCAACTTTCTTTTCTTGGATTTTTTCACCCCCTAATTACTAGCTACTTTCTTTTTCTTTTGATCTCAAGCCGCATTACAAACATTGAGACCGCTGCTGCAAAATGGGACCCAGGATGTCATCCTCTATGTACAATAAATCTTGGATTATTTTTGGCTCCCGATATTTGGTCACTTGCCTTTTTCTTTCGATCTCATGCCACCTTTGAAACGTTGAGTAAGCTGCTTTGGCTCATGGGTCCCGCATGTCATCCTCTACGAATAATAAAAGTTTCCTTTCTTGGAGTTATTTTTGACCCCTAATTTACGGCTATTTGCCTTTTCTTTTGATCCCCTGCCCCCTTTGAAACGATGAGGACGCCGTTGGCAGGTCGGTCCCACATGTCATCCTCTATGAACAATAAAAGTTTCCTTTGGTGGATTTATTTTTGACCCCTAATAAATTTACGGCTATTTCCTTTTTTCTTTTGATCCCCTGCCGCCTTGGAATTGTTGAGAATCTTTCTTGCCTCATTTTTCTTTTGGTCTGTGCCGCCTTGGAAACGTTGAGACCACTTTGCTACAAAATGGGACCCGCATGTCATCCTCTATGTACAATAAAGTTTCTTTTCTTGGATTATTTTTGGCTCTGATATTATGTCACTTGGCTTTTTCTTTCGATCTCATGCCGACTTTGAAACATTGAGGATGCCGCTGCCTCATGGGTCCCGCATGTCATCCTCTCGAACGATAAATGTTTTCTTTTCTTGTATTTTTTACCAACTGATTTTTGACTTTTTTTATTTTCGGTCCCTGCCGCCTTTGAAACGTTGACGACGCTGCGGCTCATGGGTCCCCGATGTCAGCCTCCCCGTACAAGAAACATGTGATATTTTATTTTGCAGGACAATAAACGTTGTATTTCGCTCCGAGCTATTGCAAACGGATAAATTAAATCTTTATATCTACATAAACAAACTTATATGTTGAATCTCCTTGTTTTTTGTTTTTGCGAAGCATAGGACTTTCTGTTTTTTTTGAGAAAAATCCGACCTTTCTGTTTTGGAGTGGGCTGAAATTGTACGAGTCAAAAGGCCCAAGCGGGATAGTTCGAAGGCCCGAGATGTCCAGATCTGCCCAATTGAAATCTTTTTTCTTGGATTTTTTTCACACCACGATTTACGGCTACTTCATTTTTCTTTCGGTCTGTGCCGCCTTGGAAGCGTTGAGACCGCTGCTACAAAATGGGACCCGCATGTCATCCTCTATGTACAATAAAGTTTCTTTTCTTGGATTATTTTTGGCTCTGATATTATGTCACTTGCCTTTTTCTTTCAATCTCATGCCGACTTTGAAACGTTGAGGAAGGCTTTGGCTCATGGGTCCCGCATGTCATCCTCTATGAACAATAAAAGTTTCCTTTATTGGATTTATTTTTTCCCCTAATTTCTGGCTATTTGCCTTTTTCTTTTGATCCCCTGCCCCCTTTGAAACGATGACGACGCAGTTGGCAGGTCGGTCCCACATGTCATCCTCTATGAACAATAAAAGTTTCCTTTGATGGATTTATTTATGACCCTAATAAATTTCTGGCTATTTCCTTTTTTCTTTTGATCCCCTGCCGCCTTGAAATAGTTGAGGATCTTTGCTGCCTCATGGGTCCCGCATGTCATCCTCTCGAAAGGTAAATGTTTTTTTCTTGAATTTGTTTACCAACTGATTTTTGGCTTATTTTTCTTTCGATCTCCTGCCACCTTTAAAACGTTGGCAATATTTCTTTGGCTCATGGGTCCCCAATGTTAGCCTCCCCATACCGCAAATCCTCTTTACGCAAAGGTTGTATTTCTAGATAGATAAGGTGGATTCGAATCTGCCATGGTTCAGGCACTCGGGTAAGCCTTCTTGCACCGATTAATGGAAGTAGTGTATAGCAAGGTCAAGACATGTGGCTCGGTGTAATGAATCAATTTGAATCATGTTGTGGGTTCAATGCTGATAGTTCTCTAACGGGTCAGCCAAAATAGAAATTAAGTTTTTTTCTAAAACGGAAATGCAAATTAAGATGAACACAAACATTAGTTATCATAATAGCTGATCATACATACATACTTGCTAAGAGCAAAAGCTTGCCAGAGTTTTACCACCCATACAATTAATTAGCGTTCGAGATAAGATAACCTTATATAAGTATAACTACAAATGCATTTGCTAAGGGCTCATGGGGCAACAGAACTAGACAACCGCGAACTTTATGACCAGCATGTCACGGTGGCATCGAAAGATCTTGACCTTCAACTTTGATCCAATGCGAAGTTTGGCACCGTCAATGAACTTTTTCCACTGGAAGTAACAGCCAAGCGGCCATACGTGGGACTGACGGAGTACCGTCCCTCCACGGTGAGACCTTCACTCTCCATGACGAGGGATATCTTGCCCCTTCGGCCAGCATTGAGATCCTTGGAGATACTTTTAGGCAATTTACGATTCAAAGCAAGAGATACCACCAAAAATTAGTCAATGGCACCAATGCCTGAACCATGTGAGACTTTGAGCAGAGAAGACATCAAGATAAGAGCAGTTATGTTGTCATATACTCACGAACATAGCCTTGAGATGCGTCCTGGTCACCACACGGGTGGCCACTGGCAATGAGCTGAGACCTCGGTGATCTGGTGGGCAGGTGCGGGAGCACAGGCTGGTACACGAGCTGGTGCTGATGCAGGAGACTGCTGGCAGGTGCGATAAACGGTGCCTCTAGAGGAACCGGTGCTGATGCGAGGAGAGCTGTTGGGCAGGTGCAATAAACGGTGCGGCTAGAGGAACCGGTCTTGATGCGAGAGCTCTTTGGGCGGGTGTAGTATATGGGGCCTCTGCGGGGAACCAATGTCTGATGTAGGGGACTGCTGGGTAGATGCAAGAACGGAGCTGGTATAGGAACCGGTCTTGATGCGGGAGAGTGGGAAGCCGGTGCCGGTCTTGGTGTGGTTGCCCTTTGTGACATCCGCTCATGTTCCATCGGGGGATCTGCAGCTTTGATCATGTTAAACCCAGCAAGCTAGAACAGAGGGAATGGTTTAGAACAAGCTGCTCAGAAGCAGTTATCAAAAGATATGAGTAGAAAAAAGTTACATATTATATATTTGGAAGTGTCTCCAACTACGTAAGCGATTACGTATATCTGCCCGTTTGAGTTTCGATCCTCGGCTCGTCGCCCTTCTTGAGACCGTAGTCAAAAGCAAACTTTCTCCAATCATGTCCATACAAATATGTGATGGCCTGCGTCTTGTAGACATACACCTCATAGACCGGGTAGGTGTTCATCAATTTGCCATTGCCATGCATAGTGATCGAGCCTGCATGCGGACACATCGGTTAATCATTGGACGAAGTTCACAAGGTACGATCTTGCATGTGAAAATTGATACAAATGTAAGAAGCGGAAGACTAAAAACAAGACTTTACTATATGCCAATTCATGCTAAACCACCGAGAATACATACCTGTAACTCTGTGAAGGAGCTACTAGAAAGGTAGATAGAGCCATAGGAGGTGTTATATGCGGGGTATGTACATGGGCCCGCCATATTCCCGCAAGCTCGGCATCAGGATGGTGAAGGAAACATGGGAGGTACTACTGGTGCGTAGCGCTGAATGTAAGTGGAAGAATTAGGTTGTGTAAAGTGCATAGTTCAGAGCAATGCAAATGTTGACAAGCGAGTGCATAACACTATGTTACAACACGAGCAGTGAAAAATTAGTATATGATGAATATAAGCATGCTAATTTGGTGTTTCCGAATTCCAAAAAGCATTAGACAGAGCCGGTGATAATATCAGACATAAATCATGGCCTGTATCGGTGGCTCTAGAAAAAAAACCCGACCCCTTGGTGGCTTTCGGCGCGGCTGGACGTTGGAGTTGAGCTTATATAAGCGTCCGGAAGGTGGGGCTGACTGTAAGTTGGTGGCCGCCTCTGCAGATGCCTCATCGGCAGCGGTTGCAATCCTTTTGACCAATGAAGGGTTAGCGGTTTCGATGCATATGAAAATTGAAGAGCAACAGACATCAGCAGTGATATATAAAATGAATCTATGAGACACTGATGCATATAGTGCTGGATGTAAGTGTAAGAATAGGTGTGTGTGTTTCTGAACTATTGGTAAGCATTAGACAAAGCCGGCAATAAACAGACAAAAATCAAATCATGTATGAGGATTAAGAAAATATACCTGCTTACTGAAAAGGGTACCACCCAGCTGGCCCGTGGCCTTGTGCTTGAGGAGGTTTTCAGAAGATGGTGGCGGCACCATCGTCATCACAGCAGCCTCATAAGCATCATTTTTAATCCAGTTGAGTAGAGGCACAGAAGTTTCATCCTGCATATGAATAGCAACAGAACTCATCATTGATATTTAATAAATCTATGAGATAGACTGATGCAAATAGTGCGGGTGTAAGTGGAAGAATAGGGTTGTGCATAGAGAACAGTCGACAACAATGCAAATGATTACAAAACAAGCCAATGGAAATCAACAGTTTATATACTGGATGAGACAGACTGAAAAGTGAAAAATTAGTGTATGATGATTGTAAGCAAACGCAGTGTTTCTAAACTTTTGGTAAGCATTAGACAAAGCCAACAGTAATTAAACAGATAATAATGAAATCATGTATGTGGATTAAGAAAATATACCAGATTCATTAAAAGGTCACCACCCAGCTGGCCCATGGCCTCGTGCTTGTAGAGGTTTTCGGAAGATGGTGCCGGCACCATCGTCCTCACAGCAGCCTCATTAGCCTCATTTTGCATCCACTTGAGTAAAGGCGCAGCAGTTTCAGCCTGCATAAGAATGGGAACAGATCTCAGCAGTGATATTGAATGACTCTGAGACAGACTGATGCATATAGTGCTGGATGTAAGTGGAAGGGTATGGCCGTGTATGGACAACAGTTCACAACAATGCAAGGGTGTGTTCGGTTCTGAAACAGCGTGGAATGGAATGGAATGGTTCCATTTCAGAGGAATGGAATGGTTAAATTTTTGTTCGTTTGGGATAAATGGAGAGCAGAAGAGATCGAGGTTAAACTAACCATTTGTCTCAAAATTGTAATTAACAATTGCAAATGACATTTTAATCTCAAAGTTGTAATTAACAGCGCCTAATGGTGCTCTTTTAATCTAAAAATCGTAATTAACATAATTTTTTGTTGGGTTAGGGGAACTGGAGTAGATGAACATTACTGTATGATGATTGTAAGCAAACGAATTTGGTGTTTCTAAACTTTTGGCTTCGAGATCTTATGGGTTTCAACTCTAGCCTACCCCAAATTGTTTGGGACTGAAAGGCTTGGTTGTTGTTGTTGTTGTTGTAAACTTTTGGCAAGCATAGAAAAAACCGACAATAAACAGAGAAAAATCAAGGCATGTTTTGTGGATTAAGAAAATATACCATATTCATTAAAAGATCACCACCCAGCTGGCGCGTGGCCTTGTGCTTGTAGAGGCATTTAGAAGATGGGGGTGGCATCAACATACTGGCAGCCTTTGATCACCGCGATTTTGATCTTCCTTTTGAGTAAAGGCCCTAAAGTTTCGATCTGCATATGAATAGCAAAACAAAAGGCAGACCTCGGCGGTGATATTGAATTACCGTATGAGATAGACTGATGCATATAGTGGATGCTCTTAGCCTTTTGCAGCGTGAACACTAGCTATGGACAGACAAAAAACTAGTTAACTCAGCTTTGTCTAGATATGAATGTACTACCACCATCCAAAAGCTTAAGCCTTATTTATTTTTGAGAAATCAAAACAAGCAAAGTTTGACCAAAATTTTAGAACATTCTATCAACAAATATAATACGTGTAGATACCGTAGGAAAATATATTTTATTATCTATTTAATGATATTAATTTTGTATTTTGCATGTTACTGATTTTTGGTAAAAGCTTAGTCAAACATGGTATAGTTTGACTTTCTAAAAATAATATAAGCCCAAAGCTTTGGGATGGAGGCAGATAGTATCTAGAGCTAAAACACATCTAGATACATCCGTATCTGAGTATAGTTGAGTCAATTAATTTGGATCTGAGGGAGTATCAGATTCAGACTACATCATGGTAAGTTGGTTAAAAAAAATTACCCCTGGGCGGTCCCTGCCCAGCTCGGCAGTGGCATTTCGCTTCTTGTGCTGCAGATCGGGCCATGCTCCTGCAGCAGGTGGGGCGCTATCGTTCCCCATAGCCTCGGCACGGAACCCGGAGGTACCAACCTGATACGAGAGAATATAGAGCATGGTGTCACGAGGCTTTACGCACAAACACACGAAGACATGTGCTACTTTAAGCATATTCCAGAACAGAACAGATTGAGGATGCGAGAGAGACACTTAAAAGGTAAAGAGTGGATAAGCAAACGGAGTACACCTTCGCGGGGGGATGCAGCTCAGGCTCAGCCAACCGCCCACATGCGTGGTGGCCTTACGCTCCATTGCCCCCACCGCCGAGGTCTTACCTTTCTGTACAAGCCGACAAAAGATACGGTGAGGATCAGCAGAAACTACAAAGGTTGCAAATGTCGACAAATAAAGGAAGAACACCCCAATCCAAGCAAAGGTAGCCCCCGCCCCCACCCCCATCAATCACTCCCAGCTCGAGGGTGACCGAGAAAGACACCCCTTCGCCCCGGAATAGGAAAGAGATGCGCAAGATATCGAGGAGAGGAAAAAAGAACCGATCTCGAGAAAGGAAAGAACATTACTAGTCCTACCTAATCCGCTTGGTCTAGATGCAGCTTGCCCCTCCAAGCTGGATGCCTGGACGGTGGAGGCGAAAGGAGGGGATCGAGCTAGCGGCTTGCATCCGTCGGCAATCGGCACTCGATCGGGAGAGAAGGGGTGCTACATAAAGGGGAGGGGTAACATATTTTATTACACAGTGAACTTACTGATGTGACTATAGTCATTACATGTCTCACTGAAACTAGGGCCCATAGCGTGGCACCCCAAATTCACTTGAAGCTGCCCGGCGGGACGCATTGGCGCGTCAAAAAACCCCCGAATTGTAGCGGGGAAATGAAACATTTCACAAAAATTCGAAATTCAAGCACACCGCCACGCGCCAAGCACGCGGCTGTTCCTTCCTCTTCCTCGGTTCCTCCTCCCCTATCCGAAAAAACCCCAAATCCCAAGCTCAAACCAAAAAAAAAACAAACCAGGCCGCCATGCCTGGCCTCGTTGACCCGCGGGAGATGGTTACCGGACGATGCGGACCCCCCGCCCTGAGATCCAGAATTCCGTCCACCTCGAGGCACTGCGTGCTGTCTCGCAGCAGCGGCTTGAGGGCGCTGAAGAGGAAGTTCCACCGGAAAGTGCTCATGGCAACCGTGCAAGCTCACCGGCGTGCTGCATCCCGAGAGGAACTGGTCAAAGCTTTGCTATTCGCCACACACAAAAAATTGCGGGCCAAGATCTGGTCAAAGCTTCGTCGATGGCTTGCCGCGAGAGGCTTGGAGTCCAGAGTCAATAAACTAGCTGCTCGAGGACTGGGCGGTTTACACGGATTCATATTAACTGACTCAAGTTTGTTAGTCTAGTTAACAAATGCATCTAGATACATCCATATCTAGACAGAATTGAGTCAATTAATATGAATCAGAGGGGAGTACCTGAAAGTGTTTCACGCTACCAACTAATGCGCTGGCAGGAATCGCTGTAGAAGTAATTGTGCTACTACTCATACGATGAACTGATTGTGTGGGTGTCGAATTTTGCAACGCGATCATTGACAAGGTATCAACTTGTCAATGCCTATGGATTGTAGGCTAGGGTTTAGTTGGAAGTAGAGGGTAAGTAGATCTCGAAGGTTTCAGCCGGAAAGTACTCGACGATTATGAAAACTAGGGTTTGTAGACAATGATTCGATTTCTTCTTTGTCCCTCGACTCCCCCTTTATATAGGAGGTGGAGCCGAGGGATTCGTGCCATACAAGTTACAGAGTCCGGGACGGTTTCTAACTCATCCCGCCAGATTACAAATAACACTTCCTATTACAACTCTTGACTTTCCTTGATATATCTTGGGCTCCCGAATCTTCTTATTCTTCGGGTAGTGGGCCTTCAGTAAACCCCGGGTACTATCTTTGGCAGGCCCATTTGGGATGCCTATGTCAGTAGCCCCCGAGATTTTGCTTGAATCGTAGAATCAGGGAAAATCTCCACTGTTTATTTTTATTCGAAAGCTTCAACTTTTTTATATTTCTTCACATAAAATTCTATATTGTACAGGGATAATGGTAGTTGGGGCTAGTTCATCTGACGGATCAGGTACTAGTTAACTGCTCTAGTGGCAATCCGCAAAAACCTACTTCAAGATCACGTCCCTGGACATGATCTCGGGATACAGTGTAAACTTCGACAGTGCCGCTTAAGGTCTTACCATTCTGTCGAGTCCCAGTCAATTTTATCGGGTACCTAACGCGTCCGTTAGGATTTTTCTTCGTATCTGTTGATACGGATAAAGGTAGCAGAGCGCAGTCTTTGGCGATGCCACGCCCAACAGAACGGATCTGGGGTCTTACCTTCGCAAATTTGCGGCATTCAGAAATTGATCGCAACTTCGGCGTTCTGAGAATATATTGTCGAGTGCTTTTCCGGCTGTTGGAATGGCACATTTTATCGAGTCAATTTTGACTTATATTGTTCTCCCGATGGGAGTATATGTAGAGTTAATTATAACTCGAAATATACTCTCTTGCTTTTCTATTTTTCCTTTGTTAATTTCATCGGGCACGCGAACAGCGTTCCCGATGGGAGTAGTTCGAGGCTACAACCAAGAACTTGTGCTTGGTTGTAGGCTCAACATTTTAGTCCACCGTGTCGCTATATTGTCATTATTTCCCAATATGATCTCTTTCTTCTTCTTTTTTTATCTCTCGGGTGCGCGAACAGCGCTCCCGATGGGAGTAGCCCCCGAGGCTACAGCCAAGAACTTGTGCTTGGTTGTAGGCTCCCGCAATTTCTATATTGTCATACTCGAAATTTTATTTTTTGTCGAAGTAGCCCCCGAGCATTTGGGCAAAAACTTGTATTTGATCAAAGGCTCCCGAAGTATTTAATAATTCTCCCTGTCGCCAATCTTCTTTTATTTTCCTTGTCGACATGCTTCCCTTAACCAAATTTACTTCATCCATGTTGAATAGTCGTGATTTTTCTGCCCTGTGGGTCCATTGCTTCCACCACGTTGACACGTCGTGCAAGTGGGGGACACACGTCCTCCGCTTTTTCTGGCGCACGTACGGTAACGCCTATCTCAGTAAAAATACCTTTTTACCCTTGTATCTAGGAGATCTTTTTTCACCACACGATTTCTTCATCCAACGGCGCACTGCTTCACCCGATTCTTATATAAACCTTTCTTCAACCTCCGTTCATCCCCTCGCTTGCGCCGCTCATCTGTTCCTCTTCGCAAAAGCTTCCCTGCGCCCAACTCTCTCCTCGATCATCCGCACACACGAGCAGTGCTCGGCTCATAGCCGTTGATGCCACCGCGCACGCGACTCACTCGCCACAGTACTCCGGAATCCAAGATGGCCGCCGAGGATCTTGAGTGGGAGAGATCTAAAATCTCCAACCAGGACATCAACATGCTGAAGAGGCTTGGCCTCATGAAGAAGGAAGACGCCATCCGCTTTCCCAGCGAAGAAAGCTACCCCAAGCCTCCAATGGAGTACCGGGTTAGTTTTGTTGATCACCTTATCCGTGGTCTTTCGACCCCAATTCACGATTTTCTCCGCGGCCTTCTTTTCGTTTATGGGATTCAACTGCACCAGTTGACCCCCAATTCCATCCTTCACATTTCTATTTTCATCACACTTTGCGAATGCTTCCTCGGAATCCCTCCCAATTGGGCTCTGTGGAAACGCATTTTCTGCCTCCGCCGCAATGGCTCCCACAACGTCACTTATAACATAGGTGGCGTTGTTATCTGTGTTCGTTATGATGTCGTTTATTTCGACGTCAAATTTCCTGATTCTGTCCATGGATGGCGCAAAAAGTGGCTCTACATTCCCTCAGAAAGCGCCAACTCCGTTTAACACAACATAGTTCCTTTCGACGGAAATGCCGTAATTCAGCGCCGCCGCTCTGGGATGCCGAAGCTTCTGAGGAAGAGAAAAGGCGACAGAGGCACTCATGTCTCGTATTCATCAGCTTCAGAACACTCGAGGCAAAGAGCTGTCTGGTGTTCAAATCACTGCCTACTTCCTTAGGATTAGAGTGCAGCCTCTTCAGGCTCGCAAAAATCCCCTTTGGACGTACTCTGGCAAAAACGACGCCAACAGAATCTCCGGTGATCTTTCCACCAAGGACTTGGAGAAATTGGTTCGAAGAGTTTCTCGACTAGCCAAGAAGGATCCTATTCCCACCTCTTGTCGAGTAGAACCATACAGTGCTTCCAATCCTCTTCCCGAGGTATTTTGTCTTCTCGAGTTTCTGTCTTGCTCTAAACTTTTCCTTGCATCTCATTGTATTGGTATCTCGCTAATTTTCTTTTGTCGCTATTTTCTTGCAGAATCATCCTACTATGGCTTCCCTTCCTCCTCTTCCTGAGGATGGAGAAGTCGAAGAACAGGCCATCATTGCCGAAGATACTCAAGGTTCTTCTATTCCTGAAAGTGAAGTCGCAGGTTCTCACAAATCTGCGGCTTCTCACGAAAAAGAAGTTGAGTCTGAAGCCAGTGAGTCGACGCAATCCCTTCCTCCTGCTGTTTCTCCAAGGAACAAAAGGAAAAGGACTGATGCCGAGGATTCTGGCACCTCTAAGGCTGAAGAAGTTGTTCCTTCTCATCCGAAGGCAGCTTACGATCCTTATGTTGAATCCCTCGTCAGCTCGTAAGTCGTCTTTATTTCTCCCTTTTTTTTCTCGAAATATTTATCTTGTCTTGCTTTTTATGCTGCCGATTTTTTGATCAACAGTGATGACGAGGAAGAAGTACCAACTACTGACGTGGCTCCTCGGACAAGCACGTCACGTACTGTACTTGCTTCAGACACGCTAGTTGAAGGAGAAGAAAACTCGCCTCCTCAACAAAACGTCGTCAGCACGACTCCACCATCAAGCCCCCTTGCTCCTTCACCAAAAAGGACAAGGGTTGAAAAGATTGTTGAACCTGCCCCTCAGTTGGGTAGTTCGTCGACTCTGCTCTTAGATGATGTAAGCTTGTCGACATCTATATTTTCCTTATTTTGTTTTTGCACACCTTTTCTCTTTTTCATGCCAATGTTTCTCTTGCTGTGTTCACCTTGAACAGCCTATGATCAAAGATCTTCTCCGCATCGGTTCCCAATTTATTGGATACCGTGAATATGCTAATAGAGTCGAAGGTAACGACTTTTATACTTGTTGTTTTTCCTTGATTTTTTACTCCTGTTGCTTTTCGCGGTTTTGATCTTTCTTCTCTCTCTTTTCCATATCTCGACAGAAACTTGCAGAGGCCAACGAACGCGCCGACGCACTTGCTCGAAAACTTGAGCAAAGTGAGGCGGCTCGCAAGAAAGCCGAACTCGCTGCTAGCAAAGCCAAGGCCGAAGCTGATGAGGCCAAGGCGAAAGCTGCTGGTGTCGAGGAACTGCAGAAAAAACTCGAGGATGCTGCAGCTGCCTTGGATGAGCACAAAGCTGCGCAAGCTTCTCGTGAAGAAGGAATCCTCAAGCGCCCGAAACTCGTAGTCGCCGCACTTTCGGTAATTTTGCTGACCCCTTCTCTTTTTATGAGAATCGTTGTTTCCTGTCTTTTCACTAATGCTTTGTTTCCTTGACAGCCCAAACAAACCAGGATTTTGATCTGACGAATCCTGTCAATGACCCTGTCCTTGACGCACTTTCATATCTGGAGCTTCATGGATCCGAGATTCGTGAAGGTGTGTCGAATGCTAGCGCAGTGTTGTCGGCATTGTTCCCCTACTTCTTCCCGAAGAAAGAGGAACCTGCGACTTTCCTCAACCTTGCCAAGATGTTCAATACACCGGAAGACCTTGGACTGAAGATGCGCCAAGAAAATATGAAGGTTGCTGTCGAAAGCACTGTCGCTTTGGTTGCTGACAGTCAACAGGCTGTTGATTGGACAAAAGTTGGCGACACCGAGCAGATAGAGCAATCAAGATGGAGGTCGTTGATTAAGGCAGCCAAGCCCAACACGAAGAAGATCTTGGCCTATCTCGGGATCAAGCCAGCGTCGACTCCTAGCTCATCAAGGCCGGAGGTCTAGTTGCATGCCTCTTTATTTTTCTTTCTATGTTTCTTTTGCTCTTGTCGCCAAAGTAGCCATTTGGCGATACATACTTCCTTAGCTCCATTGTAATGCCTTTGTAATTATTCCGAGAGATCAATGAAAACTCTTTGTTTGTTGTTTGATGTTGTCTTGTCTAAATTTCAGTTGATATTTGATAACTATACTCCGTCTGCCGCTCCTTCCAATATTTCGCCCTCTTCTTCTCGCGCGAGGAGAGATTTTGCTGATACTGCACCTGTCGACGATACCTTGTCGCAAGAACTGGATGAACTTCGACAGCAACTTCAGTATGCGAAGAAACAAACACTTGTGATGATGGAGCAATCTCGTAAATCATCTGAAGCCGAAAAAGTTGCTCTTCAGCAAGCTCGCGAGGCCATGGCTGCTAAGGAAATTGCTGCTTCCGAAGCTGAAAAGGCAACTACTCGAGAGAATTTCATGCTCGAATTAATGAATGAAGCCAGTGCAGACATGTCGGGTATGCTTGCTTCATCCTCCGATATCTTTCATCCTCATGCTATGTCTCTTAAAGGTTTCCCCTTCGTTGTTTTGATAGGTTCCTTTACTGATGCTGCTGCCGAGGAAGAGAGGGTAAACGCTAGGACGAACCTCCTTGTTAACCTTTCCCTGGACCATGGTTCTTTGTTTTGGGCTACCCCAGAGAGGACTCGACAAATTGTCAGATTCCAAGATCGCACCTCTCAAACTCGCGATTTCCTTGACTTCTGTACCAAGACCTTGTCCATGGTTTACAACTCCATGTTTCCTCGGAACGTCCAACCAAAAACTCTCCCTGAATTGATGGAAAGATTCAAGGATGCTCGCAGTATCCATGATTTTGTCAAAGCTCAACTGGTAGCTGGCGCCAGATTTGCTCTTATCATGCTCCAGATCTGCCACTCAAATCTTGACCTTACCCAAGTTGTCGCAAAAGTTCATCAAAAGGTACAACGTCGAAGAGTTGGTGTTGACAGGATTAACACGAAGGTTACGCCTATAGCCGAAGAAATGATTGAGGACCTTCTTCGGATGGACGCCGACTTTTTTGCCGATGGCCATTATGCCGATTTTCTTGGTGCTGCTCCTGAAGAAAACAGAGTTACTCTTGATGACATATTGAATCAAGACTAGTTATTTTCCTCTTGTAGATACTTCTTCTTTGTAATCCATGACTATATTGTAAAGCAATCATTATATTTCTCTGTTCGTCTAGCCCCCGAGTGTTTCGGTGACTCTTTACTGTATTTATATATTTGCGAGGTTTTGAACCAAGGCATTTATATATTCATGGCGAATATGAGTCCCCGAGCTTCTTTATTGAGTACTATTTTGTATTTTTACTGACTCACGAGGTATTTTAATACCAAGGCAAGGTTTTTTCTTTTTTGATGGACTATATTGAAATTCGTCGGAGCGAAGACTTTGAACATGTCGATAAAGAGAAAGGTATATTGACACTATCTTTATTATATTGCAGCACCGCGAGCCCGCCTCATTAAAAACCTTCTCCGGCCCCACTCGGTGCCCCGAAAAAGGAAAAGAGTGCGTCTGAAAACTCGCGGGCGTTTCAGTATATTGAAGTTTTACAAGGACTATATTTCGACTCTAGGCGTAGAACCGCCTGAGTTGCGCCACGTTCCAGGGGTTTGGCTCCTCCACCCCTGTCTTCTTGTCCTTTATCCTGTATGCTCCTCCTCCGATTACTTCCGTGACAATGTAAGGGCCAAGCCATGGTGACTCGAGTTTTTCATGACTTTTTTGCGTGAGCCGAAGAACTAGGTCTCCCACCTGAAAAGATCTTGGCCGCAAACGTCGACTGTGGTAATTCTTCAAGTCCTGTTGGTATTTGGTTACCCTTGATAGTACTTCGTCTCGAGCTTCGTCGAGTGCGTCGACGTCATCTTCTAGCGCTTTTCTCGACACTTCTTCGTCATATTCCGCGACACGTGGAGAGTTGTGCTCTATCTCGATTGGTAATATCGCTTCTGCTCCATGAACCGGGGAAAAACGGAGTTTCCTGTGTTGCTTGTGTTTGGTGTTGTTCGGATGCTCCACAACACACTTGGTAGTTCTTACGGCCGGGTATGCCGAGCTTTTTCCAGTGGTCCTAACAAGCGTTTCTTGATGCCATTGCAGATGATGCCATTGGCTTTCTCGACTTGCCCATTGGTTTGAGGATGTGCAGCGACGCAAAGTGCAATTTGATACCCACCTCTTCGCAATAATCTTTGAATTCGTGGGATGTGAAATTACCGCCGTTGTACGTGACGATCTTTGTGGGGCACTCCAAATCTGAAAACGAGGCCTTTTATGAATTTTATCGCGGATGCTCCGTCTGGTGAATTTATCGGCTTCGCTTCTATCCACTTTGTAAATTTATCGACAGCTACTAGCATATACTCCTTTCCTCCTGGCCAGGATTTGTGTAACTTGCCTACCATATCAAGTCCCCATTGAGCAAAGGGCCATGACAATGGTATTGGTGCTAGCTCACTGCCGGAGAGTGAGGTTTTGCGGCAAACCTTTGACACGCATCGCAAGTTCTTACTATGTCCTTGGCGTCCTCGATTGCTGTCAACCAGTAGAATCCTGCCCGAAAGACCTTGGCTGCAATAGCTCGACTACTCGCGTGGTGGCCACATATTCCTTCGTGTACGTCCTTCAGAATTATTCTTCCTTCTTCGGGTGTAACACACCTTTGCAAGACGCCTGAAATACTTCGCTTATACAATTCTCCTTTGACCACCGTGAAAGCTTTGGAGCGTCGAATTACTCGTCTTCCCTCAACTGGATCATCGGGTATTTCTTTCCTGAGGATGTATGATATGTACGGCTGCATCCACGGTATCTGTATTACCATGACCAGGTCCTGATCTTCTTCTTCTTCCTCTTGCTTTTCCTTGGTAGCCCACGCGGGTTTCTTCTACATCTTTTTTGATTTTGTTGATTTGGTGGACCTCTCTCGTTATCTCTTCCCAGAATACACACTGCGGGACTGCAAGGCATTGCGACCCGATGTTTGCAAGAACGTCGGCTTCGTCGTTGCTCAATCTGCTAATATGATTTACTTCGCATCCATCGAACAACTTCTCGAGCTCGTTGTACACCTCCTTGTACGCCATCATGCTATCATTGACTGCGTCACATTGGTTCATAACTTGCTGAGCCACCAACTGTGAGTCGCCAAAGATTTTTAGTCGAGTTGCACCGCAGGCTTTCGCCATCTTCATCCCGTGTATGAGAGCCTCATATTCTGCTTCATTGTTAGATGCGTTAGGGAACGTCATCCGAAGGATGTATTTTAACTTGTCGCCTTCAGGTGATATGAGTACTACTCCTGCGCCAGCTCCTTCTAGTCTTTTGGACCCGTCAAAGTTCATGGTCCAGGTTCTCAACAAATCTGGAGGTCCTATATTTTGCAACTCCATCCACTCTGCGATGAAGTCCGGCAGTATTTGCGACTTTATTGCTTTTCTTTTTTCATACGTGATGTCCCGAGGGGAAAGTTCTATTCCCCAAAGGGAGACACGACCCGTAGCTTCTGGGTTATTCAGTATATTTGACAATGGAGCTTCGTTGACCACTATGATCGGATGTGCCGAAAAATAGTGGCGCAATTTTCGTGCTGTCGTGAACACTCCATATGCTATCTTTTGGTACTGAGGATACCTTTGTTTTGAGGGCGATAAAACTTCGCTAACGAAGTATACTGGCCTCTGCACGCCGTGGAGTTTTCCTTCTTCTTCCCTTTCAACAACTAGCACCGTGCTCACCACTTGGGGCGTGGCTGCGATATACAGCAGGAGAGGTTCCCTTTCTTTTGGCGCCACCAAAATTGGTGGTGTCGAGATTATGCGCTTCAAATCCTCGAAAGCTCTGTCGGCTTCTTCGTTCCACTGGAATTTATCTCCTTGCTTTATCAAAGCGTAAAATGGTAACGCTTTTTCACCCAGCCTAGCGACGAATCTGCTCAAAGCTGCGACTCGCTTGATTAGCTGTTGTATCTCCTTCAACTTTGTTGGCTTCCTCATTGTTACGATAGCTTGTATTTTGTCGGGATTTGCTTCAATCCCTCTTGCTGATACTAGAAACCCCAGAAGTTCTCTTGCTGGGACGCCAAAGGAACACTTCGTCGGGTTCAGCTTCAGGCAGAACTTATCAAGGTTGTCGAAGGTTTCCTTGAGATCCTCGATCAGCGTTGCCCCCTTTTTTGATGTTATGACGACATCATCAATGTATACTTGCACGTTCTTCCCGATCTGTGTCGCCAAACACTTCTGCATCATCCTCTGATATGTTGCTCCCGCATTTTTTAAACCAAAGGGCATTGTTCTGTAGCAAAACACTCCGTAAGGTGTAATAAACGCGGTCTTTACTTCATCTTCTTCTTTCAATCTGATCTGGTTATAACCAGAATATGCATCCAGGAAGGAAAGACGTTCACATCCAGCCGTGGAGTCGATAATTTGATCGATCCTCGGGAGGGGAAAGTGATCCTTTGGACAATGTTTATTGAGACACGTAAAGTCGACGCACATGCGAAGGACCTTAGTGTTTTTCTTCGGCACCAAAGACAGGATTTGCTACCCATGTGGCTTCTGTAAATATCTCTTTGATAAAACCAGCTTCTTGTAGTCGATTGATTTCTGACAGCATGGCTTTGCGGTTTGGTTCCGAAAAACGCCGCAAAGGTTGTTTGATTGGTCTCGCTAGTGGATCCGAGTTTAGGTGGTGCTCGGCAAGTTCCCTGGGTACTCCTGGCATGTCAGCTGGACACCATGCGAAGATTTTCCAGTGCTCACGGAGGAACTCGACGAGCGCGCTTTCCTATGCGATATCCATGTCGTTTGCGATAGATGTCGTCTTTTTCGGGTCTGTCGGGTGAATCTGCACCTCTTTTGAATTTTTCTCGGTACTGAAAGTTGATTCTTTGTTTGGCCTTCCAACGTCTGGTAGTACGTCGTAATCGGTCATGCTTTTTGACGCCAAGTACTCAGCTTGCATCCCGAAAGTTTCGACAGCCGGTGAAAATCCTTGTCGCATTTATCGGCTAAGGCAAAGCTTCCTTTGACTGTGATTGGTCCCTTTGGCCCAGGCATCCTCCACAACAGGTATGTATAGTGTGGCACCGCCATAAATCTAGCATATGCTGGTCGTCCCAACAGAGCGTGGTACTGCGACGGAAAATCCACGACTTCAAATTCGAGCCTCTCGATTCTATAATTTTCTCGGGTCCCAAACTGAACGTCGAGATTGATCTTTCCCAATGGGTAACTTGGTTTCTCCGGTGTGATGCCGTGGAACCTTGTGTACATTGGTTTCAAGTTTGCTAAGGATATGTTCATCTTCCTCAATGTATTCGCATACATAAGGTTCAAGCTGCTGCCGCCGTCTATGAACACTCGAGAGACATCAAATCCCGCGATAACCTGGCAGAATAAGTCTTGGCCGCCCTGGTCGAGGAACTTGCTGCGGATGATCTGCTATTGTGAAGCCGATATCTTGTCCTGACCAATTAAGGTACTCAACTGTCGGTGGAGGCATTTTCTCTGCCATAAACACCTGTCGTGAGATTACTTTCTGAGCTCTATTGGACGGCCTTCCCTTCTGAATCATCGACACCGCTCCATTAGAGTTAGGATCAACATAAGGTGGTGGTGCAGGTGCTGCCGCTATTCTGAGCTGATGCCGATTGTCGTCTGTGATCGCGGGAGGAGGCGGCAAGTGAATCTAGCTTCTAGGTTCTCGAGGATTTCTCTCGTGCTGCCCGCGCGTTAGCGTTTCTGCGCACCGCAACATTGCACGAAAATTTCGACAGTCTTTCTGCAAGTGCCCTGACTGTCTTTTACCGTTGCTGTCGAGGAAAAAGTGCATCTGGCACGGTCCATTCATCATCTCTTCAGGGGACACGAAGGGTCTTGGGAACCTAGGCCCGCTATTTTGCCTGCTGCGTGACTCATCCCTGTTATCACCTCGCTGTTCATTGCTTCTCTGGTAATCATCTCTCGTTGCTTCCTCCTGTATTTGTCCGAAAACCTGCCGAAATTTGTCCTGGAGCGTCATAGTTCGTGTACCGCCGAGGAAATCTTCGCCTCGGTTGATAGTTTCGACCACGGTCCTCCTCTGGCGACTGTGCCATTTGTTGTGGACAGCGTCTTCTCCATCTGCCCATTTATTTGCTATCTCCATTAACGCGGATCTTGTCTTTGGATTGGTCCTTCCCAAATCCTCGACAAAATCTCCACGCCTCGACTCCTCGCGACAAACGCATCTATCGCTCTCTCGTCAGATATATTTTCTGCTGAATTTTTGATGATATTCCATCTTTGGATGTACTTTCTCATTGGCTCATCTGGCTTTTGTCGACATGCTCTCAATTCCTCTAACGACGCGGGTTTTTTGCACGTGGATCTGAAGTTCTTGACGAACACATCCTCGAAACTTTCCCAACTGTCGATGGATCCTGGAGCGAGTTTCTTTATCCAAGATCGTGCGGCTCCACTCAAATGTACCTGGATGCTTTGCATAGCTGTTGCCCTGGTTCCTCCCGTCGCCTTCACCGTCTCCGGATAGTCGACTAGCCAATCCTCTCGGATCTTGGAGGCCGTCGAACTTCTTGAAATTATCGGGTAGCTTGAATCCCGAGGGGACTCGAGTTTTCGGACTCTCCTCGTGAAGCATGGCAAGCCGCACATATCTTCGTCGTTAAGCTCCGGAGATTGCCGATGATCCCTTCTCGCTTTGTCGTGCTCGTCGACTCTTGCTTGTGCTGCCGTATCTCTTGCTCCACTTGGTCCTTCGGGGCTGCCGCCATTGCTGCTGCAGGTCGTGGACTATTTTGCCTTGCTGTTCCTTCGGGAGGCGTTGAAACGAACGCTGTCCCCATAGCTCCAACTCTGCTATCGCCATATTGTATAGTGTTTCCCTTGGATCACCTGGAGGTGGTTTAGACGCGAGGATAAAAGCTTGTGTCGCCATATACCCAGCTTTCCGGTGTCTTAGGGATAATGTTTCCTCTTGTGTCTATCGACATAAAGGACATGTCGAGGTTTTGAACCAAGTGCTCTCTTTCTGCTTCGGGTATGTGTTGTAACCTTGATCTTCCTCTGTTCCGAGCCTCCCTGTGGCTATCACCCGAAGTTCTAGATTGTCGACTCAGATCTGCCCTTCTCTGCCGGATGCGTAAGCTGCCTCCTTTATCCTATTCAAGTCACCTGTCTGTTTTTACAATTCCCTGTCAGCTCGAGCGACCCTATATTGATCTTCTTGCAATTCTTCCGGGTGTGGCTGTGGTAGCCATTGGTTCTGTGCCGTTCATAGCTCTCGCGGCTCGTCCCACGCTGCTTGTGAAAGTTGAACTCTATCTCGCGGCTCGGCCCGACGTATTTGTTGCCCGTGCCTTGTCGCAGATTGGAGGGATCGACGTATGGATTTCCTGCATCGTCAAAAGCCTCAGATGTCTCCTCTTGATCTTCAATGGCGTAAATCTGATGATACTTTGTACTCAGATCTACGTTGGGTTTGGTGACATCATCGTTGAGATTGATGAAGACCTTGCCCACTGTGATAGATTTGTCGATGAAGTCGTAACTGTCGACATCGCTTGAGCCATCGCTTATATATGAGTCCGCAGGTGACTCAAACGACATGTCGTTGAAGATCTTGGCGAGTTTCTCTCTTGTTCTGGTGCTGATGTAGCGTGTCGCCGAAGTTTCTTCTTCTCCTGACTCGGTTGACGACGCATAGCTTGAAAAATCGGAATCGACCTTCGACGATCCCGACGAAATCGGAACCTCGACACGATACGATCCTTCCTTCTCGACGCGAAAGTGAAACCTTCCGAACGTCATCTCCATGGGCTCCGCCAGATACGCATATGCATCCAAACGGGAGGGTGGGTGAGGAACAAAATCGACAAGACCAGCAGCGATCTGTTTACCTCGATCCATTGTGTTGCTTGCGGTTGACGATGTCGAAGATCTTGAGCGTGCCATCGAGATCAGATCCTTACGCCTCTAGTTCCCACAGACGGCGCCAATTGACAAGGTATCAACTTGTCAATGCCTATGGATTGTAGGCTAGGGTTTAGTTGGAAGTAGAGGGTAAGTAGATCTCGAAGGTTTCAGCCGGAAAGTACTCGACGATTATGAAAACTAGGGTTTGTAGACAATGATTCGATTTCTTCTTTGTCCCTCGACT
Organism: Lolium perenne; assembly: GCF_019359855.2. Taxonomy (NCBI): domain Eukaryota; kingdom Viridiplantae; phylum Streptophyta; class Magnoliopsida; order Poales; family Poaceae; genus Lolium; species Lolium perenne. The sequence goes on from NC_067248.2 coordinate 192,841,707, forward strand.
CCCCCTTTATATAGGAGGTGGAGCCGAGGGATTCGTGCCATACAAGTTACAGAGTCCGGGACGGTTTCTAACTCATCCCGCCAGATTACAAATAACACTTCCTATTACAACTCTTGACTTTCCTTGATATATCTTGGGCTCCCGAATCTTCTTATTCTTCGGGTAGTGGGCCTTCAGTAAACCCCGGGTACTATCTTTGGCAGGCCCATTTGGGATGCCTATGTCAATCATCCACTGAATGCTTAATCTAGCGCCAAAGGCGTACAAATCATAACATACTACAACACCAGAACATAAGAGTACGAATCATAAAGTAGCTCAACATTTTGCATCAGGGCTGGGTGGTCCTGAGACTACCGGGACGCCCCTGATGATCTCCGGGTGTGCATCCTCTTCAACGCAAAGCTGTGTACTCGGTCCACGGCCTCCTTCTGTAGGCTGGATAATCTCAGGTGCACGACATTCGTCTATGAGAGGCTCGTCATCAGTACCATCCACAGGTGCATCAGGGCTGGGTGGTCTTGAGACTACCCGGACGCCCCTGATGATCTCCGGGCGTGCATCCACTTCAACGCAAAGCTGTGTACTCGGTCCACGGCCTCCTTCTGTAGGCTGGATAATCTCAAGTGCAGGACCTTCGTCTATGAAAGGCTCGTCATTAGTACCATCCACAGGTGCATCAAACTGAGATTCATCTTCAAATCTCCCATCAAACTGAGAGACCTCTTCAACTCTATGCTTCTGCAATTAGTACATCAACCGATTAGACAAACATCTAAGGGATGCAACCTGCACAACTCCCGATTTACATATTTACCTTCTCATACGGCACATCACATGTCCCAGAGCTGAAACCCGTTTCGAAGCAAGCGTTTTTCTCTCCTTCCCGTCCATCCATCTCGCAACAAGTTAAATTTGAGTACGTAACCTTGCACGGCAATGCAAACTATTGATTGAAACAGCGGCAGCATCAATATAAATAATTAACTACATATGCCAAGACACATACAGTGTGAGCAAGATCTGCTTCTCCTGCTAAAGGATCATTATATGGTTCACCATGCTAAACCCGCCTAACATATGTGCGGTCCATCCCAAAAATGTGTAAATGATCTGCCACTACAGGGTGAGGCCTCTTCTCACCATTCATACATGTGCAGCGCGGGCAATACACGTCCAGGTTGTGACCTTCATGAGCTCTAATAAACCCCATAAAGGGTTGAACACCATTTATATATGAAGGGGGACATAAGTGGCCATGCAGTATCCAAGTTCTGTCCATCTGTTTAATTATGAGATACAGTGGTTGGTGATTAATTTAAGGCGAAGTAGGAAATGTATATCCATCGAGTACAAAACTATACTACATGATTATGCATTTCAGCAATCATGTCGAGTACAAAACAAAAAATTCCCATCGACATTTTAGCAAACAGATCGTGTACAAAACTCTGCCATGGCATTTCAGCAAATTAACGGATCGAGTGCAGAACTGACTCTATATGCCCACGCAAATGAACAAATTGATCGATGACAAATCGAGCGGAAAACTATAAAGTGCCAATTAGTTCGAGCATACTGACGAATTTTTTAGCAGCATCAAGAAAATATAAATCGTTAGGCCGTCTTGCCCGATACATGATTGAGCTAGAGATAGCAGCCCTACCGTGGATCAACTTGACCGCCGGTGCGTCTCGAGAAGAACGACGGGGAGGGAAGCTTCTTCTTCGCACGGACGGGACGGGGAGGGGAAGCTCTTCGCACGGACGGGGATAAGTTGTGTAGGGGTGGGTGGGGGTCATGCGGCCGGGCCGCCGGGTGATAATTAAGGTCGGTAGGTGGCGTTTAATGGAGTTGCGTGTGTAATTTGCCGTGCACAAGGTTGAGGAATAGGCGGTTCCCTTTGCCGCGCGCACAATTCAAACTATCCCGCCCATGTAGTTTAAATTCGCCATATTTTCGTTAAATCGACATAAAGTCATGTGAGTGGGGGAAAATTAGCAAAGTTGCTTGAAAAATAGTAAAACTCTGGAATTATCCTTTAAATATGCTCTACTTCGTGTGGAAATCGGGGTGTGGAAGCATGTTGAGCTGTTTTATTTGTACTTTCTTCATTAAAACTCCCATTTTATGCACTTTGGATGGAAAGAAATCATTTGTACATAAATTTTGACAACGCCATTTGCAAACACTAATTGTTTTACATGCCAAGATGCACCCATCCACCAAATATATATGGGGCAAAAGTTTATCACAATCTAGCAGATATGCACAATTAGTGAGGGACCCCTTTTGATTTTGTGCAATTTCCACTAATTAGGTAGAGAGAAGGGGTTAATTAATTAGGCCATGTTAGGGGTTATGTGTTTTAGATTAGGTTGTGTGGATTCAAATACAACTTCTTTATTTGTGTGCTATGATTAATCAAAACTAGATTGATCGACTGCGCACACATTATTAGAGGCGCATGCCTTTGCGCACAAAGTGCATGTGTGTGTTGTTGGCCACCAATTAACGAGAGAGAGAGAGACAGAGAGAGAGAGAGGTAGAGAGAGATCTACATACGAGAGAGCGATTGAAATCCCCAAATTAAACACATATATATATGCATGGCACATTTAATTTAATTAGAGGACCGCGAGCTAAGGCACCCCTGGCCTGCTTGATGCACAATTAAGTGTCATTGGCCTATATATAGGGTTTAATTAGGGTTTAGGGTTTAGGGTTAGGAGGTTAGGGTTTAGGGTCTAGGGTCTAGGGTTTAATGTTTATGGTGTTTAGGGGTTTAGGGGTTAGGGATTAGGGTTTATTTAATTAGGGTTTAAGGTTTATGGATCATCGATCGAGTGCGCACACACACATTATTAGAGGCACACGCGCCTTTGCGCATAAAGTGCATGTGTATATGTGTGTGTTTTTTTTGGCCAACAACGATATATAGATGATCAAGAGAGAGAGATTGAAATCCCCAAGAATATGTTCGATCAAATATATATTAAAATATATGCACGAATGCATGCATGGTAGGCCATGCATGCACACTAATTATATATATATATATATTATGAGGAAACTTAATCAAATGTGTTTTCATTCGAGAGAACTTGTCAAAATTCAAGTTAATTAATTTATCATCGATAATTATATAATTAATTAATGAATCTCAGGGAGATGTTATACAACATATGATCGATATAGGCCATGTCGTATATATTAATTGGTGTTAATCTACCGTTTAATTTGCTAGCTAGCTGCTATATATAGATCGAGCATGTTTTTATTAGATCGGGTTATAGCTAGCTAGTATCACTACTAGGGAATAGCTTATAGCCGCACTCCTTACCGCCGGCAAATACGAGTTGAAGATGCCAGCGGTAAAGCCTTTTAGGCCCTCCTCGCGTTACCGCCGGCGAATTGGTTTTGGGTCGCCGGGGATAGGGCACTTACCGCCGGCGAGTCGAGATTGGAACAGCCAGGGGTAAGGCGGACCGAGAGTACCTGGATGGGCCTCCCCTTACCGCCGGCGAGTTTGTCTCGGAGATGCCGGGGGTAACTTAACTACTGCTGGCGAAAGGGATTTGCAAGTGCCAGGGGTAAAGGGGGCTGCTGTGGGCCATTTGGGCAGAAATTACCGCGGGCATCCCGTTTCATTTTCGCCGGGGGTAAAGTTTGGGCCATTTGGGCCGAGACTACACAAGCACCCTCGCCGCCACACACGCACGAGTCGTAGCAACCTAACCCTTAGCAATATTTCCTCCACACCCACAGCCGTGGCGGCGGCGGCCACCCACCAGGACGAGCTCGCCCAAGCTGAGAGCTTTCCCCCGCGTGGCCTGTGGTTGCCGACAGGATCCTCACTCCAAGGTGGGCCGCGAGGATGCCTCCCTACCCCGGCGACCCCCCGACCCCGGCGGCTCCTACGACTATCACCCTTCCCCCTGGATCCGGCCAATGCGCCCTCCATCGGCACCCTGCTCGCTCGCGTCGGAGTTGGGTACAAAGGCGACGGCGGCCTCGGTTGGTGGCCGTCCCGATCTGCAGCATCGGCTGCTCGGAGCTCCTGCTGGTGGGGTCCTCCGAGTGCAGCTCCTTCCACAGCGCCGTCCCGATCTGCAGCGCCATCCCGAGTTGCTCGCCCCCAAGCGACCTCGACGCCGTCGCGTCGGCCTTGGCCTCCAACGGTAGCTGCTTGATGCCCTTGATTCGATTCTGAACCTGGTGTTGATTTTTTGGTGTTCAGCTAGAAATAGATGAATTCAATACTCAATTTTGATTCGATTCACTTTAGTCCACGGCAAATATAGTGAGCAATTTGATGTTTGTATTGTTGTTTGGCAAGAAAAAAGACATATTTTGACTAACTATTGCTTCAATTCGTCTAAAATTTCAGTTTCTTCATATTATTCCGAATTCTGAATTAGTTGGCTTCAGGTTCTTGTTCCTCTGGTTTGCTTCATGTCCTTGAGCAACTGCATCAACAGCGGGATCAACAAGGTGTACGTCCTCACCCAGTTCAACTTGGCCTCCCTCAACCGGCACCTCTCCAGGGCCTACAGTTTTGGCAATGGCGTCGGCTTCGGAGACGGTTTCGTCGAGGTGTGAAACTCTGGAATTCAGACTGCATGCATTTTGTTCAGGTAATTACTGTATATGTATTATTTTTCGCAGTTGTCTGTCAAAGTGCATGGTTTTCTCTGAATTTAGCCATTATGCTGTAGCAAACTCTGTCGATGTTTGAGGTAAACATATAAGTGCTATGATCATTTTCAGCAATGAACACACAAGTTAGTTCATGTTTCTTCTATGATGGATGGGTAGCTGTATTCTTTCCTTGTGAAATTCAAGTTAGTGTGGATCTAAGACTGGGGTTAAGTTTTGTTGCTAATGACCTATTTCTTCTAACAAGATACTGTGTAGACATTCATATATTGTGTGTTGTTAGGATACACTTCCTTATTTTCCGGTTTTCTTGATATTTTTTCTACTTTCTGATTTCTTTTTAACAGTGGAAAGAACTGGAACATGACTGCGTTATGTTGATATTTACAGAACTTTTCAAGTTTGATACCAATCCCGGTTCTCTTTGGGGTGAGATCAATGCTATCATGGCCCTGCACTTTGGGCATGAAGGGTGGGACCAAGGTGAAGGTGTATGATCTGATGGCATTATGATGAGTTTCTTTTTTCTCAGGATGTTTCTGTAAAACGCGGCTCTAGCTGGCCCCAACCTTGTAATATTGCTTAATTAATGGCGATGGTGGACGTTCTGGTGGCTAGTTTTTTTTTATTCTTGTACACACATAGCGCTGGCGAATATGGCATGTGCCGGTGGTACACTCAGTTACCCCCGGCGAATTGGCTAGGCGCCGGGAGTAAAAAATACCGCTGGCAAATATGGAAAGGCGCCGGGGGTAATCGCATGTTACCGCTGGCGAACACGAATGTGCCGGGGATAACCCTTTACCACCGGCGAGGTGATCGCTGGCGAATGCGAAGGCGCCGGCGGTAGCCCAAATCCATGCGCCGGTGGTAAGGCCTTTTCTAGTAGTGTATAGTTTAGGGTTATGTGTTTTAATGAACTAGGGTTTGATTAGCTAGGGGTTAGTTATATATATGGTTTAGGGTTAATGCATGGCACATTTAATTTAACTAGAGGACCGCGAGCTAGGCACCCCTGGCCTGCTTGATGCACAATTAAGTGTCGTTGGCCTATATATAGGGTTTAATTAGGGTTTAGGGTTAGCTAGGGTTTAGGGTTTAGGGTTTAGTGTTTAGGGTGTTTAGCTAGGGTCTAGGGTTTAGTTTAGGGTGTTTAGGGTCTAGGGTTTAGGGTTTAATTAGTGTTTAGGGTGTTTAGGGTTTAGGGTTTAGTGTTTACGGTGTTTAGGGTCTAGGGTTTAGGGTTTAGTGTTTAGGGTGTTTAGGGTCTAGGGTTTAGTGTTTAGGGTGTTTAGGGTTTAGGGGAGTTTTAGGGTTGTTTAAGGTTTAGGGATCATCGATCGAGTGCGCACACTAATTATATATATATTATGAGGAAACTTAATCAAATGTGTTTTCATTCGAGAGAACTTGTCAAAATTCAAGTTAATTAATTTATCATCGATAATTATATAATTAATTAATGAATCTCAGGGAGATGTTATACAACATATGATCGATATAGGCCATATCGTATATATTAATTGGTGTTAATCTACCGTTTAATTTGCTAGCTAGCTGCTATATATAGATCGAGCATGTTTTTATTAGATCGGGTTATATATAGCTAGCTAGTACAGTTTAGGGTTATGTGTTTTAATTAAGTAGGGTTGATTAGCTAGGGTTAGTTATTACATATATATGGTTTAGGGTTAATGCATGGCACATTTAATTTAATTAGAGGACATGAGGCACCCCCTGGCCTGCTCGATGCACAATTAAGTGTCGTTGGCCTATACATAGGGTTTAATTAGGGTTTAGGGTTAGCTAGGGTTTAGGGTTAGGGTTAGGGTTAGGGTTAGGTTAGGGTTTAGGGTCTAGGGTGGTTTAATTAGGGTCTAGGGTTTAGGGTTAGCTAGGGTTTAGGGTTAGGGTTAGGGTTAGGGTTAGGGTTTAGGGTCTAGGGTTTAGGGTTTAGTGTTTAGGGTGTTTAGGGTTTAGGGATTAGGGATTATTAGGGATTAGGGATTTAAGGTTTTAGGGGTTGTTAAGTTTAAGGTTTAGGGATCATCGATCGAGTGCGCACACACATTATTAGAGGCACCCGCGCCTTTACGCATAAAGTGCATGCGTATATATGTGTGTTTTTTGGGCCACCACCGATATATAGATGATCGAGAGAGGGAGAGAGAGATTGAGACTGAAATCCCCAAGAATATGTATGTTCAAATATACATTAAAATATATGCACGAATGCATTGTAGGCCATGCATGCACACTAATTATATATATATATTATGAGGCAACTTAATCAAATGTGTTTTCATTCGAGAGAACTTGTCAAAATTCAAGTTAATTAATTTATCACGATAATTATATAATTAATTAATGAATCTCAGGGATATGTTATACAACATGATCGATATAGGCCATGTATATTTTAATTGGTGTTAATCTACGGTTTGCTAGCTAGCTGCTACATATAGAGCATGTTTTTATTAGATCGGGTTATAGGTAGCTAGTATAGTTTAGGGTTATGTGTTTTAATTAAGTAGGGTTGATTAGCTAGCTAGGGTTAGTTACATATATATGGTTTAGGGTTAATTCATGGCACATTTAATTTAATTAGAGGACCGCGAGGCACCCCCTGGCCTGCTCGATGCACGTACAATGAAGTGTCGTTGGCCTATACATAGGGTTTAATTAGGGTTTTAGGGTTAGCTAGGGTTTAGGGTTAGGGTTAGGGTTAGGGTTAGTGTTTAGGGTCTAGGGTTTAGGGTCTAGGGTTTAGGGTTTAGGGTTAGCTAGGGTTTAGGGTTAGGGTTAGGGTTAGGGTTAGGGTTTAGGGTTTAATGTTTAGGGTGTTTAGGGTTTAGGGATTAGGGATTATTAGGGATTAGGGATTTAAGGTTTTAGGGGTTGTTTAAGGTTTAGGGATCATCGATCGAGTGCGCACACACATTATTAGAGGCACCCGCGCCTTTACGCATAAAGTGCATGCGTATATATGTGTGTTTTTTGGGCCACCAACGATATATAGATGATCGAGAGAGAGAGATCGAGATTGAAATCCCCAAGAATATATATGTTCAAATATACATTAAAATATATGCACGAATGCATTGTAGGCCATGCATGCACACTAATTATATATATATATTATGAGGCAACTTAATCAAATGTGTTTTCATTCGAGAGAACTTGTCAAAATTCAAGTTAATTAATTTATCACGATAATTATATAATTAATTAATGAATCTCAGGGATATGTTATACAACATGATCGATATAGGCCATGTATATTTTAATTGGCGTCAATCTACGGTTTGCTAGCTAGCTGCTATATATAGAGCATGTTTTTATTAGATCGGGTTATATCTAGTATAGTTTAGGGTTATGTGTTTTAATTAAGTAGGGTTGATTAGCTAGGGTTATTTACATATATATGGTTTAGGGTTAATGCATGGCGCATTTAATTTAATTTAATTAGAGGACCGCGAGGCACCCCTGGGCTGCTCGATGCACAATTAAGTGTCGTTGGCCTATACATAGGGTTTAATTAGGGTTTAGGGTTAGCTAGGGCAGATGGTTAGGGTTAGGGTTAGGGTTTAGGGTCTAGGGTCTAGGGTTTAGTGTTTAGGGTGTTTAGGGTTTAGGGATTAGGGATTAGGGATTTAGGGTTTTAGGGTTGTTTAAGGTTTAGGGATCATCGATCGAGTGCGCACAGACATTATTAGATCGAGGCACCCGCGCCTTTACGCATAAAGTGCATGCGTATATATGTGTGTTTTTTGGGCCACCAACGATATATAAATGATCGAGAGAGAGATTGAAATCCCCAAGAATATGTTCAAATATACATTAAAATATATGCACGAATGCATTGTAGGCTATGCATGCACACTAATTATATATATATTATGAGGCAACTTAATCAAATGTGTTTTCATTCGAGAGAGCTTGTCAAAATTCAAGTTAATTAATTTATCACGATAATTATATAATTAATTAATGAATCTCAGGGATATGTTATACAACATGATCGATATAGGCCATGTATATTTTAATTGGTGTTAATCTACGGTTTGCTAGCTAGCTGCTATATATAGAGCATGTTTTTATTAGATCGGGTTATAGCTAGCTAGTATAGTTTAGGGTTATGTGTTTTAATTAAGTAGGGTTGATTAGCTAGGGTTAGTTACATATATATGGTTTAGGGTTAATGCATGGCACATTTAATTTAATTAGAGGACCGCGGGCACCCTGGCTTTGCTCGATGCACAATTAAAGTGTCGTTGGCCTATACATAGGGTTTAATTAGGGTTTAGGGTTAGCTAGGGTTTAGGGTTAGGGTTAGGGTTAGGGTTAGGGTTTAGGGTCTAGGGTTTAGGGTTTAGTGTTTAGGGTGTTTAGGTTTAGGGATTAGGGATTAGAGATTTAAGGTTTTAGGGTTGTTTAAGGTTTAGGGATCATCGATCGAGTGCGCACACACATTATTAGAGGCACCCGCGCCTTTACGCATAAATTGCATGCATATATATGTGTGTTTTTTGGCCACCAACGATATATAGATGATCGAGAGAGAGAGATTGAAATCCCCAAGAATATGTTCAAATATACATTAAAATATATGCACGAATGCATGGTAGGCCATGCATGCACACTAATTATATATATATTATGAGGCAACTTAATCAAATGTGTTTTCATTCGAGAGAACTTGTCAAAATTAGAGTTAATTAATTTATCACGATAATTATATAATTAATTAATGAATCTCAGGGATATGTTATACAACATGATCGATATAGGCCATGTATATATTAATTGGTGTTAATCTAAGGTTTGCTAGCTAGCTGCTATATATAGAGCATGTTTTTATTAGATCGGGTTATAGCTAGTATACTTTAGGGTTATGTGTTTTCATTAAGTAGGGTTGATTAGCTATGGTTAGTTACATATATATGGTTTAGGGTTAGCTAGGGTTTAGGGTTAGGGTTAGGGTTAGGGTTAGGTTAGGGTTTAGGGTCTAGGGTGGTTTAATTAGGGTCTAGGGTTTAGGGTTAGCTAGGGTTTAGGGTTAGGGTTAGGGTTAGGGTTAGGGTTTAGGGTCTAGGGTTTAGGGTTTAGTGTTTAGGGTGTTTAGGGTTTAGGGATTAGGGATTATTAGGGATTAGGGATTTAAGGTTTTAGGGGTTGTTAAGTTTAAGGTTTAGGGATCATCGATCGAGTGCGCACACACATTATTAGAGGCACCCGCGCCTTTACGCATAAAGTGCATGCGTATATATGTGTGTTTTTTGGGCCACCACCGATATATAGATGATCGAGAGAGGGAGAGAGAGATTGAGACTGAAATCCCCAAGAATATGTATGTTCAAATATACATTAAAATATATGCACGAATGCATTGTAGGCCATGCATGCACACTAATTATATATATATATTATGAGGCAACTTAATCAAATGTGTTTTCATTCGAGAGAACTTGTCAAAATTCAAGTTAATTAATTTATCACGATAATTATATAATTAATTAATGAATCTCAGGGATATGTTATACAACATGATCGATATAGGCCATGTATATTTTAATTGGTGTTAATCTACGGTTTGCTAGCTAGCTGCTACATATAGAGCATGTTTTTATTAGATCGGGTTATAGGTAGCTAGTATAGTTTAGGGTTATGTGTTTTAATTAAGTAGGGTTGATTAGCTAGCTAGGGTTAGTTACATATATATGGTTTAGGGTTAATTCATGGCACATTTAATTTAATTAGAGGACCGCGAGGCACCCCCTGGCCTGCTCGATGCACGTACAATGAAGTGTCGTTGGCCTATACATAGGGTTTAATTAGGGTTTTAGGGTTAGCTAGGGTTTAGGGTTAGGGTTAGGGTTAGGGTTAGTGTTTAGGGTCTAGGGTTTAGGGTCTAGGGTTTAGGGTTTAGGGTTAGCTAGGGTTTAGGGTTAGGGTTAGGGTTAGGGTTAGGGTTTAGGGTTTAATGTTTAGGGTGTTTAGGGTTTAGGGATTAGGGATTATTAGGGATTAGGGATTTAAGGTTTTAGGGGTTGTTTAAGGTTTAGGGATCATCGATCGAGTGCGCACACACATTATTAGAGGCACCCGCGCGCGCCTTTACGCATAAAGTGCATGCGTATATATGTGTGTTTTTTGGGCCACCAACGATATATAGATGATCGAGAGAGAGAGATCGAGATTGAAATCCCCAAGAATATATATGTTCAAATATACATTAAAATATATGCACGAATGCATTGTAGGCCATGCATGCACACTAATTATATATATATATTATGAGGCAACTTAATCAAATGTGTTTTCATTCGAGAGAACTTGTCAAAATTCAAGTTAATTAATTTATCACGATAATTATATAATTAATTAATGAATCTCAGGGATATGTTATACAACATGATCGATATAGGCCATGTATATTTTAATTGGCGTCAATCTACGGTTTGCTAGCTAGTTTGCTATATATAGAGCATGTTTTTATTAGATCGGGTTATATCTAGTATAGTTTAGGGTTATGTGTTTTAATTAAGTAGGGTTGATTAGCTAGGGTTATTTACATATATATGGTTTAGGGTTAATGCATGGCGCATTTAATTTAATTTAATTAGAGGACCGCGAGGCACCCCTGGGCTGCTCGATGCACAATTAAGTGTCGTTGGCCTATACATAGGGTTTAATTAGGGTTTAGGGTTAGCTAGGGCAGATGGTTAGGGTTAGGGTTAGGGTTTAGGGTCTAGGGTCTAGGGTTTAGTGTTTAGGGTGTTTAGGGTTTAGGGATTAGGGATTAGGGATTTAGGGTTTTAGGGTTGTTTAAGGTTTAGGGATCATCGATCGAGTGCGCACAGACATTATTAGATCGAGGCACCCGCGCCTTTACGCATAAAGTGCATGCGTATATATGTGTGTTTTTTGGGCCACCAACGATATATAAATGATCGAGAGAGAGATTGAAATCCCCAAGAATATGTTCAAATATACATTAAAATATATGCACGAATGCATTGTAGGCTATGCATGCACACTAATTATATATATATTATGAGGCAACTTAATCAAATGTGTTTTCATTCGAGAGAGCTTGTCAAAATTCAAGTTAATTAATTTATCACGATAATTATATAATTAATTAATGAATCTCAGGGATATGTTATACAACATGATCGATATAGGCCATGTATATTTTAATTGGTGTTAATCTACGGTTTGCTAGCTAAGTGCTATATATAGAGCATGTTTTTATTAGATCGGGTTATAGCTAGCTAGTATAGTTTAGGGTTATGTGTTTTAATTAAGTAGGGTTGATTAGCTAGGGTTAGTTACATATATATGGTTTAGGGTTAATGCATGGCACATTTAATTTAATTAGAGGACCGCGGGCACCCTGGCTGCTCGATGCACAATTAAAGTGTCGTTGGCCTATACATAGGGTTTAATTAGGGTTTAGGGTTAGCTAGGGTTTAGGGTTAGGGTTAGGGTTAGGGTTAGGGTTTAGGGTCTAGGGTTTAGGGTTTAGTGTTTAGGGTGTTTAGGTTTAGGGATTAGGGATTAGAGATTTAAGGTTTTAGGGTTGTTTAAGGTTTAGGGATCATCGATCGAGTGCGCACACACATTATTAGAGGCACCCGCGCCTTTACGCATAAATTGCATGCATATATATGTGTGTTTTTTGGCCACCAACGATATATAGATGATCGAGAGAGAGAGATTGAAATCCCCAAGAATATGTTCAAATATACATTAAAATATATGCACGAATGCATGGTAGGCCATGCATGCACACTAATTATATATATATTATGAGGCAACTTAATCAAATGTGTTTTCATTCGAGAGAACTTGTCAAAATTAGAGTTAATTAATTTATCACGATAATTATATAATTAATTAATGAATCTCAGGGATATGTTATACAACATGATCGATATAGGCCATGTATATATTAATTGGTGTTAATCTAAGGTTTGCTAGCTAGCTGCTATATATAGAGCATGTTTTTATTAGATCGGGTTATAGCTAGTATACTTTAGGGTTATGTGTTTTCATTAAGTAGGGTTGATTAGCTATGGTTAGTTACATATATATGGTTTAGGGTTAATGCATGGCACATTTAATTTAATTAGAGGACCGCGAGGCACCCCTGGCTTTGCTTGATGCACAATTAAGTGTCGTTGGCCTATATATAGGGTTTAATTAGGGTTTAGGGTTAGGGTTCGGGTTTAGCGTATAGGGTTTAGTGTATAGGGTGTTTAGGGTTTAGGGATTAGGGATGCGGGGTTCGGGGTTGTTTAAGGTTTAGGGATCATCGATCGAGTGCGCACACACATTATTAGAGGCACCCGCGCCTATGCGCATAAAGTGCATGCGTATAGTTTAGGGTTATTTGTTTTAATTAAGTTGGGTTTGATCAGCTAGGGTTAGTTACATATATATGGTTTAGAGTTAATGCATGGCACATTACATATAGTTTAAATCTCAAGAATGTTTATACATGATAGGCCATATGTGCAAAGGATTTTTTTTCCCTGTGAACTTGTCAAAATTCAAGTTTATCAATGCCAATGGAAACTAGTCCAAAAAATTACATAGAGGACCAAAAGTACTAGACAATAACTAATAGAACCTGCAACTTTACAAAAAGGACCCCAAAACATATAGAAGAAAATCAATCGAGTCCTTCTCGACCGCACATCAGATCTCTGCTCCGCATCCTTTCCGGCAACTCCGTCGCCGGGGACGCACCACTTGGGACGGTGTCGCCGGTAGTCGCCGGGACGAAGGAGAAGAAGGGCCTCGGCAACGGCATATTGGCTGCGAGAAGGGCCGGCTGAAAGGCCAAGATGTGCACGGGCAAGACGGATGACGCCGTCGTATGCCCCGAGCTTGTGAACTTTAGCAGCTTGACTTCCCCATTGACCAGATACGAAAGCAACGACCAAAGCAAGCCTCACCGTTAGCGCCATCACATTGATGGCACCAGATCGAGGTTTGGCGGCAAGATCCGCCAGATTCACCATAGGCCGGATACGAAGCCGATGACGAGATCCCCGACTCCATTGCGCCATTCTGCTCATGGGAAACACTGGATCTAAGCTTACAACAACACTAACTCCCTCGGATCCAAATTAGCTGACTCAACTTTGCTTATCTAAATATGGATGTATCCACACATGTTTTTACTCTAGATACATACACGTCTAAGGAAAGTTGAATCAATTAATTTAGTTCGGAGGGTGTACAATATACAGAGAGAAGTCGGCCTCGTCTCCGGCCGGCGAGGCCGCCGGAGAGAAGGGGAGAGGAGCCGGGGAGTGGGAGAGACTCGAGAGAGAAAGAGAAGAGGAAGAAATGAGAGCTCCCTGGGGAAGAACATTATTTTTGTCTTTCTGCTCGTAGCTTGAAACTGAAAATTTCGGCCGCGCGCCAAATCATCCCGCCGCATTCATTCGAAAATCCCGTGACCAGTTTTACCCTTTTAACCCTGGTCCGGAAGCTACAACCCACCGACCATGGAGGGCTCATTCGGTAACAATGAAATATCTTGCCTAGATCCGAACCCTCCCCACGAGGCCCACACCCACCCACCAACCATTCGCCCCATTAGCTCAAAAATACTCTCACACGCCAAAGCTCGACTCTCTACGGTACTAGATCTGCCGCCGCCGGCATACTCCTCCACGGCGTAGCCTTGATCGTGTTGGCTGTCCACCCACCTGATCCGCTCCCCGCCGCCCTCGTCACCGACGGATCGCTTCACCGCCGACCTCGCCACCGACGGATCTGCTTCACCGCCGACCTCGCCACCGACGGATGCTTCACCGCCGACCTCGCCACCGACTACCTCGGCGCGGCGGCTGTATCAACTTCACCGAATCCCTTGCCAGCCAACCAGATCTGCTTCACTAACGCCCGCTTCTCTTTGAAACATGGTCGATTCATCGTCTCCCGCGTTCGCCGCTTGTTTGGAATGCAAGTTGCCGCCCCGTCCACCCCGCCGCAGCTTGGTTAGTACGCTGGCCCGTTAGATCGCGGTGTTTCTTTAGCCATGTTTTGTGTAGTTATTTGCAGATCTCATATGCCGTTAACTTTCTTGATGTGTTGCTTCGCATGAAGTTTGTTTAAATATTGTACAGTACAAAAGCATTATCCGGTCGCTACCCTCCTATTCATTCTATCGACACTGTGTGCATCCACATATTTATAGCCTTATACCCATTCATTTGCTGCCTCTTGTTTTTGTCTTGCATGCTATTGTCATGCTTGCTTTTATAGTCATGCTATGGGCATTTCCAATCTGCTTGTTCTTATACCACGTCATTAGCTCACCGCTATTTGCTAGTTTGTTTTCTCGTGTCTGCTATTCTCACACTTTGCTTTTATAATCATGATATGTGCATTTCCAATCTGCTTGCTCTTATACCTCGTCTTTAGCTTATATAGTTATTCTTTGCGTGCATGTCTGGTCTTTGTATTATCGTGAAGCGACTTGCCAATGTTATTTTTCCTAGGGATTGATCATGCGAACCACTTATTAGAACATCCAACATTAACTGCGGGGAAGCTAGGAAAGGTTGGTATCTGAGTTCTTGGTTGGTAATTTTGG
Organism: Lolium perenne; assembly: GCF_019359855.2. Classification (NCBI taxonomy): domain Eukaryota; kingdom Viridiplantae; phylum Streptophyta; class Magnoliopsida; order Poales; family Poaceae; genus Lolium; species Lolium perenne. The sequence continues at coordinate 192,856,984 of NC_067248.2, forward strand.
CTGTTTACTTCCGTTTTTATCTATAACCTATATGCATTGTTCCTTATGCAAGAGATTAACACTTGGAACCCTGCCATAGCAATGCCATTCATGCTTTACTATGTTTACGCCTATTTGATATGCTTGTCTTGGAGAAGCTGCGAAGGTGATTTGAACACGACATTTGGTCATTCTTAATGCCAGTTTACTTTATGTGGAAAACCTTGGCATTACCCTACTCTAAATCTGAATGTCGAAATTCGTATCTCATGCAAAGCAACATCTAGTTGGTTTTAATCGATATCTGGTAAATATTGGCTTATTCATTTGGCGGCTCAAGTTTTTTGTTATTTGAAACCGGTGACTTGGTCTTAAATGTGATATCTAAACACAGATTAAGGACAATGGAGCGGGAGGATTAGCATTTCACTTGATGGCTGAACCTAAAATGACGAGGCATGTTGACCACGACTAGTGCACGCAAGAGAAGGACTGCGGCGAGCCAATATGTGCTTAGTACATGCATCTTATCTTATCTTGTGCTTATTTCTGCTACATCTTTGTTATCTGATCTCTACATTGCGTAATACATGTTTGAATAGTTAATTGTTGTAACTATGTTTGCAATGTTACCAGAATGCAGTTTTAATGAAGCGAGTCATCATTAGAAGATAGTCGCCAAAAAAGGATCTGTAGCGACCACTGTGCAACATTATGATGTAAGTTTGTGCTTAGTACAAGTTCCATACATTGTCTTATTTATGCAACTTGTTATTATCTTATATCTACATTGCATAATAAATGTTTGCATAGTTCATCGTTTAACTCTTTTTGCATTATTATCGAGAATGCGGTTGTGATGAAGCAATCTTCATTAGAAGTGAGGCCCACAAAAAGTTCGATATTTCTTCGATGCATCTTCTCATAGCCGTCAACCTAGACCATTGCTTTCATCAAGCAGGTAAATATCTCAAGGTTTGTACTTTATAAAAGACATGGTATTCTTTGCTTTAAGATCTGTAGGCGATATGTTGACAAAGAGTACACAAGATTCAATCAAGGCGATTGCCAAATGTCAACGTGTTATTGATGATGCTAATAGAAGTCCTCAATGATTCTATGTAATTTTTTGTTTGGGCACATTAATTGCCTTGTAATTTTCCTACTGTTTTATTTGTGTATGTAATTGTGTGTATCATTGATATCGATTTTAGGCTCATGAAATGTAATGCAAGTTGACTAGTCAAACAAGTAGGGCACTACAACAGATTGGGCCGGCCCACTTACGATAGTGTGGGACCCACTTTCATTTTGGGCCAGCCCACTTCTTTAGTAGGCGGCCCGGTTACACGATAGTGGGATCCACATGCTTATTGGGCCGGCCCACTATCTTGTTGGGCCACCTATTTGCTATATGGTGGTCCCACATGGTAAATGGGCCGGCCCTTTAACGGGAAGGTGGGACCCACTGTGTTTTTGGCCGACCCACTATCTTGTTGGGCCGGCCCACTTGCTATATGGTGGACCCCACATACTAAATGGGCCGGCCTTTTAAGCTGGAAAGTGGGACCCATCTGTGTTTTTGACCCGGCCCACTATCTTGTTGGGCCGGCCCACTATATATGGTGGACCCCACATACTAAATGGGCGGACTTTTAACGGGAAGGTGGGACCCACTGTGCTTTTGGCCGACCCACTATCTTGTTGGGCGGCCCACTTGCTATATGGTGGACCCCACACACCAAATGGGCCGGCCCTTTAACGGGAAAGTGGGACCCACTGTGTTTTTGGCCGGCCCACTATCTTGTTGGGCCGGCCCACTTGCTATATGGTGGACCCCACATACTAAATGGGCCGACCCTTTAAGCGGAAAGTGGGACCCACTGTGTTTTTGGCCGGCCCACTTGCTATATGGTGGACCCCACACACTAAATGGGCCGGCCCTTTAACGGGAAAGTGGGACCCACTTTGTGTTTTGGCCCGGCCCACTTGCTTCTTGGGCGGCCCGATTCTTGTAAGGTGGACCCCACATGTTAAATGGGCGGCCCATTTAAGTTTTGACCGATCAACCTTAGAGGTTAGGCCCGGCCCACGTAACTAATGGACCGGCCCAACTATATAGTTGACCGGTCAAACTATGTCGGTGGCCCGGCCCGCTTAAGACGTGGCGAGGCCTCGTGTGGGCCTACCATCTACCACGGGGTTTCGGCGGTTAACGCCGTTAGCGCGATTAACGGCGTACGCCACATGTCGGTTTGCATGACGTCGGCGATCAACGGGCTCCCGGAAACACTTGGGCAACGGTCCGATTTTCCGTGGCGGAAGGGCGCCCAAGCGCGACGGACCGAAAAAATCGTCGTAGGACTTTGCCTGACGCAGTTTCCACAACAGAACCCATATCGTCGGGTTAGGCCCATAGGCGACGAAAAATACCCCTTAGCGGACGATTTTGAGACGTTGTCTATCAGAACTTTTCTTGTAGTGCTACTTCTTCTTCTTCGCTGATGGCCCCGCCTCGTCGTCGTCATCGCGGTGGCGCTTCCTGCTCGCCACCTCTTCCGAAGAGGCGGTGTCGGCGCCCGACGCGTCGGAGTCCTCCTCGTCGTCGGCGGTGAACGTCGGCTGCGCCTTTGCCTTTGCCTTTGCCTGCTCCTTGGCCTTGGCCTTGGCCTTGGCCTTGGCGGCCTTGGCCTTGGCCGCCTTGGCCTTGGCCGCCTTCGCCTTCGCACGGGCCACCGCCGCCGCCGCGTCCTCGCTCTCTTCTTCCTCCGCGTCGTCCTCCCAGCCCAGCCATTCCTCCTCGTCAATCAGCGGCGGCGGGGAATCGTCGCCGGCCGCTCGGCGTCCCGGCTCTCTCCACCAATGGCGCCAGCCAGCAGGCTTTCCCTCGCTGGAGGTGTCGGACGGGAGCTGGGAGATGTAGCTCATCGTCGCTGGAGGTGTCGGATGGAGGCTTGGATGAATGGTGGCGTACGTACGGGTCTTATTGAGCGCGGATGAACGGCGGCGCAGAAGTCGAAGAGAGCAGCGGTTGCTCTTCCGAGGAGTCGGCGCTCCATTCCGGCGGGGTTGGCGCGCCGTCGACGCGGTTGCCAATGCGACGGTTCCGCTTCCTGGCAACTGCACCGTCGCTACGTATGTGGCGGTTGAGCGTCCGAGCCGCTGACGGGTCGGGCCCGCGCCTCCTCGCCTCTCATTTCGTTGTGTCCGGCGTGCCCGGTCGTCCCAATGGGACGGGGACGGGCTCGGGACGCCGGACACCGTATCGGGCCGCGCCGGACAAAAAAGGCCTTTGGGACGCGCGGCTGGGAACGTTTTTTTGTCCGGCGCGCCCCAAATCGCTTTGGGGGACGGTTTGGGGGACGCGACTGGAGATGCTCTAAGTATGGATGAAAGGGTAATAAAATGGGAAAAATCCCCTTTTAGCAACGGTTTGGGGACGTGACTGAGATACTCTAATATCTTCAGAATATATTAATATTTACATGATTTTTTAAATTTGTTCTACCTCAAATTATTTTCGTCCTCTGAACCTTGTGGTCCCTTCCTGGCACAAGAAGATGAGGCTGACCCTGTGGGCTGTGGGGGTACTCCAGGCAGGCGCAGGCAGGGTCATCGTCGTACGCTGATTCAGAATCATGCACTGTCTGGACGGAGTGAAAATGCCAACTAGTAGAAGATAAGTGAAGTAGCACGCTGTACCTCTCAGCAAGACATGTTTACGCATGCCCTTGAAACCTTGCATGTGACTGCTCAGTGGCAACTGTGCATGCAGGCACGGAGTAGAACATAAACCCGTCGACTGAACGTATGCTGTTCATTTGAGCAGCAGCTCTGTGATCATACAACCCCCAAAAAAATACAGATCGAGATGAGCAGCAAAGAGCATATGGGAACAGGCGCGGCGGAGCTTGTCCGGATCGTTTCTCGGCGGATGATCAAGCCGCCGCCGTCGTTCTCGGAGGAGGCTGTGAACATCCACCTCACGCCCTGGGACCTCTGCCTCATCACCGTGGACTATATCCAGAAGGGTATACTCCTGCCCAAGCCGCCCGCCGGCGGAGTGGTGGTCGACACCCTCGCGTCCTCATTCGCGCGCGCCCTGGGAAAGTTCCACCCCTTCGCCGGCCGGCTGGTCGTGGAGCATCACGACGGCGGGACCACCACAGCCGTCCTGCTCAAGTGCACGGGAGAAGGCGCCGAGTTCATCCACGCGGTGGCGCCCGGTGTGGCCGCCGCGGACATCGCCGGCTCGATACACACCCCTTCGGTGGTCTGGGCGTTCTTCCCGCTCAACCATGTGCTCGGCGCGGACGCTGCCACGGAGTCGCTGCCTGTGCTGTCGGCGCAGGTCACCGAGCTCGCCGACGGCGTCTTCATCGGCATGTCCCTGAACCACTCCGTGGGTGACGGCACCGCCTTCTGGAAGTTCTTCAACACCTGGTCAGAGATCAACCGGGGTGGCGTCGACCTGCGCGGGCCGGCGCCGGTGCACCAGAGGTTCTTCATGGACAGCAGCCCCGTGCCGGTCATCCTGCCGTTCAGCAAGCTGCAGGACGTCGTCCTGCGGCTCGAGCGTCCGGCGGTACAGGAATGCTTCTTCACCTTCTCCGCGGCGAGCATCCAGAAGCTCAAGGCGAGGGCGAACAGAGAAACGCCGGCCGCCATCACGGTCTCCTCGCTCCAGGCCCTGCTCGCGCACCTTTGGCGGGCGGTGTCCCGTGCTCGGCGCCTCCCGCCGGAGCAAGAGACATCTTACTCTCTGCTCATCGGATGCCGAGGGCGTGTGAAGGGGATACCACAAGTCTACATGGGCAACGCCGTGGTGTTCGCCAAGGCGAGCTCCACCGTCGGCGAAATCCTGGACAAGGGGCCAGTGGCGGAGCCAGGAATTGCTCACGCCACGGGCGAACAGAAAAGAGCAAAAAAAAAATTGCACGAAAATGACCCCAGTTTTAAGGCATAACAGAATACAAGCTAAGTTGTATAACCAATACGAATTTAAGCATTTTATTCAATAATTTTTCAACTCAAAACAAAAGACAATATGTAGCATACATGAAACAAAAGATGGTACCAAATCAACGATCTTCTTGTCCTGAGCCTTCCATGACTACATCTTCAATACTAGAAGAAGCTAACCCTTCAAATATAAGATGACCAAGATCATTACAGTTCATCAAATGAAAATCAGTTCTTGCTTCTTGGATGAATGAGTCCAATTGGTTTCTAAGGACAAATGCAACTTCATATGTAGAGAAATCAGCAACGTACATATTAGCAAGCTCAACTAGTTTGTCTTCATCATAATGTACTCCCTTCTAGCAAGATCTCTAATATCTGGATCCAACTGTTTAGTTGGTTTTCTCAAACCAGGATCTGATTCAATATCACCAACCCTAAGTGCAGCTGCAACATGGGGAGTATTAACACTTGCTTGAGTTGAAGGGCCTGCACCTGTGGTTTGAATTCTGTTTCGTTTGTTCATCTTGTTTTCTTGTAAATATAATTTGTAGCTAAATTAACTAAAATAGCTACCAGTAGAGGAATTAGCACCTAACTAAATAGAAAATCTAGACAATCTAATTGTAAGATGAATTGAGGAAATAAATTGCAGAGCAAAAAAAAGGGGGATAGAGCAAAACCTAGCTCCGCGCCGGGAGGTGGCGACGCGAGCTGCGAGCGAGTTGCCGGGACCGGTAGGCGGGCCTGCGGGGGCGTGGTCGCGTGGAGGTGGGCGGAGGTCGGAGAGGCACCCGTGCTGGACGGCCGGACGACGGGACGAGCCGATGAGGCGGCGACGGCAACGGCGCGTAGCGCGCAGCGCGTTCCGTGCTTCTTCTCGGTTAGCCTGGTGGCTGGACTCAGCTGGGCTAAACGGTGACAAAATTCACCCAAAACTGGGCTGAGCTGGGCTACGCCCCGGGCCAAAATTACGAATATGAGCCTGCTAGGAAGGCCACGCCCCAGGCCATGGCCCGTGTTGCCTGGGGCCTGTCTCCGCCTTTGCAAGGGGCTAGGCTGGACGGCGTGGCAACTGAACCGCGTAGTGGCGTCATTCGACGAGGCTGGCATGGCGGACTGGCTGGATCGCTGGACCAAGAAGCCGGATTTCCTCTACGCGGGGGCGAAATCGTTGGGAGGTGCTGCGGTCACCACCGGGAGTTCGCCACGTTTCGACGTGTTTGGGAACGACTTCGGGTGGGGGAAGCCGGTTGCCGTGAGGAGCGGCTGCGGCAACAAGATTGACGGGAAGGCGACGGTGTTTGAGGGGCCCGAGCGGGGAGGTAGCATGTCGCTGGAGGTGTGCATCACGCCAGACGCGCTGCAGAGGCTTGTCGCCGATGAGGAGTTCATGGACGCCGTCAGCATGCCGATGTGATCAGGTTATCAAAAACTCGTGTGATGCTAAGATCTTTATGTGTGGAGGCGCAGCGGTGGCGGGTTGTCCTCGTTCTTGTCGATCTGCCGGTGTTTGTATTCTTTTTCTTTTTCTCTGTTGGTTCCTTTGGGCTTGGTTGTGCTGCGGCCCCAGCATGCTTGTTGTATCGTGGTTGCTATATTAATATAGCGGGCGAAAGCCTATATCGAGGAAAACTCGTGTGATGCATTTGTATCATCTGTTACAAGGCAATTGCTAAGTTGTACTCTCTTTATTCCATACTAGCAAAAGTGCCCGTGCGTTGCACCGGGAGAAAAATAACTCGAACACTCCAGTAAATCAACGGAGAAACATGTTAATTCTAAGAAGATTAACTTGAGAGGCTCTCGCTACACTGACTTATACTACCGCAGACTTGTAATGACTTTCTTTAAAAGGTAAAAGGCCCCGAAGAACCAGGAAACTGAGCTAAAACGACATATGGTACAATTTTATAGAAAGGCCCTAAGAGAAGCACGAATATGTACACAAATGTCCTTGGTTTTCAAGAATTGCACCCTAGAAGCAATCACGTTGACCTGAAACGCGATCGAGTCCTTGTGCTCTGCCGTTAGGTGCAGTCATTGCAAGCGCCGTGGGGGACGAAACCACTTGGGGCATCGGAGACAGTAGTCACATCTTGTTTCCCACCAACAAGGCCTCAGTGTCGTGCCTTTCCTTGGATCGTCCACGTGGTCGTCTCTCACGTGCCTCCATCATGTGGGCACCTCTTCATAAAAATTAAATATAGTTTCCAATTCTGTATTTTGGTATATTGAAAATAATATTCTATTTGGAAATACTCGATGGAAAATGAAAAATAACAGGCTTGTACAGGCCTTTTGGGAATTTTCTAATTTGGGGCATCGTGTTTAACAAAAGAAGCATGCCCCACATGTAATTAAAATGTTTTATGTGTAGTTATGGAAATACTTGCTGAAAAATGAGAAAGAAAAAATGTCGCGTGTGATGCAAACATGTAAAGCAGAAGAAGCAGGTCTGCTAGGGACTCGTGTGGTGTTCCTAGCGTACAAGCCGCCACCTGTAGTGTCGAGGAAAGGACAAGGCTTCCCTTGCAAAGGCAAAGGGGATCGATGCCCCCATTCTCTTCTCTTAATTTCGTGCCTGCGCTCACCTTTTTTCCTCCGGTCCTCCTCCGGGACCATTCGCACACATATTTTTCAATCCTTCCTTTTCCTCTCTTTAATTCATATAAGCAGCAGATTTCACCCCAATCAATGGTATTGTACTTGATTCACCTTACTGATATTCCAGGCAAATTCCAACGTATATAAACCAGTGGCACTCGTTGTAAGGGAACGATGTGGGACTATTTAACTCTTAGTATCGATTGTATGTTTTCTGGATGGATTCGTTTGGGTTGCTTGTGAATTTCTCTTATGGGCCTGATTTGAGAAAAAAATTGTAGTCGCATGGCCGTGCGTGGGCGCGCTGGTATTTTGTTGGGCGAGCTAGTTGGCGGAGCGAGAGGGTCAGAAACGCGTGCGGCCTCCACGGTCCAGGCGAGTGAGTTCGCCGGCAGCGCGGGTCGTCGGGGAGGGACCCGTGGAGCACCTGGGCAACCGCGTCTGCGCGCCTGTGAGATGAAAAGACGACGAACCGGTACGACGAACTGGTACAATGGCAGTCTGCGTATTATGTGAATCGGTGGGAGGGTAAAACGGTCCAAAAAATTGTTGGACGAAAATTTTGGCAAAAACCTTATCTCCTTTATTATTAGGTATAGAATAACTAGGAGGCATTGGCGTGACTCATTGTCTGAAGATGGATGGCATAATTGTTTGTAGGTTGATCTTTCTGTGAAATTTCAAATTAACATCGACACATAAAGAAATAAGCAACATCGATCTAGTTGTAGATGGATTACATGGTGGAGAGCATACATTTTCCTTTTAGGTAGTGGTATAGACGGAGGCTCTACATTTGTTACTGAACTCACAACAGTACAGCACATAGCGTTGCAATGTAGAGAACTATTCCGATAGTTTGATTTGTTGCAGCTAGCTCGCTACCAACAATATGAGATACACTCTCTGGTGCATGATCATGCCACATCATAACATCGCCCGAGTCTAAACTAGCACAACCAGCAGCTAAGACACGAGCCACTGTATTACGAAAAAGGCTTACAGTACAACACTTTGTAAGGAGTACAAGAAATTGGTGAGTGTTAGACATACGGTTTAGCCGTATTGTAGATGGAGTCTGTATTGTATACGTTTCTCTCACGTATTCCTGTAAGTCCTTGGGCAAAACCTTCTATATATATCAAACAAGAAAGACGCGGAGATATTCGAGTAGACCTAAACGTGATTTTCACATGGTATCGAGAGCTCTCCTCTCAGGTACATATACCTGATCGCACAATCGCCGTCGCCGCGCTGCAGCGTTCTTCATCGTCGCAATCGCCGTCGCCGCTGCAGCGTTCTTCCTCGCCACGTGCCCACTCTCAACCGCGTCATCATGGCCTCGTCGTCGAGCAGCTGTAGGAGCTGCACCTTGCAGCTCCCTCTTCTTGCCCCTCAATCTCACCTTCTCTCTAGGACACACACCACACACGCATACACCAAGATAGAACACGCTCATGCTTTGCTAGAGAGACTTCTCCTTGGTGACTACAGACTACATTTTTGCTCTGCCGCAGGCCACACTTGCTCGGCTTAAATAGCTATGATACAACATGACCACCACATCAGCCACTAACGACACCCACTAAGCCACTAACTAACCATGACCTCTTCTTCCTAGATCCTCTCCAGGAACCACACGACCAAGCCAACATGCACACGGTCACATCTAGCTAGCTAACAACTTCACCGCATGACTTCACACCGGCTTGCCGATCAGCCCGCGTGGCTGCACACTCTAACTTTGTGCATCTCTACGATCCGGCCGGCCATACGAAATAACTTAGACGTAACAGACTACTACTAACTAACAAGATTAGTTCCAACAATCACCTCCCTAATCTTGTTACTACTTATTTCTCTCTTGAAGCCCATGGTTGTCGATGACGTCGGTGCACCTCGCAGATGGCCGCCAATGCCATCTTGCACGCCGATTGCCGCTGTCGCCATTGGCCTCGCCGAGAGACGCACCTCCTACGCCTTCACCGCGAGTGCGCCGTCATGACACGCTCGCTGCCGCGTGTACGCCACCGGTGCCGCAGCTCGCCGGTGACTCACCTCTATATTCGCCACCGGTGCCGCAACTCGCCGGTGACTCGCCTCCATGTTGCCGCCGATGACGCACCTTGTCGACGACTCAGACATGGACGATGAACTCCTCTCGGTAATGACCACCGCACCTTGGCCATCACCTCCTTGCCGCCGATGACGCAACTTACCGGGCAGCATACCTTCCTCCATCGCTCGTGACGCAGCTTGACGATGATGGAGACTCCGACCTCGATCGCACGAGGCTCTCATACCAAATGTAGGAGTTGCACCTTGCAGCTCCCTCTTCTTGCCCCTCAATCTCACCTTCTCTCTAGGACACACACCACATACGCATACACCAAGATAGAGCACGCTCATGCTTTGCTAGAGAGACTTCTCCTTGGTGACTACAGACTACATTTTTGCTCTGCCGCAGGCCACACTTGCTCGGCTTAAATAGCTATGATACAACGTGACCACCACATCAGCCACTAACGACACCCACTAAGCCACTAACTAACCATGACCTCTTCTTCCTAGATCCTCTCCAGGAACCACACGACCAGGCCAACATGCACACGGTCACATCTAGCTAGCTAACAACTTCACCGCATGACTTCACACCGGCTTGCCGATCAGCCCGCGTGGCTGCACACTCTAACTTTGTGCATCTCTACGATCCGGCCGGCCATACGAAATAACTTAGACGTAACAGACTACTACTAACTAACAAGATTAGTTCCAACAGCAGCAATATGAATCTCGGCGCCCCGCCCTCGGAAAAACTGACGCGAGCAAACTACCCGATCTGGCGGGCTCAGATCTTGCCCGCTACCCGTGGAGCTCAGCTCGATGGAACCGACGCAGCCCAGCGAAGCAGCTGACTCAAGCTCCCGCCGACAAAGAAAAGGAACCGACTCTCGTTCCTAATCCTGAGTACACGACCTGGCTTGCCCGGGATCAGATTGTACTCTCATATCTCACTAGTAGGAAAAGCCTTATAGATGCACCAGCTACATATGCGCCACAGAAACAATTTCTATGGCGCACCGGACATGGTGCGCCACAGAAATAGCTTATTTTTGTGGCGCACCATAAGCCATGCGCCATAGAAATAAGGTGGGGGTCACACCCTGCCAGCCCCAATCATTAGTTTCGCTATTTCCGTGGCGCACCAGAACTCGTGCGCCACAGAAATAAGATATTATGTGGCGCACCAGGACCAGTGCGCCACAGAAGTAATGCTTTCTGTGGCGCACATGAGCTCAATGCGCCACAGAAGACTTTTTTGCTCCCCACGCAACTCCACCCCCCCCCCCCCCCCCACCCCCACCCCCGGTGGATCTCCTTTTTTAGCTCTATAAAATAAAAAAGAAATAGATAGAAAATTCAAAAAATAAAATCCTTCGAGGTGCCCATGTATTATGTCATCTAGCACCACTAAAAATTAACAGATATGAATTTCGACTTTTTTTTTTTGCAAAATTGCGTTTGAAAATCATCAAACTGGATTTCTGGTTGCATACGAACTCGAAAAAAAACGCATAATATATCAAAATGTTCCGACGAAAATTCTACATCTGAATCCATCGGGGCCCGGTTAGACAATTTTTAGAATCCCCAAATTCGAAAAGAGTAAAAAGTTACGGAAAATTAAACATTTTTTTGCTACAAAATAGAAAATTTGAAGAAAAAAATTTCTGTGGCGCACCTAGTGCTCATGCGCCACAGAAATTATGGCCAGAATTTTGAATTTTGGAGGCATCTCACTTCTCCATCTCCTCACTTCTCCTTCACTTCCTTATTCTCCACCACCACTTCCTCCCTTCTTCTCCCTCATCCTCCTCCATCCACACCCGACAACCTCCTCCTCCTCCGGCGAGCACCTCCTCCTCCGGTGACCTCCTACGACGACCACCTCCTCCGGCGACCACCACCACCTCCTCCACCACCACCACCTTCTGCTCCTCCTCCCCCGGCGACCACCACCACCTCCTCCTCCTCCACCACCACCACCACCACCTCCTCCTCCTCCACCACCACCACCTCCTCCTCCCCCTCCACCACCACCACCACCACCACCACCTCCACCACCACCACCACCTCCTCCTCCTCCTCCTCCTCCACCACCTCCTCCTCCGGCCGGCCTCCTCCTCCACCCACCCATCCCACCCACTCGCCCACCCAACCAACCCAACCCACCCACCCAACCACCTCCAGCGACCTTCCGGCGACCTTCCGGCGAAATTTCAAAAAAAATATTAAAAAAATTGGCGGCCCCAGATCTAGATCTAGATCTGGCCGCCCTTTTTTTGAAATTCAAAAAAAAAAAATCTGTGACGCATTTGGCCTGGTGCGCCACAGAAATAAGACTTTCTGTGGCAGAAATAAGACTTTATGTGCCGCATGGGCAGGTGCGCCACAGAATTCTTATTTTTGTGGCGAGAATTCTGTGGCGCACCGCCCATGCGCCACAGAATGTCCTTTTTGGTGCGCCACAGATGAGTCTTTTCCTACTAGTGTCTCCTCAATGACCTGTCACCGGAGATCATGACGCATGTTCTCTGCCATGAGCACATGGCCGCTGTTTGGAAGGCCATCGAGTCCATGCACTGGTGGAAAAAGGTGTAGGATAACGTTGCATAGAAAACAAAAATTTTCCTACCGCGAACACGCAATCCAAGCCAAGATGCAATCTAGAAGACGGTAGCAACGAGGGGGTATCGAGTCTCACCCTTGAAGAGATTCCAAAGCCTACAAGATGAGGCTCTTGTTGCTGCGGTAGACGATCACTTGCCGCTTGCAAAAGCGCGTAGAAGATCTTGATCACGATCGGTTCCGGCGCCACGAACGGGCAGCACCTCCGTACTCGGTCACACGTTCGGTTGTTGATGAAGACGACGTCCACCTCCCCGTTCCAGCGGGCAGCGGAAGTAGTAGCTCCTCTTGAATCCGACAGCACGACGGCGTGGTGTCGGTGGCGGTGTAGAAGTCCGGCGGAGCTTCGCTAAGCTACGCGGGCAATATGAAGTGGAGGAGCAAAGCTAGGGTTTGGGAGGGGGTGGCCGGCCACTCAAGGGGGGCGGCCAAGCTATGGTCTTGGGGTTGCCGGCCCCCTCCCTTGGCCCCTCATTATATAGGTGGATCCCAAGTGTTGGTGTCCAAGTCTTCGAATAAGACCCGAAACCAAAACCTTCCATAGGAGGGGGAAACCTAGCCCAACTAGGACTCCCACCCAAAGGTGGGATTCCCACCTCCCATGTGGGGGGTGGCCGGCCCCCTATGGTGGAGTCCACTTGGGACTCCACCCCCACTAGGGCTGGCCGGCCATGGAGGTGGAGTCCCTTGTGGACTCCACCTTCCTTGGTGGTTTCTTCCGGACTTTTCTAGAACCTTCTAGAACCTTCCATAGAACCTTCCGCGACATTTTATTTCACATAAAATGACATCCTATATATGAATCTTATTCTCCGGACCATTCCGGAACTCCTCGTGATGTCCGGGATCTCATCCGGGACTCCGAACAAATATTCGAACTCCATTCCATAATTCAAGTACTACCATTTCAACATCCAACTTTAAGTGTGTCACCCTACGGTTCGAGAACTATGTGGACATGGTTGAGTACTCACTCCGACCAATAACCAATAGCGGGATCTGGAGATCCATAATGGCTCCCACATATTCAACGATGACTTTAGTGATCGAATGAACCATTCACATACATTACCAATTCCCTTTGTCTCGCGATATTTTACTTGTCCGAGGTTTGATCTTGATATCACTCTATACCTTGTTCAACCTCGTCTCTGACAAGTACTCTTTACTCGTACCGTGGTATGTGGTCTCTTATGAACTCATTCATATGCTTGCAAGACATTAGACGACATTCCACCGAGAGGGCCCAGAGTATATCTATCCGTCATCGGGATGGACAAATCCCACCGTTGATCCATATGCCTCAACTCATACTTTCCGGATACTTAATCCCACCTTTATAGCCACCCATTTACGCAGTGGTGTTTGGTGTAATCAAAGTACCTTTCCGGTATAAGTGATTTACATGATCTCATGGTCATAAGGACTAGGTAACTATGTATCGAAAGCTTATAGCAAATAACTTAATGACGAGATCTTATGCTACGCTTAATTGGGTGTGTCCATTACATCATTCACACAATGACATAACCTTGTTATTAATAACATCCAATGTTCATGATTATGAAACTAATCATCCATTAATCAACAAGCTAGTTTAAGAGGCATACTAGGGACTTCTTGTTTGTCTACATATCACACATGTACTAATGTTTCGGTTAATACAATTCTAGCATGATATATAAACATTTATCATAAACATAAAGATATAAATAATAACCACTTTATTATTGCCTCTAGGGCATATCTCCTTGATCTCCCACTTGCACTAGAGTCAATAATCTAGATTACATTGTAATATACCTAACACCCATGGCATTTTGGTGTTGGTCATGCTTTGCCCTAGGGAGAGCTTTAGTCAACGGATCTGCTACATTCAGATCGGTGTGTACTTTGCAAATCTTTACTTCTCCATCTTCGATGTACTCGCGAATCGAGTGGTAACGCAGCTTGATATGCTTCAGCCTCTTGTGTGACCTTGGCTCTTGTGCATTGGCGATGGCACCCATGTTATCACGGTAAATGATTAATGGGTCCAATGCACTAGGAACCACACCGAGCTCTACAATGAACCTCTTCATCCATACCGCTTCGATGAAGCCTCGGAAGCCGCTATGTACTCGATTCTGTTGAAGACTTCGCCACCGTGCACCGCTTCGAGCTTGCCCGACCACTGCGGCACCATTCAATATAAACACGTACCCAGATTGTGACTTAGAGTCATCGGGATCGGTGTTCCAACTTGCATCGGTGTAACTTGTTACAACGAGCTCTTGGTCACCTCCATAACAAAGAAACATATCCTTAGTTCTTTTCAAGTACTTCAGGATATTCTTGACCGCTGTCCGAGTGTTCCATTCCTGGATCACTTTGATATCTGCTAGTCAAACTAACGGCATGTGCTATATCCGGTCTTGTACATAGCATGGCATACATAATAGAGCCTACATCGCCGAAGCATAGGGGATGTTACTCATCCTTTCTCTTTCTTCTCGTAGCCGGTCCTTGAGTTTTACTCAATACCTTGCACAGTAACATAGGTAAGAACCCTTTCTTACTTTCGTCCATTCTAAACTTCTTTAGAATCTTGTCCAGATATGTACTCTGTGATAGCCCTATTAGGCGTCTTGATCTATCTCTATAAATCTTGATGCCTAATATATATGATGCTTCACCAAGGTCTTTCATTGAAAAACTATTATTCAAATATCCCTTAACACTGCTTAATAGTTCTATATCATTCCCGATCAATAATATGTCATCTACATATAATATCGGGAATGCTACAGAGCTCCCACTCACTTTCTTGTAAATACGGGCCTCTCCATGACCTTTGTATAAACCCGAAGTCTTTGATCACCTTATCAAAGCGTCGGTTCCAACTTCTTGATGCTTGCTTCGGTCCATAGATTGAACGCTGAAGTTTGCATACTTTGTCAGCATTTTTAGGATCGACAAAACCTTTGGGTTGTACCATATACAACTCTTCCTCAATGTCTCCATTAAGGAACGCCGTTTTGACATCCATACGCCAAATCTCATAATCGAAAAATGCAGCTATTGCTAACAAAATCCTCACAGATTTTAGCTTCGCTACAGTGAGAAAGTCTCATCGTAGTCAACTCCTTGAATTTGTCGGAAACCCTTTGCGACAAGTCGAGCTTTATAGACATGTAATATTACCATCGGCATCTGTTTTTCTCTTGAAGATCCATTTATTCTCGACAGCCTTTCGGCTATCAGGTAAGTCTACCAAAGTCCATACTTTGTTATCATACATGGATCCCATTTCGGATTTCATGGCTTCTTGCCATTTGTTGGAATCTGGGCTCATCATCGCTTCTTCATACGTCGCAGGTCCTCATCATTGTTATCTACAATCATGACATTTAGACAAGGATCATACCAATCAGGAGTGGCACGTTCCCTTGTCGATCTGCGAGGTTCGATAGTTTCCTCGTTCGAAGTTTCATGATCATTATCATTAGCTTCCTCTGTTGCCGGTGTAGGTGGTACAGGTACAACTTCCGATCTTTGCGCTACTACGATCAACGAGTATAGATTCATCAATCTCATCGAGTTCTACTTTTCTTCCGGTCACTTCTTTAGTGAGAAATTCTTTCTCAAGAAAGGTTCCGTTCTTAGCAACAAAGATTTTGCCTTCGGATCTGTGATAGAAAGTGTACCCTATAGTTTCCTTAGGGTAACCTATGAAGACGCATTTCTCCGCTTTGGGTTCTAGCTTGTCCGGTTGTAACTTCTTTACATAGGCTTCGCAACCCCAAACTTTCAGGAACGACAGCTTAGGTTTCTTATTAAACCACAATTCATACGGTGTCGTTTCTACGGATTTTGATGGTGCTCTATTTAAAGTGAATGCGGCTGTCTCTAATGCATAACTCCAAAATGATAACGGCAAATCAGTAAGAGACATCATACTACGAACCATATCTAAGAGAGTTCGACATTTACGACGTCGGACACACCGTTTCGTTGAGGTGTTCCCGGCGGTGTCAATTGTGAAAGTATTCCGCATTTCTTTAAATGCATGCCAAACTCATAACTCAGATATTCACCTCCACGATCAGATCGTAGAAATTTGATCTTCTTGTTACGTTGATTTTCTACTTCACTTTGAAATTCCTTAAACTTCTCGAAAGTTTCGGATTTATGTTTCATGAAATAGATATACCCATATCTACTCAGATCATCTGTGAAGGTTAGAACATAACGATAACCACCGCGCGATGCTACGCTCATTGGTCCACATACATCGGTATGTATGATTTCCAATAAGTCAGTAGCTCGCTCCATTATACCAGAAAATGGAGTCTTTGTCATTTTTCCCATTAGACATGCTTCGCATCTATCAAGTGACTCAAAGTCAAGTGATTCAAGTAATCCATCAGTATGGAGTTTCTTCATGCGTTTCACTCCAATATGACCAAGACGACAGTGCCACATATAAGTAGAATTATCATTAAGTTTAATTCGCTTAGCATCAATGTTATGTATATGCGTATCACTACTATCGAGATCTAACAGAAATAAGCCATTCTTTTGTGGTGCTCGACCATAAAAGATATTATTCATAAAAATAGAACAACCATTATTCTCAGACTTGAATGAATAACCGTCTTGCATTAAACAAGATCCAGATATAATGTTCATGCTCAACGCAGGTACATAATAGCAATTATTTAGGCTTAAAACTAATCCCGAAGGTAGATGTAGAGGAAGTGTGCCGACTGCGATCACATTGACCTTGGATCCATTTCCAACGCGCATCGTCACTTCATCTTTCAGCAGTTGTCGTTTATTCTTTAGTTCCTGTTTTGAGTTACAAATATGAGCAACCGAACCAGTATCAAATACCCAGGTACTAGAACGAGAACCAGTGAAATGAACATCTATAACATGTATATCAGATATACCTTCTTTCTTCTTCTTGACAAGGCCGCTCTTTAGATCAGCCAGATACTTGGAGCAATTACGCTTCCAGTGTCCCTTCTCCTTGCAGTAATAGCACTCAGCATCAGGCTTAGGGCCGTTCTTAGGTTTCATAGGAGGCGTGGCAGCTTTCTTGCCACCCTTCTTGAATTTTCCCTTAGACTTGCCCTGTTTCTTGAAACTGGTGGTCTTGTTGACCATCAACACTTGGTGCTCTTTCTTGATCTCAATCTCAGCAGCTTTTAGCATGCCAAAGAGTTCAGGTAACTCCTTGTTCATGTTCTGCATATTGTAGTTCATCACAAAGTTCTTGTAACTTGGTGGCAGTGATTGAAGGACACGATTAATCCCCAGTCTGTTAGGAATCACTATTCCCAAGTCACTGAGTTTCTTCGCATGCCCGGTCATGGCGAGCATGTGCTCACTAACGGAGCTGCCTTCTTCCATCATACAGCTGAAGAAATGTTTCGATGCTTCATAGCATTCCACGGCCGCATGAGTCTCGAATATAGCTTTCAGCTCATTCATCAACTCATGAGGATCATGGTGCTCAAAACGTTTTTGAATATCGGATTCCAGATCGCACGGGATGGCACACGGAACTTGAGAGTACCGAGTTTTCCGAGTCGCGTAAACAGCTTTTACTTCATCGGATTCATCTTCTGCAGGAGGGTCACCTAGCGGTGCATCAAGCACAAATTGCAGATTTCCGCCAGAGAGGAAGATCCTCACATGACGGAACCAGTCGGTGAAGTTGCTACCGTTGCTCTTAAGTTTCTCTTTCTCTAGGAACTGATTAAAATTGATTGGGGACGCCATCTCTACAACATATATTTGCAATAGTTTAGACTAAGTTTATGACAAATTGAGTTCAAATTTTAATTCAACATAATTAAAAACCTAAGTGAACTCCCACTCAAAACAATATCCCTCGCATTGTCTTAGTGATCACACGAACCAAATCCACCGCACCTAAACCCGATCATCACGAGAAAAGGTGTGATTTCAATGGCGAACACTCAAAGTGTTCATCATATCAACCATATGATTCATGCTCTACCTTTCGGTATCACGTGTTCCGAGACCATGTACGTACATGCTAGGCTCGTCAACGCCACCTTAGTATCCGCATGTGCAAAACTGTCTTGCACCCGTCATAGGTACTTATTGAATCTATCACACCCGATCATCACGAGGTGCTTCAAACGACAAGACTTGGCAACGGTGCTACTAAGGATGAACACTTTATTATCTTGAGATTTTAGTGAGGGATCATCTTATAATGCTACCGTCGCGATCTAAGCAAAATAAGATGCATAAAAAGGATTAACATCACATGCAGTTCATATGTGATATGATATGGCCCTTTTGTTCTTGCGCCTTTGATCTTCATCTCCAAGGCACGGATATGATCTCCATCATCTTCGGGCATGATCTCCATCATCGTCGGCGTAGCGTCAAGGTCAATGGCGCCGTCTTCATGATTGTCCTCCATGTAGCAACTATTACAACTACTTTGAAATACTACTCAACATGAAATTTAAAGACAACCATAAGGCTCCTGCCGGTTGCCACAATACAATAATGATCATCTCATACATATTCATCATCACATTATGGCCATATCACATCACCAAACCCTGCAAAAACAAGTTAGACGTCTCTAATTTGGTTTGCATATTTTACGTGGTTTAGGGTTTTCGAGAGAGATCTAATCTACCTACGAACATGAACCACAACGTTGATACTAATGTTTTCAATAGAAGAGTAAATTGAATCTTTACTATAGTAGGAGAGACAGACACCCGCAAAGCCTCTTATGCAATACAAGTTGCATGTCGAACGAGGAACAAGTCTCATGAACGCGGTCATGTAAAGTTAGTCCGAGCCGCTTCATCCCACTATGCCATAAAGATGCAAAGTACTCAAACTAAAGATAACAAGAGCATCAACGCCCACAAACCATTGTGTTCTACTCGTGCAACCATCTATGCATAGACACGGCTCTGATACCACTGTAGGATAACGTTGCATAGAAAACAAAAATTTTCCTACCGCGAACACGCAATCCAAGCCAAGATGCAATCTAGAAGACGGTAGCAACGAGGGGGTATCGAGTCTCACCCTTGAAGAGATTCCAAAGCCTACAAGATGAGGCTCTTGTTGCTGCGGTAGACGATCACTTGCCGCTTGCAAAAGCGCGTAGAAGATCTTGATCACGATCGGTTCCGGCGCCACGAACGGGCAGCACCTCCGTACTCGGTCACACGTTCGGTTGTTGATGAAGACGACGTCCACCTCCCCGTTCCAGCGGGCAGCGGAAGTAGTAGCTCCTCTTGAATCCGACAGCACGACGGCGTGGTGTCGGTGGCGGTGTAGAAGTCCGGCGGAGCTTCGCTAAGCTACGCGGGCAATATGAAGTGGAGGAGCAAAGCTAGGGTTTGGGAGGGGGTGGCCGGCCACTCAAGGGGGGCGGCCAAGCTATGGTCTTGGGGTTGCCGGCCCCCTCCCTTGGCCCCTCATTATATAGGTGGATCCCAAGTGTTGGTGTCCAAGTCTTCGAATAAGACCCGAAACCAAAACCTTCCATAGGAGGGGAAACCTAGCCCAACTAGGACTCCCACCCAAAGGTGGGATTCCCACCTCCCATGTGGGGGGTGGCCGGCCCCCTATGGTGGAGTCCACTTGGGACTCCACCCCCACTAGGGCTGGCCGGCCATGGAGGTGGAGTCCCTTGTGGACTCCACCTTCCTTGGTGGTTTCTTCCGGACTTTTCTAGAACCTTCTAGAACCTTCCATAGAACCTTCCGCGACATTTTATTTCACATAAAATGACATCCTATATATGAATCTTATTCTCCGGACCATTCCGGAACTCCTCGTGATGTCCGGGATCTCATCCGGACTCCGAACAAATATTCGAACTCCATTCCATAATTCAAGTACTACCATTTCAACATCCAACTTTAAGTGTGTCACCCTACGGTTCGAGAACTATGTGGACATGGTTGAGTACTCACTCCGACCAATAACCAATAGCGGGATCTGGAGATCCATAATGGCTCCCACATATTCAACGATGACTTTAGTGATCGAATGAACCATTCACATACATTACCAATTCCCTTTGTCTCGCGATATTTTACTTGTCCGAGGTTTGATCTTCAGTATCACTCTATACCTTGTTCAACCTCGTCTCCTGACAAGTACTCTTTACTCGTACCGTGGTATGTGGTCTCTTATGAACTCATTCATATGCTTGCAAGACATTAGACGACATTCCACCGAGAGGGCCCAGAGTATATCTATCCGTCATCGGGATGGACAAATCCCACTGTTGATCCATATGCCTCAACTCATACTTTCCGGATACTTAATCCCACCTTTATAGCCACCCATTTACGCAGTGGTGTTTGGTGTAATCAAAGTACCTTTCCGGTATAAGTGATTTACATGATCTCATGGTCATAAGGACTAGGTAACTATGTATCGAAAGCTTATAGCAAATAACTTAATGACGAGATCTTATGCTACGCTTAATTGGGTGTGTCCATTACATCATTCACACAATGACATAACCTTGTTATTAATAACATCCAATGTTCATGATTATGAAACTAATCATCCATTAATCAACAAGCTAGTTTAAGAGGCATACTAGGGACTTCTTGTTTGTCTACATATCACACATGTACTAATGTTTCGGTTAATACAATTCTAGCATGATATATAAACATTTATCATAAACATAAAGATATAAATAATAACCACTTTATTATTGCCTCTAGGGCATATCTCCTTCAAAAGGGCCTTTGGTCGCGGTTGGCAACTGCCATTAGTCGCGGTTGCGCAACCGCGACCAAAGTAGCGCGACTAAAGGCCCCCCCCCTTTAGTCGCGGTTCCTCCCGTCCACGTGGGCCGCAGGCGAGCGCCAGGGCGGAGGACCTTTAGTCGCGGTTCTTCTGGCCAACCGCGACTAAAGGCCTCAGCATGGTTTAGGGTTTAGCCCCCCTCCCCCTAAATCTGGTTTCTTTTTAATTTGTATTGTTTTATTTCTTTTGGGTTTTAATTTTGAAGGAGTTTCACATATTCTACGGTACTACATACATGCATATGAATGTACAATTTCAAACAAATTTGAAATTAGAACCAAAAAGAATTCAAGAGGAATATACAATATATATTCAATATCGGATGACCATATACAATATATATTCAATATCGGATGACCATATACAATTTTGAACAAGTTTCCATCCATAATTTAGTGCATATAAAGATCTACGTCATCGTAATGGTGTTCTCCTCTAGGATCGATGACTTCCCTCGCCAACCATCCAGCTAGTTCCTCTTGAAGTGGTCGGAAGCGAGCTTCTGGACTAAGCGTCTTCCGGAGGTTATTCCTCATGATGTTGTTCTCACACTTCTGGTCCCGCTCATTGCAGTATCTCCGGATCCTCTCACAAACATAGTATCCACATAGATTGGTCCCCGGTGGCTGAATATCCCCAGTCTTCCGCACTGCCATTTTAAAATGTAGCTCTTTTTTGAATTCACCGACCTTGGTATCTACGAACCGTCTCCAAACCCTACGAGGCAAAGAAAATTAAATGAACAAGAGAGTTATTAATTAGTTACTTGATATTAGGAAATGATGAACGAAATAGGCCGATCGATATAGAGCGCAAATGAATGAAAATAATTACTTTTGCATCATTTTTCTCATGTCGGCCCAAAGCGTCGGATCCATATTCAGAGAGTCGTGGACGAGAACTGAGGAGGTGTGAAATTGAATTACCATAAGAATCCAGTGGAACCTGCGGACATGATACATGCACAGTCATGCATAACTCATCGATTAGCCACATACCATGCATGGAGTAAACAAAAGAGAATGTGCTCAAGACAGAAACACTCACCCAAAATGGTAAGAAAATAGAATATCACTTTTGAGTTTCTGTTTTCTAATAAAGCGCCCCAGGTCTTCCTCCACGTCGGAGGGGTGGTGTTCTAACACATATGAATTAACGATTTGTGGGTCAATGAACCCAACATCATGGATGTTCCTTATTCGCATTTCCCGCTTCTTCATTCTCGCATAATAGCGTACACAACAAGATAGTTAGGACAATATATATATATATATATATATATATATATATATATATATATATATATATATATATATATATATCGACGCGGATTTTCTACCAAGGGTGGTAGCTATGCATAGGGTATCAGCCATTGGATAGAAGGAGTTATTGATTGTACTACTGACAAGATAAAAATCCCGGGAGCACTTTCATGAAACGGGCGTTTGTGCTCCGTGATTGCATGCAGACTAAGAGGTTGGAAAAAGGTTGCCACAACTTTCACATACATGTTTTTAACATCATTTCACACATTGTTTCGGCAACGGTCAAGGCAACCGGCCGTGTGCAATTTAGCTTTTTTTACATGTTTTGACACATTGCAACGGTTACGGTACCTAGTGCCATACCGTATGGAATTTGTCTTTTTTACTCTTTTTCACACATTTGAGACGGAACGGTCAGATTTAAAAAAAAATCTACGTCAGCAAAGAAGCCTTGTCTATACGCGCAGTACACACGTTATGTTTTTTTTTTCATTTTGGTGGTGACAGCAGCATGGTGCCATGCCGTGTGCAATTTAGCTTTTTTACACGTTTTGACACATTGCAACGGTGACGGTACCTAGTTCCATACCGTATGGAATTTGTCTTTTTTACTCGTTTCCACACATTTTAGTCGGACGGGCATGGTTTAAAAATAAAGGATGTCCTTAGGGCAGCCACAGGCGTTTGATAAGTCGTCGTTCATTATTGTAGCTGTCATACTTTGGCTCTTATATTTTATGTGGCCCAGCTAATCTAATTTTGCCCGTGCCGTGAGTTGGTTGTCATTTCATGTAAAAGTTTGTAGGGTGAAGGCATTAGAAAAATGCCCCGTGCGGCATTCGGAATGCGAAAACTTTGTAGGGTGAAAGAATTAGAAATTTGGCCGGCCGTGCCGTGTGTTGGTTGTCATTTCATGTAAAAATTGCTTCCCACGCTCTAAGATTAAGGTGGTTGCAATAAGTCATCCGTGTGGTTAAGTTTGAATGTGATTCTTTTTTTTCCCTTGTCGTTCCTTCTTTTTAAGGTTTGTAATGGGGGAACACGTGGCTCAGATTTTTTCTAGTAAAAACAGAAACAAATGGGTTGCTTTAAGTGTGCTTCGCACATGGTATGATGGTCTTACAAACTTTCGCTGGATTCGTGTCGACGTGCGTGGTAGCTGTTTAGACATACTTTATCAAAATAAAATAAAAAGCCATAAAAAAATCTTTGTTGGGTTACATGCAGCGGGCAGCGTGTGTGTGAAAAGTGTTACACTTCATCTGTAACCTTCCATTGGAAACCAAGCGTGTGCAAGTTATCTTTTTATACACATTTTTACAATTTGTACCGGTGACGGTACCTAGTGCCATACCATATGAAATTTATCTTTTTACTCGTTTCCACACATTTGAGTCGGAACGGCCTGTTTTCTTAGAAAAAGGATGTCCTAAGGACAATTATGGTCGCTGATAAGTCATTGTTCAATTAGCCGCGGCATTTTTTCAAACAAACTGATGCTGCATGCATGTGATTAGCAGCGTCCGCTTGCCGCTCCGGCTAATTAGCTGGTAGGCATAGGCGACTGTAGCATAGGGAGATGACTCGTCTCCATTGTTCCTCCAACAGATTCCTTTGCTCGAACATATCACCTCTCCCTATTCGTCAAACTGAGCTCCATATGCTTAGCGGGAGAGGCAAAGATGAATATATGGGGGTGCTGGGCTACACGAGGTCGCCGGGCTGCCGCGCTTTGCCATTGCGTCGGCCCGGGAGAGTAACAGCTCGCCGTGAAGAGGAAGAAGGTGGGCAGTGGTACTGTGGCAGGCTGCTGGCGGCAGCGTGAGCGCGTGCAGCAGGACTCCTCCACGAAGCTGTGACACCGCCGGCAGAGCACCAACGCTCAAGAAGCTCGCCGTGCCAGTGTGGATGCCGAGGACGCCGGGCGCCCCGCCGTGCAGTGCTCCGCCAAGGCCGTCTACTTCGTGGAGGCCACCGCCAACTGCACGCTCTCCTCCATGGGCTATGAGGCCACCGCCAACTGCACGCTTGCCGACGGCGTCAACTTGGTGGAGGCCACCGCCAACTGCACGCTCTCCTCCATGGGCTATGCATCGATGGGGTTCAGGAGAGGGAGAGAATCAGCCATGGGCTTCGCCGCATGGATTCACTGCAAGGTTCTCCATCATGCTGGTGGACTGAGAGAAACGAATGGCTGCTATATTTTAATTGTTTTCATTGTCTGGTCGAGTCACGGGCTGAGCATGGACGTAGAGACAAAATCTGAATTTGTAGTTGTGTCGTCAGTCAGAGGTATAGTGACCTTCAAGATCCAGCTCCATTACAATTCCAATTACAGTGTCAGCTTGTTCAGGTTGCAAGGAGTAGCTCATATCCCACCGAGCCATGGATGGATCCACGGTTCAGATACAGGTGCGCAAGGCGCACCTGCTCTGAAAATTCAGTCTCGAAAAATTAACATATTAGCTTGTTAGTGAAAACTGAGTGGGGGAATTGTCCACCACAGGCTTGTACCTGCATCAGCCCATGGGAGCGTCGCTTCCTGTGTCCTCCTAGTTTTCAGACCTCCTTGCGCTCTGCCCACTCCACCATGAACCGGTTTGCTACGTCTTGCTTCTTTTCTGCTGTGGAAGTGTGGAACCAATGAGAGAAGCTGACCCCGTTGCGGCTTCGGCCATCTCCCTGGCTTTCGCCAGGACGATGAGCCTACGTCCGTCAGCTACAGACCGGTCTACGCCATACCCGTCGTGCATGCAGAAACCAAGCTCGCGCAGGGCGCCAACGTGACCCAACCATGCCGCGCGAGTGCACAGAGCTACGGCTGCTCCGATGTCGCGGCTTTCCCTCGTGTCGCCACTGCCGTTGAATACAATCACTGCTAGAGAGTAGATTGCTTCCTTGAGCCCGCCAACAGCAGCAGATAGCAAGAGATCAGCTCCAGCGTTTATGTCCCTTGTGCAATAGAAGCGAATCTAGAAAAAAACGCCGTGAAAAATAGGCATTAGATGTGAGCTGGGTGGGGAAATCCGTGGAGTACTATTAAACTAGCTTGCTATTGTTGATTTAACTGAAAAATAAACACAAAACCTACCATTCCCAGTATGTATCTGGCATCGATATTACCATCATCCGCACAACGCTGCAAGAAGCGATCAGAGTGAACGCACCAGTTCCGAGCGCGGACGGCCAAGCAAAGGTGCGACGCCTTCTTCCTCACGTGCCTGCTCTGCCCAAGAGTCCGGAATCTCTTGCACCTGTGCGTTCATAAAAAATAAATGTTAGTGGCCGGATTGGCCTCTGCTGATTTGCAGCTCGTTTAGAATTCTATCTGGAAAGGAAAATATAGGTACGTCACGGTGTCGAGTGGCTAATTCGTAACAAGAGCTGTGTCCAACCTATGCAATGCAGTGGAAAGGGTTTGAGGAGCAAGAATAACTGCCCAATGTAATTGTTTCCGTAGTTGATCGGCTCTGAACCGTGAAGAGAAGGAAATGAACAACCGTCATTTTTTTAACGTGAATTCACACATCCAGTCGGCAACGGTGGTGACCATCCATCGTGTTCTCATTTCGCCTTTTTTACACCTTTTGACACATTGTCACGGTCACGGTGGCTAGAAGCAACTGTCTGGAGATGTGCTTTTTTTACTTGTTTTCACACATTTGCATCGGCCACGGTCATGGTTGTGTAGGCGGGATTTTTTAAAAAAGGTGGTGCCATATCCACACGTTGTCAACTCAAAAAAGGGTCACACCGTGACCGTCTACTTGTTGTTGTTTTGGCAAAATAAATGCTACGGTTTGTATGCACCGTGGTGTTGCTGAAAAATTTGGAAAATTACCGTCGGACGGCTCTTTTCCTATGGTACAACCCTTGTCCGTGGCTGGTTGTTGTTTTGGCATTTGCAAGAGTTACGGTACGGTTAACTAACGGAGGGGATAGTTCGAAATGGGAAGAAAACGAAATGGTCTAACACCGTGTGCTCCTTTTGTGCTCCCTATATATGATCTAATGGTATATATATATATATATATATATATATATATATATATATATATATATATATATATATAGGTCTGCTATTCTCGAACCGGTTCGAGAATAACTATTCTCGAACCCTTTCTGAACTTCCGGGTGTTTCCTAGTGAACTTCTCGACGGAATACCAGAATTGCATGTTCGTGCGGACAGTATTTTCACGATGATTTTCAAACCGCTTATCGGATTGATGCGTATAATATACCGTTGGATTCGCACAGAAATTTCGCAACTTTATCGTGTTCATCATTTTCCCAAATTCTCTACTGTTTAGAAATAATTTTAAATATACGAAACAATGTTTTCGCGGATTTCTCAATTTCCGTGCAGTTTTGGGGGTCTAATTTTCGAACCGTTTATTTGATTGATGTGTATGATATGCCGTTGGAAAGCTGATGACTAGGCGCATCTTTTTCATGAAGATAACTTTTCCAAATTCTTTACAGTTTAAGAGCAGATTTGAAAATACTTGATTCAGCGTTTTGAATTTCTCGGGTTTTCGTACTTTTTTGGGGGGTTTATTTCCGGACCACGTTGGAATGTTCCAAATGATATTGAGTTGAAAAGATATTGATTAGGCGCATCTTTTTCATGTTGAATGTTTTTCCAAATTCTAAAAGATTTAAGTTTAATTTTAGAAATACGCAAAGCCGAAGATAACGCTAGAACATTTCGAATTGGCTCATCTAGATTGATTAGGTGTGGTATTATGGTGTGTTGGGGTATTACTAGAGTTATATTAGTGTTAATTGTATGTGGATTTGATCGATTTTCGTAATCGATGGTCGTACGAATGATTTCTATGCGTATGATTTCCGCCCAGGAAAAGACGGAGTGCGTGAGCAGCTCGAATATGAAAGTGAACTCCCCGATAGCTGTTAGTGAACTTCCGGTCGCGGGAAAAAAGTGAACATGTTGGAGGTGAACTTCCGCATAGTACAAAGTGAACTTTCCATCGTGGTCAAAATTACATCCCACAAAATGGTAAACTTCCTGCAGGTTTGCACAAACTTCCAGTGATTTTAAGGTAAACTTCTACATAGTGAAAAATGAAATTCCGTTGTGGTCAAACTGAAGTCCTAGAAGAGATAAATTTCTGGCTTGTGCGAGGTGAATTTTCCGACATATTTTGAACTGAACATCCAGATGGTGCAAAGTGAACTTCGCACCATTCCCAAAGTGAATGCCCACAAAAAGTAAGTTTCCCATTGAACATCAAGCACATTCAAATTGCCAGTACTTTACTTTACATATTCTAATATTTAATCTGTTTTGTGCACTGCACAAAAATCATTTTTTGGCTGCAACAGTACAAACGTAGCTGGTAAAGGCACAAAACTACAAAAAAAAAGTAGCCAAGCTGGAGCAGTTTGGAAGCACCAACATACAAGTTGAAAGCTACTCCCGTGAGAGGATCTGCTTCATTCAGAAAAAAGGAGCATCAATTTGAAAGCTACTCCTGTGAGACGGTGAGAGGATCTGCTTCATTCAAAAAAAAGGAGCATCACTGATTAGCACGTATGGCAACAGCTGCTCCACCTGCCGCTGGATTGACGTCCGGAAATTGATGGCTGCTGCCTGCTGCCTTGCTCCGCTCGCTGCCTGCTGCCTTGCTAGTTGACCCGCGCAACCTTATCTCAAGCAAGCGACAACGCCAGATTCTGCACAATAGTATTTAGAGAAGTATTCATGAATAATCCATCCATCTAGTAGTATTTAGGCAAGTAAAAACATCTATCACATTCATTGCTATCTGAACTTCATGGCTGACACAGATTGAACTACACATTGCTATCGTCTAAATTCAGGTTGAGATAGTTCAACTACCTGGTCTCGGTACCAATAGAAGGCTATACGACGGAGAGGTAGGTCCTCCTCCAGCCGCTGATGTATGTCGCAAAGTGCCGCCTGTGTGCTTTAAACTGTAATAGTCAGACAGACTAAACGAACTCCCCAAATATAGGAAGTGAACTGGCCCTGATAATAATGTAAATTACCATTTTTCATACTAGTCGGAGGCATCTCATAATAATGTGAACTACTATTTTTCATACTAGCCAGAAGCGGACTCCTCCCACTGACGCAGTGGATTCCCCCGAAAAGAAAAGTTAACTTCCAAGAAGTTTTAAATTCTTATGCAGACGAATTGAACTTGTCTGATATATTGAACTTATCAGACATGATTAAATGGACTTCTATGTTTTGTATAGAGAAAAACATGATAATACCCAGCAAGCACA
The DNA here is from genome assembly GCF_019359855.2 of Lolium perenne. Lineage (NCBI taxonomy): Eukaryota > Viridiplantae > Streptophyta > Magnoliopsida > Poales > Poaceae > Lolium > Lolium perenne. Next base: position 192,885,586 of record NC_067248.2, read on the forward strand.
CAATAAGTAAAATTAATAAGACATGCATGCATGGTGTTGCCTAATTGATTTGTTGCTTACAGATAGCAAGCAATATGACCCCAAAGCACGAGAGCTAAACAAATGGGAATTATGGGAATGGGATTGGGATTGGTGATTTATGGGCAGTCAATAAAATACCACTCTTGCAACTTGCAAGTGTACTCGGGGGTGGGGAAAGCAGAAAGTTTATACTATGTTAAATGTGAATCAGGCAATTCAACGCATGCACAGACCGAAATGCAGTGTGTCAAAGCATGTCGAAATTATATTCTATATGCTATATGCTTAAGTGGAGGTGGCTGAGGTGTACTGGGTTGCTCTGGTGGTTAACCAGACGACGCGCTGCAGAGGATATATAACTCGCAACCTGTAGAGCATGCAAATCAACTACCTACGGTACTAGCATCCAACATCCCCACACGTAAGATCATAATACTACTAGTACTGTCTTGGCAGACAACACAACCTAGTTCCTAAACATGCCACTAACTGAAACAAAATGTAAGACTTGGTACGGAACTGAAACACTCTATAGAGTTAACTGACAACATAAGATAAAAGTTCAGAACTAAAAGGAATTTCAGAAACTGAATATAGTGAACTCCTACTTTGGTTTAACACATCAAACTCTACAAAACAAAAAGTGAACTTTAATTGTTTTACACATCAAACTCAAAAGTTTTTTTTATTAAAGCTAGCGTTGTGGAACCATTTTTGGAACCCGAACTTCCAGAATCTCATGATTTGGAACCATTTTTTCGAGTGAATTGCAAGAAAAATGAACCTCCCGCGTGGCCGAAGCAAACTTCTAGTTGAGTTTCAGCGAACATGAACTCGTTTAAAAAGGATATAGACTTCCACGGAACTGAACTTCAAGACTAACAAATATTATTCTCGGGATACACGTGCACTTCTCAGATCCAAGAAATGAGCTTCTCAAAATAAAAAAGTGAGCTTCCAAATAATAATCTAGTATTAACAATTTACTCACAGCCATTGTACACTAAAAATGGAAGTAGTATTAACATTTTTTTCAAATGATCTCCAATGAACATATCATTTATACATTAATCATCAAGGTGATTGTTTCTGCTGAAGACAATCATCCTCTGTTTATGTACTGTAAAAAATATTTCATCATAAGATACAACTATTGAATAAACAAGAATCATCGCAGTCATAAACTTCACAAATATTCTATCTAGCAGGAATGTATAAAAAAAATAGCAGATGTGAACTTCGCGAATTAAGAGAAGTGAGCTTCACAGATTAGGAGAAGTGAGCTTCACGGATTAGAAGAAGTGAAGTTATTGAATACCATAGTTGTATGAAGTGCACATACAACATAAAAGTGATATTTAATCATGGACTTACTGAACTTCCTCGTCAAAATGAGATTTCTGTGTGAAAGGGGTGAATTTTGTGTTAACTTAAGTAGTATTGAACAAAAAAAATACTTCTGTCACGTCAAGAGCTTACGGACTGAACTTTTAGTGCCCAAGATCTGAACAATGCCAAAAACTAAACTGAACTAAAACCAGATACGCGCTAAAAAGATACAATGTAATAGCCGCAAGAATCAAGTTCAGTACATACAGATAAGAGTGAACCTCTATTTTTCATGTATTGAACCAGTTTTAGACTAAAGAGTGAACCTCTTTAGCTGTTGCAAGAACAACTTCTTTTAAATTATAGGATTGTCATCAGAGAGACAAATTCTTGTGGAAATTATTCTAGAAACATAGTTCTTATTTTTAGAGGAACCTAGGGCACAAAATCTACTCACCTTTACAGGACCAGAAGGTCGCTTGAGTATTGCACGAACCTGGTGCTCAAGGGAATCCACAGCGATGCTTGCCAGAGTTCGCACCGGTGCTCGTGGAAGTCCTCGCTGCTGCTTCTTGCGGCAGTCTCGGTGCGAGTCCAGCAGCAATAGCATGGGCAGTTCACAATATCATTTCATAACAACATAAATAGGAGGTAAGAAGTGAACTACCCGCACCCAAGTGGATTCCCCAACAAAGAAAAGTTAACTTCCAACAGATGCAAATTCCTTGTGAACAAATTGAACTTGTTTGACATAATAAATTGAGTGCACACAGTAGCATAATAAATGGGTTCACGTTCTGTACAGAGAGAAGATAAAAAATTGAACTTCCAATGTTTTATAGAAGGCATAAATTTATGTTTGTACAGAGAGCAGCAGCATAAATCGAGTGCACACAGCAGCAGAATAAATCGAGTGCACAAATTCAAGTAAGGTAAGTACCACATTATCAAGCACATTAAAAAAGTTGGTAGTGCATAGAGAAAATAATCAACACAAGAGAGAGAAGCTAGATGATTATGACTGTCAAACTAGCCCCTGGAAGTGGTTCAAAATCACCTTGGCTACATGCATCTTCTGTTACAATAAATTAATAACTAGCTCATTACTAAATAGCTTGCTGATTATGAAATGAATTGTTACGCTACAAAAACTGAACTTTTGCCTTCGTACCAAGTGAACTCCCCTGGAAGAAAAGTAAAACTAAATTTCCCAGTGACACCCACATCATATATATGTAAGTGAGAATCACTGAAATGCTGCACTTGGTTCCGTAAAAAAAAATTGTTGCAACAATATCGGAGTTCAGAGGAGGCAGCATACTAGTGACAAACAGCAACAAAAAGAAGCTGTAGTACTTTCGGAGAAGCAAAAACTGAACTACACGAAAAATAGAAAACTAACTTCTACGACAAACGAAGTACAATCCTGATAATTAAGAATAAAATTATTACTATTTTCGTTGGATAAAAGTGAACTTCACATGTGTACGAAGTGAACGTCCTAACTAGAAATTCTGAAGTACTGGCACATCAATCAAGAAAGTGTAGTTCAGTTTTTCATCCTGAAGTGTTGGATAATTAAGGGCTAAACAACAGAAGATCAATCAGCAAGTACCAACACATCGTTCAGACTTTTGACCTGCCCTCAATACATAAGTGTACCACCGGAACTTTATTTTGTGAACTATGAAGGCATATATAAGTTGCATCTCTGAAAGCTAATTCTTTTGCAATACACAATTGATAATATGCAGAAGACCATGATGGCATAATTAAAAATAGGTGAACTTCCCCTCATAGGCGAAGTGAACTTTTACCCAATAAAATAGTGAATTTCAGAAGATAACTAGGCAATCATCGAGTGGAACAAGCTGACCTAGGTCTCAATTACCTTTTTGGAGATTGGGTTCCTATATCTGAACTTCTCACGAATTCTGAGCAAGGTGGTTGAGGTACAGTGGCCAGCATCGGCAGTCGGCACTACATAGTAGCAGTATTGAGGAGCACTATCTGAACTTCTCCTTTTGAACAACATAAGAATTTCATCGATGGTATCCGAGCGCTGCCCAATTTCTCACATCGACTGAACTTCACAAGTTCATCATCTGAATTTCATGCTTTTACGACAGTAAACTACAGAGTTCATTTGGTAAGAGGGGTAAAGGAAGGGGCGGTGTGCTGGTTACCAGGGCAGCGAACAAATATATGCGAGGAGTTTGAGATGTGACCGGCAGCAGCATGCCGGAGAGGTCGCCGCCGGCAGCTTTCATGCCTATATCTAAACTACACATTTTTCCATTTGTGAACTTCAAAATTCAGTTAACAAAGTAATTCAAAATTGGAAAAACTAATTGCAGGAGATGTGAACTTCACCAAATAGGAAGCAGCGCCGTTGGCCTGAGACGGTCGAGATGCGGGGCAGGGGTCGGGCGTCCCCTACGCCAGCCGGCCGTGCAACAGGAAAAGGGAGCGGCGCCTCCGACAGGTGGTGGGAGCAGCGGCGGCCATGCGCGCGACAGGGGGTGAGAGCGGCGGCGGCCGTGCCGCGGCAGGGGGTGAACTTCAAGGTTTAAAAATGTGCTTATCGAAAAATACCCAAAGTACATTTTGTGTTCCTGATTATAAAGAATGGACTACTCGGAAACTATTAGTAAACTTCCTAAATACAGACGCCTCGTGTAGTTTATTTACTAGTGCAGGGAAACCTGACCCTTTTTTTTTTCTTGGCGTGGCTGATTCACTTAAAAAGAGCTGGATCTCCATCAACATTAAGTCATCATTACTACAGACAATGGTTATGCACAAATAGCTGACGAGAAATACAAGAAGAAATAGTTCAATTCGAGCAGTTCAGAGAACCTAAAATGGAGAATCACAAAATGAGGTTCAGAGAGATGTGACTCTTACCGACCAACCTGCAGACTCCCTGCAGTTGCGCGCGGGTGGACTCCCTGACCTCCCGCACTGACTTCCCAGGAAGACGCGATTGTGCTGCGAGCGGCACGGCTTCCTGGTGGCGTGGGTGAATTTCCGGCGGAGCAGCAGATGGACTCCCAGATTCCCCGTTGATTCCTGGCGTGGATTTCCAGACTGACATCTGTAGACTCCCGGAGGATCTAGATCCAAGCAGCAGGGGCGTCTCGGGTAACTAGAGGAGACCATCGACGGCGTAGCAAGATGCTAGTGGATGATGGAACATGGGGATGCCGCTTGGGGGTGGTAGGTGCATGCGTTCATGGATTCATGCCGGCGGCGTATATGGTGGAGGTAGACCGGCGATTTGTGATGTGGAAGTAGGCTGGCGGTACGCTCCATGGATGCAGGCCCGCGTCGCGCGATGTGGATGCCGTCAGGGGGCGCGCATGAGATTGGCGGCAGTCCAATCGGGTGTCTTCGCCAGCCCACCCGCAGGGATCCGAGCAGGTGGCCGCCGGCGAAGCAAGGGGTGGAGATGGGCCGCGTAGGGGTTGCAGCCAAGCGGTGGGTTGGGGTGCGCCCAGATCGGAGCTGCTCGGTGGAGTTGGGGAGCGCCCGGATCAGAGCTGCGCGGAGGAGATCTCGGTCGGAGGCGCCCGGCTGGAGCACACGGCGGTGGGAAGCAGGCATGGAAGAAGATCTTCCTGCTAGGGAATCTCGTCGGGCTAGGTGTTGAGCTTCCACGAACCTGCTCTCGCTTTCCCATGCCGACGCGAAAGAAGGTCTTCTAGTTGGGAAGTTCGCCGGACTCCGTCGCCGGCTCCCTCACGTCGGCTACCGCCGCCGCTCGCTCGCCGGCGCCGACCTGGTAGGAGGCACGGTTGGATTGGGGAGTGCTGTCTCGGCTAGAGGATGTGCACAATAGAGGAGATGTGAACGAGGGGTTCACTTGCGTGGAGTTGGGGTTCAGTTCGAGGCTACTGGTTTTTTCAGGCGGGTCGGGTCGGGATTAGATGGTGGTTAGAGGGGGTTCGAGAATAGCTATTCTAGAACCCCTCTTAAGGGGGGTTCGAGAATAGTTGGGCTCTATATATATATATATATATATATATATATATATATAGTGCAGTCAATGAACGAGATGGGGTAGAAATTAATAAATCACTTACAGAACGTACCAACTGATGATAGATTTGTCGAGGTCGCGCAGATTGAACAGCTGGAACAATTCACTCAGATGAATTTGTACATAGTAATGTTTGAAGTGATGCTCATATCTAACTTCCGCATAAATATAGTCTTTGGCGTTTTTAAGTTTTATGTAACCCTTGTACCAATTTAGCAGACCTTTCATTTGTCGAGGTAGATCCTCTTCCTGCGCAGGCTCGACGAGAGGGCTATTCTTCACATATGTAAATACTACGTCCTTCATTGGCGCCTCATCAAGGCCTAACAGTGCACGAAGAGTGATACCTAAGTCGGCCGCTTGTTCTCTGGCACTCGTTACAGTCAATCCATGTGCTGCCGCAGCTGCTATGATATCGGAGGCATCCGGACCGGCGGCTTGCACTATGAGCGGGGCGATCGATTGTTTACTTTGTTCCCCGAGCTGGGCAACTTCTTTCCCCCTTTCTAATTTTTTCTCGGCCTCCTCCAAGGCTTTCTTCTCTGCCAACTCTTGGTTCCTCTTGAACGCGAGTGCTTGCCTACGAAGTTCACGTAAATAGTCGTCAGGCAGATTCTTCGCGGCTTGGGACGGTGTATTCAAAAATGACTTAGCCCAGCTCTTTTCCTTGTCAGAAAATACTTGCTTGGGCTCGGGCTCTCTTTTCTTCTTGCAGCCCGCCTTCCATTTCTCATATTCAGCAGCCGCGTGTGCGTCGACTTTCTCGGCACTACGTTCCCAAGGCCTTGTGGGGAGAGGCTTCAGTGATGGCTCTGGTATCTTTGTGGTTCTAGGTACATAAGGGTCCGGGTTAATAACCCAGGACTGCTTCTGCTTCTTCGCCGGAGGTGGATTGGGGGGCGGTGTCTGATCACCCGCCGGACGAGGACTGGGGGGCGGCGTCTGCTTACCCGCCGGAGGTGAATTGGGGGGCAGCGTCGGCTGACGTGAAGGAGGTGTAGGTGAAGCACCACCACCACCACCGCCACTGCCACCGTCACCGCCACCGCCACCGCCACCACCACCACCGTAGGGGGGTGGACTTGTTGGCGCCTCGCCTAGAAACTTGATAAATTTCTTCTGCCATAGAATGAACTGGCGCTTGACATCTCCAAGTCTTTTCACCCCTTCAGGTGTAGCAATGTCAATGTCCAGGTCCTCAAACCCTTGGACTATCTCCTCCACCGTGACACGAGCATAGCCATCTTGAATGGGGTTGTTGTGGTCGAGTGCTCCAGGACGTAAAGAACTCCCGATGGCTAACTTCATGGACATGTACCCTATAGGATAATACAGATCACATGCTTTCATCTCCATTATATCCTCCACGGGGTAGCGATGAGGCTCCGGTGCAGTAATTTCGACCACCAGAGGCTCCGGTGCAGTAATTTCGATCGTCGGTGCACCAGCCGGTGAGGCCTCCGTGGAAGCCACGCTGCTTCTTCTCCGCTGCTGGCTTCCGAGATCCATTGGATGATCTTCATGCTGCGCCCGAGCTGCATCTCTTTCGGCTACTAGTACACTCATGGTTTTCTTCATCACATCCATTTCCGTTACCAACTTCGCCACAACATCTGCATCCCGATCCATCTTTCTCTTACGGCTTCTGTAACCGTACGGGTCATCGTTCTGGGGGAACCCTACTTTCCACGGAATGGGCCCCATGCCTCGTACACGTCCTCCGTGTTGAGGATTCCCGAGGGCTTTTGTCAGGGCGTCGTTCTCTCTGTTGAACTTGATCCTCCCCTCTTGAGCATCCCTCATTGCCTCAATAAGCTTTTGGGTGGGTTTAATTATTTTGCCCTGATAAACACACTCCCCTGTCTCCGGGTTCAGCGATCCCCCATGCCCGTACCACCAGCTTTTGGCCCTTGGGTCCCATCCCTCCGTACCTGACGGATTCCTCGCGCCCTCAGCTCGTTCTCCATCTTCTCCCACTTAGGCTGCCAAAAGCGATACCCTCCTGGCCCCATAATATGATTGTACTCCTTCTTGGCCGCATTCTCCTTATTTTTTTTCGATATTTCAAGGAACTGCTCCGATTTCTTTTGCTTCACAAATTCTGGCCAATCATGTTGCAGTTTCTCATATTGTCCTTTGAAATCCGGAGTCTTGCCCTGCTTGACAAAGTCATGGGCTAGATTTTGCTTGTATTTCCGGAATGCGTTGGACATCTTAGAAAGAGCGAACTGTTTGACTAGCTTGCACCTCTCCTTGTTTTCCTGAATCTTGTTACCCTTCTCATCGTATTTGCGGTATTCCGGAGGTAGAACGAAATGTTCCATAAGCTTGTTGAAGCAATCTTTTTTTGTTCTCTTATCGACAAAAGTGAAACCAAGACGTGCCTTCTTTGGCTCATTCCACTCCTGGACGGTGATCGAGACGTTGTCTCTAACAACGGCTCCGCATTGGCTGATAAACTTGGTGGCGTTCTTGCTGGGCTCCAGCGGCCTGCCGGTTTCTTCATCGACAACCTCGATGGTGCATGTTTCGTTTGGTTTCATCGTCTTGGTTGCGCCACGCTTTGACGACGTACTCGATTTTTTCGACGATCCGGCCGAGGGCTAAAATAAGAAAGAGAGTCGCGCGCGTTAGTACACACACATTTATTCAAATCAGTTAGTTTGTATCACCAGACGCTCAATATGTATATATATACCTCGGCGCCGGAGGTGGTTGCTACTTCCAATTGAAGATCGTCGTTTATCGACGTTTCTTCGGCATCATCTTGCTGACGGCGCCCTTCATCTTCACCCTCAAGGTTCAGATAAGAAGAGATATCATCTTCTTCTTGTCCGGTCGGCACATATAGAATATCGCCTTTTATGATGCCGAACATATGGTCTTCAGCGTCCGGATCATAGTTGTCCAGAATCGGGTCAGCTCTATCGTCCGCCATATGTCAGTCCTGAAAACATGTAGTCAAAACAAATTAATTAAGTGAAGAAGGGGGGCGGTGGCGGTGGCGAAAGGGGGGCGGTGGAGAAAGGGTGGCGGTGGCGAAAGGGGTGGCGGTGGCGAAAGTATTAAAAGAATCTAGGCATTTTGACAAGCTCAAATAAATTTTGTAGTCAAATAAACTTAGAGATACCGCGGGAACAAATTTTAAGTTACAAATTTTAAGTTACAAATTTTAAGTTATACAAATTTTAAGTTACAAATTTTAGTGAGGCGGCGCGGCAGAGATCGACGAGACGACGCGGCAGAGATCGACGGCGCGTGTGCGCATGCGGTGAGAGAGAGCGAGAGGCCGGCGCGTGCGCATGCGCGGTGAGAGAGAGAGAGGGCCGGCCGGCGGCGCGCGGGAAGGGGAGAGGAGGAGGGCGGCGAGGAGCACGGACGGTGAGAGAGAGACCGGCGCGGTTTTTTTAGTTTTTTTTTGTAACTAAGTTTTTTGTTACACTTTAATTATACACTTTAACAATTAAGTTACAATTTAATTAAGTTACCATTTTAATTAAAAAACTTAGTTACAAATTTACAATTTAAAGTATAGATATAGATATATATAGATATAGATTTACCACTTTAATTAGTTACAAATTTAAACTTTAATTAGTTACAAAAACAACTTAATTAGTTATACAAATTTTAATTAATTTTTAGTTAAAAAAAAGAAAATTTGGCCGGGCCATGGGCCGACCCTGCTCTCCTCTCTCCTCTCTCTGCTCTCCTCTCTGCCGTACGTGTGGCGACGACGTCGGGCGGCGAGCTGATCGAGGGGCGGCGGCGGCGAGGGGCGGCGGCGGTTTGACGCGCGGCCGGCGCGAGGCGAGCAGCGCGGGCCGGCCGAGCGATCGCGCGCGAGCGAGTTAGGCGCCGCGGCGCCGCGCGTGTGTGAGAGAGGAGGGGCGCGCAGAAGGGAAGGGGAGGCCGGCGACGAACTGCGAGATCCAGGCGACGGGAGGCGGCGGTCGACGGCGGCGACGAGGGCGGCGGTCGGCGAGGACGACGAAGAGGAGACGGGCGGCGAGGTCGACGAAGAGGCGGAGACGGGCAGTCTGGCGGTTCGAGTGGAGAGAGGAAGAAGAAGTGTCCGCGCGCCCCGCACGTATTTATAGGAAACGACCTTTGGTCGCGGTTGGGGTCACCAACCGCGACTAAAGGGTACCTACCCTTTAGTCGCGGTTGGTGACCCCAACCGCGACCAAAGGTCGTTTTTCGGCGGTTTTTTATTTCCCGCGGAAAATAGCCTTTAGTCGCGGTTGGCCAGGCCAACCACGACTAAAGGCCTTTTTCAAAATACTTTTTAATTTCTAAATGTTAAAAATATTAATAATATATCAAACAATTCAGGAAAATAAAACTAATTCATTTCTAAATGTTAAAAATACAAATAATATATCAAAAAATTCAGAAAAATAAAACTAATTCAATTCAAAATTTTAAAAATACAAATAATATATCAAAAAATTCAGAAAAATAAAACTAATTCAATTCAAAATAAAACTAAAAATACAAATAATATATCAAAAAATTCAGAAAAATAAAACTAATTCAATTCAAAATGTTGAAAATACAAATAATACATCAATAAATTCAGAAAAATAAAACTAATTCAGTTCAAAATTTTAAAAATACAAATAATACATCAATAAATTCATAAAAATAAAACTAATTCAATTAAAAATCTTAAAAATAGAAATCTTTCCGCCTCCCTCTTCCCACCAGTTCTTCCCGGCCCCCCTCTGTCTTCTCGTTGGCCCCCTCTTCCCGCCTCTGTCTTTCCGCCGACCCCCTCTTCCCGCCTCGTCTTCCCGCCATTTCTTCCCTGTCTTCCCGCCTCTTTCTTCCCGCCAATTTCTTCCCGCCTCTTTCTTCCCGCCACTTTCTTCCCGCCTCGTGTCTTCCCGCTCCCATTTTTCCCGCCATTTGTCACTACATATATGTAGCCCGGCTTGGCCAGCATTATCACATCTCTACAATCTCTCATCACTCTCTCATGGCTTCCACCGCACCCACTCTAACCTACCAGCAGGTGGAGGAGCTTTGCGCCTCGAACTACCCTTGCCCACCGGGCTACCGCGTCCCCGCCGGCTGGAGCCTAAGCGCCGGCGGTGTGCCGGTCCCTCCCGTCCCTCAGGGTACTGCGCGCCGGGTGGCCATCACGAACCACTACTACCTCGACCTCACGCCGGAGCAGCGGATGAATCCCCGCTGGCATCCCGATAACCAGCATACTTGGGACGCCTTCTTCATCAATCGGCGTGAGAGGGCGCTCGCCAGGTATGAGGAGGACGGTCTGCCTCCTGGAAACTTCCACGAGGCCGGCCGTCGGCTATGGTGGTACGGCCGGACTCTGCAGAGCGTCATGGACTACATCACGGCCGGCGATATCCCCGCCTGCGCTACCCTCAGTTCGAGCCACGAGCGCCGCCCGACGACAGCGACGACAGCAGCGACGACGACGGCGGCAACTTAGAAGGCGACGACTACCAGTACAACGGCGGCGGCTATGAAGACTACGAGTATGCATATTACACGCCTAGGCAGGAGTATGACTAAATCACTCCAAATTTCATGTATGCAGGAGTATGACTTAGTCACTCCAAATTTCCTGTATGCAGGAGTATCATCAGTGCTATCTCGAGTCAATTGAATCATTTGAAAATGGACACCAAACACATCACGGGTAATATAATTCACATGATCCATTCAACAAAGTTTGGTACAATAAATTATTACACATCATTTCTTCCCTTGTGTCCCTGCTTGCTTACGATTGTGCCGTATCCATGGAGCATCCTCATCATTTAACTTAATGCTTGGGTCGGTGTTCACTTTGAAGGGCGGAATTTCAGCAAACATATTATAATCTTCTGACATGTCTGTCTTGTCCTCCACTCCCACGATGTTTCTTTTCCCTGAAAGAACAATGTGGCGCTTTGGATCATCGCATGATGTACTGATCGTTTTCTTATCTTTCCGTTTCCTCGGTTTGCTACTCATGTCCTTCACATAGAAAACCTGAGCGACATCTTTCGCTAGGACGAATGGTTCGTCAAGGTAACCAAGATTGTTGAAATCCACCATTGTCATTCCGTATTGCTGGTCCACCTTTACCCCACCTCCTGTTAGCTTGAACCATTTGCACCGGAATAAAGGGACCCTAAAGGAGGGTCCATAGTCAAGTTCCCATATCTCCTCTATGTAACCATAATATGTGACCTTTTGCCCATTCTCGGTTGCTGCATCAAAGCGGACACCACTGTTTTGGTTGGTGCTCTTTTTATCTTGGGCGATCGTGTAAAATATATTCCCATTTATCTCGTACCCTTGGAAAGTCGTTATAGTCGAAGATGGTGTCTTGGCCAACATGTACAGCTGATCTACAACATGATCGTCACTCATTAAATGTTTTCTCAACCAACTGCCGAAAGTCTCCATGTGGGCCTTCCTAATCCAGGATTCAGGCTTCCCAGGGTTGTCCGAGCGTAAAATATTCTTGTGTTTCTCAAAGTACGGAGCCACCAAGCTGGAATTGGTCGAAGCGTGTGGTGTGCTTGATCGAGAGAATGGCCGTCCATACATATCGTTGATTTCCTTCCGATCGTGCCTTTTCCACTTAGTCTCCCCTCGTGCCGCGATTGAGGAAGACCAATCGGCTTAAGGTCAGGAACAAAGTCAACACAAAACTCAATTACCTCCTCATTTCCATAGCCCTTGGCGATGCTTCCTTACGGCCTAGCACGGTTACGAACATATTTCTTTAATATTCCCATGAACCTCTCGAAGGGGAACATATTGTGTAGAAATACGGACCGAGAATGGAAATCTCATCGACTAGGTGAACCAGGAGGTGCGTCATAATATTGAAGAAGGATGGCGGGAACACCAACTCGAAATCGACAAGACATTGGATCACATCGTTACGTAACCGTGGTAGAACTTGGATTGATTACCTTCTCGAGAGATTGCATTGAGGAATGCACATAGCTTCACAATGGCTACTCGAACATTTTCCGGCAGAGCCCCTCAAAGCAATCGGAAGCAATTGCATCATAATCACGTGGCGGTCGTGAGACTTCAGGTTTTGGAACTTTTTCTCCGCCATGTTTATTATTCCCTTTATATTGGACGAGAATCCCGACGGGACCTTCATATCGCTCAGGCATTCAAAAAAGATGACCTTCTCTTCTTTGGTCGAGCGTAGGCCGGCACGACCTTGAAACCGTTCCGGATGCGGTCATCGTGGTCTTTCAAACTTTGCTTGGTCTGCCGTGCTTCCTTTGTATCATTTGACTTCCCATACACGCCCAAGAAGCTTAGGATGTTCACGCAAATATTCTTCGTAACGTGCATCACGTCGATTGCAGAGCGGACTTCTAGGACTTTCCAATATTCTAGCTCCCAGAATATAGATTTCTTCTTCCACATGGCTGCGTGCCCGTCGGCTCCTCCCTTCGAACCGATTGTCCGCCAGGACCCTTTTCAAAGATGACTTTCAAATCCTTGACCATATCAAATACCTCAGCACCAGTGTGTTCCGCAGTGCTTCGGCCGGTGATCTGCCTTGCCGTTGTAATGCTTGCCTTTCTTTCTTCTGGATGACCTTTACGAAGAAATCGACGATGCCCAAGGTACACGTTCTTCTTACAATTTGGCAAATGTACACTTTCGGTCTCATGTAAGCGGTGCGTGCATGCATTGTATCCCTTATTTGACGGTCCGAAAGGTTACTAAGAGCAGGCCAATCGTTGATGGTTACGAAAAGCAACGCTCGTAGGTCAAATTCCTCTTCTTTGTGCTCATCCCACACACGGACACCAGGTCTGCCCCACAGCTGTAAAAGTTCATCAACTAATGGCCTTAGGTACACATCGATGTCGTTGCCGGGTTGCTTCGGACCTTGGATGAGCACGGCATCATAATGAACTTCCGCTTCATGCACAACCAAGGAGGAAGGTTGTAGATGCATAGAGTCACGGGCCAGGTACTATGGCTGGAGCTCTGCTCGCCAAAAGGATTCATGCCATCCGTACTTAGACCAAATCTTATGATCCTTGCGTCAGCTGCAAAATCTTTGAACTCTCTCGTCGATCTTTCTCCATTGCGTTCCATCTGCGGTGTGTCTCAACTACCCGTACGACTTACGGTACTCTAACTGCCATCGCAATAACTTGGCATGCTCTTTGTTCCCGAACAGACGTTTCAACCGTGGTATTATAGGAGCATACCACATCACCTTGGCGGGAACCCTCTTCCCGGGTTTCCGGCCCTCAACATCGTCACCAGGGGTCATCGCCTCTGATCTTATAACGCAATGCGGTGCATACCGGGCATTCATTCAAATTCTCGTATTCACCGCGGTAGAGGATGCGATCGTTGATGCATGCATGTATCTTCGAACCTCTAAACCTAGAGGGCAGACAACCTTCTTTGCTTCGTACGTACTGGCGGGCAACTCGTTATTCTTTGGAAACATATTCTTCAACATTTTCAGCAAGTTTTCAAATGCCGAGTCAGCTACACCTGCCTGTGCCTTCCATTTCAGCAAATCCAGTGTGCAGCCCAGCTTTTTCAGACCATCATCGCATCCGGGGTACAGCGCCTTCCTGTGATCCTCTAACATGCGATCCAAGTTCTCCCTCTCTTTTTCAGTTTCGCAGCGTCTCCGTGCATCAGCAATGGTCCGACCAAGATCATCAACGGGATCATCACGTGCCTCTTCTTCACCTTCCCCTTCACCTTCCCCTTCACCTTCAGCATCCTCCATGAAAGTATCACCGAAATGAGCAAGATAGCTTTCATCGATGAAATCATCCCCTTCTTCATCTTCTTCCATTATAACCCCTCTTTCTCCATGCTTGGTCCAACAATTATAGCTTGGCATGAAACCGTGCCGAAGCAGGTGCATGTGAACATCTCTTGAGGAAGAGTAACCCTTCGATTCTTACGATTAACACATGGACAGATAACAAAACCCCCGCTTGTTCGCATTAGCCACTACGAGGAAATCTTTCAAACCCGTACTGAACTCGCCGGAGAGTCGGTTACCGTACATCCATTGTCGATTCATCTGCATTATTATAATATAAAATATATAATTAACCATCATGCATTTGTTAAACTAACTAGCTACAAACAATATAAATTAAACAATGAACTACACACACATGCATATTTTATCAACGACGACACATCAAAGGTTCAAGTTGCTAACCGCGATCGAGGAGGAAAAAATAAATGAGAAAGCTCAAGTGTGGCTCCAACACTTCATATCATGTTTGTTTCATGCTCTTGGGGCATTTCATCAAACACCTTATGTGCATAAGAGGAACCAAAAGCAAACCTAACACCCACTTGTGAAGTTTGTGAAGAGAATGGCTCCAAATGGCTAAGTGTTGGCTGCTGGATGGGTATATATAGGGGAGGGGCTTTAGTCCCGGTTGGCCTGGCCAACCGCGACTAAAGGCCTTCGGGCACCTTTAGTCGCGGTTGGCCTGGCCAACCGCGACTAAAGCCCCCCACGTGCACCGGCTGGCCACCGAGCGCCCTGGGCCCAGGCCTTTGGTCGCGGTTCGCCTCCCGAACCGCGACTAAAGGTCCCATTAGTCGCGGTTCCTACAGCTTCGCGACTTATGGGGCTCACCGAAAGCCTGTTTTTCTACCAGTGATGTTCATCTCTGTGAGTCAATCCAAGATTACCAATCTCCGGGTTGCCCTTGCGAATACGAAGAAACTCGACAAAACTACCTCAGAGTTCCTCACTCAGATGCAACACATTGCTGACGAACTCGCCGTCGTCGGGAAACCTGTCCCTGAAGATGAACATGTTTCCTTCATCCTTGCCAGCTTGGGCGCAGATTACAACTCCTTGGTCGCTGCCCTTGGCGTGGCCACCGTGCCCATATCTCTCAGTGATCTATACGTCCACATCCATGCCTATGATGAACGTCAACTCATGCTACAGGGACTGCCAGCTTGAGAGTTTGAGACATCAGCAAATCTCGCCAACAGACAGCAGCGCTCTCGCACGTTCAGCAGTGGATGTCGTGGCACTCATGGTGACCATCGTGATGATCGACGTCCTGACCGCCGTGATGAGCGTCTAGAAGATCGGCCCTACGGCCAAGGCAGAGGAGGAGGACACGCACCACTAGGAGGAGGGCATGGTCGTGGACGTGGCTGATGTCGCACCACACCTTGGGTGGATGTCACGTGTCAGATATGCAACAAAGAGGGTCACCCCCCACAGATTATTGGCGGCGTTTTGATGAAGACTGTGAATCCTATGAAGACAAGGAGGTCAACGCGGCCTCCTATGGTGTGGATACCAACTGGTATGGAGACACCGGTGTTACCCACCACATTACAAGTGAACTCAACAACTTGACCGTTTGCGACAACTACAGATGTTATGACAAGGTTAACACCGCCAACGGGCAAGGTATGGATATTAGTCATGTTGGTCATCAATAATTCGTCACCCTGTTCAGAATTTTCATCTTCGCAATATCCTCCATGTACCTCATGCTTCCAAAAATCTTTTCTCCGTTCATCGCTTTACATATGATAACAACTTTACATATGATAACATAGTTTTCACAGAGTTCAATCCTTTCTATTTTTTGATTAAGGATCAGGTCACACGGAAAATAATTCATAAAGGGAGATGTGTTTGCGGGATTTATCCTCTTATATCATCCTTGCTGTCATCTTCCCAGTTTCAGAAGCATGCTTTTGTCACCGCCAAGCCATCACACACAAAGTGGCATAGTCGTCTTGGTCATCCTTCATCTACTATAGTTAGCCAAATTATTAGCAAGAATAAATTACCTTGTATTAGGGATTCCACCATAGAGCTAGTTTGTGATTCATGTCAGTGAGCTAAGAGTCATCAGCTTCCATATCCAGTTTCCACAGGTGTATCTACAACCCCCTACAATTAGTTTTCTCTGATGTATGGGGTCCTGCCACTACTTCTGTTGGTAGACACGACTACTATGTAAGCTTTATTATTGATGATTATAGTAAATTTACATGGATCTACCTTCTCAAAAATAAGTCTGACGTGTTCAATGTCTTTATCAATTTCTAAAAGGTAGTTGAGCGCAAATTTGACAAGAAAATCCTTATCATTTAGTCAGATTGGGGAGGTGAATATGTCAAACTTAACAACTTTTTCCAAACACAAGGTATTGCTCATCATGTCTCCTGCCCCCATGCACATCAACAAAATGGCTCCGCTGAGCGAAAGCATCGTCATATAGTTGAAGTAGGTTTATCCCTTCTTGGTAATGCACATATGCCTCTCAAATTCTGGGACGGGGAGTTTCTGACAACCACTTACCTCATTAATATGCTCCTCAGTCGCACCATCAACAATGAAACCTCTGTGCATCGTCTCCTACACACCAACTCCTCTTTCCATGTCTTTGGATGAGCATGTTGGCCTAACCTTCGCCCATAAAATAAACGCAAGTTAGCATTCCGCTCTACACAGTGTGTTTTCCTTGGATATAGTTCGCTTCACAAGGGGGTCAAATGCCTTGAGGTGTCTTCTAGACGTGTTTATATTTCTCGTGACGTCGTGTTTGATGAGACTGTGTTTCCCTTCCAATCACTTCACCCAAATGTCAGGGCCGTACTTCGCCAAGAGATCCTTCTACTTCCACCGTCCCTCCGTAATCCTGAACAAGGGGATGAATTTATTGATGATACATACATGACTAATGTTCCTACTAAGCCTGCCTCTAGTCCTTCTTGTGTTGCTCTGCCAGCATGATGGTGCAATTTGGTGAGAATTCTGCTGAAAACAGTGGACAGAATGCTGAAAACATATTTGAAGAAGAAGACATCACCACGAGACATGGAGCAGATTCACTGACGCCATCTTCCTCGGGATCGAGCGCAAGATTCGCCTCGGATCAGCCTCCCCTGTCCCATGCACGGTCTGCCAGCCTTGTCGGGATGGACCAAGCCACGCGTGAGCCCCGCGCCTTCTGCCACCGCCGGGACCACGGGTGTATCTTCTACGCCGGCTCACTCTGCAGCTCGTACATCTGCCTCTCAATCGGCCGCACCGCAGACCACCAGATCCTCTGCGCCGAGTTCCTCACATGCAGATTCTGAAGAAGATTCTGCCGCTGCCAGCGTCAGGGCCCCTGGATCCTCTACGGCTCGCCTGCATGCAAACTCTCATGTGGAGCATGTGGTGCCTTTGCCTCGTCCGAGTACACACGTGTCAAGAGGAATTGTTCGCTGGATTTTGTTCGCATCTGTCGAAGAACCTGCCACTCTCGATGATGCACTTGCTAGTACAAATTGGAAAGAAGCTATGGATGCGGAATATGGTGCTCTTATGGTGAATAAAACTTGGAAGCTCGTTCCACCACGACATGGGACTAATATTATTGACTGCCGTTGGATTTACAAGGTCAAGAGAAAGTCGGATGGCTCCATTGATAGATACAAGGCTAGGTTGGTAGCCAAAGGGTTCAAGCAACGTGTTATTGTATTGATTACGAGGATACCTTCAGTCCAGTTGTTAAAATTGCTACTATTCGACTTGTTTTATCTGTTGTTATTTCAAGGGGATGGAGTTTGCGACAGTTAGATGTCAACAACGCGTTTCTGCATGGTGTTCTGGAAGAGGAGGTCTGCATGAAACAACCACCAGGCTATGAAGATAAACACAAGCCAGATTATGTCTGTAAACTTGACAAAGCGTTATATGGACTGAAACAAGCACCTCGAGCATGGTATTCTCGACTGAGTTCGCAGCTGATATCTCTCGGGTTTGTTGCTTCAAAATCTGACACGTCCTTGTTCATCTATCGCAAGTCATCTGTTACTATCTTCATACTTATTTATGTTGGTGATATCATCGTTGCCAGTTCTTCTCAAGCTGCAACAGATGCACTACTGAAGGATTTATGAAAGGAGTTTGCATTGAAATATCTAGGTGACTTGCACTACTTTCTCAGTATGGAGGTTCATAAGACTGATGATCGGTTGGTACTAAGTAAAACAAAGTATGTGCAAGATGTTCTTGCACGTGTTGGTATGGTAGATTGTAAAGGATCACATACACCCCTCTCATCCTCAGAAAAAATCACAGCTCATGAAGGAGAGCTACTGGGTCGTGATGACAGTACAAAGTATAGAAGGATGGTAGGTGCCTTGCAGTATCTTACCCTCACCCAACGGCGGCTCCAGGAATTGGGTGAAGGGTATTCATTTCCCTCCCCAAAAAAAGCTCAAAGCTCAATGTGAACAAAATAAAAGCTATATAGCATATATATATGACATATGGCCATAGATTCACTAGTACCAGCAATATTTCAGTCAAATAACAGCACTAGATAAGTTCATAAAACCATAAATCCATAGTAATTATCAATAAATACAACTAAACATTTGCATTGAGGCATACAAGCAGTACCTTTTCTTGATAGAATAATTGATCCTATTACCATGTAACTCTGCGATCGCCTTGTTGGAAGATTTTGATGACATCTTCATCCTTCACTTGACTGAAGAAATCTCTCTCAACAAATGTAACCAAAGCATTGTTCAAATATTCATCACTCATTTTGTTCCTTAGCTTATTCTTCACATAGTTCATTGAGGAGAATACCCTTTCAACACTAGCAGTAGCTACCGGCAAAATCAGTACCAACTTAAGAAGCTTGTAAACAAGAAAGTATTGTTGATGTTTGTTTGTCTCCACAAGCATAGCTGAAAGTTCAATTATACTCTTCAAGTTTGTAAACCTTCCATCTCTGCGCACATGACAAATATACATGTCTAATTGCCAGGGAAGTCTTGCTAGTTCATCACTTGAGAAATCAGTAGCATAAAACTTTGAAGCAAGATTAACCAACTTCTTTTTATCATAGGCAGCAAATGCACGAAGTGGACAGAATGCTGCCATGCAAGTAAGTAGCTCAGTGTTTACCTCATCAAATCTGCCATTCAGCTCAGAAATCTATCTATCAATGACACTCACATACATATTGACAAGGTATTAACTTATCAATGCCTATGGATTGTAGGCTAGGGTTTAGTTAGAAGTAGAGGGCAAGTAGATCTCGAAGGTTTCAGCCGGAAAGTACTCGACGATTATGAAAACTAGGGTTTGTAAACAATGATTCGATGCTTTCCTCGTCCCTCGACTCCCCCTTTATATAGGAGGCGGAGCCGAGGGATTCATGTTATACAAGTTACAGAGTCCGGGACGGTTTCTAACTCATCCCGCAAGATTACAAATAACGCTTCCTATTACAACTCTAGCTTTCCTTAATAATATCTTGGGCTTCCGAATCTTCTTATTCTTCGGGTAGTGGGCCTTTAGTAAACCCCGGGTACTATCTTCGGCAGGTCCATTTGGGATGCCTATGTCACATATCAACATGGAAGCGATGGTAATTATCTGCACCGTTATGGATACCAACTCTTCTAGGTCGCCCAACTGGATAGTAACGAGCATTCATATCAACAACTTTGACCCTATGCTTTGTACAGAAAGATGTTACCGTCACAAGAAAATCATCCCATCCAGGATCAGACCTCAATGCCTGCAAGTAAAACTTTGTGCAATCAACTAGCTCAATAGCATGAACTATATCTTGCTCTTTCATTTGCAAAGCTCTGCTCAAATCATCTGTGTATCCAAAGATTTCCTGCATCAAGTGTGCCATGAAAACAAACTCAAATGACACAAAGGATGTCTCCACAGTTAGAGCCGCTTGAGCCTCTGCGCCATGGTATTCGTCTCCAATCTTCCTAAGGACTCGTTTTATTGCAGCATAATTTGATAGGACACGGTTCACGCTTCGAAGTGAGAGCCCCAGCGTGTGTCACATGGCCTTCCCAAACCCATTTCCTGATTACGGAGTCCCTGTTTCCACTTCTTCCAAATCCAATGCAGCTATCAGTTCTTCGGCTTGAGCAATCCGAAGCATCCTCATCTTCTTGCAAGACATGCCAAGAACATTTAACAAGTTTGCAAGTTGTTGAAAGAACCAAGTACAATCACCACTCTCCTTAGCAACAGCAACCAGAGTTAGTTGTAGTTGATGGGCAAAACAATGAACATAGTAGGCTGAAGGAGACTCATCCATGATCAGTTTTTTCAGGCCATTAGCATTACCTTTCATGTTGCTAGCTCCATCGTATCCTTGCCCACGCACCATTGCAAAGGTCAGATTGTACTTCATTAGCATTTGCTGAATTGCAGACTTAAGTGTCAAAGAGGTAGTATCTTCAACATGAACAACACCAAGAAATCTGACAACTGCCCTTCCTTTCTTATCAACAAAACGCAAACAAACAGCCAGCTGTTCATTCTGATACACATCACTAGACTCATCTGCAAGTATGGCAAACTGACCACCATCAAGCTCTTCAATGACTCGTTTTGTAGTCTCTTGTGCACAATATTTTATCCGCTCTTGTTGTACATCATGGTGAATCATCTTGCAGTTATGTGGAGCATTGTTCAGAACCACCTTGTCAACCTCTTCGAAATTTCCTGCTAGCCAATTTAAAAGCTCAAGGAAATTCCCTTTATTGACTGAGTCCTCACTTTCATCATGTCCTCTAAATGCCAAGCCTTGACGCAATAGAAATCTCAAACACTTGAGTGTCCATGTCAAACGCTTAAGATACAAAGCCTTGTATTGGGAGGTGTTCGCAGCAAGAGACTCCCGGATTGATGCGAACGGTGTAGTGAACATATCGTATTTCTCTTGAGCTTCACAATGAGCACTACTAACCTGACCTTCATGTTTCAGCAATCTCTTTTTCATGTTCCAGTTCCTAAACCCATTCTTTACAAATGAATCTCCACCCGGACTTTTTGTTCTATCCTTGAACAAGTAGCAAACAAAGCAGAAAGCCGCTTCTTTTTCTACACTATACTCAATCCATGGAAATTCTTTAAACCAAGAATGGCAAAAGCGACGATCCATCCACTTTTATTTGTAACCTTGAACTTATGGTTCTTTGGTTGACATGGCCCCAGTTCAATGTATCTCCTCCTCACTCTATCTTGATCATTCACATCATACCTTGAGATGGGAATTCGCTTCCCAGGATCATGTTCAAGTGCCCCCAAATCAGCTTGTGTTGGTTCATCATCATCTTCATCAATTTCTTCATTATCTACCATAATTGGGACTGGGTTTGCGCCGCTGCTCTCCGGTTCAAGTCCTGCATCCGGTGCTTGAAATAGAACCAATTGCAAACTACTCTCGGGCTGACTAGGTGTTGATCTTTCATCAATCTTTTTTGCTTTTGAAGCTTTTCCCCACATTGTAAATATGGTACTATCAGCAGCACTTTTCTTTTTCATCTACATTACAAATGAAACAAATGAAATTTGAGGAAATTACTCAAATTAGGAACTTGCATCTAGCAGCAATATCCTAAAACTAGCAACTAAATGTGCATCTAGCAGCAATATTCTAAAACAAGGCCTAAAGGCTAAATCTAAACCGAAATCTGAAGAAATAGAGAGAAAATGAAGTCTAAATATTACCTTCCCCTTGCCGTGGCTCTTGCTGGACATCGTGTCGCCGAATCGCCGGTGGCCATCCTCCGCGCCGCGGTTGCTGGTTCGCCGGCCGCCGCCCGCTGTTGGTAGCCGCGCCGTGCCACGCCGCCGGCCCGCCGCCGCCTCCGCTTGGCTCGACCGGAATCGAGCTAGGGTTGCCGCCGCCCGCCCGTCTCTTCTCTCGTGACTGCGTGAGTGTGTGTGTGTGTGTGCTCTGTTCGTGCCTTCGTGCGAACGAATCGTGACTGAGAACACAGCGTGAGGTTGGGTTGGGCTGAGGTTGGGTTGGGCTAACGGGCCACATATCCCTCAATCCCTGTACTTAATTTTTTTTCTGCCCAAATCATGGGTATTCAATTGCATACACCTGCATACACCTGCCGCCGCCCATGCCCTCACCGGACCTGATCTCTCTTATGATGTCAATAAAGTGTGTCAGTATTTGCATGCTCCCACTACTCTGCATTGGACTGCTGCCAAGCGCATCTTGAGGTATGTTAAGCACACAGTTGGACTTGGAATCACATTCATGAAGTCCATATCTACTTTGGTTAGTGCTTTCTCAGATGCAGACTGGGCAGGTTGTGTAGATGATCGTCGGTCCACCGGAGGTTTTGCAGTGTACTTTGGACCAAATTTAATCTCCTGGAGTGCAAAGAAGCAGGCTACAGTTTCTAGGTCCAGTAATGATGCAGAGTACAAATCAGTGGCTAATGCTACAGCTGAGATTATTTGGATACAATCTTTTCTTCAGGAACTTGGAGTGAAAATATCTCAAACACCATGTTTGTGGTGTGATAATATGGGAGCGACGTATTTATCAGCAAATCCAGTGTTTCATGCAAGAGCAAAGCATATTGAGATAGATTTTCACTTTGTGAGAGAACGAGTAATGAAGAAGCAATTAGAGATTCGATTTATTCCTTCCAAGGATCAAATGGCAGATAGTTTTACAAAGCCCCTTCCTGCTGGAAGCTTTGAAGAGTAAGTTGTGATTAGGGGAGGGTGTTAGACATATGGTTTAGCCGTATTGTAGATGGACTTTGTATATGTTTCTCTCACGTATTCCCTGTAAGCCCTTGGACAAAACCTTCTATATATATCAAACAAGAAAGACGCTCGGGATATCCGAGTAGACCTAAACGTGATTTTCACAGTGAGCAGCAGGAATTTTGTCTCCTTGAAGATAAGGCAAGTCCTGTCCCCTATGGAATGTGTCGGTGACATGCTGATTAACAAGAGCTGCTGAAGATTATGGACGCTTTATCTAAAAGAAGATGATTGTGATGAACAAACATGTAATTTGAAGCCTAACTGTTGCAAATGTCAAGATTATGACCTAAGCATGCTAAACCGCTTTTGTTCTGGTTGCTATATCATTCTGCTTGTGCTCTGAGGTAGGTGAGCTTGGAGTAGAGATGTTCAAGGAAGTATGCAGCACATGTTAAACTAGGTTTATGATTAACATTTATGATCCATATCACATTAGTAGATAACTGTACAACTTTGCTGCTGATAGTAATTTGTTGCCACAAGCGAGAATGCAAGATGTGAAGATGCTTTGTTTGTATTTATGCAATTATTAACCAGGTTATGCACCTGATAGAATTATGATAATGGTGATTTTATTTCTGTTTCTACATAATTTATTGATTATGGCACAAAGGTTGGTTTTTAACCGTGCTTGTTAACTACAAAAACGTTGACCAACGGGGAAGATTCCCTCCCTTGGCTATACGTTGTTAGATAGATGATGAGACCTCTCCAGCAGCGGATTTATATGCGCTAGATAACATCCCGTTTAATTCGGTCCCCTTGGGACTCGAACCCGGGTGGGCTGGCTGCGCACTCGCAAGTCTTGGCACTGAGCTAGTGCTTGTTAACTACTACTTCTGTTTTAAAATAAGTGTCGTAGATTTGTCTAGATATGGATGTATCTAGAAGCATTTTAGTTGTAGATACATCTGTATCTAGATAAAGTTGCGACACTTAATTTGGAACGGATGGATTATGAGTGAATCCATCTCTTTTTCATTAGTCTAGTATTTCAAAATGGCATGTTACAAAAACTGTCTCTAGGACTCCCAGAAGATAATTTCACCATTGTCACCAAGAAAACCAAGATCCTTGAGCCTCCTTTCCTGGTAGTACTCAAGGTCATCTAATTCTTGCTCCCTCTCCTTAAAAATATCATTGATTTGTTGTAGTACTTTCTTTTCACCAATCCTCACCTCAATGGCGATTAGATGTCTTGATTGCAAATCTTCTCTTTCGAGTAGTTCTTCATCCTGAATATGCATGCATGTTTTATTAGACTAATTAGGAAATAACCAACAAATAAGATGAAGCGAATAACATTCTTTTAGTAGGCTGACTAGACTCACCTCTTCTATTGTGGTGTGATAGGCAGCAAGGGCAGATTTGCAGGCCTTTTGGATGACTTGGCATATTGATTCCTCGTTATCACGACTCACAGGAAGTTCAAGGTGCTCCCAAACTTTATTTCTGAAGAGAGCTTCCAGGAGAAATGCATCTGTTCCCCCAAGACAAAGTAATCGCAGGTATGGAATCATTTGAGGAGGAAGAGATTCGCCAAGAACAATATCGAAGTATGCAGTCTCCCCCATTCCGTTTAACTCTGCAATGTCAAGCTTGTCTCCATAGAATGGATCAGATTCAGAGATCTCCAGCGTCAGAGTATACGAGTCCCTTGACGAGTTCCATTCAGTGAACCCATAGTCAAGTGCCAATTCAGCATTACTCTTGTCCAGGTCATACTGAACGTATACCTGTCAAGGTATATTTCTTTGTATAAGTAGCACATATCTTAGCTTACTCAGTTGAGATCATTAAAATGTTGGTTATGAAACATACATTTTGAGGGCATTTAGATAACTAAATATGGGAAGTTCATGCGCACCTGTTCCCCAGATTTAACTTCCAGTGGCGTCCGCAAAGAGAACACGACATCCCTGCCCAGGAAACCCTTTCCTTTGATCTCCCAACAGGGCTCTTTTGAGGTAATATCGCCACTGTGATTTATCTGATTTGATAAAGCACCAACATGATTAGAACTGGATGCATTCCAAATTTCAGGTGTATTACGCATTGAAAGATTAAAGACACATGAAAGCAGTCTCTATCGGGAAATATTAAGTAGAAACTGTTAGCATGGCAACTTAATCTCCAAAATTACACGAATGACTATTGGAATAATGGGAGTTGGCCTGGAGGTTTTTTGGATTAGCAACATCAGCATTCGCAAAAAAAAAAAAAAGTATTAGCAACATCAGACCATGTTGGTGTGTTTTGTGATGGAAGATCGTCTTACCAGATCAGCAAACGGTATGAGAGCAAGCTTGTCTCCACGGAGCTCTGGAAAAACTCTTGATCTCAGTACTCCAAATGCCCAAAGGAAGTCATCACATGTTATGGTACCAGGGAAAAGATCCTTATTCGGGGCTATGATCTGAGCTTCAACATTATCGAACTCGCTCTGCACATACTCTTTCACGCCCATTGTTGTGCTCAATAGTTGTGTTCCTGCAAACAGGGGACATAATAATTCAGAGAGGTTCGAATATCTACAGATAATTCATGGAATAATTTTGCATTGCACGCTCACCTTGTATCTCCAAGAGCTCTTCTTCTGACCTGCACTGGAGGCACGAAGCCGACCACTCGAAAGCATCAGAACACGCAATATACACGAGGCCGTGCAGAAGCAGCAGCAAAAGAGCATTTCATCGAATACATGGAGAGAGATAGTCAGAGAGGTCAGCGCCACCTCACCAGAAGATGGTGGAGTCGGTGTGGCGCGGGAGGATGGCGAGGTAGGGCGCCCAGAGCGAGTCCCCTCCGCGCGCGGCCTCCCGGAGGATGAGCAGGGACACGGAGACCCAGGGACGGAGGTCGCCCGCGCCGCCGCAGACGCGGCCGATGTCGGAGGCGGCGACGGCGTCGGCGTCCATCCAGAGCTTCTTGGGCACCTCGGCGACGACCTCGCCGCGGGGCAGGCCCCGCGCCGCCACGAGGCCCAGGCCCTCGGGCACGGCCGCCGGGGCCGCCGCGCCCGTGTCCGCGCCGTGGGTGGAGAGCCAGCGGCGGAAGTTCTGCAGCGCGGCGTCGGAGGGCGCGGAAAGTGCCGACCCCGCGGCTGATGCCCCTGTGGCTGCGACGGCCGCGCGCGGGAGCAGGTGGAGGAGGGGGCTCGGTTTCTTGTGGAGGCGGAGGAGGGGAGGGGGGCCGTGACCGGAGAGGATGTGAGGCGGGAGGAGTAGGTGGAGAGCTGCCATGGCGCGGTGGCGCGCGGGGAGGAGACGGCCGCCGCGACGTGGGACGACGAGGAGAAGATTGTTTGGATTGGGAGACGACGACCGTTGGTTTTTTTGCTGTATAATTGGCGGGAGTGGATATGATCAGTGCCCTGAACTTGGTCCGGTCGAACCGGATACACTCGGCAAAACCTATCTCCCTCCCCGCGCCGCCGCCGCCACCCTCTCTGCCCGCCAACAGCATCCAGCCATGGCGACCGAGCTGGCGTACGCCCCGCCGATGAAGGCCGGCAAGGAGGGGTTCCAGGGGACGCAGGAGGCGCAGCACAGGATCCGCATCACCCTCTCCTCCAAGAGCGTCAAGAACCTCGAGAAGGGTAGCCATCTTCGCCCGCTCCCCGTCATGTTCTCGCTTCGGTGCTTCTCCGTGTGACTCTGATATCATGTTCGTTCTGTGTCGCGACAGTTTGCTCCGATCTTGTCAAGGGAGCCAAGGACAAGAGCCTCAGGGTCAAGGGCCCCGTCAGGATGCCCACCAAGGTGCTCAACATCACCACCAGGAAGTCCCCCTGCGGAGAAGGTGATGACGCCTCTACTTCCCTCGTGGCTCGCGCTGTTTCATTTCCATTTAGTCTGCTAGCGTGTACAAATTGCTGGTTGCATAGTTGTTCGATTAGTCATCCTGATGATAAACCTGATATCCTGAATTGACGACAAGAGGGGATTTCAAATGCCAGTCCATTTGAAATTCTAGTTCAGCAACGGTGAGATACACGAATATGGAAAAAAGATTGATGCAATCTTGCAAACAATTGGTCAGACTTAATAAGTGGGAGAGTCAGATATGGGGCATAACCTAATGCATGCTTGACAAAGAGACTGCACCTGCTGCTCCAGCAAATTCTGTTCAACCTCACAAACGTGTAATGGTGATCTGTAAATTTGCAGTCATACATAGCTTTTAATTAGTTGAATCTGTTGCAAAACGATAGTAGACGTACAATTCCTTGAACTTACCAGACTTGGCACAACAGCCAAAGATCAAAATACCACATAACAAAGCAGATGGGAAAATGAGAGACGGACCTCAGCCATCTAATTCTCCCAAGTCTTATCTTTGAACAGCCAATGCTCTAGATTACTGCCTTTCGAGTGCTGCATGCTTATGACTCATCCTGCGTGTCTTCAACAGACAAATAGTCAGCTGATCAGTTGATCTGGAAGTGGAGTCCTAGCGGTGTTTAATCCGCACGCTCCTGCTACCTCGCCTCCTTCATTGCAACGCCGAGGCCTGCAACACAACCCTCGCTGCGTCCTGTGTGACCAGGAGCCGGAGACAATGCATCATCTGCTCATCACCTTCCCCTTCTGGAGGCAAGTTTGGCACGAGATACTGTCCTGGCTACGACTGAAGCACAGGCCACCTGAGGACGACTCATCGCTCAATGACTGGTGGTTAACTGCCAATCAGGCCACGCCGAAGGTCATGTGCAAAGGTCTTGCCTCTGCAACCCTGCTGACTGCCAACATTGTAATGCCTGCATCTTCAAAAACGAGCAACCGTCTGTTACCAGGCTCCTAGAAAGGATTAGGCTAGAGGCGGCACTCTGGGCGAAAACCGGAGCTGCTGGTCTAAGAGTAATAATCCCAACAACCTGGGACGTCCACTAAATCTCTGTAACGAATGATGTAATCACCTCCTAGGAGGTTTGTACCCTTCTTCTTTTCGATGAAAAGAAACACAAAGTCTTTGCGTTTTCTCGAAAAAAAAGGCGAAAGCTACGCACTATAGTACTGTACAGTGAGCTTTTTGTTAGTATCTTATTTCCAGATAACATCTGTGCATGTACACATCATGCTAGAAACCTGATTGTGTCTGCTGATTCCAACAATATCCGTTGCCCTTTTCGTCTTCTAGTACTCATCTTCATTATTTGTCCCTTCCAATTCATGTCTTCCTTTGATTCAAGTAACCTTGCTCGCCGCCGGTCCGTGGAATCCTCCGCCTCCGCCGGCCGCTCCGGTGGCGGGAGGCTGGGGATTCCACGGATCTAGGCTTGTACATAGCGTAGGGGTAGGTATGGTACCGGCCGGCGGCGTCTCGGAGGCGGGGAGGCTGTCGGTTTGGAGTTTGGTGTCGGCTCGTTCCCCTTCCGGCGATGGCGCTCCACGGAGCCTCTTCGTCAAGTGGCCGACTTCCTCGAGCCCGCAGGTCTATGGATCTGGCGTGCTTGCTGTGCCCCGTCCGGGATCGACTAGGCGGCGGTCCCGGTGTGTGAAGAAGAAGATGAAGGTGATTTCTGGATACTCTGCGTCGTCGGCGACGTCTTCAGCGGTAGGATCTTCGGATCCGGCATTCGGCGACTTCCCGCTGGCCAAGGGGCTGGTTCCTATCCAAGGCGTGTTGAGGAGCAGCGGCAGCGGCGCGTCACCGTCGGCTTCTGTGCGTCGGCGCCGTCGGGACCTAGAAGAAGGGCTTCGTTGTATTTTTTCGTTCTTTCTGGGTCTTTCTGTAAGAACAGAGTATTAATATCACTTTCCTTCTCCTCAAAAAAAAAAAAAGTAATGGAAAGTACTTGCATGCCCAAGCCTGTATAACTCTGCATCCTTCAGAAACAACACAAAATCAAAATTAACCTTACTGCTTCATAGCACCAACACACACATTGATAGACTACAGCCCAATATTTACTATACATGAACTCTAGAATACTACGCCTTTCATCCTTAAATTGGAGTCTGTCTTGGAATGCGCTCAATGAAACTTATTGAATGTTGACCACCAATATACTCGGACTCACTGTCATGAGCCGCATGAAAGAAGAATTAGCTGATCTGTCATTAGCCATATCTCTCAGCATTAACTGCCAAGATTCTACATCGAGACCATGTCAAAGTATAATATGACACTGTCAAAGTATAATATGACACTTGTCTTGGAAAGATGACATTTAGTTACCAGGCTTAAGAAAATTGCAACTGATCCGAGTTGCACATTTTTTGAACTGCAGTTGCACTTTTCTGAGGTGACTGAGACTTAAGAAAATTTCGGTCGACTGAGACATAGGCACACCCTTTTTTCAATTTATGTTAGATAATGGAAATATTATGTTAATGTGCTTGGAACCGAAGATATGCCAGCAATAATTGAGGAAACTCACAAGATTGAAACTTCAGAACTTAGCAAAAGTGGGAATCTAGTTGGATACGAAACTGAAGATCAGAAAGATGACCTAAAAATTTCAGAAATGCAGGCTTCACAGGAAGATGTGACAGAAGATCAGCCTTGTAAGCTTTGTGTTGCCTGCCACATCCTTGGTGGTGCAGTTGTGTTGATATATGTATGTGGTGACAACAAGGATTGAAAACGGAACGGAAACAGCCGGAAACATGGTCTCGCCTCTTTCCTTTTTTGCTTCTTGATCTCTCCAACAATGCGATGTGATGATGGCATGTCAACAACCACTCCCATAAGCACTCTCCTTTGGAACACGTGCTAAGGTTGTCCTGACACCGTCGCGATTCCTCCAACCGTCTACTTATTTTACCTGCTCCTTGCTGAAATCCCCGCGAGTGTACTGCAGTAAAAAATGTCCTGACAGTCTTTGAGCAAACCATCAATGGTCCTTTAAACATTGTTGGTACCTATATTTATTACTCTCTCCGTTTCATAATGAATGTCTTAGATTTATCTAAATATGTTTAGATACATTTAAATACGAGTACTAGATTATAGTAAATCTAGAACATCTTTTATGGGAGGTAATAAGTATATTTTACAAGCGTAGCAATTAGCGAGAGGGCAGAGAGAGCACATAGCACTAGTTTGCATCGTGGCATTGACAGTCCGGGTGGTGGGCGTGGCGTTTGTACGGCACATCTCACCTACGATACTGCTACATTTCTCCAGCGTGACATACATTCCTCATCGACCAAAGAATAGGTTGTCGTTTGTTTGGCTGCCAGTGGCCTGGCATACATTCCTTAACTCCAATTGATCCTGATCCGGCGACCCCATAAGATTCATTCATTCATTTGCCACTAAACTTGGTGGCAATCAATCACCAAACTTTTCCGCGGACCAATATGATGTAACACACTAACAAGTAACAATGCAGGTATATACGGCAGCAGTGTCTAGTGCAATAATCAGGCACGCACCTGTAGTTTTTCATGGAAGCAATCCTTTTTCCCGCTTTTCTGGGACGAAATTCGGTAGTTTCGTTCTCTTGCTTGCATGAAATTTTTGCACCACATGAGTTTTAGAACAGCCTAAAAATTGGTTCTAGAGGAATCTTTGATTTGACAGTTTTTTTTATGGACAAGCCCTAGCGAGCGCAACGTGCCCGCTGGTTTGCACACGTCGGCAAACGCAGAAGACGAGACATCTCCCTTAACTCCTCACTCCACTCCCATGACCGTCAACCCCGCTGTCTCACCCCACATGGCAGACGCTCCTCCTCCACCTCCGTCGCATCACGACCTTTTCCTCCGCCAGATGTCGACCCAGGAAGCTTGGGCGGCGCGGCAACTGGACAAGCTCGCGACCACCGAGACCAACCTCTCTGCGACCCTAAAGTGTGAGAGTTTGTTCAAGACCGCACGACACGAGGGTGGCGGCCACGTCGGCGGCATCGGGGAAGGGAGGTGGGCTTCTATACAATAGTTAGCTCTTGCATGTGCTCCTATGCACTTTGTGAGAGTGAAAGGTGGGTCATATATTAGTAAAGTGCTTCATTCTTATAGCCAACTATTGTACATGTTAGCTATATATTAACTACAAATGACATAGCATCTTGTTATAGCCGGCTATACTATTGGGTGTTAGACAGTGCTTACTAAATATGCGATTATGAGTCTAAGTGCAATACTTATGTGTGCTAGGTATGTGTGTGGCCAAACATCCGAAAGTTCCCTCTACAGCCAAGTTCATCGACTAATGCGAGCAACAAAAGCATGGGCCGAAGCTGCATCAGAATATTTTTAGCAACCAAAGGAAATGCAAAAAACTTGTCCAAGTTTCGGGTTTCACTCATGCAGCATCTGCCGAGCCAAATCTAAAAACACGCAAAAATCCACACGAGCGAGCTACCAATCATCAATGAACCAATCACGCCGGAAGTGAATTAGTGGAGCGTGGCGAGGTAGGCGTCGGCGAGCATGGCGCCGAGGCGGACCTCCGCTTGGGTGGTGAGATGGGTGTTGTCGTTGGCGACGGTGAGCCCCTTGGCGTCGACGTACCTCAGGTTGGGCGCCCTCACCGCCGTCTGCGCCTTGCGCACCAGATCCACGAACCTCCCCTGCCCCGTCGCGAGCCCAACCTAAGCAATCCACAAGAAAGATCATGCATGTTGGTACAGAGCTCAGGAATCTAGCTAGGAATTGATGGTGAGAACCAATGGAGCATATGCATTGAGCAGCAGAGATCAATGGAGGTGGAGGAGCATCGATCGACGGGAACCTGGATGAAGAGTAGGTTGGGCATGGCGAGGTCCTGCCGGACGTCGCGGACCATGGCCTCCATGCGCCCGGCGTACGCCAGCGCGTCCTCGCGCCGGATGGTGTCCGTCTCGCCCTGGAACCACAGGATGGCGGCGAGCTTAGGCTTCCCGTGGGCGACGGCGGCCCTGGCGCGGGCGACCATGCGGTCGTAGAGGTCCGTGCCGCGGGACCAGCTGGCGATGGGCGTGCCGCCCTGCGCGCACGGCACCAGCCCCACGACGGTGCCTCTCGGTACCCTGTGGGAGCGGAGGACGGCGTGCGCGAAGGACATGCCGGGGCCGACGCCGAGCACGTTGCCGACGTCGATGCCGGCGTGGAGCGGCTCGCGGGCCTCCTCCCACTGGAGGCCAGGGGAGAGGCGGAGCGTGCGCGGGGACGAGGCGCACTCGGGCGGCACGCGCCCGTCCCAGCGGCCGCCCACCGTGGCGCCGCCCCGGCCGCCCATGTTGGACTGCCCCGCCAGGATGAACACCAGCGTCGGGGTCCTCTCGCCGCCGGCAAGCGCAGTCGGCGCCGCGACGGCGAGGAGGAGGGCGAGGAGCAGCAGCATTGTTGCCGGCGCAAGGAAGGACAGTGGGGCAGTGGCGGCGCCGGCTCGATGGACTACCCCTGCTTACAGTGACCGTGCACTAGGCAGCTAGGAGTGGCAAACCACGCTGCTGCCTCGATCGCATCGGATATGACGATAAAATACGGCGTGTTTTCTGTACGGCGAAAAGGGTCGATGCGATGCGCCTACAGTGGTCTACAGACTACAGCAGCAGCAGCAAGAGCCAATTGCAGTCCATGGCGTGGTGTGCTATGCATGCTATCATTTTTGCTTATATCTTTTTCCTCCAAATCTGGCCCTATGGTGAAACTAATCCTCCAAATCTTTTTCCTCCATGCCGACCTCGCTGCAATGGCAGCCATGTTGACGCCGACCTGAATTACTTTGGCTGCAATCTCGCTGGCACAGAGACGTTAGAGCATCTCTAGCGGCGCAGCACATTCCGCTCATGTAGGTGATGGGCTGCGTCTGTTTGGGTCGAACCGTTGCAAGCAAATCGATCGAACACGTAGAGCAATTTTTTAGGTCATCAAGCTTGTTAATGGTGATAAACGTCCCATCAACCCTGCCAATGGTGATTATCGGTTTCCGCGCGAGGCCGATCAAGAGGTAGCGGTCGCGGCGATGACTAGAGCGGTGGAGGCAGCGGTGGAGAGAGCCTATTGGGACGGTGCAATGGCCGAGGGGTAGGCACGTCGCCCCTACAGGATGTTGTCGGCACTAGGGGATCCCCGCTTCCCCGCGGAGAGGACCATGCGCCGTCATGAGGCCTTCGCCGCCCGCCTCGACGGTCACTGGGTGTGCAAGGCTCACGCTCGCGGATGAGCTCCCACAGCGCCGGGCCATCATGGCACACCGGTAGCCAGTAGGTTGGGTGACTACGAGTAATCCTGACCATAGTAGGTCCCGCGACAATGAGTAGATAGAGTCGTAGTTTAGATAACTCGACTCTAATCATCTCTGTAAAAATGGTCCTTTTGAGCAACCAATAAAAATGGCTCTTTATTATCTGCTGTCTAATGGGTTCGGAAACCTCTCAAGGAGACACACAAACTAAGGGCATCTCCAGCGGCGCGACGCAACTGTTTTCGTCCACCGTGACCGAAAATGCGTTTAACACCAACTCCAGTGGGGCGACGCAAAGTGTCCAAGCTGTGCGCGGGTACCCTCTTTGTTCACCCAGGGGCATATTGGCAAAAAGATACCCTCTTTGTTCTCTTGTCTGAGAGAGACTGACATGTGTGTCTGTCACGCGCGCGCGCCTGCGTTTCACCCGAAACAAACGTGAGCTGTCTGTACAGAAAGTGACGGCTAGCGCCGAAAGGTATGCGTGATTATGGGATCCCCGGATCGGGATTAATTGGAGACTTTGGAGTTAAGTGAACGCTGCAGCCAAACAAACGGCTACATATTCTCGGCCGATGAGGAATGTACATCATGCCAAAGAAATGAAGCAATATTGTACCTAGCTGAGATGTGCCGTACAAAGGCCGCTCCCACCAACCCGACTGTCAATGCCGCGATCCAAACTGTGTTCTCCATCCTCTGATTAATTTCATTTTTCTCACCTGGAATCATGTAATATTTCAAGATTTAAGATGTTTGCGGGGTAGAATTAAAAATGAGATGTGCATTGCATCGTAAAACTAGGAAAAATTTCGCGCTTAATTGCATACAAACTTGGAAACTAGTTTTTTCTCGACATCGCCAGGATTAGGGTTTCGAGAGTGCGATAAACTTGAACATGATCTCTTTTAAATTAAGCTTTTGAAAGAGAGGAAACAATTAAATTCAACACATATCATTGAGTGAATGCATTTGAGATAGGTTTCAATTGAATTTCAAACTTAAACATTACATAAAATAAAAGACAAGTAATAATCCAACAATTAATATTATATTTAGATAATTCAAACAATAAAAATAGATATAAATTATAATAAGCTCATTAGAGACACCTTGAGCTTTATTGATTATCACACATGATACAATGTCATTACAATATCCAAATATAAATATTATATAATCATTTCAGAAATTGATAAAGGAAAAAGAAAAAGGAAAATTACAATGAAATAATGAACTAAACTAAACTACACCTAAGCTACTGCCTTGATCTTCTTGATCATTCAGTAGAAAGCGAACTTCTTAATCATCTTGAACCCTGCATAAACCAAAATAAAGAAAACATACATGGTTTGCCAAGTGGCAATGCCACTTGGAATGTAAAAAGAAGTAAAATAGGAAGGATAAGACCAGAACAGGCGAGCTGATCCAACAGCCACAAGTTCCAACATGGAACACACAAGTAGCTCACAAGGCAGTGTGCATGTTGCACAACACACAACCCTACTGGTTAGTCACCAGTCACCACACTACAGCAACCTTGCTATCGACCAAGGGAGCCATTGCCAAGTGATATAAAACCACACAGTGCAGCAAACCCTAGAAACCACTGACACACAAGCCACTAGTAGCCAAGAACAGCAAGAACAACAAGAATAGTAGTTGTTCTAGTTCTTCTTCCAAAAAGAACAAGCCACTATTGAAGCAAACAATGGTGGAGTAGCACCAGCACAAGCCAGCAAGGAGGAGCAGTGCAAGCACCAGCAACCACACTGAAGCTAACCACTACATCAACATAAATCTAGGAGCTGGAGTGAGGTATACCATTGAAGCATGAACAAATCGGATGGTTTTGTTCACCATTTGCACAACCATGCTACACACAAGCACACAAAGGGTGGATTAACCCTGTTTGATCATCATTTGGTCATAGACCAAGTGAGCCTGGTAAAAATGGCAAAGACCAGGGATATGATCAACCTAAGTCACCATGGTTATGCCAACCAATTAAACAGTAGCATCTTCCAAATGGAACTAGGAACGAAACCAACCCAAATGAATTACCAAAGCTACCTAGACTACACTAGCCCTTTTAAAACCATCAGATAAAAGCAGATTATGAATATCTGCAAGTATTTTCAACATCAAAAGCTACTGGCAATCAAATATGATCACCCAGTATGCATACATCCATTCACAGCAAGCCAACAGAAGTGGGAGCTACCAAACCGGCAGATTATCACTGCTAAGGCCACCTCAACCGCAAAACCATCCCAACCATCAAGTCATACACACTTACCATCACCAAAATGGGTTCAAAATGGAGCTAGGGTCCCCAACAGTAGTTGTCATCCCTCTAGCTCAAGCAGCTTTATAACACAAGAGTCATCACTGCAAAACAGTTCATCTCATTTATCCACTGGAACATGATAAACTGCATAGGTAAATAAATTAATTAACTGACAAGTAACAGGGACACTTGCTAAGCATCAAATGAAGCACGCAAGCACATACACATGCTTTACCAAGCATAAACATCCACCAGCACATGGTGAGAGGCTATATAATAGCACAATTATCCATCAGTTATCACAGAGAGATACCACAGTAAGCAATTATCAAGCAAATGGTGATCACACGATCACCAGAGCTTGCAAGAACAAGCTAGAGCATATAAGTTAACCATTATATCACAGAGATTATATAAACAATTTTATAATTGTATCCAGAAGCATATCATCAAGGAATTGATACATATGAGCAGCAGTCAAGCCAAGCAGAGCCCTACCATGAGCTAGAGCTCAATAATCATCACACAGCTGGCACTTGCTAAATGCAAGAACTTCTAGCAGCAGTAAGCCAAGGAAGCAACAATAGAGAAAGGAACAGATGAATTAAGCAACATTAGCTGCTAGAGCAGGCCAAGCAAGCACCAATCAACCAGTAGCATAGCAACAGCAACCAGAAGCAGCCTGGCATGGCCAGAATCCCAAAGAGGGAAGCCTGGCCAGTAACTCCGGAGGTAGGAGATGAAGAGGAGAAGAGAGAGGAGGTAGGCGGCATGTACCTGGAGGCAGTAGCGCTGCAGACGCGCCACAACGGCACGGCGGCACAAGCCTGGCCACGGCGGCGCCAAGCCGCGACCAAGCCGTAGCCACGTCGAGCACAGCAGCCACCAGCACGACTCCGGCGATTCGTTGAGCACCACCATGGCGCCCAGGAACGCCAGCTTGACGTGAATGCCGCGAGCACCGCAACCCTAGTTGAAGTACGGGGTCGATGGCGAACAGAGAAGACCAATCCTTCCAGATCGACGCGGACAGGAAGGAGCAGCGTCACCATACGCGTCGATTGCGACCAACCACGTTGGCTGGAACCGCCGGAGGTGGCCGGCGACGGCGGAGGCGACTTGGTGTCGCGAGAGAGGGAAAGGGAATTAGGGTTAAGGTTCGTCCGCGAGAGAGAGTGAGAGAGAGAATGAGCCGGTTGGGCCGAGCCCAACGGGCTGGTCCAACCAAACTAACTAGTCGGTCTGCCAAGTGGGCCCGAGGGGCAAAATGGTCATTTGACCATAGAAATATTTCCAAATTTGAAAATAAATCCAAAAACCCTAGAAAAAATCTAAAAAATAAATAAAATATGTAGACCACATAAAATTTTGTTATCTATTCAAAACAAATACTTTCATCATGAATTGACCCAAAACAAAAAATGAGTATGATGAATTATTGCCAATAAAATTCGATAAAGAAATTCTAAGCTTTTTAATAATTAAAAGAAGAATAATAAGCCCTAAATTATTTTAAAAATTGGAATCAAAGAAAATAAATATTTTCTTTCAATAAACTCCTTAATAAAAATAACAAATATTATTTTAATAACTCTTAAGGAGTATATATAAATCATGTTTATTCGCCACCTCTAACATTAAATAACTAAACATCGGGGAGGGGAACAACCCTAAGAATCTAAAACATGCATATTTGAATCTTTAACAATTGCCCTTATCGGACAATGATGCTATATTTCAAAACCAGAGGACCAGGGTCAGTCCAAACAATCCAACTGCACTACCTTGCAGTCATCACGCAATTTCATCGCTTGTTCATGTCACTTTGAGTATTTTTACCAAATTACTTGCAAAGTACTATACTTATCACTCTTGCATGAAAAGCTAAAATAGTATTTTCATAACTATGAATATGACTACGTGGTGGGCATTGGAACCATGGTATGAGTATGATGGAGGGTTCCATTGCAATGGGTCTATATCTATCTAGGATTAACAACAAATGCCGTCCAGTGATTCTTGTGCCATAAGACCCGTGTTAACCATAAGATCTGGAGTAGGATGGAGTAGTCAGTTGTATTTCTTCCTCTCGTACATCAACGGATGCGCTTACCGTAGCAGTTGTATCTTGCGAGAACAACCGGATGGGTGAGGAACCTTTAAGTCCCCACGGTAATGCGGTCTATGATGGGTTGCAGAAGGCCGCAAAGGTATCGAGGTCGGATGATACCCAATGGGATATGGGATATGCTGACCGGCGGGGATATTAGTCGAGGTTGGATGATATCCAATGGATATGCTGATCGGCGAGGACCCAAGGTCGGAACTGCAACAAAGGATGGATGTGCAGGATCGCGGAGAAATGCAATACTTGGCTAGGACCTTATACCGAAACTCACATCACGAAAGTGTGAACAGGAAAGCTGTCCGGTTGACACCAAGGTTAAGATCTCTTATGGATAAAGCAACACATCTCTGTAGAGTGTAACGAATCTTGACCTATCACTCCCTGTTCCGGATTTGGAACTGCGAACGCGGCCGAAAAGGAACTCCATGTGAAAAACCTATCAACAAATGCAAAACAGACACGAGCACCCACAAAGTGATGTCCATCAAGTGGAGACACATGCAAAATCTCAGCATATTCCACACAAATATGATATAACGGGAATCACAACCTCAGAGGTTACAACAGCAAGCACATTGTTTGGGCAATTCTTAACTAGCTAGAATACACATGTTCAGACGCGCTTATTGAGTCAACAGAGAAGACATGGGGGCCTTTGCATCCCATATTACCCTGAGGTGCTTGCATCCAGAACCTGAAGCATACTTTCCGATCAGTTCTTCCTCCCTTCGCACAGGATGAAGTGGTACCCGTGCCTACATAAAAATCAACATATTTTGTGTCAGCACATAGCAAAAGATGAGGCGGACGTTCAAGAATCTAAAGAAGCAAACAGCTTAAGTTAATAATCCAGGAGAGCAATATTCCCTTTCATCCTAAGCAAGTACTTGGTAGAATAGCCAAAAAGAGCATCACAATACTGCACGGATCATGACTTGTGTCTGCACTACTTGCATGATCGATAAGTAAACTATGGAAGAGAACCAGCGATAGTTCACATACGTAGACTTAAATGGCGCACTAGTAGCTCCCACAGGTGTGTTAAATGCAACTTCCTGGAAAGGACCGGCCATTTTGCCACGTGGGAACCATCCAAGATCTCCACCTTTCTTTCCTGATGGGCACTCAGAGAATTCTGAAGCTACCTGCAGTATCAAAACAACTGCTGCGTAAGTCAAATGAAATATTTTTCATGACATTTAATAGCGTACGAAATACAGTTTACACTCTAAAGACAATATGTTTAAGAACTGTACATAAAGAACATTAATTATAAACTAAAGGTAAAATTGCTAGGAAGATATTTTCCAACTTCGATGTCTTATGTATAAACTGCACTAGATAGCAGTCACAGGCCTGTCCCGAGTAGCAGGTGCAACACCTGACTCCCAGGTGTTGTAATCCATTAGTGTTCACCACTCATAACATTTTCCAGCAGTCACAGGCAATACAAGTGAAAGTACATGAAAGATATCTTAGCCAGCCAGCTTTCAGAAAGCAGTTCGCTTACAGACTGCACCGAACTACTGGAGGGATTTTATTCCAGCTTGTACATTATTCTTGCATGTCAAGACAATTAGTTGAGATCAAAAAACAAACTCGATGATTATAAATTTTCCATTGAGAACAGCTTGATCATGTCCAAGTAAAAGCTCCCAACAGCCTCTGGCATATTCTGATGGTGAGCTACTCTGACGGTCAATCTATTACTCCCTCTGTCCCAAAATGTACAACAAGCTTTTTCTGCATTCCTTGATGCATTATTTTGACCACTAATATATACTAAATCATATGAATTTGCAATGTATAAACTGTATCATTCCATTCGTCTTATAAACTTCTTTCATTTCATATATCTTTATAGTAAATTTGTGGGCATATTATAAATAAAAATCATAGTCAAAGTTTGTTGACCAGCGAAAATTAAGGGCGCCTTATATTTTGGGATGGAGAGAGTACTACTCTAGAGTCCAGAATTGGCACCACCAATAAGCAGAGTAAGTCATATACCATTTTTTGGACCATGCCTTATCATTTTTACTACCAGCACCTTTCACCCCATCAAATATAATAATCAAAAATAGCCCAACTTCTGTTTACAATATGAAGCAATGGCATCAAAAGTGATTACATCTTTGCCTGACTTCACAGAAACACTATCCGTGCCAAGCTGAGCATGCATCCAACTTTCAGGCACAATGATTGAAGGATTTAGAACCATACATGAAAAAACAGAAAAGAAAGTAACATAGTTTGTGGATTGTGTTATCAGATGAGTACAGAAGGTTCAATCAATTGCAAAACTCGCATAAGGATAAAAGAAACAGGTAAGCCCTAACCAATATATCGTTAGCAGAAACAGGTGAAAAGGCGCGCAGAACGCAAATTGCAGATGGTGAATTTCAGTGTAAGGTTCACTTAACTCCTGACTAATCTCAAGCACTTCCCCTTCCAGCATACTACACTAGTTTCAAAATTGACATTGACACAATTTACAGGAGGGTTTATCAATCTGCCAATTACCTTGGCGAACTCAGCAGGAGGGACCTTATCCCCGTTGTCCAACCAGCCTTCCTGCAGCTTCTTGTACGCCTCATTGATCTTCCCCTGCTTCTCGCACAGGACGTGCCTAGCTGCAGCCACAGGACAAACAATCCACCCGTTACTACTTACTACTATCGAAAAGGGCACAATTTTACCACAAACAAGAGAATCAAAATCAAGCAACCCTTCAGTACAAGCATCTAATCTCAACTTCACAATCCTGCTAATTTCCGAACACGGGCGCAATAGCCCTAAGATCCCATCCTAATCTCTCTGAGTTTTATTCCGATCTCACCGCAAACAAGCTGCGAGTAAGGATCCGTGATAGTACCTTTGACGTAGGTGCAGGTGCCGAGGTCGTCGCCTCCCTTGCCGCCCTTCCCCTTGCCCTTGCCTCCCTTGCCGCCTCCGGCGTCGTCGGAGGAGCTGGCCGCCTGCTTGCCCTTGCCCTTGGCATCCTTCGCCTTCCCGTCCTTCCCCATCCGCGTTCGTCGGGGTTCTTGGTTCCGAGCAACAAAAAAAACCCTAGCAGTACTGCGATTACTAGCTCGAGATTGAGATGACAGTCGAGAGTCAAGGCGAAGACAACGAATCGAATCAGGCCGGCGACAAGGATATTTGGACGGGACGAGCAAAAATGCCCTTGTGCGGCCGGCCCACTAGGCTCTGCATTCTGCAATAAGATCTGCAAAATAGCCTTTTTCGTCCGGCCCACTGAGCTCAACTTTCTGTAATAATATCCTAGTTTTTTTTTGGTAGACAACTGGAAACTTTGCTTTGTTCCCTAACAAAGCTATTGTATATTGACCAATTTCAAAAGTTATACCAACAAAAACTAATGTTCAAGGGGAATCATGATCGTCTTTGGCATGCACGCAACGAATCACCGATGGCGTGACCCGATGCTAGCTCGATGTTACACTTGCACTCGCAATGTCCGAGCTAGGGAGTCGTTCTAAACTTCTAATTCCAGCTGGAAGTTACTGGATATTGAACAAAACATAAACCTAGAAGAAAAAACGAATAATGGGCGAGGGGGCCTAAACCGCATGTTGATGTTGAAAGTATCGTGATAGGTAGTCATTGATGAGAACACCAACACCATCATGAACCAGAGACGGAAGCATCGTGGTTGACAACTCTCCCTGCGACCCCAAAAATCAGATGTGGGCAAAAACACACTAATGCGAGAACCAGCTCCAACACGACGGTGATATGGTTGGAGGTACTTATTCAACTCCATCGCCATGGTGGAGGAGTTGGACCTGATCGCTTTTCCAATTTTCTTTCCGAGGTCCTTTGTGCAAAATGTAAGGGTTTGAATGTAATTTCTAGATTCTGCAGGGCCCTCTTTGTAATTTATGCTGCCACCGCTTAATGAATGAAAGCTCGCGGTCCTTCGAGACCGCATCCCCTGTTAAAAAAAAAAAACTCCATCGCCACTTGCACTTTCTGGACAAATTACATAAGTACACAAATACATAAATGAGAGCAATATTCTCCACAAGCACGAAGATCCATGGTCGCTCTTGGCCTTACGACAATTAAATCAATCACCGGAGGTGGGGGAGGCAAAGAAATTAGTCGACAAGAACGAGAGCTCCATGGCGGATGGAATTTTTTTTTGGGGGGGGGGGGGTTACCTGAAGGATTTTTTCTTCGATTTAGAAAGTAGATAAATATGTTATACATAGAACTTATAAATAGCATAGAGAGCCAATGATGGTACACAAACTTCGGTTTACTAAGTGATAAATCTCAAAAGCATGTCACTGCAATTGGTAAAGACGTTCAAAGTTCATCCAAATCGGTCACCACACATTGGTCTAACTTGTCACGGCATAGGGCTTTATGAAAGTTTTTTTCCATGAAAAGTTACCTGTAGAAAAAAATTAGTTGAATGATTTTCAGCAAAAATGGAGACACATGCTTTATTCTTTAAAGAAATTTAGGAGAACTTAACAAGGGATCACCATTACCATGGGCATGGGTAAAACGAAGAGCACTACATGGCATGACTGACTTTGTGCAACATAATGTATTAGGATATTTTTGTATACTAGATACATCACCCGGTTTTCGTTATGGAGGCTCGGCTCCTATTAAACAGCAGGTGATGTTTCTAGATGTATGCCAATAGACATATCTCATAGGTTTACAAAGATGTTGCTATTTATAGTCTGCTGATGAAATTGTACTTTGTACCAATCATGATCCTGCCAAAGCTCTAGATCCAAAGTTATTCGTTGCATTTTTAGTTGATGGCTTAATGGTTAA
Source organism: Lolium perenne (assembly GCF_019359855.2). Lineage (NCBI taxonomy): Eukaryota > Viridiplantae > Streptophyta > Magnoliopsida > Poales > Poaceae > Lolium > Lolium perenne. The sequence continues at coordinate 192,927,929 of NC_067248.2, forward strand.
TTTTATGAAATGTGAAGTTTTTTCTATATATTTGACGTGATAGCAATATCACTGATTTGCGTGCTAACATGTCTGGTTGCTAACTTGGAATATTTCCTATGAGGTGTATCTTCGTGTACCTATTACTTTCACATTTTCACTACTTAAAAAACGTCCTATTGTGATTTCTATATGCCAAGATGATACAATCTTAGGAGATACATCCTCTTGAGTGTTTGTATCACGAGTATCCCTTCTTATTGCATTTCTATGTTTCTCCTTAACTTAACTTTTATAGAAAAAAAATGGATAAATATGGGATGGAACTTTTGTTGGTATGCCACAAGACTAAGAAAATATGTCATACCATCAGGTGGTCTAGAGTTTGCAGATCCGGCTTTAAACAAGGACTAGGTGTTAAATCCTTGAGAGAAAAAAAATAGTATTTTGTGTAATTGGTGATGGAAAATAGAAACCCAATCTGGTCCTTGCCTCCTTCGCAACAAAATGTTAGAGCCAAATACTTGCGAAATCAATATATGGTTGTTACCGAAGGCACATATAAATCATGTGAGGACAAACAATCACAACACAACATTGGAATTTGGTAGCACGGTTGAAAGTGCATGGACCCCCATGTGTGGTTTTGGTAATTAATGACAATCCCTATGGACTAATGTTTGCATTGAGTTATATTTGTAGGTGTTGTCCATAGGCAATGCTTGAACCATATGTTGGCTTCAAGGTTGCATTAAGAATAAATTAATGAAGGATATCAAGTATCAAGTATGCCTTGAAGATGAAGATGAAGTGATCCCTCAAAGTTAACTTCAAGACATCAACATGATGAAGAATGAAGAAATGAAGTGCAAGTTCAAGATGAGCCATCTCTAAGAGATCATTTGCTTGAAGCTTGCCATCCATATGGTGATCATGGATATGTGAAGATGTGCCGAAGAAAATGCTCTCCCATGGTGGATTATGGGGGAGCAATCCACAAGACTTCATCAAGCAAGCACAATCAAGAAAGGTGTTCCATCTTGTTGTGATCAAGATCGTCTTCATCGAGCTCAAGAGGAACACGCAAGGTTAAGGTTTGCTCTTTATAGGGTTTCTTTCTTACATGTCTCATGGTGTAGTTGGAGACCGTTTTATAGTTTAGTTGCCGTACTATCAAGAGGGCTCTCGAGTGAGTAACTCGATCGTATCGTTCGGAGAGAGCTCAAACCTTTGCATCCTTGCATCATATTTCTTGGTTGTTATTTGGATCTTATCCATGTGGTGATTTAGAGCTTGTGGTTATTTCCATATCAAGCTCTAGTTCATCGAAAACGGATTCCGCATGAATCACTTGTTGCGTTTTCGATATTGGAGTTTTTCTCGGTTTCTCGTATTGAGAGGTTTCACTCTAAAATACATAGAAAAACCTACCCCACTTGTTCTTAAGCCTTTCACTCTTTGTGGGGTAGCTCTTGTCATCTTCTTTACAACAAAATTGGTTTCACCTAAATCCGAGTTTCCTAACTCAAGTTGTTGCATTTTTCATATTGGAGGTTTTACCGGTTTGCTGTTTATAGATAGGTAAAACCTTTATCCATTTGTTTCTATCCTACCTTACTGGACTATGATGGTTCCATGCATGATCTTGTAGAGCTTTTTACTAGCTTCGAAACGAGCCCAAGATCATCAAAATCGGAGTCCGGATGCAAAAGTTATTCAAGTTTCCGTGAAGCAGTTTTTTGGCCGGAAGTTGGCCGGAAGTTCCGGTGGCCGGAACTTCCGCCCTAGTTCCGGCGAACTTCCGGAAATGATGATTCTGCACGCAAAAGTATACTGTAAGCTTTCCAGGGTCGCCCCACTTCATCCGGAACTTGGCCGGTACTTCCGGGGGGCGGAAGTTCCGCCCCAAATGACCGAAAGTTCCGGTTTTAACGAGTTTTGTGCATAACGGGCAGATTTCTCTTGCCCTATTTAAGGGGGTCTTCTTCCCCAATGTTCCCCAACCGTTTGAGCTCGTTTTTGCCCCCATTGTTGACCTTCTTTGAGCTTGCTATCTCCCTCTCCCTCCCATGAATCTTGCATCTATTTGAGAGATAGATAGAGGAGATCTAGATCTACATCTTCACCAATCAAATCCCTCTCTTTGTGAGGGGAATCCACTAGATCTAGATCTTGGAGAAATTTGGTGTTCCTCCTCCTATTTGTTCTTCCTCTCTTATTCCCCCAATAGTTTTTGTAGCTTTGTTGGAATTTGAGAGAGAAGGACTTGAGCATCTTTGTGGTGTTCTTGCCATTGCATTTGGTGCATCGGTTTGAGTTCTCCACGGTGATTCGTGGAAGTGAAAGCAAGAAAGTTGTTACTCTTGGGTTCTTGGAACCCTAGACGGATTTGAGGCCTTTGTGGCGATTTCTTGGGAGCCTCCAATTAAGTTGTGGATGCGTGCCCCAAGCTTTGTGTAAGGCCCGGTTTCCGCCTCGAAGGAAATCCCTTAGTGGAACCGTGACCTAGGCCTTTGTGGCGAGGGTCACCGGAGATTTAGGTGAGGCGCCTTCGTGGCGTTCGGTGTGTGGTGTGAGTACCGCATCTTGGGGTGAGGCCTTTGTGGCGTTGGTGTGCATCGAGCTACCACACCTCAAGGTGAGCCTCTTGTGGCGTTCGGGAGCACTAAGCCACCGCACCTCTCCACCGGAGATTAGCACTCGCAAGAGTGTGAACTCCGGGATAAATCATCGTCTCCCGCGTGCCTCGGTTATCTCTATACCCGAGCTCTTTACTTATGCACTTTACCTTGTGATAGCCATCGTGCTTGAAGTTATATATATCTTGCTATCACATAAGTTGCTTGTCTTGCTTAGCATAAGTTGTTGGTGCACATAGGTGAACCATTGCTTAGAATAAGTTGTTGGTGCACATAGGTGAACCATAGTATATAGGCTTTGGGCTTGACAAAGTAAACGCTAGTTTTATTCCGCATTTGTTAAGCCCATCTCGTAAAAGTTTTAAATCGCCTATTCACCCCCCCTCTAGGCGACATCCGTGTCCTTTCAATTGGTATCGAGCAAGGTCTCTCATTCTTAGGCTTCACCGCCTTGAGAGTAAAGATGTCGGTTAGGGGATTAGCGCACAATAACTTGTTTATATTTGATGGCACAAATTATGATCTATGGAAAATTTATGTGCTTAAAATCTTACGGGGTATGTCCCCGGACATGGAGCGATTTATTGGCATGGGTTTTTCTTCTCCTAAGTATCCTCAAAATTTATCTCTTGAGGAGGAGAAAAACTCTTGCCTCGATGCTCTTGCTTCTCATGTGTTTTCCATTGTTGTGAGCAATGTAGTTACTTCTTCAATCATGCCTTTTGGGAGCGCTCATGAATTATGGACAAAGCTTAAAGACAAATATGATGTGTCCAACATTATTGAGGATGATTGTATTGCTTCCACTTCCGGCCGTGATGAGTTCTCATCTTCATCCACTTCACCAAAATGTGGTAAGACACAAGGTAATGATATGGTGAGTGGTGATGAAAATTGCAATGTTTATATTGAGCTTACTATTGATGATTCTTCATCTCTATCTCATTGCAATGCTTCATCTTTGGACTTAAACACATCTAGCACTAGAAATGATTTACATGCTTGTGTTGATAGTCCTTGCATATCATGTGTAAGTTGCTTAAATAAATCTCATAATGATATGCTTGATTTGTCTTATGGCCATGATAAAAATGATTCTATTTCCTCTAGTTGTTTTGTGTCTAACAATGTAGAGGAAACCAAAGATTCTATTGGTCAAGACAAGATCTTGAAAGGAGCCTCAAGTAACTCCTCATCTTTATCTCACGGTCCTCATATATGCCTTATGGCCAAGGGTTCCACGGTACCTCCTGCCATGGATCCTAATATGTCTCGTGGTGATAAGGATGAGGATGAATATGAAGAAGAGGATTGGGTTGTCTCTCTACGCGATAAGGGTGAGAGCGTATTCAAGGTTATTTGCAAAGATAAAATTGCTAGCACTCACTTCTTTGAAATCTTGACTACCGCTATTGAGAGCCAAAAACTTATTTGGATGCATGAGAACACCATTGATAAAAAGAGTGCTCTTGAACGAGAGTATGCCAATGATGTAGCATCCTTAAAGAATGATCTTGAAGAAGAACAAGATACCGTAGCCTCTCTAGAGGAGCAACTTGAAACCCTTGAGGTGTCTCAAAATGAAATATTTGCTAAACTTACTAAAGAAAGAGACCATGCTAAAGCTAAATTAAAATTGCTTAAAAATGAAAAGTCCAAAGTTGGTGTTGGTCATGATAAACTTGTTAAGGATCTAGATGATCTAGACAAGGCCCCCAAGGCCTTGGAGAGCGAACACTCTATCCTCACCAAGTCATATGAGCAACTACAAGCTTCATATTTAAAAGAGCATGCTATGTTACCCTCTCTTCTTGATGTGTCTTGTGATGATGCTTGTGCTACTAACTCTACTTCTTGTGAAGCATCTATCTTGAAGGAGAATGTTGAGCTAAGGGCTCAACTTGATTTGCTAACTAGCAATTATGGGAAATTGGAAGAAAATCATGGAAAGCTTTCTAGCTCCCATGAGGATCTTCTAGCCTCTCATGATAGGCTAAAGTTAGCTCATGAGGCTATCATATCAAAGGCAACACCTTGTAAGCCTCATGTGGATACTAGCACTACTACTCAAAATGCTATATTGCCATGTGCTAGTCCTAGTAATTCATCCACTCATAATATTGCTAAATCTTGTGATGAATTATCTTCCTTGCCTTGTTGCTCTAATAATGAAGATTCTACTTCCTCTAGTACTTGTGTTGTTACTAACCATGTAGAGGAAATCAAAGAGCTCAAGGCCCAAGTCACTTCTTTGAAGACCGACTTGGTAAAGAGTCATGAAGGGAAATGCAAACTTGACACGATGTTAAGTGTGCAACAATCCCCCAATGACAAGAGTGGACTTGGATTCAAATCCAACAACAAGAACAATAACAACAAGAAGAAGAAGGGCCAAGTACAAGTCAAAGACCCGGCCAAGATTGTTTGCTTCAAGTGCAAAATTGAAGGGCACCATGTTAGATCTTGCCCTTTGAAGAAGAAGCAAAAAGTGAAGTGGCCTCAAGTTCAAACTCATATTCAACCTCAAGTTGAAGAAATGCCACTTCCCAAGAAGAACCAATCCAATGCTCTCATTGTGGAGAAATCTAGTGAGAAGAAGGAGAAGAAAAGAACTTGCTACATATGTCGCGAGAAGGGCCACATCTCCTCCTTTTGCACTATTGGTACCTCATCCAACTCGATCACCATTGATGATGTTTATTCTATTCATAAGGATGAGGGTGGCAATGTGTTTGCCAAATATGTTGGTGCTCAAAGTGGTGTCAAGAAAAGAACCATTTGGGTTGCCAAGCCTATTGTGACTAACCTCTTAGGACCCAACTTAGTTGGGGACCAACAATCCAAAACTTGATCAATAGGTGCTTGTTGGAGGGCATTGGAGACTTGGCTACATCATGAAGAATTAAGGGATCTTCATCATTTATATTATCTCAAGCCAAGTCTTGGTTATCTTGCTTCTATCATATATTCAATGTTCCTCCTTGCGGTAACATGTGCTCAACTCATTTATATTAAAAGTTACTCGCCCCTTTGCATGTGTTAGTTTTGTTCCTAACATGTGTTTGTATATGTTGTGCTTCCTAATAGTTTTGCTTGAGAAATCAAGTCTATGCATGTTGGGTTGCACACCATGTATTTGTGTTTGTGTTGGAGCCTCTTTGCATCTTGTTGTATCTTATATGGCTCTTATGAGAGATTAATGGACTATAACATTTTGGGGGAGTGATATGCCTTTAGGAATTTCACAATCCTAACAATGTGTGTACATGAGGAATATCACTTAGAATTGATATTGCAAGATTATCTAGTCTCTATGTGGTATGTCATCTTCATGAGAAATTCAAATTCTAATGTCCATTAATATCTCTAGTTGGATCTTATTTGCCTCTTGTGAAAATAAATTCCTTATCACATTATGGGGGGTAATAAGCTTTGTGCATATTACAAGCCTAGAAAATGTGAACATTTGAGGTTGTGTCACATAGAATTGATATCGTAAAAATTATCTCTCTCCTATGTGGCATGTTTGCTCAAACAAGCTCCAATTTGCTTAAATAGATTCATTGCTAATATCTTTGTGGATCTTATTTGTGAAAGTTTTTCTTGGCATGGTTTTTCACAACGTGTCCCTCAATACATTTTTAGAAAACCATGTGCTTCAAGTCATACTATTAATTGCTTTGCATGTTGGTATGAATACTATTAATTGCTTTGCATATTGGTATGAATACTATTAATTGCCTTGCATGTTGGTATGACTAAATGAAGCTATCAAGAAACTTTCTTTGCATGATGGTTAACTCGTATCTTTTACCATATGCTTTGTTCGTTGTAAATATGATCTTATGTATACTTACAAACTACCACCGGGAAATATTTCCTAATACCTCTTGTCCTAGGACAATTGGTAATCAATTATGAGGTAGATATTTATTGATCATATCTACATTGGCTCTTGTGTTTAAATTGCCTTATTTATTGCCATGAATTTGTTGTGCTTTGACTCCCATGTGTCTTCCTTGCAACTTATGGATCTAAGTTGTCTATTCAAACTTTCTAGAATTTTAAGAAGATATAGGTAGCGTGATGATCCTAGTTTTGTGCATTTTGTATTCATATGAAAAATCCTAGATAATGCACCAATCTTGGGGGAGCTCTTCTATATTTATTAAAATGCTTAACATCTCTTGATCATTATCAAAAATTTGGTTTTGGGAGACATAAACTTTCTCTTTGGTACTTTGTGCCATCATAAGAAGTGTCGAGGGTTTGGTTTATTTGTTGGAACCTTGCTCTCTTGGGAGTTGGTTATCTCATTCCTTTGTGTTTAGGTTTAATGAGCTTCTCATAATGAGATAAGTCTTTGTAGTCAATCTTGTGTTGATTTGATTCTTTGATACAATTTGGACAACCATTGTCTCTTGGTTTATTTGGTGTTTTGTCCAAATTGTATCTTCCTTTGGTTCTTGAAAGTATTGTGCATGCATATTTAATATATGTATATCTTATGGCATGTGTTACTTTCTTTGATCCAATATATAGGGTAAACTCCATCAAATCCTAATTTGGCTAAGATGTGCATGAAATTCAATTTCATATCTATATGCACATAGAATTGTGGAGTTTGTCCTATATGTTGTAGTGTGTCTAACTACTTCGGACCCAATTAGTTTGGGGACCATTTTGTACTTACCTTTGTGTTAGGTGCAATGGATATGCATTGGATGTTTGTCTCACTCTTGGGAAGAAGTGGTGACTCAATGGTAACTTGAGGCAAGCTAGGATGGTCAATGAACACATATCTACTACATCCACACCAATGCTATCTCGGTAACAAGTATCTTCTCATGCATATTTTTCTAGCATCCAACCATGTGGTTGCATCTTGGCATGAATCTCTTGATTTGCAAATGTTGTGCTTCTTGCAAAAGTCTTAATGAAACCTCTTTATTGTGAATGTGAGTAAGTTGAGATGAATGCATTTGTTGGGAAGTATATTAAATCATGCTCATGTTTCATCCATCCCAACTATGCCTATCTAGCAATTTTATTGCATATCAATTCCTCAAACCTCTCACATGTGCAATATCGATGAAAGTGCAAATTTAGTTATTTCTTTTGGTATCCTCGTTTGTGATACTTGTTGCCTATCTCAATGCATCCCAACTATCTTCTATCCCTTGTTGATATTTGTGATATATTTTAGATGTTTGTGGCTGAAGTTCATGAATGTACAATAAGATAAAATTGAGCCTTTGGACATGCTATTAAGCAAGAATTCTTATTGGTATATTGCATGACTTCATTTTGGGATATCATGCTATATTCTTGTGTATCTATTTTGTGTGTGCATGTTTCTTTGTGGATAAATATCTTTGTGATATTGCTCACTTAGAGAAACTTATACACATAAGAGATGAGACATCTCCATTTGATATCTTATTTATTTGTTGCGTGTTGATTGATCATGCTAAGCAATATAATTCATTGAAGACTATGATGATGCTTTTTGCTCATCCTTGTAATAGTCTTATAATATGCTTTATCATGCCTTTCACATATCCTATTGGTTGAGCCTTTTATTATGGTGCCTCTTACTTGTTGCTCAACCATTTGTTTGTTGCAAGTGTTAAGATTAATTTTCTATCTATGATCTATTGCAAATGTTTGTGTTTTAAATGGTAATGAGGGAGTAAGGATTCCATGTTATGCATATTGTATTCAAATGCAACATTTTAATTTATGCATGTACCTTGGGGAGCTTCCTCATTTTATTTAAGGCACTATTTTGTCGTGATCATTAGAGTTTGATTCACTTGGTATCTTTTGTTTCGAATGATATTATGGGAGTGATGATTCCATGTTTGTGCACTTTATACTCCAATGCAATTTGTCTGGTTTTGTGCACAAACCTTGGGGAGCTTCCTCATATTATTTAGAGCAATCTTCTTGATCTTATCATAATATCTATCTTTCTTTTGGTATATTCTTTGTGGTTCATTTGGTTGCTTGCTTTATTTGTTGAAGCTTCTTGAATTTGTTATCTTTTTGCAATCTTTGATCCTATCTATAGTGTGATTCCTTCCGAATATTCGTCATTGGATACGTGCATTTGATTCCACTCAAATTATGAGAAATGCACACGCTATGAAGGAACTCTCACTATTTTGGCCTTCTAAATTTTTCACCCATTTCGGCAATTGGTGCCAATGGGGGAGAAGTTTGGAGGGTTTAAGGGAATTTGGTTATGTCTTTGCTTTGTGCTTAAGCATGTGCCTTTATTGCATTGCATCTTGTTGCTTTGCATAGTTGAATATTTAGAGAAAACTCCACTAGGCTTTGAATGCCAATATATGCAATGAAAGTCTAGATCATTCACACATGCATACATTATGGGGGAGTTTGCTCTATATATTCAACTTGTTTGTTACTTAAATTCCTTATATAAACCCTCTCAAAGAGATTGTCATCAATTACCAAAATGGTGGAGATTGAAAGTGCATGGACCCCCATGTGTGGTTTTGGTAATTAATGACAATCCCTATGGACTAATGTTTGCATTGAGTTATATTTGTAGGTGTTGTCCATAGGCAATGCTTGAACCATATGTTGGCTTCAAGGTTGCATTAAGAATAAATTAATGAAGGATATCAAGTATCAAGTATGCCTTGAAGATGAAGATGAAGTGATCCCTCAAAGTTAACTTCAAGACATCAACATGATGAAGAATGAAGAAATGAAGTGCAAGTTCAAGATGAGCCATCTCTAAGAGATCATTTGCTTGAAGCTTGCCATCCATATGGTGATCATGGATATGTGAAGATGTGCCGAAGAAAATGCTCTCCCATGGTGGATTATGGGGGAGCAATCCACAAGACTTCATCAAGCAAGCACAATCAAGAAAGGTGTTCCATCTTGTTGTGATCAAGATCGTCTTCATCGAGCTCAAGAGGAACGCGCAAGGTTAAGGTTTGCTCTTTATACGGTTTCTTTCTTACATGTCTCATGGTGTAGTTGGAGACCGTTTTATAGTTTAGTTGCCGTACTATCAAGAGGGCTCTCGAGTGAGTAACTCGATCGTATCGTTCGGAGAGAGCTCAAACCTTTGCATCCTTGCATCATATTTCTTGGTTGTTATTTGGATCTTATCCATGTGGTGATTTAGAGCTTGTGGTTATTTCCATATCAAGCTCTAGTTCATCGAAAACGGATTCCGCATGAATCACTTGTTGCGTTTTCGATATTGGAGTTTTTCTCGGTTTCTCGTATTGAGAGGTTTCACTCTAAAATACATAGAAAAACCTACCCCACTTGTTCTTAAGCCTTTCACTCTTTGTGGGGTAGCTCTTGTCATCTTCTTTACAACAAAATTGGTTTCACCTAAATCCGAGTTTCCTAACTCAAGTTGTTGCATTTTCCATATTGGAGGTTTTACCGGTTTGCTGTTTATAGATAGGTAAAACCTTTATCCATTTGTTTCTATCCTACCTTACTGGACTATGATGGTTCCATGCATGATCTTGTAGAGCTTTTTACTAGCTTCGAAACGAGCCCAAGATCATCAAAATCGGAGTCCGGATGCAAAAGTTATTCAAGTTTCCGTGAAGCAGTTTTTTGGCCGGAAGTTGGCCGGACCGGAACTTCCGCCCTAGTTCCGGCGAACTTCCGGAAATGACGATTCTGCACGCAAAAGTATACTGTAAGCTTTCCAGGGTCGCCCCACTTCATCCGGAACTTGGCCGGTACTTCCGGGGGGCGGAAGTTCCGCCCCAAATGACCGGAAGTTCCGGTTTTGACGAGTTTTGTGCATAACGGGCAGATTTCTCTTGCCCTATTTAAGGGGGTCTTCTTCCCCAATGTTCCCCAACCGTTTGAGCTCGTTTTTGCCCCCATTGTTGACCTTCTTTGAGCTTGCTATCTCCCTCTCCCTCCCATGAATCTTGCATCTATTTGAGAGATAGATAGAGGAGATCTAGATCTACATCTTCACCAATCAAATCCCTCTCTTTGTGAGGGGAATCCACTAGATCTAGATCTTGGAGAAATTTGGTGTTCCTCCTCCTATTTGTTCTTCCTCTCTTATTCCCCCAATAGCTTTTGTAGCTTTGTTGGAATTTGAGAGAGAAGGACTTGAGCATCTTTGTGGTGTTCTTGCCATTGCATTTGGTGCATCGGTTTGAGTTCTCCACGGTGATTCGTGGAAGTGAAAGCAAGAAAGTTGTTACTCTTGGGTTCTTGGAACCCTAGACGGATTTGAGGCCTTTGTGGCGATTTCTTGGGAGCCTCCAATTAAGTTGTGGATGCGTGCCCCAAGCTTTGTGTAAGGCCCGGTTTCCGCCTCGAAGGAAATCCCTTAGTGGAACCGTGACCTAGGCCTTTGTGGCGAGGGTCACCGGAGATTTAGGTGAGGCGCCTTCGTGGCGTTCGGTGTGTGGTGTGAGTACCGCATCTTGGGGTGAGGCCTTTGTGGCGTTGGTGTGCATCGAGCTACCACACCTCAAGGTGAGCCTCTTGTGGCGTTCGGGAGCACTAAGCCACCGCACCTCTCCACCGGAGATTAGCACTCGCAAGAGTGTGAACTCCGGGATAAATCATCGTCTCCCGCGTGCCTCGGTTATCTCTATACCCGAGCTCTTTACTTATGCACTTTACCTTGTGATAGCCATCGTGCTTGAAGTTATATATATCTTGCTATCACATAAGTTGCTTGTCTTGCTTAGCATAAGTTGTTGGTGCACATAGGTGAACCATTGCTTAGAATAAGTTGTTGGTGCACATAGGTGAACCATAGTATATAGGCTTTGGGCTTGACAAAGTAAACGCTAGTTTTATTCCGCATTTGTTAAGCCCATCTCGTAAAAGTTTTAAATCGCCTATTCACCCCCCCCCCCCCCCCCTCTAGGCGACATCCGTATCCTTTCAACGGTTCAGTGAGTAACGCTTACATCCGCGGGCCTGCTTAATGGGTGCTCCTTCCCCTGTATTAATCGACATAGTACCACCAACGACAAGTTCGTTGAGGACAATGGACACATCATATCTCTAACACCATGCCGGACAGGTAGCCCCTGCCACGGGTGTTGGACTATCCTTACAAAAATCTTTTGGCTAACCTAAAACTTGCATCTAGTCTATTTTTACTATCCCACGGTGCCGTCATAAATTAGACCAGGTTAAGAGTTTCACTCCAATATGTAATCTACCACTAATGATAAGTCCAATTGTAGCTAAGCACATATACATATTCTACACATATCACAATAGTTGTTTTAGCTGAAGCTAGATTTGATTCCCAATTATTGCTAAACTTAATTAATCAGCGTGTGACAGTCACCCGTTCCACCTCGTCCGGCCGAATCGGGGGAACCACTTCATTCCGGATCTAGAGGGAATATTCCATTTGGAGGAACCACTTCATTCCATTCCAGTTTGTAACCGAACGCAGGAACGGGCTCTGGGTGCGGAACGGTTCCATTCCGTTCCACCCCATCCCCAAACCGAACACACCCTAAGAGTTTGACTCCAATATGTAATCTACCACTAATGATAATTCCAATTGTAGCTAAGCACATATACACTAGATGGACATGCGCGCTTCGCCGCGCCGCCTACAGTGCGCTAGACCTTTCTGTGGTAAACGTGGTGGTCATTTGCATTGGCATTTCCGTGAGAGCCACGGAGAGCGGCGATTTTGAAGGAGCCGGTAGGTGTAGGTGTCATATCTACCGTCTATTTTGTGCTTTGAGATTGGTGAGGTTTTTAACATTTGTCTAATATAAAACTAATAATTGAAATACAAGTGAAACTTTTTTGAAACTAAAATGATACATGGAAAATATTGTGAAACAGTCTGACAAAAAGTGAAACTGATGACATCATTGATGACGTCACTACGGTTTGTTTCAAAAAAATATTAGTGTTTCAGTTATATTTCAATTATGTTTCAAATTTGTTTCATAATTTTGTGAAAAAATTGGTCAGCACATGGCTAACGTCATTGCTGACGTCACTCCGGTAGGTACCGGCGCCTGTAAAAACAAGTTTTCGGAGAGCCACGTTCATGTGGGTCATAACATGTTTAGTTTTGTTATTCATAAATTAAACCACTTTTTAATCCTTATAAAATGATCATCGGGGACACACGGACATTGTAACGTAAATAGCAGTCTATAAATTAATTGTGAGCCACAATACGAAGAGACCATGGGGACGAAAGAACCCTGAATCTTTCATGTTTTGTGTACATGAAAGAAATGTATCAAATTCGCTTTAAATGTACCAGAGACACTCAAATCTCCTAACCACTGCACTAACGAATCCAAGATTAGTTCCTCTTTATAATGTCTACAACTTTTATGCCAACCAAAAGATGACCCCAGTAAGTAGAATTAGAAGATACAGAAGAGTGTAGCTAAATGACTAATAGCTGGTATTAACCTCATTTATTTTCGATAATGGTAAGCTGTCTTCTATCCATATATAGGTTTTTAATGATCCATAGAATTCTTTGGATGTAATAAAAAAATTGAGGCTATCATGCTACTATGTTTGACTCACGGTGAAGATTGAGAGCCACGTAAGAGTTATAAAATACTCGTGAGGCCAATTGTAGCCATCTTTCTTAATTAAGCCAGCACGCTAAAACAGTACATCCACTTGAGCAATGAACCTAACTAAGAAGCATATCTTTTTACTGAAATTTCTGAACCTCTTGTATAACTAATTACTTCTGAACCTCACTTTTCATGCCTGGCATTGTTAAGCATATTTTTTTAGGCAAAGCTGGTTTTGAAATTCTTTGCGCTGAAGCTGCCATAAAAGTTACTGTGCTAAATCAAGACATATTTTAGGACACCTTAATTTTGTGAAGACCCCAAATTAAGCTGACTCCTACAATGATAGAACTTTATATCTAGCCATCACAGGTAATGTTCTCACATCAAGAACTACATATCTGCACACCAGCGACACAGTTATAAGGCACTCAATGGGAGGATCCATGTCTTACTTTTGTGCACTTGACTTCTATATAAGTACACAAGATTCAAGGTTTCACAAATACATCCAATGTCCAGACTACTAATTCCTTCCAAGTTGTAGATCGTGATACTGTAGCATACTCCTAACTGGGCATTCTAATTTTTAAATTTTGTTAGCATTTGAGTTGTCGACCTTTTTCTCAAACTCTATCCCCAGATCAATCTTGGTATCTACAATGTTCAACTCGTGACCTTCGGACAGACTCATGTTAGTAATGTAGTTTTGCTTTGCCTCCTACTTTTCCAAATATGCAGTGAACACAAATTTAACGGACACAAGCATGATACTATACCACAAGCACAAGCACAAGCCTGTAACATCAGCAGCATAGAGCGAGCTCTTCCCTATATAATTCAGTATGCTTTCTATCTCTTTTTCTCTTACCATGCATAAGAACAAGCTCATAATAGCCTATATAAAAGCTAAACACTTTAGCCAATCCCTCCTTGATTTGGTTGTTGTAGATAGCCTATTTTCTCTCACGTTCGTCCAAACAGCTAGCAACACATACCCTCCTCTTCCGTTTCTTACTTGTTCAGTCCATAGATAATTTTCGTTTGGTTTTTTATATATGTAAATGGACAACTGGTAACTGGTTCCAAGACCTCCTTCCTTCTGATTTTGCACGCCTCTCCCGGTTAGGATATGTTCGGTTCCTCTGGAAACATCTAGTTCATGGGCCATACCGTCCACCGTTTGGTAACAGAACACCTCTAGTTAGGTACATGCTCTTTTATAATGGTGAAAGCTAAACACACAAATGGACACTATAAGGAACTGAGTTTCAGAAAACTTACAGTATGCAGTATGAAATGAACTTACTGATATTGTCTCCATGAAGATCTAGGATTCCAGGCTAAACCTAGTAGACCATGCATTGAGCGATCATGTATAAAGTCTCATATACTCTTGCGTTGACATTTTGAATACCCAGAACTAACATGAACAATCTTTCTTACTGTGATCTTGGATTCAGTTTAACATGTGTCAACCTAGTACCATGATGAAAGAAAAAGGTAATCTTGCTAGTTGACTTACAGGGAATGAAGCACAGTAGGACGTGATAAATTGTGCTCTTTGTACATCAGCAACAAAATGAGCAAACAGAAGAGGAAGAGTAACATTGAAAATGCATAGCATTGCATAAAGCAGCGGGCTAGATAATTTCAGAGAACGTATTTTTTGTGGGATTGTCCTCCGCTGCTTTATATAGCATGACAGTTTACATTTGAACAATGAACAGTTTGACACCAGTGTCTTTAATTGCAGAAGCCTATCAAATCGATCTACAGAATGCACACCTTATGATCTAATTAGAAATTAAGCGTGACATGTGGCATATACCTTCAGATCAACTTTTGTCATGGGTTGTTGCCTTTGTGGAGTTATGGTTCTCTAATTCCTGATAAAACCAACAACAATTTCACTAACAGTTCACGATTTCTTAGTGTTTTCAACAGATATGTCCAAGTTACTCATATTTGAATATTTTGGTTTCGGGTAAATGACGGTAAATGTTAGTACTTGTTTCAAAAAAAGAACCATGCATGCAGATAAGAAACTCCACAACACAGTGGTTTATTGAGCAGAGCAAATGCAGGTTTACTAAAATTTCTTGTGAGCCACAATTATGCAATGTAACCACATAACTTTGTCCATCATTTTATTCCATTTTCCAACGACAGCCAAAGAAAATGTGAACAAAGATCAGACCATGCAGTGAGAAAAATTAAAGAGACTTCATGGCATTCTTGTAGAAGCTGACTGTGGCTAAAATGAAATAGGGGGAAACAATAAAACTTGCATCCACTCAACCCTAATCTAGTATTTCTATAACATATAATTTCTATAGTAGCTGCAGTGACTAAAACAATACTTCTTGGAGTATCCCAGTGACCAAAACAATACTTCTTGGAGTATCCGTTCAATTCTCCACAGCTTTTTCCTTGAAACAGATATCAATAAAAGTAAATAATTCAGGTAAAACTTCAGCATATAGTGAATATCACTGAGCAAATCTTATGTTGTAGAGAATAGCTCCACAAAGAATGGTACAGTTTGCGGCGTTAGTGAGCCATCGCGTTGATCGATTAACTATTGGTTGCAAGTTCCACAAAATATTTCTCTAAATTTTCTCACATAATATACAATGCATATAGTTTCTTGCTTCACCAAACATGAAAAGTGGCGTTTCCAAAGTGCCTGGAAATGAATAATTAACTTGAAATTTCATAAACCACGGCTCATTCATATTGTGCAGCAAATGCAGAACCTCCAACTGAATCACATATTGTTATAGTGACATCCTATAGTTGGAAAGTTCTTGTAGTAAAAAAGGCACATGGGCAGTGTACATGTTAAGTGTTCAATTACGATTTGAACATGGCCAATGCACATTAACAATAGAAAGTCTGCTCGATATACTTATACATGATCTGAATGCAAACCGGCCAATAAATCCATCTTTTACCTTGCAACTGGAAAGTGGAGAAAGGCCGCTCCTAGGCCTGAAGATCTGCATCCATCACACGTGCTTAACATTCCACATATGATGCAAGACAACAGGAGATACAACAAATAAAATTAGTAACTAAGAAGAACCCAGCCATTTTGCTTTTGCACTGACGGACTATTGTGACCAACAATCGATTTTGTCGGATGCAACTGCAACCATGCTGCCTGGACCCACCTCCTCTCCTACCTCCCCCTCGGGTTAGATACACAGCGGGATGAAAATGAAGTGAATCAAATCTTTACCTGTGTCCCTTCCATGTTCCATCTGAATGAGGCGGCATCGATCTCGACATGCAGCGCCGCCTACACCGCAGCTGCGAATGGCTCCGCCAAGGACCTCCATCCGTCATGGCCTCGCCCAGGACCTCCGCCAGAGATCTCGCCTGCCGCGGCGCCTGCTGGTGCTCGCGACCTGGCCGCATGATGCGCTACGGATGCTCCCGCGACCTAACAGTATTCCACGGCCCCCGACCCTCTACCTCCAAGCCCCCCATCCTGACCGTTCTAGTGAGTGAGATAAGAGGAGAGGCGCCTCACCGGCCGCGCAGGGTTGGAGTTGTTCCCCGCAAGGTCGTCGGAGGCCTGCGGCGGCGGAGCGGCCCATGGAGGACACCGGGAAGGAGGGCTCCCCATGGAGAGAGCTGCACATGGAGGACGACGGCAGCCGTAACCCACCATGGTCTGCGTCGCCCGCCGGCGCGTGGTGGTGGCCGGATCGCCGGAGTGCACCGGCAGCCGCCCTCGAACACGGGCTCAACGCAGACGGGTGGGATCGACGGAGCCGCGCACGACCGGCGCCTTGCCACTGTCGTCGAGGGAGCTGAGGAAGGAACGGAGAATGAAGGAGGGGATAGAGGGGAAATTGCGGTGCGGAGAGAGGGTGGTCGGTGGTGACCCCACACGGCGATACCGCACCGTCAAAGCCCTGAGAAGACAGGGATTGCAACAGACTTACATATTGTATCTAATATATTCTACACATATCACAATAGTTGTTTTAGCTGAAGCTAGATTTGATTCCCCTTGTTGCAAATGCCTCAAGATTATAGAAACATACACCTTCACAGGAATCTTTGATATAAAAAAATCAGTGTATGGAATTGGAACGTGATGTTTGCAGTTCTCCCAACATATGGATTTGAAAAGCTGAAGACTCCCTAGAAATCCAAATCTTTACGGTATTGTTCAAGGGTTGGTTCTATTCCAACTAGAGAAAAACAATATGATGAAAAGAAACTAGATGCGATGACCTTTGAGAAGCATGCGCTTAGGACTCTGGAGATAGTTTCTACTCTGTCTGCTCTTGATGCATTGGACGTGACTCCAGATGCCAAAGAAGGGAGAAGAAACGTCTCGACGCTGAACAAATCTAATTTTAGGGCCGTCTTCCGCAAAAAAAGAAAAAAAATTGATTGGCAAAACAAAAGATTCTATTTGCAATAAATAAAAATTTGGCCCATACAGGTCTCGAACCTGTGACCTTCGCGTTATTAGCACGACGCTCTAACCAGCTGAGCTAATAGGCCTTGATGCATACTTATCTCAAACTTAGTTATTTATTCATAAACAGTGTT
Organism: Lolium perenne; assembly: GCF_019359855.2. Lineage (NCBI taxonomy): Eukaryota > Viridiplantae > Streptophyta > Magnoliopsida > Poales > Poaceae > Lolium > Lolium perenne. The sequence goes on from NC_067248.2 coordinate 192,945,675, forward strand.
CACGAACCGAGCTACATAGAACGCAACGACTGCGTAGTCTGTCTGTCTGTGGGAAAACGGAGACCAGATCTCGGACAAGGAAAACGTTGCTGCTGTCGGGAGAAGGGCAACTAAACATATGAGTACTTCGGCTTACCTGTCTGTGCTACTCCTTTCCATTCTGTTGGTCGTCGCGTTGTCCCTTATCAAGCAAGCCGATCGGATGATCAGTCATTAGTGGATCACATCTTGGCTCCAGCATGAGAAAAGGAGGCAAACACGTAGCCAGAAATGACTTGCCGGCTTGATCGATCTTCCTAATCAGACGCCGGCAATTCATCCTTGGCTACATGTGCGCTGCAGCTAGAGCTAGCTAGCTAGCTAACCTCCTCCCCACATGCGAGAGCTAAAAGATGCCGATTAAGCTAGCTGGCACACACGCACGGAGTTGCAAACATGCGAGAAATAGACAAATCAGGCTTCATGGCTGGCTGGAAGGTCGATCTTTCGCGACTAGCGAGCTAGTGTTCATGGCGGCAGTGGGAGAAACCGCACATTGGATGGGGAAGAAGACGATGGGTGTGTCGATGGACTTGTGGAAGTGCAGCATCGCCTGTCACTACGGGAAAAAGGGACGTTGCCGTGCTCCACTTTGCACGGCAAAGAGCCCTATACGCACGGCAACGGCTTTGCCGTGCGTGCCCTCACGGCAAAGCTTGCACGGCAAAGTCATCGACGGCAAAGCCATCTTTGCCGTGCGCATGCAACTACCGCACGGCAAAGCCCTTTGCCGTGCGCTGCCTTCTCTGCCGTGCGCTGCAAACGCTGCCGTGCTCCCACTCTTTGCCGTGCGGCACAATACTTTGCCGTGCTCCCACTCTTTGCCGTGCGCCGCTATACTTTGCCGTGCGAGGGTCGTTGCCGTGCGCCTCGCTTCTCTGCCGTGCGCGCCTTTGCCGTGCGGGCTACCCTACCACGCACGGCAAAGCCCCCTACAGGCACGCCTCCAGGAGCTCCCAGGAGCACAGGCTTGCGCCACGTGGCCCCTTTGCCGTGCGTGTGCACACGGCAAAGTGACCAAAAGTCCTTTGCCGTGTGCACACACACGGCAAAGGGGCCTGATTTTTTCATTTTTTTGCTGTTTTTCATTTATCCCTGCAGTTCAAATATTGCATTTCACAAATATAGCATATATATCAATATATGATCACCAAACACATCAACAACACCACAAATACGTCGAGCACACATAGTTCATGCATACAATCCGTTACATAGAGTCCATAGTCCATCCACACAAGTTACATAGAGTCCATAGTGCAATGTTCAATATTACAATCCATTACAAGCATACAATCCGACAAAGCGCACGAAGACCATGCCATCAACCTTGTCCTCCTCCGCTTCCGCCGGCCTCATCGTCATTGCCTTGTGACATATAATCTATAAGCATGTTGATGGAATGAACATTTGCATTTGCATATTGAACACTTGAACAAGTAGCGGGTTGGGCACAAGAGGACTCACCGCGGTTCATGCTCCGGATGATGTTCATGTTGTTGACGGTGATAGGTGTCCCCGGGGTCTGAGTGGGCGGTGGCGGCATCCACATGGAGTAAGGTGGAGGAGGAAGACTCCCCGGTGGAGTAGACAGAGCCGTATGGCTCATCGGCCAGCTCATTCGTGCTCGCTTCTGCTGCATCATCTCGTCACTTGTTGCATCCGCTTGCATCATCTGTGTCTGCCGCTTTGGTACTCCGTAATCGTCCGCTCCATGTTCCGTGCGTGCTCCTGGGCCGCCTGCTCCTTCGCTGCCATCTCCTCCTACGTTGTGTTGCCGCGATGTCATTAACATTTCAATGGAAAGCATGTAAAGGAAATGTAGAGACCCGAGGAAGAACATACCCGTAACCGCTCGACAGCTAGATCCGAAGCCCGTGGCCGGGGCTCTACCTCAGGCTGGCCGCTCTTACGACCACGACGGATGCGGCGGAGAGAGGGAACCCTCGCCGGGTCGACGCACCCGTCACCAAACCATAGGCGGCCATGCTTCAAGCCTTCTCCCGCAAGCACCGCGACCTCGTGGTCAAAGTCCTCGGCCTACGGATTGGCCTCCTCGCCGTACTTCGCTTGAACTTGGAGACATACGACGTGCACCGGGTCTCGGATTGCGGGTTAACCCACACGGACCCCGTCTCAGGATCGGGCGTCTTCCTTTGCTTCATCTTCTTTAGCACGGCAAAGACGTTAGGCTTCGCTCTGTCCCGACTTCTGCAAAAGAGAACATGTAATTGAGTGAAGTGACACACCCTTGGAGAGTTAACAAATATATAACATGAATTCAAAGAATGAAGGAACCATTAATTTGCTCACCTCCTTCGCAGGTGAAGAGAGATGGGGATGCTGCCTTGGATATGCGATCCACCTCGCATCTCTGCCCGCTTCTTCTTGCCCTCCTCGTGCTTCTTGAGGTACTGGGGGCATGTCCACCACATGACCATCGCACGAACGCCCCTATCGTCGTTGCCGACTACTGAGGAGGGTTCTACATGGAAAATATAAAGCCATTATGGTAAAATAATCTACATGGCGTTAAAGAAATCAATAACACATAAATGCAAATACCTGCAAGTCTTGCCACGGCTGCATGAGCGTGTCGCGAGCGTCCTCCTTACTCATGTGGACGAAGCGGTCGGCGTGCGGTCGCGGACGCATTGAACACGTGCCTCGTAGTGCATGCCAGTCACCCTCTTCCTTGCAAGCTGGTGTAGGACATCATCGCACGCATTCTCCTTGCCCTCGGCCCTCTTGAAGAATTTCTGCAACATAGGTAAAACAAGGGGCATTAGTGCAATTATTGTGAACCAAGGAGAGTGTATGAATGGTAAGAAGTCAAAAGTCACGTACCCAGAATTTGGCAACAACCAAATCCGCCGCGGTGCCGCGGCCAAGAGGATCTTCCGCGAGGCTGTAGTGCGCCCACCTCCAAGCTACGTCGCGACCACCGGTAGGGAGATTGACTATCCCGTGGAAATAAAATCTAAGTAGGCCCCCAAGGATGTTCGAGTACCCACGTGGCGGTCTCTGCGTCGGGTCTTCAAACTGGAACGAGCTGCACCATGAAACGACAACATCAATATGTATGTGATAATAATTTTGATAATGACAAAATTGCGATAACGAAATGCCAAAAAATAACATGTACCTCCTTCCATAGGGCACAAGAACAACGTGCCCGTAGCGCCGCTCTTCAGCGAGGGAGCTGTGTTATCCCACGCCGATATGGCTTCCTATCACGTGGCCTCGGCCTCTCCAAAGCTGGAACGCATGCGGTAATCCTCCGGCTCACACCACTCTAGGCTTGGATCAGGATCGAACACTAAGTTCCCCAACCCCTCATCCTCCGAGAGGTCGTCCTCGTCCCCCTCCTCCTGGTCCTCCCCCCCCCCCCCCCCCCCCCGGTCCTCCCCCCCCACCTCCTCCTCCTGGTCCTCCCCACCCCGTGGTGCTCCTGGTCCTCCTCCTCGTCATCATCATCGGCTGCGGGAGGGGGCTAGGACTAGGAGTGAGTACCCGCGTCGCATTCTGCCTACGCGGCCGCCCGTGGGAGCGACAGGAGGGGGGCTAGGAGGGGGGGTAGTAGCTCGGCCCTGCCTCGAAGTCCCTACACCTACCAAGTCCTTGAGCTTCTTTTTAAGACCGCCACCCCTTTTTTTTGGCGCCATGCTTCAATCACCTGCAAACACAAATGAAGAGAGTGGTTTATTAGTACGCAATATTGTAAAGAGATAAATATTAGTGAAAGCAACAGAAATATAAGTAGATGAACATTAATGAAAGCAACAAATAATGCAAAAGGATGAACATTAATTAATTAGTGGAAGCAACAAATAGCTACCATAGAGTTCTCTCAAACATAGCACGGAGTTCTTACAAATAACCTAGCTAGACAATCTCTATTACACGGAGTTATTACAAATAGGCTAGCCTCACAATTACTACTACATAGATCGTAGCTCGTGTCGCCATCCGTGATTGGACCGCGTGTCTCCTCATCGTCATCGGGCTCGGCGAACCAATAATCATCAATGAAACACGGAGGTGGTCCATCTGCATCGAGGTCAATCCCTGCTTTGAACGCCTCGAGCAAACTCAGGGTCTTCCGGGGCACAGACATCCTCGGCTTCATCTTCTCGCATTGTCTCCATCCATGCCCGCGTCTTCTTGTTCATCGTCTACGACCATGTCATCGATAGTCGGCAAGCCGATTGTGAAATGGCCGGGGAGCCCTTCTTCCTGATAAAACTCGACACTCCTTGCTGAGGGGTCTACGCGGCGGTAATCGTCCTTGTTTGGCGGGGGCGGCCTATTGCGTGAAGGCACCGTCATCACAACATCCCATCCATGTAGACGTTTTGTCGGGTTTCTGCACGCGTACGGGAGATAGAATACTTGAAAGGCCTGGGTTGCCAAGATGTACACATCCTCTCCCTTATAAACGGAGTTCCTTTCAACTTCGACCAACCCAATTTCAGGATCCCGTCTCACCCGACGTGGGTCAAACCAATGGCATTTGAAGACGACGGGATTTAGCCCTTTGTGAAACCCGTAATTCAGCTCGTATATACCCTCGACTCTTCCATAGTAATGGAGCCCATCATCACCTTGACATACCACCCCACTATTTATTGTCTTCGCGTTGGGCCGGCTTGTTGTGTATTGATGGGTCTGGAAGCGATACCCGTTCACGTCATAGGAGTTGAACGCTTCTACGGAATGGTCAAAGCCCCTAGCAATTTTTCTTAGCTCTGACTTCATCTCTTTGTCGGTTCTAGCCTACAACTTTAGCACAACAAGTATATAACCACAAATGACCGATAAATGTACGAAGTGCTATCTAATTTGGATAGAATAGTACCAAATTACAAAACCAGCTACGAAACCGAAACCGCCTCCCTTATCGAAAATTTGCTTGGATTCTTCCGGGGTAGGCTCCCTGTGGGTATTCTTCCAATGTATAGCCTTGAATTTCCTATACCGATGAAAAGAGGAAGAGTTAGCCACGAACATACGAGTGAACGTTTGCGAATAATTAAATGGTTCGCACTTACTCGATGTACGGCTTCACTTCGACCATGGTGTTTAAGACATACGAGTGGATCAAGGTCCGCTCAGGGTAGGTCCGTTCCGTACGGCTTCGAGCCACTTGACTTGCCACCAAGCCCCACGAAGATGCTAAGCTTGGGTACTTCTTCATTGTTGGCGGCATTGTAACGGAGGACCGGGTTGTGCTTTGTGGGAATGTTGGGATCATAGTGCTTAGTGGTGAAGTTTGCCACCTCCACGTTCGGGACTGCCTCGGCTATGGATGCTTCGATCTTGCATTTATTGCCGGTCATTTGACGAAGCTTTTGTGTTTCTCTCTCGGGACCAAATCGCCAACGGCCCCAATTCGGGCCCCCCTTTAAGCACTCCTCCGCGAGGTGCGGGATCATGTGTTGCATCGGATTAAAAAACCACGGAGGAAAGATCTTCTCCAGATCGCAAAGCAACACGGGTGCCTCTTCATCCAGCTTCTCAATCACTTTAGTGTCTAACTCCCTAGCACAAATCTGGCGGAAGAAAAACTCAACCTCGCTAGCACTCGCCAAGTCTTCTCGGGGACATAGCCTCGAATCATCACCGGCATTATCCGCTCAAGCCATATGTGGTAGTCATGACTCTTCAAGATCCTTGTACTCGCAGCGTTTCAATGTTCAGGCCCCTCATCCGGTTGGCTGCGAACCCATCGGGGAAAAACAAGGAGTCCTTCATCCATTGGAAGACCTCCCTTTTTGGGCCTTTGTGAGGCGAACGGAGCGTGTGGCTTAGTCCAAGTTTTTTGGCACCATTAGGTGGCTGCATGTTCAACTCCGGCCTATCACACCACCTTTCTTGATCAATTCGAGCCTTTATGTTATCCTTCGTCTTCTCGGTGTCCACAATCGTGCTCCAAATGGCTTCACCGATATTCTTCTCGGTGTGCATTACATCAATGTTATGCGGGAGCTCGAGAAACTCAAAGTAAGGGAGCTTCCATAAGCACGGCTTGTGAGTCCATTGGTGTGTCTCCCCATATCCTAAGAAACCATTCCCATCGTGGCTAGGCTGAAGAGCATCTAACTCGGCCTTGATTTCCGTTCCGGTCTTCGGAATTGGCTTCGGGCCACGGACAACACGGCCTTTCTTGAAACTCTTTACATCACTCCTGTATGCATGCCTCCGCTCAAGGAACCGTCGAGCTTCATCAAAGCATGAATACTTGCCTCCCTTGTTTAGCCGAGAAGAAAGTCACGGCACATGCACTTGCGTGGGCAAGGCCACTTCCCATGTGTACACCACCCGCAGAACAAAGCACGTGCTGGCAGGTCATGCAGGGGACGTGTGGTACCACACATACATATCGAAGTACTCCTTCTTTGATGCGTCATATGTTCGGATCCCGCGACCTTCCCAGCCACGAACCAAGTCATCCACCAGCGGTTCCAGGTACACATTCATGTTCTTGCCCGGGTATTTGGGCCCTGGGATTATCATCGACACAAACATGTTCTACTGATCTCATGCGTACGCTGTGGGGAGGTTCATGGGAATAACAAACACCGGCCAACAACCGTATCTGCAGCCGACATACCATATGGATTGAACCCATCGGTTGATATCGCAATCGCTACGCTCCTCGGGTCACACGCTTTCGGTGGAAATTTCTTCACAAAGTTCTTCCATGCGGTACCATCCGACGGATGTATCATCTTGTCGGTGTATCTGTTTCCTTCCACGGCCCACCTCATCTCTGGGCGTATCCTCGGTCATGAAGAGCCGCTGGATCCTCGGTAGAACCGGAAGATAGCGGAGGATATTCTTGGCAACCGTGGTCCGCCTCTTCGACCATCACCATTGCGGTCTACCTCAAAGTACCTAGAGGAATTGCATTTGATGCAATAATTTGTGTCAGCGTGCTCCTCTCCGAATAGCATGCATCCCTTTGGACAAGCGTGTATCTGCTGAGATGACATCTTAAGGTCACCGAGCAATTTGGTCGAATAGTAGAAGTTTTGCGGCAAGAGGTGCCCTTTCGGCGAAGGCTGCCTACGATGACCAGAAGTTCATCGAACCCATCTCTCGCACAAGTTCCTATGGCACTTCAAGGCCATAAGGCGAGCGATGGCATCTAGTTGGGTAACCTCTGTATTTTCATGTAGGGGTTTCTGCGAAGCAAACAGAGCCTCATAGTACTCCTTTGTGTTTTCCTCCGGGTCCTCACTTGTCTCCGCATCCTGAGGTGTCTCCACCTCTACATGAGAGCTTTCAGGCACATTACCATTAGCCAAGTTTTCTAAGCACCTATCAAAACCAGTGTCATATTCCCCCCTAGGTTGAATCTGCCGCACCTCCTTCCTAGCACGTTTCTTTGCCTTTTCTCCATGGTAAGTCCAAATCCTGTAGGACGGTGTGAACCCAAACTTGATCAGGTGCATACTCATAGTTTCCTTGTCCTGTGCCTTTCGGTTAGCGCACTTACTACAAGGGCACCAAACACTTATAGGTCTGCTAGGGATGGCAAACGCCCTATCCACAAACTGCTCGGTCTTTTCTCCCCATTCATCAGTATAGTTGCACTGACTGATTCTGCCATCGTACATCCAGCCACGATTATCCATCCTCTAATCAGCAACAAAACAGACGAACATAGCATTTATATATCAAATAGGAAATAAATGCATCATATATTTATTTATTTTACGCGTGCATCAACCTGAAACTCTACTAGGTGGGCTCCTAGCAGCCGCCGGATCCGTAGATTGAGTACGTTCTCCCAGCTCTACCCCGATCCGAGACAGAATTTCGGCACCTCCCCGCTGCTCTCCCGATACACGTCTCGGCAAAAAGCCGAGAGGGGTGTGCATCCGGAGAACAACGGGGAGGCGCTACCGAAATCTGTCTCGGATCGGGGTAGAGCACGGAGAACGTACCCAACTACGCATCCGCCGGCTGTCCCGATAAATGCCGTAAGAGTTACGGTTCATAATATGCGAGACCACTAATGCATATTTATCCGCGTAACCCTTACGGTCGGGAAGAGACGCCTAGGTATCGCGACAAACTTGGTGATCTAGACATAAAGAAAAAACCTAGGTACAAGAGAGGCGAACGGATTCTCACCCTCGAAGCGTGACCGACAGCCGGCGAAGAAGACCAACGACCCTACGAGAGAATTGTCGAAGAAGATCCGAAACGCCCGTCAAACACCCCCGCGACGCCGCCCCTCGTGTCCACCTCGAAGCATCGCCTGCATAACAAAAAAAAAACCAATTAGGGGCTATTAATAATTACCATGTATGCGCGTATATAGAGTATATGGAGCAGTAGAAAGCCAATGTTACTTTTGCTGCTTTGTGAATGAGGTAATGCAATGTTACATCTAAGAAGAGGACAGCGAGGGCTCGGAGCATTTGTCTTAACATGCTCCATCTTCTGGCTTACTACAATAGGCGACGGGTTACACCGATGGGCAGCCGGCGTTGTTCGATGAGAGGCCGGACTTTGGTACTTCGTTGACCGGTGTTGCTACGGGGCAGCCGGCGTTGCTACATGGTGGCGGCGGCACGGCCGTGTTGCTACGGCGATCCCATGCCTCTTAACTTTGTATGCGACATTTGCTGAATGTGGAGCTTGTGTCTCCCGCGCCACCTCCCCCTTCCCCAAGCGCGCCGTCATCTACGAGCGCGCGCCCAAGGCGCTGCCGGGCAGCTACAAGCTCTGGCACGCCTACCTCCGGGAGCGGCTCGACCACGCGCGCCCCCACCCGATCTCCCACACGGCCTACGCCTCCCTCAACAACACCTTCGAGCGCGCGCTCGCCACCATGCACAAGATGCCGCGCGTCTGGGCGCTCTACCTCGCCTCGCTGCTGGACCAGCGCCTGCTCACGCGCGGCCGCCACGCCTTCGACCGCGCGCTCCGCGCGCTGCCCGTCACGCAGCACGACCGCATCTGGCCGCTCTACTGCGCCTCGCGTCCTCGCACGCCTGCCCCGTCGAGACCTCCTTCCGCGTCTTCCGCCGCTACCTCCAGTTCGACCCCTCCCACGCCGAGGACTTCATCGAGTTCCTCGTCTCGTCTAACCGCTGGCAGGAGGCCGCCGACCGCCTCGCGTCCGTGCTCAACGACGACGGCTTCCGCTGGCAGGAGGCCGCCGCCCGCCTCGCGTCTCCCTCGTGCCTACCGCACCTGCGCCGCCGCTGCGCGTGCTTCGCGCCGCCCTGAACCATTACCGCCGCGCGGAGGGGGGAGAATGGGGAGCCGAGCCGGGGAGGGGGAGGAGGGGGAGGGGGGCCTGACCTGGGACGGGTGGCGGAGGGAGGAGCCGCCGGGTGCACCGCGTCCGAGCGCGACGCAGCGGCGAGAGAGGAGGAGGCGGCGGCGGGGTAGGCGCGCGGCGGCGTCGGGGTAGGGCGCGGCGGAGGGTGGGCGGCGTCTGCGGCGGCGGCGGCGTCTGCGAGGCGGCGGCGTCTGCGGGCGGCGGCGTCTGCGGGAGGCGGCGGCGTCAATGGTGTCGGCGGCGTGTGCGGGAGGCGGCGGCGGGGGGAGAAGTGGGGGAGCTCGGCGACGGCAGCGGGCGGGAACTCGATCTGGACAGCGAAAAAGTACTTGGTCGGGCCGACCCGCACCTTATCCGCGCGCCTTTGCCGTGCGAGGACAGCTTTGCCGTGCGGCAAAGGCCTTTGCCGTGCGAAACTCCCTTTGCCGTGCGCAAAGGATCTTTGCCGTGCAGAGTCCTTTGCCGTGCGGCATACTTTCTTTGCCGTGCGTCTTTGGCCTTTGCCGTGCGCTAGCGCACGGCAACGTTGTTTTTACCATTTAAATTTTCATATATGAAAATTTAGTTTTATTTCAAATTAAATTAAACTTGTTTTTCCAACATGAGTAATATTTCATAATGTTCTTATCATGTTTTCTTAAATCTATAGGGGTGCAAATTCGAGCACATAAATCCTAACACTAACCGTCGGGGTCACACACACCGCCGGAGCACCGGAACCCTAACCCTGAACCCTAAACACTAGCCCTACCCCTAAACCCTAGCCCTCACCCTAACCCTAACCTAAAAGAATGAAAAGTTACATAGGTGCACCCTCGCGCGGAGAAATCTAGGGGGGTAGACCCGCCGGGGCACGCGTTCATTGTTTTGGGGGGAGGAGGGGATAACGACCGCCGGAGCACCGGAACCCCACCAAACCTTGCATGTGGACCTATGATATGTGTCAAAGTGTGATGCTAGGTGTAATGGTGCAAAAGTAGCTCCCCTAAACCCTAAACCCTAAATCGGGAGGCTTCGAGCCCTAAACCCCTCTAAATCCCTAAACCACGACGCCGGAGCTGCAGAAGCATGCATCATAAACCCTAACCCTAACCCTAAACCCTAAACCTATACCTAACCATAAATACTTACCCTTTAACCTAAACCCTAGCCCTAGCCCCTAAACCCTAGCCCTAACCCTACACCTAACCCTAACCAGTAGATCAGGCACACCGTCGATCGTGTGATAATGGCTCTAGCTGCGGGTATATGTGCCAAAGGGTCCCAATCTTTGGTTCTCCATGTGTATATGTACTAAACAAACCTAAAAGAATGAAAAGTTACATTGGTGCACCCTCGCGCGGAGAAATCTAGGGGGGTAGACCTGCCGGGGCACACGTTCCGCTTGTTTTGGGGGAGGAGGGGGATAACGACCGCCGGAGCACCGGAACCCCACCAAACCTTGCATGTGGACCTATGATATGTGTCAAAGTGTGATGCAAGGTGTAATGGTGCAAAAGTAGCTCCCCTAAACCCTAAACCCTAAACTGGGGAGGCTTCGAGCCCTAAACCCCTCTAAATCCCTAAACCACGACGCCGGAGCTGCAGAACCATGCATCATAAACCCTAACCATAACCCTAAACCCTAAACCTATACCTAACCATAAATACTTACCCTTTAACCTAAACCCTAGCCCTTGCCCCTAAACCCTAGCCCTAACCCTACACCTAACCCTAACCAAGAGATCCGCTCACCGTCGATCGTGTGATAATGGCTCGAGCTGCGGGTGTATGTGCCAAAGGGTCCCAATCTTGGTTCTCCATGTGTATATGTACTAAACAAACCTAAAGGAATGAAACGTTACATTGGTGCACCCTCGCGCGGAGAAATCTAGGGGGTAGACCCGCCGGGGCACCCGTTTATTTGTTTTGGGGGGAGGAGGGGAGAACGACCGCCGGAGCACCGGAACCCCACCAAATCTTGCATGTGGGCCTATGCTATGTGTCAAAGTGTGGTGCAAGGTGTAATGGTGCAAAAGTTGCTGCCCTAAACCCTAGACCCTAAACTGGGGAGGCTTCGAGCACTAAACCCCTCTAAAACCCTAAACCACGACGCCGGAGCTGCAGAACCATGCATCATAACCCTAACCCTAACCCTAAACCCTAAACCTATACCTAACCAGAAATAATTACCTTTAAACCTAGCCCTACCCCTAAACCCTAGCCCTAACCCTACACCTAACCCTAACCAGTAGATCCGGCTCACCGTCGATCGTGTGATAATGGCTCGAGCTGCGTGTGTATGTGCCAAAGGGTCCCAATCTTGGTTCTCCATGTGTATATGTCCTAAACAAACCTAAAGGAATGAAAAGTTACATAGGTGCACCCTCGCGCGGAGAAATCTAGGGGGGTAGACCCGCCGGGGCACGCGTTCCGCTGTTTTGGGGGGAGGAGGGGGATAACGACCGCCGGAGCACCGGAACCCCACCAAACCTTGCATGTGGACCTATGCTATGTGTCAAAGTGTGGTGCAAGGTGTAATGGTGCAAAAGTAGCTCCCCTAAACCCTAGACCCTAAACTGGGGAGGCTTCGAGCACTAAACCCCTCTAAAACCCTAAACCACGACGCCGGAGCTGCAGAACCATGCATCATAAACCCTAACCCTAACCCTAAACCCTAAACCTATACCTAACCATAAATACTTACCCTTTAACCTAAACCCTAGCCCTAGCCCCTAAACCCTAGCCCTAACCCTACACCTAACCCTAACCAAGATCGTGCACACCGTCGATCGTGTGATAATGGCTCTAGGCTGCGGGTATATGTGCCAAAGGGTCCCAATCTTTGGTTCTCCATGTGTATATGTACTAAACAAACCTAAACGAATGAAAAGTTACATTGGTGCACCCTCGCGCGGGAGAAATCTAGGGGGTAGACCCGCCGGGCACACGTTCCATTGCTTTTGGGGGGAGGAGGGGGATAACGACCGCCGGAGCACCGAAACCCCACCAAACCTTGCATGTGGACCTATTCTATGTGTCAAAGTGTGGTGCAAGGTGTAATGGTGCAAAAGTAGCTCCCCTAAACCCTAAACCCTAAACTGGGGAGGCTTCGAGCCCTAAACCCCTCTAAATCCCTAAACCACGACGCCGGAGCTGCAGAACCATGCATCATAAACCCTAACCCTAACCCTAAACCCTAAACCTATACCTAACCATAAATACTTACCCTTTAACCTAAACCCTAGCCCTAGCCCCTAAACCCTAGCCCTAACCCTACACCTAACCCTAACCACTAGATCCCCCACACCGTCGATCGTTTGATATGGGATCTAGCTGCGGGTGTATGTGCCAAAGGGTCCCAATCTTGGTTCTCCATGTGTATATGTACTAAACAAACCTAAAGGAATGAAACGTTACATTTGTGCACCCTCGCGCGGAGAAATCTAGGTCGGTAGACCCGCCGGGGCACCCGTTCCGCTGTTTTGGGGGGAGGAGGGGGAGAACGACCGCCGGAGCACCGGAACCCCACCAAATCTTGCATGTGGGCCTATGCTATGTGTCAAAGTGTGGTGCAAGGTGTAATGGTGCAAAAGTAGCTCCCCTAAACCCTAGACCCTAAAGTGGGCAGGCTTCGAGCACTAAACCCCTCTAAAACCCTAAACCACGACGCCGGAGCTGCAGAACCATGCAGCATAACCCTCACCCTAACCCTAAACCCTAAACCTATACCTAACCAGAAATAATTACCTTTAAACCTAGCCCTACCCCTAAACCCTAGCCCTAACCCTACACCTAACCCTAACCAGAGATCCGGCCACCGTCGATCGTGTGATAATGGCTCGAGCTGCGTGTGTATGTGCCAAAGGGTCCCAATCTTGGTTCTACATGTGTATATGTCCTAAACAAACCTAAAAGAAGGAAAAAGTACAGTGGTGCACCCTCGCGCGGCGAAATCTAGGGGGGTAGACTCGCCGGGTACACGTTCATTTGTTTTGGGGGAGGAGGGGGAGAACGACCTCCGGAGCACCGGAACCCCACCAAATCTTGCATGTTGGCCTATGCTATGTGTCAAAGTGTGGTGCAAGGTGTAATGGTGCAAAAGTAGCTCCCCTAAACCCTAGACCCTAAGCGGGAGGCTTCGAGCACTAAACCCCTCTAAAACCCTAAACCACGACGCGGAGGCTGCAGAACCATGCATCATAAACCCTAACCCTAACCCTAAACCCTAAACCTATACCTAACCATAAATACTTACCCTTTAACCTAAACCCTAGCCCTAGCCCCTAAACCCTAGCCCTAACCCTACACCTAACCCTAACCAGTAGATCAGGCACACCGTCGATCGTGTGATAATGGCTCTAGCTGCTGGTATATGTGCCAAAGGGTCCCAATCTTTGGTTCTCCATGTGTATATGTACTAAACAAACCTAAAAGAATGAAAAGTTACATTGGTGCACCCTCGCGCGGAGAGAAATCTAGGGGGTAGACCCGCCGGGCACACGTTCATTGTTTTGGGGGAGGAGGGGGATAACGACCGCCGAGCACCGAAACCCCACCAAACCTTGCATGTGGACCTATTCTATGTGTCAAAGTGTGGTGCAAGGTGTAATGGTGCAAAAGTAGCTCCCCTAAACCCTAAACCCTAAACTGGGGAGGCTTCGAGCCCTAAACCCCTCTAAATCCCTAAACCACGACGCCGGAGCTGCAGAACCATGCATCATAAACCCTAACCCTAACCCTAAACCCTAAACCTATACCTAACCATAAATACTTACCCTTTAACCTAAACCCTAGCCCTAGCCCCTAAACCCTAGCCCTAACCCTACACCTAAACCTAACAAGAAGATACCGCTCACCGTCTATCGTGTGATAATGGCTCGAGCTGCGGGTGTATGTGCCAAAGGGTCCCAATCTTGGTTCTCCATGTGTATATGTACTAAACAAACCTAAAGGAATGAAACGTTACATAGGTGCACCCTCGCGCGGAGAAATCTAGGGGTAGACCCGCGGGGCACCCGTTTCGCTGTTTTGGGGGGAGGAGGGGGATAACGACCGCCGGAGCACCGGAACCCCACCAAATCTTGCATGTGGGCCTATGCTATGTGTCAAAGTGTGGTGCAAGGTGTAATGGTGCAAAAGTAGCTCCCCTAAACCCTAGACCCTAAACTGGGGAGGCTTCGAGCACTAAACCCCTCTAAAACCCTAAACCACGACGCCGGAGCTGCAGAACCATGCATCATAACCCTAACCCTAACCCTAAACCCTAAACCTATACCTAACCAGAAATAATTACCTTTAAACCTAGCCCTACCCCCTAAACCCTAGCCCTAACCCTACACCTAACCCTAACCAGTAGATCCGGCTCACCGTCGATCGTGTGACAATGGCTCGAGCTGCGTGTGTATGTGCCAAAGGGTCCCAATCTTGGTTCTCCATGTGTATATGTCCTAAACAAACCTAAAAGAATGAAAAAGTACATTGGTGCACCCTCGCGGGAGAAATCTAGGGGGTAGACTCGCCGGGTACACGTTCATTGTTTTGGGGGAGGAGGGGGAGAACGACGACCGGAGCACCGGAACCCCACCAAATCTTGCATGTTGGCCTATGCTATGTGTCAAAGTGTGGTGCAAGGTGTAATGGTGCAAAAGTAGCTCCCCTAAACCCTAGACCCTAAACTGGGGAGGCTTCGAGCACTAAACCCCTCTAAAACCCTAAACCACGACGCCGTGAGTCGCAGAACCATGCATCATTAACCCTAACCCTAACCCTAAACCCTAAACCTATACCTAACCATAAATACTTACCCTTTAACCTAAACCCTAGCCCTAGCCCCTAAACCCTAGCCCTAACCCTACACCTAACCCTAACCAGTAGATCCGGCACACCGTCGATCGTGTGATAATGGCTCTAGCTGCTGGTATATGTGCCAAAGGGTCCCAATCTTTGGTTCTCCATGTGTATATGTACTAAACAAACCTAAAAGAATGAAAAGTTACATTGGTGCACCCTCGCGCGGAGAAATCTAGGGGTAGACCCGCCGGGGCACACGTTCATTGTTTTGGGGGAGGCGGGGAGAACGACCGCCGGAGCACCGGAACCCCACCAAACCTTGCATGTGGACCTATTCTATGTTTCAAAGTGTGGTGCTAGGTGTAATTCACCAAATGGTGCATGGCATGGATCCCGGTCCGACATTCCTCACCTTCGGCGATAACACTTATGATTCCCCGGACGTGTACGGTGAAGTGTCCCGCCGCGGGTATATCGGGGGCTAGACTGTGCCAAAGGGTACCACACATGGTTTTCCATATGTCCATGGACTAAACAAACCTAAACCTATGAAAAGGTATATTGGTGGAACGTCGCGCGGAGAAATCTAGGGGGTAGACCCGCCGTCCCGCCGTTTTTGGGGGGAAGGAGGGGGACGGCCACGAGCACCGGAACCCTGATATATGTGGGGGATGAGCATGGAGACTAATTTTGTATTTCACATAGTGTAATAAATAGTCATCAAAAAGAAAAACTAATTAACAAAATAAATATAAGTAGTAGATGAAATAAAATAGTTAGAAAAACAAAACAAAAAGTATAATGGCGCACGGCAAAGGGAGAAGCGCACGGCAAAGGACCCTTTGCCGTGCAACTTGTCTGTCTGCACGGCAAAGTTTGGCCGCACGGCAGTGCCCAGGCCTTTGCCGTGCGCTGTTTCTTTGCCGTGCGGCTTGCAGGGACTTTGCCGTCCCAAAATCTTTGCCGTGCGCTTCTCCAATTCTTTGCCGTGAGACACTTCTTTGCCGTGCGCCATATCTTTCTTTGCCGTGATATGTTTCTTTGCCGTGCGCTGCGCTAATACTTTGCCGTGCATTTTTTCGTTGCCGTGCGCTCTTCCTGCTACGCACGGCAAAGAAATCTTTGCCGTGCAGCAGCTCACGGCAAAGTTTGGCTGCACGGCAGTGCCTGATTTTCCCGTAGTGTGTGTGATTCTTCTTATAGGGGGGGTAGCTCCCTCTTCCTAGCGTTTGGAGCTCGCCTGCGGCCGCCGGCCGGCCGGTGGGTACGTCGATCTCATGTGGTGGTCTCCGAGATTGGACACACGAGGACATGCATGGGGGTCACCTCGTACGCAGCAGCATGCGCCTCCATCACCTATCACCCTATTGCTACGGCCCTACGCGGCTGCACTCTTCCTTTTGGTCATCGCACAAACAGTTTCCGTCCTGTGTGTCTGTGGACGCCACTTGAAAATGTTACACGGAGACTCCTGTTGTCAGCAATTGCAAGGTACTGATACGTACGTCGTGCTGTTCGGCAGTAAGCCTTGCGGCTAATCAAAGTACAGATGAGAGTTAGATCGCACGAGGGCAGCAAGATAAAAGCCGACGAAGCAGGGGCGTTGCCTGCTCACTGTCCAGTCAAAGCTTGGTGCAGGCTCAGGACAGGCACACCCCGACCAGCCCGTCTCTGTAACCTGCATGCCACGGCCGCAACGGAAGCGCAGCGAATGCCGGCACGGCACGGCACTGCTCCATTTTTCATGGACAAGAACCGCGAGGAGGAGAAGCTTCAACGCGAGCCGCGAGGCAACACTGTATCTGATGCGATGCATACTGTTGGAGTGTCGCTTGCACGTATGTACGTTTGAAGGGAATCTGTGAGCTTTCGGTTTAGCATCAATAATTTGCCATTCTTATAGCTGATATAGGCGAGATATCGTGCCTACTCGATGCAGATATTGTTGGGCAAACCGGAGCCCAAATTCGGATTAGCACACACCTCATATTCATCGTGTATCTTTATTGATTAATGTTAATTTATATTTAGTAAGATAAAGTTAGATATTGGAATATTCAAGTGTTCAATCACACTGTGATCTTGGTAACCAATCTTTTTAGGTGTAACTATTTCTCAGTCAACTAAGAACCACCTTCGTTCTCAGTTAGATGATGTCATCAAATCTCAGTTGCAACTCATATTGCAACTCGTAACTAGCACGAATCACAATGTAAATTAAATGGTGTAGAACTTTATTGAGCATGAAGTTAGTTCTCAGCTAGCTAAGAACTAGCAAATCCCAATCATTTTTTATTACAAAGACCGTATTCACAGTTGTCTTCCTCTCATATATAGACTTCGACTTCTGCCACATATCTTAAACATTTGTTTCAACTACAACGAGGTGGAATATATTATGGTTAATGTATAAGCGAATCATACCCACTACATGTGGATAACTCCATGTTTCTTCCATGACCCAAGACACTATCTTCTCTTTCACAATTCGCTCGAGCAAGTCATTGTCCTTCTCCATGACCTCGCATACCAACCATTTTGTAATGCCAGCTGCCCCCGGTCTTTCCTCGATTTTAGGTCTTTCTCCACGACGAGTCATTACAATACATCATAGGTCCAAGGAGCTCATTCGTCACTCGGGCGGGAAGATTAAGTAGCCTCCCATCTATTACTGTTAGATCACAACCCACATACCCACATAGTCTGAGTCACCATGTCATCTGTTGATATGCGGAAAAAAATCTAGTTCACTTCCCTAGAGGCACTGTAGACCTCATGGTAAACATGTAATATATGGTGCAAGAATCAATAACAACATTTGTTCTTACTCCTATCTGAGTGTATTCACATCTGCAATGGAACCTCCACCATCAATACATACCATGCTTCCAACGCCCATTACATATTCATATTCATAATTGAGTAAGTAGTGCTTGGACTTAAAATACATAGGTGATATTAATAGTATTTCATAAATATTTTGATAAAAATATTTCAAGTATTAGAAAGTGTTGAACTTTTCTTGAAACTGTGAGGTAATGTAGTTTAAAGCTTATGTCACACCCGAGACCTCGGGTTTTGCAAAGATAGCATAATCTTGTGGTAAGACATTGTTTAAAAATCCAATTCATACTATTATGCATGGTAATGATATGCATTTGGATTGGTTTTGTAGTTAACCCCTTAGTTTTATTTATTTAGGAATTGTAAATGGATTTACTCTATTTTTTAAATTATTGGTGGATTTATACGTATTTAATTCGTGTAAGAATACGCACAAAGTTTTAAGGACTTACTCCAAAATATTATTTTGGGTGTACCAAAGATTTTTCTAGGATTTTTAAATACTAAGGAAAAAATCTTTTGGGAATTATATTATTCAAATAGTTTTAACTTTCACAAAAAAAAATTCAAAGTAGATTAAAAATCAAAATATTATTTTTATAACTTATTTTGAAAAGATATAAAAAAATATTATTGTTGTTTATTTGATTTTTCAGTATTTAGGAGGAAATCTTGAAAGATAGAAATGTCGTTGGGCCCACTAATCAAACCAATCGAATAGGCCTGGAGAACCAGTTGGCTCGGTCGGGTCAAATGACTAGACGACCGTGTCATCCTCTCTTTTCCCCCCTCTCACGCGCTCTCGCGACACTATGTCACCACCGCAATAGTGGCCCCTCGATGCTAATGGACTTTGGCCGGTTCCACTACCGTCGTCGATCACAAACGACATGTCGTCGTCCACTCTATGGATTAGTACAATTCGACTTACCCTCGCCGCCTCATTGCATCGCCCTCAACCCTAACCCTATATATGGTTACGTTTGTTACGCTGGTTGCGGCCCGATGTAGCACGGTGTGCACCGCTGTAATATCCCAGGATTTGGGGTTACAAAAAAAGAGGAAACAGATGTGTGCATTGCATTCATGCATAGAAAATCCGAAAAAATTTAGCGCATTCACTTACAATACAAAGAGATCGGAGTTTCCCTTACGTCGGTGGAATTGAATTAGGTCATCGACGTGAGTGCGTGAATTTCGACATGACCTTTGTTTAACTTTTGCAATTTGGGGAAACAATTTGAAATTCAATTCAAATAGGAATGACACAAATTCAAATAGGGATTTGAATCGGAATTTGAATCTCAAAAGAAAAAGTTACATGTTTACAATATTTAATAATACAATACAGTTATTAAGCATTTTAGAAATTATAAATCAAATAAGTATAATTATAATAAGAATGTGCAATCAAGAACTAAACATTAAACATAGCATCCATCTATTGGAACTGTACAACCTTTACAGAATTATTATTTCAAGTTACAAAAACAAATAAAAGATTACAAAATAAGATAATAAAAAGAAAACCTAAACTAATCTTGCTCTTCTCCAATTCTCCAACGTCTTCTTTTCCTGCAATAAGAAAAACAACAAAGCCAAGAAAAGAATTGTGTTATTATTAAAATGTTTGCCATCATCTTAGATGAGGCATCTTAGTTTTGGAACTCAACTCATGGATATTAGGAACTTGTCCTAATATCCAAACTATGGCAGAGGGATTAATATCAATTCAAGGCAACAAAGGATTATGGATTATCTTGGATCATCTTGGACAAGTAGGCAACAGGGACAAAGCAACATTGAGTGATCCATTTTGCTTTAGAGAAGGGACAATAGGCAACACTGATATATTTATATTGCAGGCAACAAAGGCAACTAATAAATCCCTCCAACTTAGTCAAGTTCCTAATTAGAAAGGCTACATTATAATTAAAATGGTTCTCTGCTGGTATTGATTACCAACAGGACCCTAAAGCATCACTTAACCTTATTTAAACCAACACTTCCCTAATTAAGCACCAGCTTAATTAGTCATTCCAGCCAGCAAGTAATTAACAAGAAAGCCATAAATTTAAAGTTCAGCTAAACAATATTAGGTAGCAGTGTTAATCTACTTGGCAGCCACAAAAGAAAGGCCAACACTGGATATCTACAAGCACCAACCGTAGCTTGCACAAGGAGGAGAAGAAATACAACTTGTTCACTTGCACATGGAGAGTAAGTTACCTACCAAGCAGCACAGTCACCACATGCAGCCATGTGCTGTCAAGCCCACATGTACTGCCCAACAGTATATAAGCAACAGTATCAAATCTTCCAACACACCAACACAGCCAGCCGCAGCAGCAGCTCATGGGAGTAGTCATTTCTATCACATACCAGCAAGAACACCTCATGATCCACTAAAACAACACACTAGATAAACCACTAAAATCAACAGCTAGATTTTAGGAGGAAGCAGAAGCACCGAGGAGGTGCAGGCATGCCACAAGACGCAGGAAAGCTCAGAATCCAGAAGACCAAGCCTCTCTATAGCAGCAGGTTGCTATACAGCCAAATCCAACTACAACATATGAATTCATCAGCGGTATAGATCACCGGGATCTATCCCAGGTCATATTTGCACTTGTAAATTCTTACAAGCATCCATAAGGGTTTGTTTGGGAAATTTTAACATCATCTGATCATGGTTATGGTCTTCGCCTAATACATCACTCTACATAATCTACCAACAGCACCAATCTTGCTAAATGGATATTTCTTCTGTGCACACTCCCAGGAGGTACCACAGAGCGGATTAAACCTAAGCATATGGCACTTGGAAAGATTTTGCAAGTAATAAAATAGGCAAACCTCAAACTATAAATCATCAGTTAAATTGTGAGAGGTGATTCTCTCAGTCTGCATAGAGATGCTATGCCTGATCATCACAGAGAAATAAGAGCTATGTCATAGTATCTGTTCTTATTACAAATCTGAGCCTCAGCCTTTGCATCATCGGCTAAAGCAAGCATAGGTATATCCATTAAAAATCAACTCAAGCATCATTAGAAGCTTAGGATGGACATTTGCATCATCTGGTCATATAGCCCAGATCAATGCCTATTTCTCTACTCTACATAAGCACCTATAGCACTATATGTTACACCAACATGTCATCACCTTATGCTCACTCAACTGTGGCACTATAGGATAATCATGCCAGTGAGATAGTACATGGGCACGTATGTAAAGAAAGAAAAGACATCAACACTAAGCTACAAAATCATCAGCCTTTGCATCTCAGGAAGGGGCCAAGAAATCAAGAATATATTTGTTCTTATCGTCAGTAAGAGAGAGACCTGCTGCGAGGGCAGCAAGATCCCTGAGTAAAAGCCATCCAAGTAATTAGGTCCATGAATCTGGAAACACACACACTTTGCACAACTACATATAAATAGTTGATATTCCACACTTGCAAATGAACAGGGGATCCTTAGATCATTGGATAAAGTAGCAAAGCCACATGAATCATGATATTACCAATCCGAGGAACATAAGTATAATTTAAGCATGTGGAGCATGCAAATAACCCACCCAGCATGCTAATAGCAAGTTAACTGTCCAACTTAGACCTAAAAGTTCCGTGAACATTTTTAGTGAGATCAGTAACTTTAGCACTGCACGATCAGTAGGTTCAATTCATCAAATTGGTAAACCAGGACAGCTACAAACCAAGTAGTACTATAGTAGCAGCAAAACCACACTAAGCACTGCATGTAAGCTCACCGCCAAGCCATCAAATAAATCATGCATATGCAAGCAACAATACTTGCTTCTTGTATATGTAAACCCAATATGAATTAAGCGGAATAATAACTGAATACCCAAAGTTCACTGAAATACTGAATAAAAGCATTCAGTTTTGGTAATAGTGATATTACAACAAGACACACATGTCGGGGATGATCTATTCATCCAAACAGAGATATAAATACTAGTAACAGACCAACCCAAGTTCATTAGCACAATCTGAAACCACATATGCATAGGCCAACCACACTCCATGTCTTATCAGGGGATATATCATATATACCAGAAATGTCATAACCAACATATCAGCAAGATTATAACCGAACCACTGGCACCATCTGGATTAACACAAGGCCATAGACAGAGTAAGAGAGGAGTGGGATATAGCTCACATTGCAATTGCAGCACTAGAAGTAGAAGTTGACGCCGGGGTTGCGTCCGCGGCACCGTCCCGCCGGCGTCAAGGTCGAGGGGGTAGTAGCAGCAGCAGAGCACCATCACCATGCCACCAGCAGCAGCATCACCTCAACCACAGCACCACCAGAGCTGACATCGCAGCATCACCAGCACCAGTACACGGACGCCGGGGTTGCAGACCTGCAGTACCATCCCGCCGGCGTCTGGGTAAAGGTAGAAGACCAGGGGGCGCACCGGCGTGCGGCATCACGCCGGCGACCGAGCCAGGCCAAACTAGGGTTAGCCGCAGGGGCGCAAGCGGGTGCAGGGAGGCGGCGCCGTGAAGGAGATACAGTGGAGAGTTTATGGAGGAGTCACGCCGACGGACGGCGACGCCGGAATCGGCCGGCGATGGCTGGAACTGTAGACAGCTAGGGTTAGTTTGGGGCAAGGGTGCGGGCGACAGGGGCGTCGCGTCGAGGAGGATTTGATGGAGAAGAAGGATGAGAGGGCGGAGAAGCCTCGAAAGTGAGCTGCGGCGACGGAGACGGCCGGCGACCGACCGGAATCACAGAGTGGCGACCACATCGCTGGAGGCGTACGGTGAGGGGAATCGTGTGCGTGCTGTGCGCTTCAGCGAGAGAGAGCGAGGAGAAATGGAGAGGGTCAAACCAGGCTTGGCTAGAGCCAAGTTGGGCCAGGTCCGGCTGGACCAGTTAAGCTCAGTCCAAATTAGTCATTCTATATTTTTTAGGAAAATCGTTTGTAAATAAATTAAGTCACAATAAAATCCAAATAAGGAAATATTGGACATAGAAAACTAACAGCAAATAAAAATAAGAAAATTATAATAATCATTCCTTCTACTATATTTTACAATATTTTTGGAAGTCTATTTTTTAATTAATAATGTTGAAACTCTCAAATATGTTTTCCTCAATTATTCTAGCCACATAAAAGTAAGGAAAAATAATATTTAAGTAATAAATCATTTTTGGATCTTAATTCTAAACTTATAACCAATACATAATCATTGTATTGTTATCACTATCTTAAACTTCTTAAATTCATGTTTCACTTAACCAATTACCTAAGATATAACTTAAAATCATAAAAAAAATATATTAAGTGTGTTAATGATACTATTTCATAACTATTCCATGAATTTGGATGAATAATTAAATGTTTTTTTAAGAGTTATAAGATCAAGAAAACTATTCAGATATTGCCTTTTATTTTTTAGAATATAAAAGAAGATTCTTTTAAAAGGAAGACTTAATTGAGAACCATGACACAATTAGGAATTGTTAAAAAAAATCATTTAAATTTTCTTTATACCAACCATATAAAATCAACCATATATTATGATGTACTCTTACACATTGCATTTCATGTTCTACTAAATATCTAGAAACCTAATATAAAACTAAAATTGTTTCTTTCATGTCTTCACACTATTCCTTAATAATAGAAAAGAGTCATGATAAATTCTAAGACAAGTATCTCTTGTTTCAAGTCTTTACTCTTCAACTGATAAAATATAATCTAGTGAATCCAAAACCCTAATAAATACCTTGACTATGAAACAATGCTAAAAAGCACAACACATAACACAGAACTCACCAAACTCAATTAACATACAACTATTGGGGTTATAGCGGGGTTTTACCAAATGCATAACATATATTATGCATAATAACATCTTGCAGATCTTTAAACATTGTCCTTACCGGACAATGATGTTATTTTCAGAATTTGGAGTTTCCCCGCGAGTAGAAGCTTTTGATTACATTCTACCACAGTCACAAGGCAAGTTCATCGCTTGCTCATGTCATTTGAGTATTTTTACCAAATTACTTGCAAAGTACTATGTTTATCACTATTGCATAAAAAAGCAAAACCACTATTTTCATAACTATGAATATGACTATGTGGTGGGCAATGGAACCATGGATTGTGTTGATATGGTGGAGGTTCCATTGCAAGGGTTTATATCCATCTAGGATTAAACAACAAATGTCGCCAGTGATTCTTGTGCCGTAATACCCGTGTTAACCATAAGATCCGGAGTGGGACGGAGTAGTCAAAAGTGTTTCCACCTCTCGTTCATCAACGGATGCGCTCTACCGTAGTACACTTGTAATCCAAGGGGGCAAGCGGTGAGGCTGGGGAGTCCTAAGTCCCCACGGCATAGTCCGTAGTACACTTGTCGCCCGAAGGAGCAAGCGATGAGGCTGGGGAGTCCTAAGTCCCCACGGTATTGCGGTCTATGATGGGTTGCAGCTACCGGCGTAGGAGTGTATGGTAGAGCCCAGCACTGTCGTCGTGGTCGGGGTCCACCTTGAAATCTACAGGAATAATGGGACCGACGTGGACCCAGGGTCGGCGCATGCAACAACGGGTGGGTGTTCGAGGTAGCGGAGGAACATGATTGGCTAGACCTTATACCGGGCCTCACACCATAGGAAGTGTGGACGGGTCATTCCCGGTTGGCACCAAGGTTAAGATCTCTTATGGGTAAAGCAACACACCTCTGCAGAGTGTAAAGAACCGTGACCTGTCACTCCCTGTTCCGGAATATGGAACTGCGAACGCGGCCGGAAAGGAGCTCCATGAAGTTCTAGTAAACCGGTGAAGGCTGACGGACATAGTTCTTCTGAATAAAAGCAATCTTTTGAAGAAATGGTTATGAAAACTTGCATTGGTATTAGACTTTCTGGTCTAATGTTGTAGCTAGTGCATTAAACACCTCTTTCCTATAATGAACTTGTTGAGTACGCTCGTACTCATCCCACCCTTAAATCCCCTGGTTAGATATGGAGGCATCGAGGGAGGATCTACAGTGCAACTCGAAGACCGAGGAGTCAACAACTACTTCAAGAGACAGGACCTTGTCAGAGGAGTCAGATACCACATTCAACAAGGAGGAAACCTAGTTTAGCCATAGAAGGGAACTAGCTTCCTAAACCTAGCTCCTATTTAGCTAGAGTCTATTCTTCGCCTCTGTAGTTAGTGAAATACTCTACAAATAGAGTTCGTGATAAGATTAGACTACGAGTCGTTCTTCTGGAGTTTATTTGCAGTTTTACCTCATTGTAAAGTAGGAGGCTGTGATGATCTTATGTAACAGAGTCGATGTTGTAATTCTATAGACATGCCTTGGACCCGCATATGTTTCAGTTGTACCACTCTGAGCGATATAATACTAGTGGAACGGTGTTTCATTGGTGTTATATCAGACTTGCATACTACACCATGCAGTGGTATGCCGGGTGACCACAACCGCCACCTCCTGTTACGGTGTGTCATGGTCTCGTCGAATACTACATGCGCGCTCCGCCCGGTAATTGTACTCTCTCTCTCTCTCCCTCTCTCTCTCTCCTGCATCTAGCTCTACTAATGACCGAGGGGTCACGAACTCTACCTAGTTGCAGTGATTATTGTATGGTCTTTGTCTTGATTCCTGCTGGTAACTCACATATGTGAGTCTAGGATTCATTTTAGTGTATTAATCTCATCGTATAGGATCTACTTCATCCAGTTGATGAACTAAATCACACCCTGGTGCTATTTCCATGTTGATGTTACTGGACCTTTGGTTCAGTTTTATCACTAAACTTCTAGCTAGGGTTCCTCTGAGATGATTCTTAGGTGATCTGGTGTTGTGGTAATGATGTAGTGGTGTTACTTTATCTTGCAGATGGTCTTGTTGGTATGTTACAATTGTTAGCCATTACTTGGCCTTTATCTGTGATGTCTTGCTTAATTAGTTTTATTGACGAGACGGTGTAGATAGAGTTTGAATATTATTGTTTGGTTTTGCTAATGTTGTCTTGTTAGTGACATGTACATATGATCATGAATTTCCTTTACCTATTTCTCAACTGTTGTGGATATACTTCATAGGTATACCATTGACATGGTCCGATTCCGGCAAGTCAGGGTGGCCCACAGATGGTGGTGATGGCATATGGCCCACCGAGCGGCCCAGTTGCTGTTGATCAAGATGGAAGATGTCCAACCTAGGAACAAAGAGCCGGATCCCAACCGACCAATGAAGGTAGCCGGAACCGAACCAACCTACTGTGAGGTAGCCAGATCCGAACCGACCTACTAAGGTAGCCGGATCCTTGGAGGTCTATGCCAGGAGTCAGATCCGTAAAGGCCCATGAAGGAAGCTGGATCCATGACGACAAGTTAGGAATAGGTGGATCCTTGACGTACACAACAATGTAATATCCCGTAGTTAGGCAACTTGTATTCCGGGTAGGACTCTCCATAGAAACCCTAGATCCGGGCGCCTATATAAGCCGGATCCTGGGAGCCCTTAGGACAGATCTCGAAGTAGATACGGGACAACCACAACTCATTGTAACAACGCGAAAGCACATACGCCGTCAGTTGTTGGGTCATAATGGGTCCGTGGAATGGCACACGATCAGTAACAGAGAAACCCTTTGCGTTCTCGCAAACATTCTTTTCGATTTTAACCGTGTGTGAACTATTTTCATGTATTTTTCTAATTTTTTGGGAGCTACATTATTTTGAATTTTCAACCATTAGGATTCTTCCGAAATATCCACTACTTGCACCTAGATAAATCTGAAAATGCTACTGCAAAACTTATTAGGATTACAACGGCAGTCAAAGCATAATGAAGCCTATTTTCATGTCCCACATATATTTTTTAATATTCTTCATCTCCAACTTGTCTGACTCTACCTTCATCTTCTATCTGTGGACAATTAATATTTGTCAATTGTAGTTCCATCTTCGTTTTTCTTCAAACATCTTCGTTTTTGGAAACAACTCTCTTACACATGACACATAAAGTGTGATACGCTTCATATTTGGAGGGCTCATGATCAACATTGTCCACCCATAGTACACACAGATAATATAATAATTAAATAAACTAAATGGCATCGTCAACATGGGCGCCTGTGTCGGAGCCTGGAGGCCGCCGCAGAGACTGAGGTGCCCTTCCTGGTCGTGCGTTTTTCCTCACGGGGTATAGCATGTATGTCGGGGTGATACGTCTCAAACGTATCTATAATTTCTTATGTTCCATGCTACTTTTATGACAATACTCACATGTTTTATATACACTTTACATCATTTATATGCATTTTTCGGCACTAACCTATTAACGAGATACCGAGAGCCACGATACGGAAATACTTCCAGAGACGCCGCCGCCGCCAATCCCATCTCGGGGGATTCAGGAGATCGCCTCCGGCACCCTGCCGGAGAGGGGAATCATCACCGGAGGGCTCTAAATCACCATGCCCGCCTCCGGATTGATGTGTGAGTAGTTCATCCTTGGACTATGGGTCCGTAGCAGTAGCTAGATGGTTGTCTTCTCCTCTTGTGCTATCATGTTTAGATCTTGTGAGATGCCTATCATGATCAAGATCATCTATTTGTAATGCTACATGTTGTGTTTGTTGGGATCCGATGAATATTAAATACTATGTCAAGTTGATTATCCATCTATCATATATATATATGTTGTTTATGTTCTTGCATGCTCTCCGTTGCTAGTAGAGGCTCTGGCCAAGTTGATACTTGTGACTCCAAGAGTGGTTATTTATTCTCGATAGTGGGTTCATGTCTCCATTGAATCTGGGACAGTGATAGAAAGTTCTAAGGTTGTGGATGTGCTGTTGCCACTAGGGATAAAATATCAATGCTTTGTCTAAGGATATTTGTGTTGATTACATTACGCACCATACTTAATGCAATTGTCTGTTGTTTGCAACTTAATACTGGAAGGGGTGCGGATGCTAACCCGAAGGTCGACTTTTTAGGCATAGATGCATGCTGGATAGCGGTCTATGTACTTTGTCGTAATGCCCTGATTAAATCTCATAGTAATCATCATGATATGTATGCATCTCTATTTGTCAATTTCCCAACTGTAATTTGTTCACCTAACATGCTATTTATCTTATGGGAGAGACACCACTAGTGAACTGTGGACCCCGGTCCATTCTTTTACATCTGAATACAATCTACTGCAATCGTTGTTCTCTACTGTTCTTCGCAAACAAACATCATCTTCCACACTATACATTTAATCCTTTGTTTACAGCAAGCCGGTGAGATTGACAACCTCACTGTTACGTTCGGGCAAAGTATTTTGATTGTGTTGTGCAGGTTCCACGTTGGCGCCGGAATTCCTGGTGTTGGACCGCACTACACTCCGTCACCAACGACCTTCACGTGGCCCTTGACTCCTACTGGTTCGATAAACCTTGGTTTCTTACTGAGGGAAAACTTGCTGCTGTACGCATCACACCTTCCTCTTGGGGTTCCCAACGGACGTGTGCTTCACGCGTTATCACGGGGCGCTCGTCGGGCAGAGCCTCATAGACATCCACGAGACACACATGGCATCCTTCACGGCTCGACGGTGCGATGAAGACCTCTAGCGACTCTTTGTCTTCCAATGATGACTCGACACTAGGTTCGGACACCGGTGGCGCGCCTTCACTGGGCATGAGGACGACATGAACAATCCATTAACGGCCACGCTGAGAGGCGGAAAGCGGAGGCGCCAGCGCCGCCTCCATCCTCACTCTGAGCGTCTGCACTACTTGATTATTTCCTGGCGGAGAGGCAGAAAGCGGAGCTGCCAGCGCCGCCTCCATCCTCGCTTTGAGCGTCTGAAGTGCTTGGTAGCTGGTCACATACCTACGTTGGTGACTCATTTTTCCTATTTTCAGCCAGTTTTGCAGGTATAAGCTACCGGCGGCCCTCACTGAATTTATAGATGAGCTGACGGTGGCAGGTAGGCAGCTAAATGGCAAGAAAAAATTGCGGAAAAGGCAAAGAAAGCGCGAAAAAATCACACACGGTTTGACCGAACGAAGAGTCTACAAAGGTAAATGGTACGCACACGATTTACGCAGTACCAATCCTTTGCCTTCTAGCGCATATGGTTTCCTCTTCGATGACCGTTTGCTATCTTCTCACTGAGTGGGCCGGCAAACGGTACGCTTTTCGGTAGACAACGTTTGGCGACACAACACACAGAAAGGACTTTCCGTGTGCCACGGGGGCCTTAAGAGCATCTCCAGCCGCGTCCCCCAAGCGTCTCCCAAAGGATTTGGGGCGCGCTGGACAAAAAATGTGTTCCAGCCGCGTCCCCCAAAGCCCATTTTTGTCCGACGCGCCCCGATACGGTGTCCGGCGCCCCGAGCCCGTCCCCGTCCCACAGGTGACGCTCCGGGCACGCCGGACACAACGAAAAGCGAGGCGGGGAGTGGCGGGGCCGACCCGTCAGCGGCACAGTTAATTTTAACCTAACCGTCGCCTACCTCACGACGGAAGTTATTCGCGCGCAGTGACACACGGCGGCATCTTTGCCTTAATGGCGACGGAGGGGCAGGCGAGACGTCTCGTCGGTGCTGCGCAGCCTCCACGCGTCGCCGGCGTTCGCACGCCACCGCTCATTCCCACGCGATCTTCCCGCCTCTTCTCGTCTGTTCCCGCGCTTTCTTCCCGACGCCGGCGTCTATAAAAGGTCTCCTGGCTCAATGGTAGCCACCACACCCCGCCGGCAACAAACACAGCCCTCGTCGCTCCACCGCCATCTCCTCCACCACCAGTGGCAATGGCGAACCGCCCCGGCGCTGGCCACTTCCCTCCACCGCCGTCTCCTCCACTTCCAGTCCCGGAATCGCAGGTCGACACCGACCCCGCGGCCCGGGATGAGCGGCGGCGGCGAGGGACGCCGCTTTGGCCCGGCTCTCGTCAGCAGCGGCGGGAGGCACACGAGGAGGAGGCCCGCCAGCGGCGTGAGGCGGCGCACGCGGCGGATCTAGCGGCATTCTACGCCCTGCCCCCGCAGCTGACGAGGCCGCGGCAGCAGCAGCGTGGCAGGAGCAGCAGTGCGACACCGTTGCGGCGTTCGACGCCTCGACGGGAGAAGAGGCGCGACGGTGCCGGTACCGGGAGGAGATGGAGCAGCGGTGGGCTGATGAGCGCTGATAACCCACAAGTATAGGGGATCGCAGCAGTCTTCATGGATAGTAAAACCCAATTTATTGATTCGACACAAGGGGAGACAAAGAATACTTGAAAGCCTTAACAACGGAGTTGTCAATTCAGCTGCACCTGGAAACAGACTTGCTCGCAAGAGTTTATCAGTAGTAACAGTTTTATAGCAGTAGCAGTAGTAAAATAACAGCAGCAGAGTAACAGAGACAGCAGTAGTGATTATAGTAAACAGCAGGATTAAAATACTGTAGGCACGGGGACGGATAACGGGCGTTGCATGGATGAGAGAAACTCATGTAACAATCAAGCAGGGCATTTACAGATAATAATAAAACGGTGTCTAAGTACAAAGCAATCAATAGGCATGTGTTCCAATTATAGTCGTACGTGCTCGCAATGAGAAACTTGCACAACATCTTTTGTCCTACCAGCCGGTGGCAGCCGGGCCTCAAGGGAATCTACTGGATATTAAGGTACTCCTTTTAATAGAGTACCGGAGCAAAGCATTAACACTCAGTGAACACATGTGATCCTCACATCACTACCATCCCCTCCGGTTGTCCCGATTTCTGTCACTTCGGGGCCTTCGGTTCCGGACAGCGACATGTGTATACAACTTGCAGGTAAGACCATAAACAATGAATATCATGATGAAATAATAACATGTTCAGATCTGAGATCATGGCACTCGGGCCCTAGTGACAAGCATTAAGCATAACAAGTTGCAACAATATCATCAAAGTACCAATTACGGACACTAGGCACTATGCCCTAACAATCTTATGACTATTACATGACCAATCTCATCCAATCCCTACCATCCCCTTCAGCCTACAGCGGGGGAATTACTCACACATGGATGGGGGAAACATGGCTGGTCGATGGAGAGGCGTCGGTGGTGATGGTGGCGATGATCTCCTCCAATTCCCCGTCCCGGCGGAGTGCCAGAACGGAGACTTCTGGCTCCCGAGACGGAGTTTCGTGATGTGGCGGCGTTCTGGAGGGTTTCTGGCGACTTCGACTTCTCCCCGTGTGTTTTTAGGTCGAAGGCAATAAGTAGTCCGAAAGAGGGCCGCCACACACTGGGGCCGCGCGGGCCCCTCCTGGGCCGCGCCGGCCTAGTGTGTGGGGCCCTCGTGCCCCCACCTGGCTTGCCCTTCTGGCTCCGCCAATATTTTGGGAAAATAGGACCTTCTGCATAAATTCCGAGGATTTTCCTGAAAGTTGGATTTCTGCACAAAAACGAGACACCAGAACAGTTCTGCTGAAAACAGTGTTAGTCCGTGTTAGTTGCATCCAAAATACACAAATTAGAGGCAAAACAATAGCAAAAGTGTTCGGGAAAGTAGATACGTTTTGGACGTATCAAGCGCCGGCGCCAGCGCGATGAGCGGGAGGCGCTGTACCGTGAACGGCGGGAGGCGATAGAGCGTCGGCGGCGGGAGTCGATCGAGCGCCAGCAGCAGCTGACGGCGGAGGAGCGTCAGCAGCGGGAGGCGGCGCTGACGGCGCTATGGGGGAGGCAGGCGGACCAGTTGGCGACGGAGGCCGACGCGTTGGCGACGGCGATGATGGAGGCGCCAATAGATGTGGAGGAGGAGGCGCCAATGGAGGAGGAGGAGGCTGAGGCGGAGGAGACCGAGGTGGAGGATGACGACGACGACGAGTTCGAGTGGTCCGACGACGACGGGCCGCACCCGGACGAGACGGCCGATCAGCAACGCGCGCTCATCGAGTCCTTCGAGTCGGAGAAGAAGCTCCAGGACGACGCCCGTGCCCGCGAAGAGGCGCAGATTCGTCGCGCCGTCGAGCTCTCCCTCCAGGAGGCGCAGCAGGGGACGGCGGAGGACGCGCGGCGGGAGCGGAACCGTCTGGCCACCGCCGAACGCAAGGAGAGGAGGCGCGCGCAGGAGGAGCTGCGGCGTAGGGGAGGCGACGACGGGGCGGGGCCGTCGAACGCACCGCCGGGCGGTCAGTAGTCTAGGTTTAGTAGTCTAGGTTTAGATGAAATCTAGCCGTTTTCATTCAAACTTTGTAATATATAATCAAAATTGAATGAAAACCTTTATTTTTGTGCACCAATATTCATTTGGGGGAGGCGTTTGGGGGAAGCGGCTGGGGAGTGTCGTCCCCCAAAGGCGGCACGAACAAAACACGTCCCCCAAAGGCTCAATCCAGCGCGGTTTGGGGGACGCTTTGGGGGACGCGACTGGAGATGCTCTAAGGCCTGATCTATACTAGTGTGTGTTAATCAGATGGATACTATTCATCACTTGATGATGAAGTAGTGGGCTACTATATAAACCTCTTATGCTTTTTTGTGCAAGATCTGATGGTTTAAATTAGTGGTTGTTTCTAGCTTAGTAACTCGTGCGCCACTAGTAGAAAATAGGTATGTGGTACTTCCACTGAAGTTGCAGAGATAAAATTACTTGTCTTAGGTGGTTTTGGTGTTGTAGATGTCTAAGCTGGCATAAGCTACTAGTAAGCCTTTCTTATCGCCAAATGATAATGAAATAGCTGGATGTTGATCCATGCTGATCTAGACCATTGACATGCTAATTTTTTTTTTTCAAAATGGAGGTTCTACTCCAGCATCTACATCAAAATGATGGGCTGTTTTTTTATTAAAAGATATTCATTTTTATTAAAAGATATTCATTTTTATTAAAAGATATTCAACGGAACCTTATAGGAAATATGCAAATATCAAATCAAAGCCACCTCACCGACGACAAATGTCACAACATCTACGAGCTTGATGAAGGGGGTGACCGTGTGGAGGCCTCATGCTCGGGCCTCACCAACACACATCATCAGAAAACAAGAGGCCATAGAGCATCTCCACTCGTTCTCCCCATACAGCGTCCGGCGCAGCCTATATAGGGACCGTACGGGGGCCCCGGCGCAAAATTAGAAATGGGGGCATGTCGGCGCCCAGCCGTGCACCCCAAACGACGCCCCTGATACAGTTTCACATGTATTTTAATTTTAAACACGAAATAAATTGTGATAATTTATTACAACTTCAATAAATGTTGGAGATAATTCAACAAGTTAAATCACAATGGCAAATGTTGTCGGTCTTCATACCAACATTTATTTGCTAGTTGTTGGAGGAAGTCCCTTCTGAATTTCAGTCATATTCTTGATTCAGATAGCTCGCATATGAAAGTCATCATTGCAATATGTGGGAACACATTCTGCTAGATGTTGTACTACATTGCTTATTGCTTTATTCATCGGTCTCGGTGAGTAAGGATTGATCAGCCAGGTGTATTACCCCAACCATCATATTGGACACGAGGAGGCATCCACTTGTACAGTATATCATGCATGGCATAGCACACAAATAATTTATTACAACTTAAACAAATATTGAACATAATTCAACAAGTTTAACATAGCACACAAATAATTAAGGTTTATCAAACCACACAAATTTAAAGGTTTAAATCACAATGGCAAACAAATAAACAAACTAGTCGCTGCCTTTGAGAGTCCACAAATGCTCCACCAGATCATCTTGCAGTTGGTGATGAGTATTGGAGTCTCGAACTTCTTGACGCCTGACGAGAAAAGCAGCAAATACGGGTGACACATTATGATCAACATCCACAAGAGGAAATTCCCTTTCGCTCCCCATGATTACGTTGTGCAGTATGACACAACATGTAATAACCTCCCACATCTGCTCCTTGAACTATGTAAGAGCAGGGTATCGGACAATGGCAAAGCGAGATTGCAACACACCAAATGCCCTCTCCACATCCTTTCTGGCAGCCTCCTGCATTTGAGCAAACCAAGCTTTCTTCCCTCCAGGTATAGGGTTCAGGATTGTCTTCACAAATGTTGACCATCTTGGATAGATGCGATGTGCAAGATAGTAGCCCTTGTATGGAGGTCATTGATCTCAAACTGCACCGGAGGGGCATTGCCTTCGACAAGCTTCTGAAACACATCGAAGCACATCACATTGATATCATTGTGTGATCCTGTCAAGCCGAAGAACGCATGCCAAATCCACTTGTCCTGGTCAGCCACTGCCTCAAGCACCACACTGCATGCACCCTTGTGTCCTTATGCATGCCCTGGTGTGCAAATGGACAGTTCTTCCATGCCCAGTGCACAGTCGATGCTACCAAGCATCACAAGAAAACCTCTCTCTGCATTTCTTTACTATTAAATGGGAGTTGGTCGTTTGACACTCAACGCACTTTGGTGGTCGTCATCGGGAACATCCTGTCTGTCCAATCTGCATCCAATGATGTTACATCGTCTCAATACTTGCCTTTACATAATTACACGTCCATGCCACCGATAAGTGGACAACACCAGTTCAGAGCACCCACCGACAAGTAAAAGGAAAAAAAATGTAAGGAAGCAAAGCCCCGACCTCCTCGCCATGGAACCCTAGCGTAGGGTACCTCCGCCGTCACCCCTTACCATCTTGCCCCCCGCCGTTGCCGCCCTCCCGACGCATCTCGGTGGAAGGCCTCTCCAGTACCTTGCTCGCCGTCGTAAGCCGGAGCAGGGAGCACGGCGCGTACACACACAGCACATAGCATCACCGTGCGCGAGGAAGTAAAGACAACCACCGCGAGGAAAGAGGAGAGGGCGACCAACTTCTCCAGGTTCACCTGAACGACGCCGCCGTGGCCGAGCTCGGCCTTGGAATCTGCAAAGGTGAGCGGGCGGTCTGGGGATTCTTTTTTTGGTTCGATTTGTTGTTTGGGGGAGTTTGCTGATTTGTGTGAAAAATTCTGGTTTGTCGGGGGAGGTTTTGTGCGAGATCTGTGTATATATTCGGTCGATCTGGGCTGGATTTTGAGGCGGGCGCCTCGAATTGAGGATGCGGCTCTGTGATCTGAACATGGCTCTGTTTGTTGTGTTTTAGGTGAGGTTGAGGCGAAGATTACCTTGCCCGGAGCGGAGAGTGAGGAGGCTGGGAGGAAGAAGGAGACCATGGAGCTGTTCCCGCAGAGCGCGAGCTTGGATGGTGTGCAGGACGCAGCTACCGCTGATGGCTACTCCGCGCCAGGCAAACATCAATGGTTCAGGTACGATCACTACTCTGCGAACCTCCAGCTCGTCTGATGCTCGCTCTTTACTTCTGTCAATCAGTGGTTCATGTGAAATTACTTGGACCTTGTTCGGAGGTCCTCAGCTCCATTAAATCCTCGACCCCGCTTGCAAAATCTTAAGTTTTGATAACGTTCGGTGGCCAACTCTGAATTCCCAGTTCTTAAAAACGTCATCTACCATGCCATGCCTCTGTGACGTGCCAGAGTCCACCACCGTGCTCTCCAAGAGCAGGAAATCCAGATTGTCCACCACCACTCTCATCATGATTTTATTACAGCAACTGTTCTACGTCATGGGTTTGGACAGCCTGACGTTGGCTCAGAACGGGAATTGGAGGCGGCAGAGCACCGTAGCTGGAAGCGGCCACGCCGGCAAAATTGGCTTGGGAGCCATGGCTGGGGGAGGGGGGGGGGGGGGGGGGACTCTTCTCTAATATGTCCATACAGCTACGTGATTCCGCTTTCTTGTTCAGCGCCCGCTTCATTTGAAAATGTAGCGCATAGACATTTGGCCAATTTAGATAGTTCCCTATGCAATTTGATACGATAAGTATTCCCAGATGGTTCCCTATGCTTCCGTTATTTATTTCTGTTTTAAAACTTTCAACCAGTTACATGATTGATTATGCTTGTTTTTTCTATTGATCATGCTTGCTTACACTAATGGAAATGAGATAACTGAGTGCAAAACCAGATCAATAATGGAACGTTTGAATTTACTATTTATTTAAAGGTAAAAAGAAGCAACTTTTTATTTCGCGGGGAGTAAAAAGAAGCAACTTAATGATCCATGTGCATAGATTCTGTCCTGATCAAAGGTCTCAGTGTCGAAAGGAGCTAAGTCTCTCACTGTTTGTTTAGTCTATGGATTAGGGCTGACTGGTGCTAAGCTATATCTGATTTGCCCATACTTAGAATTAAGCAAGTCATCATGGCCAGTACTACGCTCTGTAGAAAATTCATCGTATTTCCTACAGCACAACTACATCGTCTTAAGTTCAGGAAAAGTTCAGCCCTAGATGATCTCATGCTTTCTGCTTGGGGCTTTTTTTTTGGTTGCAACGGATCTTCCCGGGATCCCCGCTTGTTTCCTCTGTGGACAAACCGCGGGCTATGTCGCCCTGCAAATTCCAAAGGCAACATTTGGATGCGCACGAGGGGATGTATCCCTGGCTTTCAGTGTTCCTTCCCCGGCAGAGGTTTCCACACCTCGGTCGGGAAGGATTTCCCCGTCTCGCTCTCGCGACAACGCGATTTCTCAGCCTCCGATCTCTGCCCGGTGACCGCAAGCCACGCCTCAGCCGAAATCCCCCACCTCCCTCCGTGGCTCTGCCAACCACAAGCGACTCATCCTCCGAGCTCTTCCCCCTTTGACGTCACACGGATGCAGTTTTGCTGGTCCTCGCTGAGGACCTTGCTACCACTAGACCCTCTGCCACTTGGTTAGCCGGTGTGGCAGTCGTGCTTCTTCTTATGCTCACCACCTTGATGTTGTTCCTGCAAACCTCAAGATGAACTTGCTACCTTAGATAGGCATTCTTCTGCGGTACGTAATTTATATGCATATACATCAGTGCGAACACTTTGCTTAGTTGTAGCATAGCATTGATCAAATAATTTGCATATGATCG
This sequence comes from Lolium perenne, assembly GCF_019359855.2. Lineage (NCBI taxonomy): Eukaryota > Viridiplantae > Streptophyta > Magnoliopsida > Poales > Poaceae > Lolium > Lolium perenne. The sequence continues at coordinate 192,982,541 of NC_067248.2, forward strand.
ATTAAGTATCTGGATAAATTAGCTCTTAAAGAACCCTATTGTTCTCAGGGTAGCTGTTCTTATAATTTTAGCCTACATAAGTTTGTGGGTGGCAGTTGTTCTACAGAATTTAGATTATTCGGTGCATACTAGACTTTAGGTGCAATTTAAAGTTGCATGGAAAATCTAATGGTTCTGCGGCATATTAATTATCCGTGAGTCTTTGTGAGATTTAATTTGTCATCTTCGATTCATTGGATTGTTGCTCTGTGCCTACATGGCCGCTGTGTTAAGAGTTAATCATTACAGAACCACCACTCATTGTGAATGAGCTGAGACTAAAATACCACGTCATGTATTTTTCTAGGCTCCTCTTTTGCAAAAGTGTTCTGACTCCGCATTAACATGACCTCATTTCTCGCGTGTAGACTGGATCAACAACATACCAATGAAGTACTCAGCTTTCGGCAAAGTCGAGCGTCCGAGTTACAGATGATTAATTCACATGAAGATCAAAGATAGATATTGTTTTAACTGCAGCGCATAGGCCGCCGCCTCGACATAATCGTCTTCCGGTGAGAAGCCTCATCATCATTCAATAAGAAGCAAGGATAAATATGATTGTAGAAACAATTAACGTATTTCTTATTGCAATATATTATTCTTGGTTTTATATTAAAAATGAAGTTATTTCTTCAAGCAGATATTTTGGAAAGGGATGTTAATCTGAACCTGAAACATTTTCAGTGAAAGTGCAGGAGGATGGGCAGAAAGAGTGCGCTTGAGGAGAAGCGCCCATGGCGTCGGACATGGCGTGCATACTCGATGTGTTGGATGTGGTCACGAAAAAAAGGGTGGCAGAAACCGGAGGATGAGAGGGCGAGCTAACAATAAGGCATGGAGATGCACTATTCTCCTGAGAATTCCAACAAAGGTTCCCTGGCTACATGGACATGCACTATTCTGAGTTGGTGACTACAATTAAGCAACATATGTCTCATATGGGATTCCTCAAAAAAGAAAAGCCTGAACCAGGTATAATTATGAAGATAGCTGGGGCATCTCTACTTTTTTTTGCCGGTAATTGTCTTAACCAATAGGTTTGGGAAAGGGAGTGACGAGAGAATCAGAATAGAGAGTTACTTTTTTATCTACTTCGTCTGTTAACTGAAAGTTGTAAGATTTTATTTAGATAGCAGCGTCGAGGATTTCTTGCACACCCGCTATGGACTTCGGTGCGATAAATTAGCACCTCCTGAATAACCTATAATATTTGCATCAAATAGTTATTTCTAATTTTTAAATCTTCATTCTTTCTCAAGATTAGATCAAATTACTAACAATAAGGCATTATTTGTTTTGTTTTGGCGGATTATTGACTACCACTTGCTCCATAAATACAAGATTATATCACATGAAATTTGTGACACTAAATCATCGTAACAAAATCTTATATTGCATTTTATATGTGTGCGTTATGTTTTATATGCGTAGAAAATGGACCGTAGCAACGCACGGACATTCAACTAGTTGTGCCAATATCCGAGTTGTGTTTGCCGCATTGGGTATGCGCAGATAGGTCTCTCCAAACACCACCACAATTGCCCTACAGAATCTCCAAACACCGCCACAATAGTCATCATGTGTATTACCTATAATTCCATAGGCAAGCATCTGCAGAGCTACTATGCATTTCTGAATAGTCAAGAAACCAAGCTCAGCGACGACGTCTCTCTTAAACTTGAAGTGGTCGATCTCCCTCAAATTCCCGACTATCTTTAGAAAGAGTTTCCTACTCATCCAGAAACAACAACGGAATATAGTGTCACCGTGCAATGGATCATCGGCCAATTAGTAGGCGCAGAGCATGCAGTAGCCTTCCATCCTCTGCCTAGGCTTGCTCTTGCAACAGCCCGACACGGAGCCACCAGTGATCAGCTTGTTCTCCTCGGCGATCATTGCCAAGAGAGACAAGGATCGCCAGATGCTCATCGTCTCCAACAGAATCCCTAGTCACAGCCACGACAACGAGCTCCTCATTCATTAGCGCGGCCATGACATCCTCATCGTCCGAGTCCATCGCCTTAGAAAATGGCTGAACAACTCACGTGCAGGGTGGAAGCACAGTGGAGACAGAGGTAGCGGGAGCTGGTGCACGACGACAGTGGGAAGGGCCAGCAAGGTGGCGGTGATTTGCGGTAAGCATAGGCAGCAGCAAAGTAGGTACTACCAGCGGCAATGATCCATCACAGCAAGGGGTAGTTGCGGCAGCAACAATAGTCACGGGGCGAGCAGGGGGGGAAAATGCTTTTTTTGGGCTATGGTCACCGACAAGGCTAGCCCACGACATTTCATCGCCATGCTGGCACCCCGGGTGAAGAGTTGGGCCACAGATGATGTGTGCGAATTTCTAGGAAGTCAAGTTTCTCTTTTTAGGTCGTGATGCAAATTAAGCGGGACAAAGAAGCTCTTAGCGTGATAGATTTTGTTCCCTTTGGTGTAATACCTGGTTTCCTGACTGAGCTTATTCAGTCTGAATGTAGCCACTATCCCGTTTAATAAAGTAGTGGATTACAATAATAATAAAAACACCGGCGCGCCCCAAAACGGGTATTAGGAGATGCTCTTGTCGCGACGCCAGTCAAAAACTCAAACCAGTCCAGCATACTCAAAACGTACACCACTCAAAACGTACACCACGGCACACGCTTGAGAAATCGTTGCCACCAGGAAGGTTCAAAGTAAACCCAACATGGCTAGACGTAGAACCAGGCATGACTGGAATGTCCGACGATGATTTTGTGTATGTTGTTGAGATAATCTAATTATAAAAATCATATTAGAGAGTAGTGTGTGTTTTCTAGCCTGCTCCTACGATTGACATCTGCATAGTGATGGACCAGTGACAGTTCTGGTGGTCGATATGCCAACCCAACTTCTGTTCCTAGCTGCAGCTCGTGCCATAAACTGCTGCCGTAAGATAACTTTGTTCATCTTGTTTAATTACCATTCAATTCATATGCAAATTACGTTTCATAGATCAAATTGTTGGTGCATCCGGCTTATTTGCCCTCAAATTCATAATCAAATTACAGTATGGAGTACAAGAGCAGAGGAACCTGATAGTTCCGGTCGGTAATCTTTCTGTAAAAAAAACATTTGCCAGGATTTTTAACTAAATCTAAGCTATCTTGTCTGTTATGTTCTCTGCGTTAAAAGTTTACAGGCGTGATCTGCAACTTCGAAGTTCCCGATTGAACACAAAAAGGTCTGGATATACAGAGCAAGTCTTGCCCGGATCGAGATCTCAAACGAAACAGAGTAAAACAAATTCAGACCAAGAAAGGAATAGGAAGCAAATGCCTCAGTTGGTAGGTTTATTTCATAGCGTAATGCTGCAAAGTATATTTAACACCATCACCGGCAGTAAGCTCCACTCCATGTCAACCAATTTGATCATTCAATACAGAAACCAGCTAGCAAAAGAAAAACAGATAGAATCGAAAACCGAAACAGAAAGCTGCCTCAGTGGTAGTGACAATATATGTTTTGATCGTCATGGAGTACTCCGATAATACGTGCATTTTTATGCATCACCGGCAGCCAATCGAATTCTATTACTAGATCAAAATCAAATAGCAAGGTAAAAAAACTATGTTTGGATTGGAAAAAAGAACGCATCAGAGAGATTCCCATTATAGACGTGGTCTATCATCTACCATTAGATGGTTCTGATGTCCCTGTCTTATTGTCTTCATCTGCATCTATTAATTCCCATCCAAGATCCGAATTGCAAGGCAAATCGAAGGACTAGCAGAAGTAAAACAAAACAGAAGATCTACAAACAAATTGCGACAAAAAATAAAATCAATGTTTGGCTTTGGGAGATCGAAAACATCAGAGAGATTCCCATTATAGACGTAGTCTGTCATAACCGCGAAACGGTTCTGATGTCCCTGTCTTGCTATCATCATTTGATTTCGCGAATCCATTACCAAGATCTGAACCGAAAAGAACGAAAATACGAGAGGCTTTGAAGGAATTCGGAGACGGGGCGCAAGAATCGGATAACGAGCTCGAGAAAGAAAGAGGAGAACAAGCGCGGCGGCGAGGAGGAAGAGAAGGCGGCGGGCGGTGGGGTGGGCGATGTATCTGGTGTTATACGGCTTGCGTATATATAGGTGCCGTGGAACATCTAGGGTTTTAGAGCATGGGCCTACTGGGCTGTATCTTAAGGGCTCGGCCTGGGCTATTGACTTGCTGGGCAATGGAGTCTTCGGCCTTGTTACCTGATCTGTATCTTAAGGAATTCGGAGAGCCACTCTTGTTTCTTCCATCGAGACTCCTGATTCGTGCCGGTCTGACAAAATTTCTGTGACAAGTCATGAACATATGTGTGATTGCGGCATGGTTCCACCAGGGAGAGATGAATCCCACATGTGGTACTGTGACCGAGACGATTGATTTACTACTAGTAGTAGATTGTGATTAATTTTGTGGTGGTTGTCGTAAGAGCAAATTTAACAGTAAAGCCGATGGTTCTCTATAATGAGTTGACATGTCATCTGAAGTCTATATCCTCTACTATCCTCTCACAAACTGTTTAGCAGTACGTGCTAGATATTGCTGTAAATCTACAGCCCGTTTCTCTACTATCCTCTAACTTAATAATAACATGTTATTTAATTTTTGTGGTCTGCTTACATCACCTTATTATACTTACTCTAATGTCTATATCCGTGATCACAAGTTGTACAATTTTTGCTATACTAGCATGTGTGTTCTAGGGAGCTGTTGTTCTCTTGGCGAATGGTTCATGTAATTGTTCGTTTGTACTGACCTTTTTTCTATATTATATTTTATAAGTTGACATATTTTAAGCCGACTGACCAAATGGGAAGTCGTTAAACAGGATGGGTGAATCCGAATTCTTACGACAATATCCACTAGAATGTGTTTATATGGGGAATGTTCGGCGTTAGCCATTTAGATATGGGGCACGATCGGAGGACGGACCATGTTTCGAATCAGTTTTCTCACATCATTGGATAGAAAAAAGTACAACATGAGTCTCAACAAGAAAATATAGTTCGATGCAATATCTGAGAAATGGGTGGTAGTGGGTGGAGCAACAAACAAAAAATTGCACTCCTTTAAGAAAATAAGAATGGTTGAACATACTACGATAAGCACATGAACAATGCAGCACCCGCCTGAATTTGACCCCCGGTCCCCCAAATTGGGCTTTCCCCACCATTTCTCCTTTTTCAAATCAATAAAATGGACAATATTGCAACTTAAAAGTGCTCGGAGCCTCCATCTATGGTTTTGCTAACGTTTACATTGAATTATACTTGAAGAGTTTTTCATAGGCAATGCTTGGAGACCATGTGTTGGGTTCTAGAAGATGAAGTGAGGAACAAGTCTTGAAGAAGACTGAGTGGGCATTCATGTTTAAAGACATCACCATAATGAAGATAGAATAAATGATACAAGTTTGATCAACACAAAGTGCGAATATCAGATTCAAGTTGATCAACACACAAAGTGTACATGATGAACACACAAAGCGTACATGATGTACCGAGTGGGATCATGTAAGCAATCTTCATTTGCCATTTCTGAACTAACATGTGATCTACGTGACTGGTGTTTCTATGTGGGGCCATGTATCTCTCTATGAGTTTGCATCTAAATGAACATTTCGTATAGCCATGGGAGGATGGCATCAGGTGGTGATCACCATCAAGGTTAAGAAGCGCAAATTCAAGATGAGCATCTTAAAGAGATCATATGCTTGAAATTTGTAATTCATTTAGTAGTAATGGTTCTATGTAGATGTACCTAAGTGAGGTTTCCTCTAATGGAGGATGGGAGGAATTTGTGAGACTTTACCATGCGAGTGCAATCAAAAAAGGTGTTCCAACTTGAGGCAGGAATGACCATCACCATCTAACTCAAGGGAATACATGAAAGGCCAATGTATGACCTCAACGTATCAAGGTGGTTGCTGACAAACTGGATTATATGATCAATAGTCGTAGTATCAAGGGCGCTCTCAAGCGTGTAGTTTGATCGCATCATTCATAGAGATCTCAAACGGTTTGCACCATGTTTCTTGGTTGCCATTTGGCTTTTCCTCTTGTAAGGTTTTAGAGCTTGTCGTTATCTTTAAGGCAAGCTTTATTATATCAAAAGCAAATCACATATGAAAAACTTGTTGCACTTACGTTGGAGGTTCTGTTCTATTGTCTTTTATAGAGAGGCCAAACCTTTCATTTTGTATTTTTTCCTCCTTTGGTTTTATTTGGTGTTTCTCTACATGATGTTCTAGAGTTGTTGTTAGTATTCAAACAAATCCAAGTTTATTGAAATCGAAGTTCGTATGAGAAACTTTTGGAATCTTTAGTATCTATTGTTATGTACTTCGGGACCTATTAGTGCAGATATCTAGACCCATGTACTGTTCGGGACTATACCGTGATAAAACCCGTCTATACTTTCATGTACTTTCACCCAGGCACTTTTTTTTGTTCGGACGGCCGGACATATCTAGCCGAGCGAGATTGTCGGTCTTGCCTGTAGGCTAGCCGTAGTGATTGGATTTAGTGGGGGCTATATAAGGGGCCTTTTTACACAATGGTTCGCCAAGGCTTGAGCAAGTTTTTGGCACCACAATTGCCCTCCATTCCTATATATAAGCCATATAGTGTGTTGAGAAAAATTCCAGAATATAGGGTGTATTGCATTGCCCCGCTTGTATGGACAATATTTTTTCCAGATTAGATTAGGTTTATTTATCTTATGCAAAGTCTTCTATTAGCTTACATCAATTGCCTATGGTTAAACCTAGACAAACATGGTGTAATTTTTTATAAATATGCATTCTTTAATTTTCGTACCAGAAACTATATGGTTTATATCTAGGAACGAAGGAGTCTGCATATATGGAACATGGGGGCATGTGAACCCACTTTTTGAAAAGTTCCATTTGTGATCTCAAAACATGTTTTAAAAATCGAAACACAAAATGATTTCCCAGATGATCTCAAATATGTGCCCTGGACATGAGTTTCGTGACGAAAAAATCTTTTATTTTGTCTCGGTAAAAAAGTGAAATTTTGCAGGGATATATAGCAGTATATTGATGACCCACAAGTATAGGGGATCGCGGCAGTCTTCGAGGGTAGTATAACCCAAATTTATTGATTCGACACAAGGGGAGGTAAAGAATACTTATAAGTCTTAACAACTGAGTTGTCAATTCAGCTGCACCTGGAAAAGCACTAGCAACAGCGGTGATGTGAAAGTAGCAGTAATATGAGAGCGAGTAATGTGATAACAATGACGATAATAGCAATATGAGAGCAATGGCACCAGAAGATAGTTGATACTACTTCCAATGACATGTAGAACAAGTATATGATGATGAGGGATGGACCGGGGTTCCCAGCGATCTACACTAGTGGTAACTCTCCAATAAGTGACAAGTGTTGGGTGAACAAATTACAGTTGGGCAATTGATAGGAATCAAAGCATTAAGACAGAACATCCAGATTATTAATTATGTAGGCATGTTTTCCAATTATAGTCCTACGTGCTCGCAATGAGAAACTTGCACAACATCTTTTGTCCTACCAGCCGGTGGCAGCCGGGCCTCAAGGGAAACTACTGGATATTAAGGTACTCCTTTTAATAGAGTACTGGAGCAAAGCATTAACACTTGGTGAAAACATGTGTCCATCACATCACCGCCATCCCCTCCGGTTGTCCCGATTTCTGTCACTTCGGGGCCTTTGGTTCCGGACAGTGACATGTGCATACAACTTGTAGATACAATCTAAGCAACAATATAGAGCTCAAATCTAAGATCATGCCACTCGGGCCCTAGTGACAAGCATTAAGCATAACAAGATTGCAGCAACAATAACTTCACAAACTTTATAGATAGACTAATCATAATGTATCATCCATCGGATCCCAACAAACACAACACCGATTACATCAGATGAATCTCAATCATGTAAGGCAGCTCATGAGATCATTGTATTGAAGTACATGGAGGAGAGTATACCGACATAGCTACTGCTAGAACCCGTAGTCCATAGGGGAACTACTCACGGAGCATGATGGAGGCGATGACGTTGATGGAGATGGCTTCCGGGGGCACTTCCCCGTTCCGGCAGGGTGCCGGAACAGAGTTCTGTCCCCCGAATTGGAGTTTCGCGATGGTGGCGGCGCCCCTGGAGTCTTTCTGGAGTTTCGTCAATTGGTACGGTGTTTTTAGGTCGAAAGAGATTTTATAGGCGAAGAGGCGGTGCAGGGGGGCACCTGGGGGCGCCTCACCCTAGGCTGGCGCGGCCAGGGTCTGGCCCGCGCCGCCATGTGGTGTGGTAGCCCCCTGGCCCCTCTCCGACTCTTCTTCGGTGTTCTGGAGCCTTCCGGGAAAAATAGGAGGTTTGGCGTTGATTTCGTCCAATTCCGAGAATATTGCCCGAACAGCCTTTCTGGAACCAAAAACAGCAGAAAACAGGAACTGGCACTGTGGCATCTCGTTAATAGGTTAGTTCCGGAAAATGCATGAAATTATCATAAAGTGCAAGCAAAACATGTAAGTATTGTCATAAAACAAGCATGGAACGACAGAAATTATGGATACGTCGGGGACGTATCAGCATCCCCAAGCTTAGTTCCTGCTCGTCCCGAGCAGGTAAACGATAAAAAGAATAATTTCTGTAGTGACATGCTACTTACATAACCTTGATCATACTATTACAAAGCATCTGAAATGAATGAAGTGACTCAAGGCAATGATCTATAGTCGCTAACAAATAGATAACATATAGCAAAACTTTTCATGAATAGTACTTTCAAGACAAGCATCAAAAGATTGCACAAGAGTTAACTCATAAAGCAATAGATTCAAAGTAAAAGCATCGAAGCAACACAAAGGAAGATATAAGTTTCAGCGGTTGCTTTCAACTTTCAACATGCATATCTCATGGATAATTGTCAACACAAAGTAATATGATGAATGCAAATATGCAAGTATGTAAGAATCAATGCACAGTTGACACAAGTGTTTGCTTCTATGGTGGAAGGAAGTAGGTAACTGACTCAACATAAAAGTAAAAGAATGGTCCTTCAAAGAGGAAAGCATCGATTGCTATATTTGTGCTAGAGCTTTGGTTTTGAAAACATAAAGAGAGCATAAAAGTAAAGTTTTGAGAGGTGTTTGTTGTTGTCAACGAATGGTAATGGGTACACTAACTACCTCGCCAACCGGACTTCCAAGAGCGGCTCCCATGAATTATTTGCTTGTTTATGTGGCACTCCTTCCAACCTTTCTTACACAAACCATGGCTAACCGAATCCTCGGGTGCCTGCCAACAATCTCATACCATGAAGGAGTGCCTTTTTATTTTAGTTTTATTATGATGATGACACTCCCCCCAACCTTTGCTTACACAAGCCATGGCTAACCGAATCTTCGGGTGCCGTCCAACAATCACAAACCATGGAGGAGTGTCTATTTAGGTTAATTAATTTGGGACTGGGAATCCCGTTGCCAGCTCTTTTTGCAAAATTATTGGATAAGCGGATGTGCCACTAGTCCATATGAGAGTCCGTCAAAAGTAAATGACAAGGTTGAAAGCTAAACACCACATACTTCCTCATGAGCTATAAAACATTGACACAAATTGAGAAGTATTTTGAATTGTTTAAAGGTAGCACTCAAGCAATTTACTTTGGAATGGCAGGAAATACCACATAGTAGGTAGGTATGATGGACACAAATGGCATAGTGGTTGGCTCAAGTATTTTGGATGCATGAGAAGTAATCCCTCTCGATACAAGGTTTTGGGCTAGCAAGGTTATTTGAAGCAAAGACAAGTATGAACCGGTACAGCAAAACTTACATAAGAACATATCGCAAGCATTATAATACTCTACACTGTCTTCCTTGTTGCTCAAACACTTTACCAGAAAATATCTAGACCTTAAGAGAGATCAATTATGCAAACCAATTTTAACAAGCTTTACGGTAGTTTTCCACTAATAGGTTTAAACTACATGCAAAAACTTATGATCTACTTGAGAGCTCAAAACAATTGCCAAGTATCAAATTATCCAAGACATATGAGGCATTTTCTGCTTCCAACCAAATAAAGATAAGTATTGTAGCTTCCAACTTTTATCATTGAACATTAAAAGTAAAACGAAGAACAAGTGTTCATATGAAAAAGCGGAGCGTGTCTCTCTCCCAAACAAGGATTGCTAGGATCCGAATTTATTCAAACACAAACAAAAATAAAAGCACACAGACGCTCCAAGTAAAGCACATATGGTGTGACCGAATAAAAATATAGTTTCAGGGGAGGAACCTGATAAGTTGATGAAGAAGGGGATGCCTTGGGCATCCCCAAGCTTAGACGCTTGAGTCTTCTTAAAATATGCAGGGATGAACCACGGGGGCATCCCCAAGCTTAGACTTTTCACTCTTCTTGATCATATATCATCCTCCTCTCTTGACCCTTGAAAACTTCCTTCACAACAAACTTCTCATAAACTTCATTAGAGGGGTTAGTACTCAAATTTTTTTTGAATCCACCTTGGTCCTGTAGTGGCACATTGCAAGAACTCAATAAAACATTAGCTACAGCTCTCTATGTCTAGAAAAGCTCGCTTAAAGTCCATAAGAGACAATGCAAAAAACAGAGACAGAATCTGCCAAAACAGAACAGCCAGTAAAGACGAATTTTAATAAAATACTTCCGTTGCTCAAATCAGAAAACTCAAAACTAATGAAAGTTGCGTACATATCTGAGGAACACGCACGTAAATTGGCATATTTTTCTGATTTTCCTACAGAGAAAACAGCCCAGATTCGTGACAGATAGAAATCTGTTTCTGCGCAGAAATCCAAATCTAGTATCAACCTTCGATTAGAGGCTTCACTTGGCACAACAAAACACAAAACTAAGATAAGGAGAGGTTGCTACAGTAGTAAACAACTTCCAAAACACAAATATAAAACAAAGTACTGTAGCAAAATAACACATGGGTTATCTCCCAAGAAGTTGCTTTCTTTATAGCCATTAAGATGGGCTCAGCAGTTTTAATGATGCACTCGCGAGAAATAGTATTTGAAGCAAAAGAGAGCATCAAGAGGCAAATCCAAAACACATTTAAGTCTAACATGCTTCCTATGCAAAGGAATCTTGTACACAAATAAATTCATGAAGAACAAAGTGACAAGCATAAGAAGATAAAACAAGAGTAGCTTCAAAATTTTAAGCATATAGAGAGGTGTATTAGTACCATGAAAATTTCTACAACCATATTTTCCTCTCTCATAATAATTTTCAGTAGCTTCATGAACAAACTCAACAATATAACTATCACATGCATCATACTTCTCATGATTTCCAAACACATAATTTTTATCAAGTTCAAGAATAATGGAATAAAAACTTTCAAACTTACTTTTATTAATAATATAACAAGGTAGTTGATCAATCTCAAGAGATATGGGACTCATAGAATAAGTTAAATCTTCTCCAATCCCATTTTCATTAGTAGTACAATTAATAGTATCAAGTAACATAGGACCATCATCTAAAGCTTTATCATAAACATTTGCCAAGCAAAATTCTTTAGTACCATGCATTTCGACATCAGGCACAAACAAAGCATTATCATAAGATTTATCAAAGTAGCATGGATTATCATATATAACAGTAGCATAATTATTCTCACAAGTATTACTTATAGGTACTATTTCAAGAGAATCCACAGGAACATAACATTCAACCTCTTTCGATAAGCATGGAGGACAATCAAATAGTGTAAGAGATGAAGAGTTACTCTCATTAGAAGGTTGGCATGGGTAGCTAATCCATTCTTCCTCCTTTTGTTTGTCACTCTCCTCTTCTTTTTCATCCAATGAGCTTTCAGGTTCATCAATTTCCTCCTCTTTTTCATCCAATGAGCTTTCAGGTTCATCAATTTCTTCTTCCACCGGTTCCTGCAAATTGTGAGTGCATTCTTGTGCATTAATGTGTCTCTCTTTATAATCAAGGATATAAGGATTCCTACTGTAGCATTCTATGCAAGAATTAAGGATAGTAGAGACATAATCTTTAAGGTCCTTACAAATAGCACAAGTTTCATAATTCTCAACCATGAAGGATTCTATCTCGGAGGCTCCCATAAATAAGACAAATTGTTCTACCTCCTCGAACCCATAATGAATATAGCAATTCCGACTATAGCTCTTAATAAAATATTCCTCACTAAAGCCACATTGAAATTTAAGATGTTTAGTATCCTGTTGAGAGCAACAGTTTATATCATGGCGTCTAAGCAAGATTCTAGCAATTGTATTTAATTTTTCTATCATAGCACTCATTATTTTACCAGTTCTTGATTCTCTATAACAATTATAACATTCCATAAGCTCCAAGTAGGTTGTTGGTTCTCCCATAACAGCAGTTTTTAATTCTTTGGTTTTTCAAATTTTTATGGATTTTTTGGTATATGAGACAAATAAAACAAGACAAAAATAAACTAAGCAAAAGTAAACTACGCAAAATAATACTAGACAGAAATAAACTAAGCACAAGTAAACTAGGAAAAAGTAAACTAAGCAAAACAAAATAAAATAAAACAGAGAGAGAGGTAGAGTGTACTCCCCAGGTGAACTTATGAGTAGAGCTATGTGATGGCGTGTAACTCACACGTTCGTTGGGAACCCCAAGAGGAAGGTATGATGCGCACAGTAGCAAGTTTTCCCTCAGAAAGAAACCAAGGTTTATCGAACCAGGAGGAGCCAAGAAGCACGTTGAAGGTTGATGGCGGCGGGATGTAGTGCGGCGCAACACCAGGGATTCCGGCGCCAACGTGGAACCTGCACAACACAACCAAAGTACTTTGCCCCAACGAAGCAGTGAGGTTGTCAATCTCACCGGCTTGCTGTAACAAAGGATTAACCGTA